>NW_026571515.1:13600770-14317020 GCF_026225935.1 Boleophthalmus pectinirostris | reverse complement strand
GTTGTGGTGTTCACATGTTCATTCAAACTGTTTCTGTTCTGTTTAGGATGAAAACCTCAAAATCCTCGTCAATAAGTTAGGAAAAGACTGGAAAACCATTTCCACTTTTTTACCTGTGAGTTCAGTGAGAAGAGGGTGAATAACATCATCGTTATATATCGTTATATATTATTATATGTTGTTATTAATGTTTTTACTGCACATGTTTGTTTCAGGGGCACTCAGAGGCACAGTGCATGAACCGATGGACCACATGTCTGGATCCAGTTCTAGTGAAAGGCTACTGGACCGAGGAGGAGGACCAGCAGGTGGGAGCGCTATTGTTTATGTTAAATAATCGATAATGGCATAATTTCAGATGGATCATAGATTTTTAATTCATAATCCATCATGTGTGCAATATGTTTATGGATTTAAGTCCTTGGTGTTGGTGATGGGGTTGAATAATGGCGTCACTTCTGTAGGAATTATATTTTAAAAAAACACTGTGGTTTATTTATGCGGATAGAGGCTTGAATTTTATGTCCAGTAATTACAGATATTAACCATAAATGAAATCTTCAACCTGACAGATACACAGTCAACTCCAGACTAGAATTCTGAGCTGCCTCATTTTAATTGAGATTATAGAATGTTGTGAAGGCACTCAAATGAATGTAATCTATTAAAGACTTATTTTGTACTTAAAAGACATAAAAAATTATACTTAATCTGAACTAATACTGTTGACAGATCATAGACCTCGTGGCCAAGTTTGGGACGAAGAGCTGGCCTCTCATCGCCAGACACCTGCAAGGGCGCCTGGGGAAGCAGTGCCGCGAGCGCTGGGTCAATCACCTGGACCCTCTGGTCAACAAGAGCTGCTGGACCAAAGAGGAGGACCTGATCATCTACAAAGCCCAGGCCCAGATTGGAAACCGCTGGGCAGACATCGCCCGGCTGCTCCCAGGAAGGTCAGGACCATCACGACTCATGGTCATGACATAAAAATTTTTTGTTTACGTGCAGAAATATAGAAAGATTTAGTTAAACTATAATTCTTAAAGGCACCACAAAGAACAACACATTTTTTGTGTAAAGCTGAATTTTTTTCATTAATGAAATTTCAATAAATGACCCTGTTGTTTATGTGTAGTGTATGTGTGACTTGAGTTCTACACAAAGCACTTCCTTCTGTTTTTCAAACACATCATAATCTGTATTTTTGTTAAATAGGCTCTAGTACAGCAACACAAATTGTTGTATTGGTTGTTTTAGTTCATTTGGGCAATAAGATTCTTCTAAAAGTCTAGTTTATATTTCCAGTATCATCCCAATCAAAACTTTCTGGTCTTTCTTTGTATAGAACAGACAACTCTGTGAAGAACCACTGGTACTCTACCATCAAACGCCTGGCAGAGCAGGGCGAGTTCAAGAAGGAGGACCTGGACTTGAAGCTGGACTTAAGGAAGCTACGGAAGGGAAAGGTACCGCCTTTATAATACTAATACTTGGGGCTGGGCGATATGGGGGAAAAAAGAACCACGATTCCCCCCCCATATTGATCAATCTCGATTTTCAATTCGCTCTTCTTCCATCTTATCTCATACACAGACAGACATGAACAGAAACACATGCGATGTCCGTGCGCCATTAGAGGTCTTGAGTTTCACTCAGTCAGACAGTCGTTGTTTAGTTTCCATAACTTGTATTATAAAGAGAAGAACCAGAGGAGAGAAAGAAGAAAAGGTGAGGAGCTGGATCAGAGACTGAGGTGGAGCGCAGGGAGACGACACCGCACAAACGACAGACGCGCGCACACACACGTTGACTCTCACACACAGATTCGCACACACAGGAGAGACTGGACTACTAGTAAATTGTGCAGATTTAAGTGAAAACTTGTGAATGTGAGGAGACAAAGTTGACACGCTGTGGCTCAGGTGATTTTTTTTTTACTCAGGCTACAAGAGTCAATCCTCATCAGCACCGTGTGTTTTTACTGCCACACGATTGCCTCTTGAACTGTCCATTAAAATGCGCTTGCCTTATCGTTGAGATTGAGCTATGCAGAGATCATGATCTATTGGTCTTTCGAGTTTTGGCACAACCCTACTAATACTGAAATTGTAGGAAAATAGCGTATGAAATGAACTTCACTAAGAACCTTTTATAATTGTGTGTTTGTTTAACAGGAAGAATTTAAGTGTGATGTTGTTTTAGACACGGAGCCCATCACATCCAAAGTGAGTCCTCTCCTTTTTGGTCACATTTCACTCTGTCCTCTTCACCAATGGCATCTGTACACTTAATCATGTTCTGCCTGTGTGTGTTTTGTTTCAGACCAATGAGGAGACTCAGTCCGAATCAGGGGAGCCTCAGAAAGCCAAGCCAAAGCTTCTAGTGCCTCCTGCTAACAACCTCTCAGCCCAAGGTCCACCCAGCTCTAAACCTGAACCAGGCTCTAAACCTGGTCCCGCCTCCAAACCTGGTCCGCCTCCAAACCTGGTCCCGCCTCCAAACCTGGTCCCGCCTCCAAACCTGGTCCGGCCTCCAAACCTGGTCCGGCCTCCAAACCTGGTCCGGCCTCCAAACCTGGTCCGGCCTCCAAACCTGGCCCCGCCTCCAAACCTGGCCCCGCCTCCAAACCTGGCCCCGCCTCCAAACCTGGCCCCGCCTCCAAACTTGAACCAGGCTCCAAACCTGAACCAGACTCCAAACCAGCTCCCAGTCCCAGACCCAGTCCCAGCTCGTCTCCAGGCACGGCTCCCCCAGCAGTGGACCACAAGAATTTGGAGGAGGCTGCTCTGAGGATGATCTCTGAGGACATGCTGCCTCTCAGGTGATGGCGCTGCACATTTGTTTTATTTACATCTCTGATAGTTTGTTTTCTAGCATCAGGTCAATTGCCCCTGGTGGATGAAGAGTACATTTCTGTTAACGGCAATTAATCCAAATCTAAGCCATCCTTAACTCACACCTCACTTTGTATCTCACATTAATTAATTAATTTGACCAGGTTCTTTCTGCTCTTTGCCAAAGAGCAAATCCAGATGATCAATCTAAATCAAAATTCATTAGGGCAAGTTTGAGGAGCAGTTCCATAAATGCGTAAGAACATAAACACAGACCATAGCCTTATATTGACTGACATTGTTTTTGTCACAGTTTTGTGGAGGGCGCGGGGTTCCGCTCCTTCATGGGCATGATGTGCCCTCAGTACAGCAGACTGTCCCAGAGGGCACTGGGGCTGCGTCTGTACGGAGACGTGGAGAGGACTTATAAACCTCAGCTCATCCGGGACCTAAAGGCCTGCCTGGCTCAGAGTCAGGAGGGAGAGGGTTTGATTCATGTGTCTGTGGATCTGTGGACGGGCTCTGGCTCCTCTCCTCTGGACGAGCCCATGGTCTTGGTCCAGCTGCACTTCATCAGTGAGTCCTGGCAGCTCCGACGGCCGGTCGTGGCCTTCAGACACCTGAAGCATCAGGACCTGAGCACATCACTGCCTCGAGAACTGGAGGCAGTGCTGTTAAGCTACGGCATCTTCCCCCAGCGCATCGGCTACATCCTGATGAACAACGCCAAGCAGGCGCTGGCCGCTAACAGCCTCTTCTGCGACTACAAGGTGAGTCTCAGAGTCATTTTATCTTTTAACGCTCTCACATGTAACCCACATGAACGTCCCCCCCTGTGTCTGTGATGTAGCTGCTCCTGAACAGGGCAGAGGTGGAGGGAGAGGAGGTGGTGTCTTTTCTCACAGACCAGCTCTCTGAGGAGGACTCTCCGTTCTGCAGGCTTCAGATGGGCTCTGGGCTGAGCTGTGTGGGCCACACACTGCAGCGGGTCATACAGGAGGCTCTGAAGAGCTCCAGAGAGGTGGAGGACCTGCTCTCTCAGATCCAGCACGTAGTGACCTTCTTCAGGACCAAGACCTGCTGGAGCGAGGTGAGGGGAGAGCCTGCACACTTTAATTAAACTAACCAACTGCACTATTGGCCATCAAAATGTGTTTCTGCTACGCCTTCATATGGTCTTTCGTTCTATGGTTTTAAAGGTGCACTGTGTACCTTTTTTATTGCATTGTTGAGAAGTTCCACAGTAAGCCATTAAACTTCTCTATCTCCATGAAGACAAGCAAGTAGCATGAGTAGTAACCAAGTTACAAGGCTGATTTGTGGAGTGGTGACCATGATCACAGTAAGAGTGCTTCTTTTTAAGCAACTTGACACTTGAATAAATACTGGATAAGTAAGTATAATGCCATACTGTGGAACATTCCAGGTAAAGCAATAACATCTCCATGGAGACGACCAGGTGGCGAACCCTCCTCCAGAAAAGCTTTAATAAAAATATTGCAAATGGATATGATGACCGTAAAATAAACATTATGCCCACACATGATGATGTAAAGTTCATGTCTTGTGCCGTGTAGGTGCTGATGAGGGAGTGTGGGGCCCCCTTGTGGCCTCCGCCCGGCAGCTGCAGGTGGAACTCCATGCTGTTGTGTGTGCGGCGGCTGGCGCAGGAGTCCACGTGGAGCAGTGTGACAAGCGTCCTGACCCAGGCCCGGACAGAGGCGCGAGATCCGGCTAAAGCCCCGCCCCTCCTGTCAGTCACACGGGAGCAGGTGGAGGACGTCCTGGGACTGTTGAGGCCCTTTGAGACGGCCCTACAAGTACAAACTATATTACATATAATCATAGACTATATAAATGGACATATTCACTTTATACTGAAAAACTGTCACCAATCTCAAACCAAACTAAAAATAAAATAAATTCCTATTCCTAATATGAAACTTGGCTCCTCTATAACTTGAGCCGAACTCTCCCTCAGTCCACTTCTTTATACAGTCTGTGCATGTAACAGTTCAGTTTTATTTGTAAATACTAGTGTGAGGTGTTTATTTCATTATTTATTTTCAGGGACTAGGTCCAAACATATTGTAATAGCAGCTGTAAGTGTATTGACAAAATATATTGATTCACAAGAGAAATTATTTGGACACAGTAGCTCACACATCACAATATATTATAATAAAGAGTAAAAATATAAATGTTAATATTAAATTCTAAATAAGGAGCAGAGAAAATGGCAAGATACAGGTGTCAAATAAGGCATAATTGTATAAATGTGAATGTACAAGTCAAAATAAAATAGAAAAATTTGTAATAAAATATAAAATCTGTTTCATACAAGAGCAATAATTATTATTATTGACAAGACATAGGTTAGTTATTATCTGTTATAAGAAAGTATTATCTGTAAATAAGAACGGTGTGTGCTGTCAGCATCCAATAATAAAGCATTATATTGTCTGCAAACCAGGAAGTAATGCTGGTTTTCTGTTCTAGCTGTGGCTTTTCTCCTAAGCTGAACTTACACAAAAAATTCTGAAGTGGTTTAACTCTGCTCCAAATCTATTTTATGAAACTGGAAACTCAACCTTGGCCCTGTCTGTGTATAATAACTCTGAGTTCAGAATTAAACTCTGTAATTTCAATCTGTTTTGTGCATAAGGGACTCACTGCTTTTGTTTACCAACATTACACAAATGTCACACTCACACTGTTTTGGCTTTTGTTCTAAATGGTCTCTCATTTGTCCCCAGACTCTCCAGGGTCACAGCGCGTCCCTCTGCAGTCTCGTCCCTTCTCTGCTGCGGCTGGACAGAGCTTTGAGCCTCAGTAAGAGCAAATACACAGACTTCTGCCGAGCTCTGAGGACAGGTCTACACTCTCACTGTCAAACCCTGCTCCATCACAGAGACGTGCTCTTCGCCACGGTGCTCGACCCCAGGCTCAAACTGCAGGTACCGGCACAGAGAAACCAGGAGGAAACTACCGTAATTTCCGGACTATTGAGCATAAACAGCATCAACTCAATTTTAAAAGAGAAAAAAAAAGTGTACATATATATTCCGCACTTGTCTCTAAGCCACAGGTGTCCACGTCTTCAAGAACGTTTTCAAGTTCGGGCCGTCTGCTTTTATCGCCTCTGAAAGCTTTTGTTGTCTTTTTGCTTTGAGTCAGTTTGTCGCACTGCCATCGCCAAAGACTCACCATCGACTCACTGATGTCGAGCTCACATGCAGCAACTCTGTTTCCTTCTTCCACAGTCACATCAATCGCCTTAAACTTAAAAGCTGCATCATCTGTATTTCTTTGTGTTTTCCATGAGGAGGGTGTGTGCAAAATAATGGGCGCGTTCTATTGCGCATGTCTCCTACAGAAAGAGTCTCTGTCCTGTCTGTATCATGTCAGTGTCTTGTAGGATTTCAGCAGATTTCAAACTCTCTCGGGGGCGGGGGTAGTTGTATGGATCAGGTATGAGTGGATGTCCAGCTACTGAAGTTTGAGACATTTCTTCTCATCATTTATGCACTCACCTGTATTTAACGCATACGGGTCATTACGACATATCCCACTCACTAATGTTAGTTTAGCATCATAACTTATTTTATCAGACGGCGATAAACTGTTTTAGTGCTGCACCAGCTTGTTGCAGCTTCATGTGAACCGCCCAGGCAGCGACGCTTTCTGCACTCAGGCTGTGCTCATGTAGCCAGGCTGGCACCACCTAGTGCCTCCGCTCAATTTCATTTCTCTCCAGCGACTATGTCAGGAATCCGAATACACTAGACGGTTTGCAAGAACCCTGAAAGTGCAAGTTCGGGCACTAGCCAATCAGCGAAGAGCCATACATTCTGTGTTGGCGAGGATTCCTGAGATCGAGGATTTAAAGCTGAAACAAAGAGAATGTTTGAATTTTATCAAGGGGAAAAGACGTTATTGTCCTCCTTCCTATTTTTCTGGGATTTGGGAAAAGCTTAATATACCAGTTAGCCCCGTTGGCGGCGCATTACATATGCCACGACCAAATAACAGCGATTGGTTAAATGATAAAAAGTACCCGCCTACCGTCGAGTGAACGAATTCTAACGCTGCGAGGTCAGACGGTTTCTACGAAGTGAAACCGGCTGATGAATCAGGCTGCGCTCATTTGCACTGTGTTGAACAAATAATCCATCCATATATTCGTCGCATCGCAGTTTAAGCCGCAGTGTTCAAAGTGTGAGGAAAAGAGTAGCGGCATTAATTTCAGTCAAAAAATACTCTGCTGAAATGTACTAGTGTATGCCAACACTGAACCTTCTTCACCTAATCTTGTATATTGTCATTTTCAGCCGTTTTGTGAGAAGACCGAGGAGGAGACTGACTTCCTAACTCCACCATCCAAGTCTGAGGTCACTACCATCATCGAAGCAGCTTTATGTACTGTCCCGTCTTCAGACCATTCTTCTGTGGAGGAGAACGGAGACCGCACCAGCCCTGCCCCAGAGGTCAGTCTTTATTTGAGCTCAGAGCTGCGTTCAACAAAAAATGAGGGCATCAAAATATTATGTACGCTGTGTCCGAATATCCGCCCTAGTCCGTAACCCAGACCTGAGCATTGTCCAGCTCTTTGGCCACATACGACCCTTTTGTTGACTATGTCCAGCCCGTTTTTCATTTGGAATTACAAAAGAAATATATTTTATAATTTTACCTCATGCATGAACTAAAGCTGCATCGCTTTTATTTTAGGTGTTTTTTTTAATGACAACCACAACCTTTTCATAGCTTGTTCATTTGTTTTCAAAATAAAACCAAAAATAAGAAAATGAATTTTCTTATTTATCTCCAAAACCAAAATGAAAAAATTGACAATTCATTTTTTCAGTTTTTGATTTTGTGTTTAAAGGTTGTATAGAGGATTTTCCAAGGAACGAGAAATCCAGCGACTGTTTGTCCTTTTTCAAATGTTGCGCATGCGTGAAACCACCCCCCCTCCCCTACAGCTCCCTACGTAGAAACACCTCCTCCCGCCTCCTCCTTACACCAGAAAGTACTCATCGCTGCACATGACTTGTAAACAACTAACTACAGTGTTGGTTAGGCAAGGCGAAAAGGCAAGGGCGGGGGGGGTGCGCGGACATTTCGTGCGCGGAAAAGAAGTGAGGAGCAGGGGGAAGAGCGAAACGGGGAGAGGAGAGAGGAGAGGGGAGCAGTGCGCGGAGATTCCGTGAGTGGAGAAGAAGTGAGGAGCAGGGAGAAGAGCGAAACGGGGAGCGGGGAGAGGAGCAGGAAGCGGTGCAGAGAAGGGTGCGCGGAGATTCCGTGCAAATGAAGCTACTATTACAACACGCAGCAGTAAGCGGACTCTTTCTTTGCATTGAAAATTACGTTTTCAGACATAGGATATTCCATTCGTGTCTTGAAAAACGTTTGTCTAGCTCTTGGAAATAAAGTACGTTTTCATAATAAGCAGAAGTGACCTGTCCAGAAGTAATTTGGCGACCAGTGCGTCAGTCTTTAGACCCTTCGTCTGCTTCAATGCAAGCCATTGCTGGAATGAATCTTCAAGAATCACCTTAGTTTGGCTTCGCTGCTTTTCCCCTTGTCTTCTTTCAAATACAGACTTTCTTTTGGGGCTAACTGCTCCTGGATTCTTGTCTGCCATTGCGACAAACTTTGTGCTAACTGCGAGGAAGATATAGGTCAAAAAAGCCGCTAAGAACCGTTGCGTTGGTGAAGTAAACAGCGTCTGTGGACTGCGTGACAGGCGTACGTAAACCACGTAATGGCAGCGCGCAGGCAAGTCAGTTACGCTAGAAACGTAGGGAGTTTGATTGACAGCCTATCAGCTAACAGATAACGAGGCAGTGTCGTTATCTACTGGCAAATGTTTAGGTGGCCCCTCCACGTCCAGAGTTGATGAAATTTTTTTTTTTTTGGTCATCATAATTACAAGGCTACTGCATCTCTATAATGCTATCACTGACAATTTGAATAAAAAAAAAATCCTCCATACAACCTTTAAATGAATAATGGAAAAAACGTTTCCCGTTTCCCACTCTCATTAGCGCCCTCTACAGGGCACCCATTCACAGAGCGATTTGAACACGCAGCTTACTACTTTCAGGTCACGTGACGCTGGCGTCTAGGTGAAAAAAAAGTCCACTAAACTCAGTCTGATCTGATCATATTTTTGACAGAAATCAAGTTTTATCTAACACACAAGTGTTTATGGACTAATAATAATCTTACAAGTTTTTGCCAAGCTGGATTTCATGTATTGTATTTTCCGGACTATAAATTGCTCTGTAATAGAAGGTGCACCAGCCAAAAAAAAAGCACAATGAAGAAGAAAAATATATAAGTCACACCGGACTATAAGTCACCGGACCACCCAAACCATAAAAAAAAGTCTGATTTATAGTTCAAAAAATACCATAAACAGACTGGATTATTTGCTTTTTGTCTGAGAGGTGGAAATTATCACTCTTTTAATGCTAACATCTTTACAGCATAACAGTTTATTTAAATCCGACCTTTGTGAAAGTTGTCGATGCCCTGTCAGCCGAACACTGCAGTTTGAAGTCTCCAAAAACGCATTGCGCTCTACAGGAAAATTCTTTCTGGGCCCAAGCTCCTGGGAGCTGCAATACCTGGAAAGCCACTAGTTGGTCTGGAGCCAGGACAGAGGGGGAGGGGCTTATTCCATTTTTCTTATAGAACCATGGGTGGAACAGAGCATTTTGAGCTTTGGAAATGTAGACAGACTAACAAAAAAGGATTACTCAAACATGTGTGAATGAAACAAAACTACAAGTGTTTTTGTGGAGGTAATAACATTCTAACACGGTAAAATAAGACCTATAAATACACGTGCAGATTAAGTATAAACATTGTACTACTCTCTTTTTGCAGTCTTCAGCCACTTCTTCTTTGGACATGAATGGAGTCGTCACCAGCTCTGCTCCGGAGGTGAAACAAGAGAGCCAAGACACGCCCACACACCCACCACCCAGCGCCATTTCAGACAACGCCAACCCCGAGAACAAACTCAAACGCAAGTCTCCATGCAGCGTGCCCCAGCCTCCCCAGAAGTGTGTCAAAGTGTCAGAACTAGAGGCATACCTGTCCGAAGCGCCCCCTACTGGAAGCTCCTGTGTGGCGTTCTGGAAATCCGCGCACCGTTTCCCCGGACTGCAGAGGTTGGCGAGGAGGTTGCTGGCTGTGCCGGTGACCTCGGGGGGTTTGGACAGGCTCTACCCCATGTCCCTGTGCCTCATACGGGCTAGAAGGAACCGTCTCCCCCCAAACACCACAGAGAGGCTGCTGCTGTACAAGGACGCAATGAAAACGAGCGCAGTGAGGAAGCCAGCGAAGATATGAACTGAGATATGTGTCTGATTTTGAGCCAGACTATCACTACTGTAACTCGAGTTTGAGAATAAGGAATATACTTGATGCTCAGTACGGATTCTGATAACACGATGATGATGAAAAAACTGTTTATATGACAACAGAATGTGATTTTTCAACATTAAATCACAGCTCTTCTTTTTATATTACCATGTGTCTTATATCTGTGTAAGCCCGTCCATAGTCATATAATAGTCTGTGTGCTCTTATACTTGTTCTGATACAGCTCAAGATCGTTCTAAATTCATTCAGGGAAGGTTCATTTCTGTCCTGTGAATTTAACTTTTTTAAAATAACAGTGTTGGGAATAACAGTGTTTAAGTGTAATGGCGCTACTAACCGTGGCACCTTTTTTGGTAAGTAATCTAATTAATTACACTCCCCATCGTTACAATGTCGTTATCGTTATTGGGAAAGCAAAGTGGTGCATTATAGTTGGGTTGAATCGCGGTGTCAGGCTTCAGACAAACAACATCAGCAGGAGCGAGGAGAGCGAGGGACAGAGCAGGGACAACATGATTGGATAAGACATTGGTGGGCGGAGTCTGTTTCTTTCCTGCACACTTCAGCTAAATGAGACAAACTCGACGAGAATGCGACAATGGCAACGAGGAGCCAGGGACAATCAAAGGTGGTGTTGGAAATACAGTTTCAATATTTACATTTTTATTTTTATTTCCACGGTATGGCCAGTTGCAATCAGTTAAATTTGAAATAATACATGTTGAAATATACCGTTTTTATTCTTCATTCAGTTACTATAAACTTCCATGCAATAGTACATAACATGAAAAATAACTGGATAATTACTTTGCTGAGTAATTACTTTTACAGCAACAACTCAGTTACTTTGTGGGGAAGGAATTTGTAACGGTAATTACTTTTTTTAAGTAAAATGCCCAACACTGAATAAGAATAGATCGGTTTCATAATGCGCTTTTTACTGTAACTCAAAGGCGCTGTATCTTTGAGTCGATCAAATAGGAATGAGATCACTGTTGGATTTTTTTGGACAAAGTTTTTCGACCCACAAGGGAAATTTGTACACAGTAACTCTCAAATCACAATATAATAACAAAGAGAAAAAAACTAAATGGTAATAAATTCTAAATAAGTAGCAAAAAACAGCAAGAGACAGGTGTCAAATAAGGCATAATTATATAAATGTAAATGTACAAGTCAAAATAAAATAGAATTAAAGCCGCAAGCGGCGTCGAACGGACCTTGCCCGCCGCACCCGCGAACGTCGTGCCCGCAAATGGTGTGCCCCGCCAATACCATACCCTAAACGCCGTGCCCGCAGACTCCATGCCTACAAATGGAGAAATTACATGGTGCATTTTTAAATGTTCTTTTACGCCCTCTTCTGGCCAAACTTGAAAAATGCCCCTGTCAGTAATATATGTTTTTGCTTCTAGTCATTAATAGAATTGAATTCCCAAATTTGGTACAAATCTTATGTTGACGTTTTATGTCCATGGTAGGGAGCACTATAGTGTTCATTTTTCATTTGTTTTATAGTGTATTATATTCAGACTGAGAGCACGCATTAGTGATTCAAATTTCAGTTCAACTGGACTAAACATGTGCGTGTAATATAATATTTCATATGTTTGGGGGGAGTCTTTGCGCCCCTGCTGGCCAACAGTGAAAAATTCCCCATGTCCATAATATAATTTTTTGCTCGTAATCATGCATAGAATTTAATTCCCAAATTTGGTGCAGATCCGATAATGTTGACATTTCATGTCTATGGTAGGGGACCCTATAGAGTTCACTTTTCATATGTTTTATAGTGTATTATATTCAGACTGAGATCACGCATTAGTGATTCAAATTTCAGCACGATCGGACTAAGTCTGTGCGAACAGGAGCAAATAATGTCATCGTGAAATTCATCAAAATTTTGATCGAAATTTGCAGCTTCGCCGCACGTAAACCGTGATGGGTAACAAAATGAATTGGATAACGTTAAATGTTCCACTTCTCTAGATGTACGGTGATTTTCAGGCCTGTGGGTGAAGCGCCTTCAGAGAAGTGCGTTCAAACACGGACTCAAATTTCAATCCAAGATGGCCGCCTTCTGGTTTGTCAGGGGGCGTGGCCATAATAATATTTACCTCCGCCAAGGAGGTTATGTTTTTGCCAGCGTTTGTTTGTTTGTCTGTTAGCAACATAACTCAAAAAGTTATGGACCGATTTTGATGAAATTTTCAGGATTTGTTGGAAATGTGAAAAGGTAGAACTGATTTAATTTTGGGGGTGATCCGGAAGAAATCCTGGATTCTGGATCACTTTGAATTTTAGTTAACATTGTGGTAAATGGGGCCAAAAATTTTGTTTCTCAATATCTCGGTTAATTATTGACCAAACCCCATGAAATTTGACTCAGGGATGGACAATGGGATCCTCTTTCATATTCCAAAGGCGGATCCGGATCTGATCCACAAGACTGATTTTATCGCAATTTATATAAAAAATGGGGGTCGTCCTTGGCGGAGGTCTGTGCTCTCTGAGTGCTTTTCTAGTTTTTGTTTGTCTTCACATGATGAATGTGTGTACCGAATTTTGTGGCTCTACGACAAAGTTGTCGAGACGTCTCCCATAGGCGCAATGTATTTTGACTTTTCCAGGTGGCGCTGTGTCGCCATTTTTTTATGCCAGTGTACGAAACCTATATTTTATCGAATTTTTCGCCACTTCTGAATTTTGGGCAAAGTTTGGTGAGTTTTTGAACGTGTTTAGGGGTCAAATTAGAGCTCAAAGAGCATAATAAAAAAAATATATATTTTTTGCAAAAACAATATATCCGAAAACATTAGAACATATTATAAATTTTTTTTAAAGCTCTCGACCTTCCCCACGTCACTGTGGGGTCATTGGTGAGTGACGGGCACTGACGCGCTCGTCACTCACCATCTCGTCGGGGTCGCCCCCTGACCTCCCATTGACTTCCATTCATTTTAGCAGTAGTAAATATGGCTCAGGCCTTGGGCGTGGGTTACTGGGATACTGCTGTTCGTGCCGGGGGCGACCGTTGACATAGTTGCATGTCGTCCGGTCGCATTTGGCCATGCGCACGTCGCTCCCCATTCGCTCCGTGATCAGGGAACAAATATTGTAATAACTATCTCTTCCACACGAGTGAATGTACAGGGAAACGTTCAAATCGTGACTCCATTGCTCACTGACCCCATTCACTACAGTAAGTGCTTTAGTCTTTGTAGAGTTGCTCCTGTCCTTGCCAAACTGTGTCCACTTAACTCTATATAAACTATAAATTCCTGTGTAATTTTCCATATATATTGAATGGATGCTTGGATATTGGATTTGATATTGTCTTTTGACTTTTTGTCCCTCATAAATTCAACACATTTTACATAAAGTCATAATACAAGACCTGTATCCATTATAAAGGATAAGCCATTTCTGCAATTTCTGAATCATCTGTGGGCTAAAATATTCACCCAATCCTCACACAAGTTGGCACACACATGACCGGGGCACACTGGATATTACAGGTTGAAACCGGTCAAGGTCACTTGAAGGTCAAGGTAACCAAGGTCAAATATGAGTTTTGGTCATAACTCTGCGAAGGATCGAACTCGAGCAATGGGAGTGGTCTCTAAATCTCAGAAAATGTATTATCTATTTATAATTCTATGCATTTGTATAGTAAAATATGAATAGTTTTCAAGATAATCACTAATTATAAGTTCCTTTGTCTTTCAGTGTATGTCGTTAAAATTGTAATTGGAATGAAAATAATTTCCATTTCTTCTTTTTCTGGTGATACACAACACACTGATCTACAGTCACAGAACTAACATATACACAACTCATGAAAAATTACATTTTGTTTACACACTAGTAAACACAGACATTCTCCTGTGTGACCAATATCACACAAATGTTCATGGGCCTGTACAGATACACACATTGTATTGTGGATATAATGATCATGTAATATGGGCTGGGCTCCTCATAAACTGATTCTGTGGTGATGAACTGACCCCACCGATGCCTCATGGGGACCAGGTTGATAACTCTGATTGCGTTTGTTCTCATTTTTGTTTATTCTTTGAACACCTGAAGCACTTATTTGTACTTCTACTTGGGTAACGTTACTATTACTTGACTACATTTTATAAACCTCAAAAATGATTAGACCTGTGCACGTGTTTCATAAACCTGTCCTCTATCCTCTGTGCTCCTCTGCTTCTGCTCTTCTCATATTATTATATCTGCTGTTGCCTGTAGGCGGCAGTAACACTTTCTAAAAACTGGGTCAAACGAAGAAAAGTGCACTTCCTGCTTCCCTGATCCACACCAGAGCCACGTGAGTCCGCGCGTGAAGTGTCCGTGCGTGAAACACACCATGGCAGTCGAAAACAGCACTTTGGAGACATCACAGTGACCGCTGATTGACCATAAACAGAAAATTGCGCTGCGTCAAGACTGTGTAAAGCTTGCGTAAAAACTGCGTAAAGGCATCAACATGGCGCTGTACGTGAAAGCCGCAGAGATCTTGGAGAAAGCGGAAAAAAAACAAGGCGCGCTGAAGACGCTGGTGTACGACAGTAAGTTTAACAACGTCAAACAGCTTTTCGCGTTGGTTTTCGAGACGCACAAGTTCTCCGCGGTGCTGGAGGAGGTCATCAGCGCCACCAAACTCCTGAAGCTGACCAGGCTGAAGCTGCCCCTGGCCAAAGTGCTGGTGTACGACCTGCTCCTGGGACACGGGCTCAAGTGCGGAGGGGCGTGGAAGGCGGCTCTGCTCAAGAACCGGGTCCGTCTCCAAGCGGCTCTGGCCCGGATCAAAGTGCGTCAGGGAGTCAGCAACAACCAGGACCTGATACCCGTCAGTGCCCAGCCAGAGGAGCTCACGCTGCCCAGGTGAGGAGGTGCCCAGCTATAGGAGATAATTTGTTTCATCAGATTTTGACTGTTTAAATGCTGCTGAATTTCGCACTTTGAATTTTTTAACTCTGAAAAAAGATGTTTGAATTATTTTTATTCTGAATTTGAGTTTATAAATTTGACTTTTTCAATATGTTTCAAATTCAGAATCACCTTTTAATTATTTTCAAGCCCTCAAATTCAACAATAACATAATAATAAGCACAACTCCATGTCTGTTTTTAGGAGATAACAGCATTATAACATGACCAAAAGTTCACAGGAGTCAGATTTGTGTAATACAGGGCCTTTAAGTACTTTATTTTCCGCACTATAGGGTGCTCTGAATTATAAGGCGCACTGTCATTGAATGGTCTATTTTCAAACTTTTTTCACATATAAACCGTACCAGACTATAAGATGCATTAAATGAAACACAACAGTTAGATAAGTCAGTCAAATAGTTATTCAACACTTTCACAATAACTCAACTTTGTTAAATTGTAAAAAGCGTAAAAAAAATACTGCCTGAGAAATTGTTATCCTATTCACAATAACTCATAATTGCTCAGTTATAACTAAAATTAACACATTACACTCACTTTTTCAGTTCATTCCTCGTCCACTAATCCCTCAAATTTTTCATCTTCATTGTCCGAGTTAAACAGTTGGGCGATTACGGCGTCCAGCAGGCCCGCATCCCTCTCGTCATTATCCGAGTGAGTGTGGTTACTGTTCCCTGGAGTTCAGTTCAGTGATGATTCTGGTCTTGATCCTGATTCTTAGTCCGGGCGTCGACGATTCGTTGGCAGATCGTGGTGTAAGTCGCTCGGCGCTGTCTCCCTGTCTTGGTGAATGTGTGTTCTCCTTCTCTCATCCACTGCTCCCACCCAGCTCGCACTTTCACTTTGAACAACTTGTTGACACCAACTAGTGGCTGAAGTTCTTTAGTTAATCCACCTGGAATGATGGCAAGCACTGAATTAGTTTGCTTCACTTGTTTTTTGACAGCATCAGTGAGATGGGAGCGCATGGAGTAATGTATTTTCCGGGCTATTAGGCACGCTCTTAAGCCTCTAACCCCATCAAAAATCGACCGCCACAATCCAGAGCACCCCATACACGAATCCACTTGGGTGTCCCAGCACAACTTCAGTAAACTACAAAGCTGCACCACCAAACACACATGGAGCAGACAGCGACCGCGCAGCAAAAAACACCCACAGTCACACTCATCACTCCACGCCGACGAGGAACGGAACGAAGGAACGAACCGAAAAAGCGAGTGCAATGTGCCACTTCTAGACACAACTGAACAACTGAGTCACTGCAAACACGCTGACAATCCAGTGGTCCCAGACAGCACCCTCCCTACACGCCACAACTGAACAAAGCCCAGAGTCACCGTGAACGTCACAAAGTCCCACTAACCCATCAAACTGTTGTGTTTCCTTTAAAGTCCGGTGCGGTTTATTTGTGAAAGAAGTTCGAAAATAGACCATTTAATGACAGTACGCCTTATAATCCAGAGTGCCTAATAGCCTGGAAAATATGGTAAATCGTACTAAGACACCGGAATAAATTCATATATAAGGCGCTCTGGATTATAAGGTGCACACTCGTTTTTGATTAATTTAAAGGCTTTTAAGTGTGCCCTATAGTGCAGAAAATACAGTAGAGTTACACAGTAATCATGGTTCTCTCTGCAGGTACGTGCGCGTAAACACTCTGAAGACCAGTGTGGCAGACACAGTTGACTACCTGAAGAGAGAAGGCTTCACGTACCACGGCCAGGCCAGGAACACGGACGACCTCACACTCAAAGGAAAACACTTCGTACAGGACATGGACATACCCGAGATCCTCATTTTCTCCCCCAAAACCCACTTTCACGACCACTTCCTGTACAAGGCGGGGCACGTGATCCTCCAGGACAAAGCCAGCTGCCTCCCCGCCCACCTGCTGCACCCGCCCCCCGGCAGCGTGGTCCTGGATGCCTGTGCCGCCCCTGGCAACAAGACCAGCCATCTCGCCGCGCTGATGGAGAACCGGGGCAGGCTCCTGGCACTGGACCTGGACCCCAAGAGACTGTCCACCATGTCCACCCTGCTGCTGCGGGCGGGTGCCACCTGTCAGACCCTGCAGCACCAGGACTTCCTGAAGGTGGACCCCCAGAGCCCAGAGTATAGCGAGGTGGAGTACATCCTGCTGGACCCCTCCTGCAGCGGATCAGGTACCAGCACAGAGCTGTTCAGAGCAGGTTTTATCAGAGCTCAAATTACACTGCTTTCTGATTTATGTTCTATTTTATATTGTTTTCTCTTCAAAAACATACTTGGAGTAGGGGATGTAACGATATCCAAATCTCACGTTACAATATTATCACAATATACATCTCACGGTACAAGTACAATATTAATTGCGATATTTTGGAGAGGCTGATATAATTAAAAATGGGACACTTTTTTTGCTTTTAAAATACCTTGACAAGATTTTGGTGTGAATTATTTCCATCATAATCCCAAGAATTCAAGTAAAAAACATATTTAATCCGTGTATCATTCGTTCATTCGTTTCTGAAAATAAAACCAAAAATAAGAAAATGAAAAAACAACTATTTTCTTCATTATTTTTCTGCAAAACCAAAATGACAAAACAGATAATGATTCTGGGACTAGACCAGGACTGGTTCTGGTCTCAGTCCTAGTCTCAGTTCTGGTCTGGTACTGGCCTGGTCCCAGTCTCAGTCTCTGTTCCGGTTCCAGTCTCAGTCTCAGTTCCGGTCTGGTCCTAGTCTGGTCCCAGTCTGGTCCTGGTCTCAGCCCTGATTACCCGACAGTCTACGCAGGTGCACGTCCGAGCCTGTCACGACACTCAGGCCTGGTTCAGTCCAGCAACGGGAAACGTCTGTTATCCGTTTTTTTTCCATTTTTCATTTAAACACAAAATCCAAAATATGAAAAAACGAATCATTATCTGTTTTTTCATTTTGGTTTTGGAGACAAATAATGAAGAAAATAGTTGTTTTTTTTGTTTTCTTATTTTTGGTTTTATATTGAAAAACGAATGATACACGGACTGTATTTCCTCATGTGGTCTGCGCTGAAATTAATCATGGGATCTGTAGTTCCCGATGTTTATAAGCTGTTGCTTCTATAAAACCTGCATTTAAGCAAAGAAACTTGTGATTCGACATATTATCACAACCCATGATATTATTGTGAGATTTTTGATGATACAATGTCACGATATTTACTTGGAGTTATGTTTCATTCACACATGTTTAAGACAGAAACGCTGCATATTTAGGCTGTACACACACAAAAAATAATAATAATAATAACTTCCATTTATACGGCGCTTTTCGATGAAGGCGGGCGATGTTGCGGTGGTTTTAAAAGGCAGATTTTGTGATTGATTTGATAACAAAACAAAAGGTCAAAGGTAGTTGTTGAAAACTGCTGCTTCATGACATCACAAGGTGGAACAGAGCATTTTGAGCTTTGAAGATGTAGACAGACTAATAATAAAGTGTTAAAACATGTGTAAATGAAACAAAACAAAACTCCAGGTTTGTTTTTGAAGAGGAAACTCTATAACATGGGTTTTACCAAAAAGAAAAAAAAAAATTGATTTCAGTATTATCTTTTATCATAATATTTACTAAATTTATTCTAAAATATCGCTTTTCAAAATGTGTTTATCCTGACAAACCTGCATGTCCTTTTGTGTGTTGTCAGGTATGGTGTGTCTGAGGGACGACTCTGACGTAGATCCGACTCGGCTCTCATCTCTGGCCGCATTTCAGCTCAAATGTCTGAAACACGCACTGAGCTTCCCCCGTGTGGGCAGACTGGTCTACTCCACCTGCTCCGTCCACCGGCAGGAGAACGAGGACGTGGTCTCCGCTGTTCTGCAGGAAAACAAAGACTTCAGGTAAAACGGCTGATTAGTAGAGCTAGAGCCTTAACTGTGTGTGAACAAAACAGTCTAAACTCTGGAACTGACACTTTGTTAGACTTAATTTGAGCTTTGTTTTAACACAATATGAGCAGAAAGAATGGATTTAATTGGAACTACAACAGGTGATCTGATTTTATGCTGTACAACAAGTCTCTCAATAACATTACAGTTACAGTTACAGTCAGCTTTAGAGATCAGTACGAGCGTTCATGGTTCTGTTTAGGTGTTTGATATTTAACAAAAATGTGAGAGTGAGTAACTGAAAAACTGTTGGATTATGCTTGCTAGTGTGTGACTCTAACTTTATTTAATGTCAAAAATGATCTTATCTTATTAGTTGAAGTTCCAACTACTGTATTTTGCAGATTATAAGTCACACCAGCCAAAAAATGTGTAACAGAAGAAAAAATCATATGTAAGTTGTACTATTGTGGGGGAAATGTATTTTATAAAATCAAAGACCAGGAACCGACATTTCATCTTGAAAGGCAAGTTCTAGTAAAAACAATAGAAGAGAGAACAACAGACTGTTAACGTCACATATGAACAGTTCTTCAGATAACTATAACATAAACAACAGAACAGAACAAGTTTAACAAACTCTCCATGTCACTCCAAATCACTAAATCCATTCAATTCTTCATCCTTGGTGTCACTTCCTCTTCTGTTTAGCTGTTGTCAGACTCAGCATCAGTTCCAGTTAGAATTATTCCGGCTTTTCTGATTTGCGACAGCATAGTTTCAGTGTAACTGAAGTCACTTAAAATTAAAATTTTCAGTGGTGCAGAAGTAATGGTGCGATCGGCTGATATGATACAGCAGGACAGAGGCTCTTTCTGCAGGAGACATGTGCAGTAGAGCCAAGTGACAGTGGTACAGGAGGAACAGGAGCAGCAGATACTGACACACAAGACTAGAGTGCCCTCTCATGGCTGTCAGTGTGAAAATTTTAATATATAAGTCGCAGGACCACCCAAACTATGAAAAAAAGTGAGACTTATTGTCTGAAAAATACTGTAAATCAGCTCTTTATGGTCAGATTGTGTTAAAGTCCAGCCTCAGCCTCAGACAGAGCAGTGCTTACAGTCAGCATCACACCCCCAGAGAATGTTGATGATCAGTTGCAAAGTATCAGTAATTATGAATTATTAATTCTTAAGAATTAATATCACAAAAATCAGCTGTTGCTTTGCTCTGCCTCACCTCCATGTGTCCTTCTCCAGGCTGGTGCCAGTGCTCCCCCATTGGCCGGAGCGGGGACTGCAGCCCCTCACACAGTGCCTCAGAGCCAGCCCCTCGACCACACGCACACACGGCTTCTTTGTGGCTCTTCTACAGAGACGCACTGGAACAGAACCAGAACAAGAACCACCTGCTCCTATCAGGTACATGCTCCTCTGTGTACACACATATTACCCTCATTTCCGATCTCTTATAATGTTATTTCCTCATCAAAAACAGACCTGGACTTGTGTTTTGTTTCATTCACATGTTTAACTCACAAACTGCATATTTAGTTCTTCTCTCAAACTGAAAACACGCTGTCCCACCTTCTGATGTCATGTGGTAATACAGGAAGTGCTTTATTGTAGGGCTGGGCGATATGGACAAAAACTGCTGAGAAACTCTTGTTTCTGAATAAAAT
Organism: Boleophthalmus pectinirostris; assembly: GCF_026225935.1. Lineage (NCBI taxonomy): Eukaryota > Metazoa > Chordata > Actinopteri > Gobiiformes > Gobiidae > Boleophthalmus > Boleophthalmus pectinirostris. The sequence continues at coordinate 14,296,284 of NW_026571515.1, read as the reverse complement.
TGAATAAAATTCCCCCTGTCCTGTACATTGTCCAAGTTACACAAGCATAATCTGTGCCCTTTGCCTAGTTCCACAAGCACTTTCACTGTCCTCTGCCTGATTACGTCCCTGTCATTTTCAGAAAAACAGCTTAACCTGTCATATTATGATATTACCATTTTGGGAAAATTCACACACAGAGAATACATATAAAATGTATTATACACAAATGTGATGTTACATGTACAGAAATTATTTGGTCATACATTTTTTGTAATTCGTAATCATTCCCAATAGACATAACAGACACAAAAATTCAATGCATCACACATGATGTGGTTCAGATACAGCTGCCTGCGATTACACACTTGGCCAGTAGGTGGTGTCGTGCGAACATGAAGCTTCGAGAAATTGAACCCTTTCTTGAACTAATTGGCTCAAGTGGTTCAATGCCTCATGAGGTTTCATCTCACTATCACTAGCTCCCACAATTTTATCATTTTATGTATTTTGTGTTTTTAGCAGTGCTGCTGTTGGCAAGTCTGTCAGTCCGACTTTAGGTCAGAAACGAGCGGCGGAGTCTGAGTCTGAAGCTTCGGACACAGAGGACCAACCTGACCCCTCCTCTGACCCCACCAATACCTCCGCTGACCCCACTACTGACCCCTCCGCTGACCAGACTGGACAAGTACCTGCTGTGAAGAAGAAGAAGAAAAGGAAGAAGAAGAAGAAAAACAAGACGTCCGGGGCATCAGGTGTAATTACACAGTGATTTATGGACTAAAAGATTTAAAAACATTAGTGAGTGTTTGTATTTATTACTACAGGGGTCACTAATAAAGTTATTTTGGTAAATGAAATTGAAATGTGACTTTCTTTAACCGACCTGCACTTATTCAGCTGTGATGTGAGGTTTGTCCACCAGAGGGCGCTGTCTGTCCTAAGTTTAAATGAAGTAAAAGGAACTGCGTAAGATTTAACTTTAAACTAAGCTTTTACTGATAACAATTCTATAACTTCATAGGTTCTTTTTAAAGACAATGCAGTAAAGTGTATTTACCTTGTTGACATGTTTCGGCTGCTAGCTCCAGCCATCTCATCTTGCAGCTAGCAGCCGAAACATGTCAACAAGGTAAATACACTTTACTGCATTGTCTTTAAAAAGAACCTAAGTAGTTAAAGTATACAAGAAGACAAAATGAACATCATTGGCTTGATAACAATTCTAACTTTGATTTATTCTTAATTACAAAAACATGTGATGGCCAAGCTGTTTGATATAATTTATTAAAACATTTATCCAATCAGAAAACAGAATGAACCTCACATGACTCATTTGTGTTGCCAGGTTCAGAGCTAAAATCCAGTTGGTTTAATCTTAAAATACATCGCTCTGATCTGAACGGTCTCTACCTAAACCCCAGCACTTGCACCAGTCATGAGTCTGTGCTAATGCAGCCTCTGCAGCTCAGGGAGGGAATTCTGGAGGTTCTGAGCTTCACATGAGGCCTGCACATAAACTGAGAATGAGACAAACTTGGATGTGTCTCTTTCTGCAGGTTTAGGCTCTGGCAACACAGTTCAGTTCAAAGTGATTGTAATAATTTAGCCAAATAATTTCTCTTGTGGATCAATAAAGTTCAAAGATTAAATAAAGTCTTAAGTCCAAGTCTACAAGAGCGCAGGCGACCTTTCCTTACCTTACCTATAGTTTCCTTTTCTTACCTTTCCTTAACTTTATTTCCTTTTCTTTTTCTTTCCTTATCTTTAGTTTCCTTTTTTCTTTTTCCTTTCTTTACCTTTATCTCCTTACTTACTTTTTGTTTACTTTACTTTCCTGTCTTTTTAACTTTCTTTTCCTTACCTTACCTTTTCTTTCCTTACCTTTTCTTTCCTTTCCTTACATTTTCTTACCTTTATTTCCTTTCCTTCCTTACCTTTACTTTCCTTACCTCTATTTCCTTTCCTTACCTTTCATTTTCTTTATTTCCTGACCTTTCCTTTATTTCCTTTCCTTACCTTTTATTTCCTTACATTACCTTTTGTTTACTTTCCTTTCCTATCTTTTAACTTTACTTTCCTTACCTTAATTTCCTTTCCTTACCTTTCCTTTATTTCCTTACCTTACCTTTTCTTTCCTTTCCTTACTTTTCCTTACCTTTATTTCCTTTCTTTACCTTCATTTCCTTTAAACCCGAAAAGATGACCACAATGAAATATTACGTTAATACTTTCACCTGCCTGTGGAAATCTTTAGTAAAAGTAGAAGTTGTGGTTTCACTAGTGACCGTACAGGGAGGTGTATCTTCTGATTCCTTTGTGTCTGAGAAAGTGGCCGTGGGGGAGACGCTGTGATTTCCAGGGCGGGGGGAGGTCAGTGAAGTGGACATAATGATAAAGCCCTGCAGCCATGAGTCCCAACCCAAAGACAGTACAGAGATAATTGGCGTCTCCTGTGTGTGTTTATTATTCATTGTAGTTTTACAGTGACCTAATTCGTTACTCAATTAAGGACAGCTGTGCTACGATACAATACAGAGCTCAATACATATGATACAGACTTTAATACGTAGGACACGATACGATGCATATCTCGATACTGTGAGCTTTCGATTTGATTTTGAAGATTCAATATGACATACAGTATTTCAATTAATTAATAAATAAAGTCTAAATCATGGCTGTGATACTGAAAGTCTTTGTTAAACCACGTCTTGTGCAAAGTTCATAACACAGCAAAAGGAGAAATTCAACTTGTCAACTGGACGAAAGTTTATTTTGTCGAATACATTTCCAAGCTGTATCCAAGCTAAACTTAAGCAGCAGCTTCGATGAGCTGCAAAATGTATTCAACCAAATAAACTTTTGTCCAGTTGACAAGTTGAATTTCTCCTTTTGTCATAGATTCTACCTGTACGACTGAGGGATTTTAACAAATGTGAAATGCGTTGAGAAAGGAAACTTGTTTATGCAACAAAACTGCAGCTGTAACAAAATAATTTGGTAAAATATACCAAAAAATCCTCTTGGCGATATATTGATATAGCAGTCCACGATATCAATACTGTATCATCACATTAAACAATATGATATATTGATATTTCAATATTTTTGCACACCCCTAATGTCCATAGAGAATGTTCCAAAGTGTGGTTTTAACTTTCCATTTCTAAGGGATAATGCAAACATAAATAATTGTTTTTGAGCTTGTCAAACCCTACAGACAGATGGACAGATGGACAGATGGATGTATGGAGTGTGTTTGTGTCTCGTACAGAGGAGGTGACAGCTGTGCTCATGTGGGGTTCATACTGTATGGTTCAGAAGGGGAGGGGATGCCCATCTGTTCAGAAAGTTGTGAGGAAAGGGTCCGGGGTTGACATTTTTTATAATATTTCAACAATACTAACACCTCACCAATACACATTTTGATATTGTTTACTGCCAGGTTTGTCTTCAAAAAAGCACTACTCAATAGGTTCAATCATAAGTTGTGAAATTATCCAATTAAACAAACTGTGCATCTTAACATTTGTTCAGAAAGAGAAAGCTCCAAACTGGGATTGTCCCGGGTAAACAGGAACGTCTGGTCATGCCACCCCCAGGGAATATTGACGGCATCAGCTGCAAAAGATCGATTAAATAAAGACGACGTACAAGCGCGGTGAAGAAAACCTCCCTTTTATTGTGAATGCTGCTGGTACAGTCAGGGCTGCACAGCGTCTCCTCTGAGAAAACACGAAAACAGAGTCACGTTTTAAAGCCACATTCACAGTTTGACACGACAGCAGAGGTAGGATCAGGGCCAGTGCTGCAGGTGCCCACGAGAAACTCCATTTACACACATGACTCAAGCTAACAGTTAACAAGACAGGATTTGGTCAATTTAAAGATGCATTGTGTAACTTTTCTGGTGGAGGGTCCATCACTGTGAGAAACAGTTCTACCTTACATTTATTCAATCACAGGTGGTTTTATAGTAGCCAGGCTGGCGCCACCTAGTGCCTCAATTTTATTTCTCTCCAGTGACTAGGTCAGGAATTGAAATACACTAGATGATTTGCAAAAACCCCAGAAGTTGTAGACCGCGCACCGGCCAATCAGCGAAGAGCTGTGAAGCCGTGACGTCAAACTTGAGCTCCTGTCTGTGTCCCTTTTGTGGAACAGCACAACAGTAAACAAAACGGTCCAGATGGATGTAGACAAAGACCGACATTCTGTGCTGGGAACGATTCCCGAGATCAAGGATTTAAAGCCAGAACAAAGAGAATGTTTGGTGAATTTTATCAAGGGGAAAGACGTTATTGCCCTTCTTCCTACGGGATTTGACGCATTACATACGTCACGACCAAATAGCAGCGACTGGTTAAATTAAAAAGAAGTACCTTCCTACCGTCGAGCGAACGACTCGTAATGCTGCGAGGTCAGACGGTTTCTGAAATCAGCTGATGAATCAGGCTAGTTTTAGGGCCTGTTTACACGAGAACGCTTGCAGATAAAAACTACAAAATATTTTATCGGAAGTGCCTTTCATTTAGACATTGGCGGTGTTTTTGGGGCTTAAAAATGCAAAAATCTGAAATCACCCTCAGAGTGGAAAAGTTGAATACGCTTCTTTGTCGCGTTTCCGTCTACACTGCCCAAGACGCAAAACTCTGGTCAGATCTGCTCACGTTTACATCACATACATCAACACCGAGCGTCGCCACCTAACCGCCTGGCATGCATACACAATCGAATTCCACACACTTTTGCGTCACGGTATGCACGCAGATTTGTTCCTGAAAACGCTTGTTTAAACGCGGAATAAAAAGTGAAGATGCAACGCCACTTTTGCATCTTCCGTTCAGACCGTCGTCCTGTAAACGTAGCCTTATAGCTCAAAAACACCAAGAAACATGACCTGTAACTTGGTCTAGTTTGGTTGCCATGACGATAGACAGGTTTAATGCTGCACTGTGAAACATTCCTGATAAAGCAATAACATTTACATGGAGAAAAGCGTTTGACAGACCTTCCACCAGAAAAATTACACCATTACGCTTTAAGACTACAAAAGAATTCATGTTTAAAATGACAAAATGACATGGTTATAGAAAGAATCAACTTTGCAACATGTTTGAGAGTTCTTCAGTCAAATGTTTGTCTTATATTTTGCTAATCTATGAATAAAAGAGCTAAAAAAAAAAGAGCTATTCTAGACACACAAAACCGTACATATAGTGTCTTACATTTGAAACAAACTCAGACTAACATGTTCCCGACCATCAACATTAGACCTGGGTTAAAAACGAGTGATTTTAGCAAAATACGAGTAAACATAAAAAATTGTAAAGGTTCTACATGGGATAGAATAGCTAAGAAAAAAAAAACTATTTAAATCACATCACTAAGAGACTCAACGCTTAAAAAAAACCTTCTTCGGTTTTGATCTCTGCAGTGCACAGAGGTCTGAGAATCCATGTGTCATTTGTTCATTCATTTTTCAATATAAAACCAAAAGTAAGAAAATGAAAAAAATAACGGATTCCTTCATTATTTGTCTCCAAATCCAAAATGAAAAAACAGTTTTCGTTTTTTTTACGGACTGAAGCAGGACTAAACCAGGGCTAAACCATTTTCAGTCCTGGTCCTGGTCCCAGGCTCAGTTCTGGTCTGGTCCCAGTCTCAGGCCTGGGCTCAGTCCTGATCTCAGTCTTGGTCCTGTTCCTGGCCTCAGTCCTAGTCTCAGTTCTGGTCTCAATTCTGATCTGTTCCCAGTCTCAGGTGTGGGCTCAGTACCAGTCTTGATCTGGTCCGGGTCTAAGTCCTTGTCTCAGTCTTAGTCTGGTCCTGGACTTGGTTTAGTCCTGGTTCAGTCCTGGTTCAGTTCGGCGTCACGAAAACGGGAACCGGCCCTTTTTTTCCATTTTTCATTTAAACACAAAAATTGAAAAACTGAAGAAAAAACAAACAAACAAAAAAAACAAATCGTTATCTGTTTTTTCATTTTGGTTTTGGAGACAAATAATGAAGAAAATAGTTGTTTTTTCATTTTCTTATTTTTGGTTTTATATTAAAAAACAAATGAACAAATGACACACAGATTTCTGGGGACTCCCTAAAAGCTCGGCATTTTGTTCTATTACAATCACAGCAAACCACTTTAATACTTTCCTGTTTTCTTATTTATTTGAGCTGTTAAACTGGACCTAAAATTATAATTATAATCAGTAAGCATCTCTGAACTAGTAAGTGGAAAATAAATCTGGAAACAAGATGAATAACCTGATATAAGTTTTAAAATCTTGGCCAGATCAGAGAAATTTGCTCAAACAAAACGGCGAGCTTTCAGCGAGTCCCAGCGGCGCACCGAGGCCTGAGGTGTACTTCCTGGTTGTGGGTGTTCGCTGTGGCAGCAGTGAGGTCAGAGGTTACATGGCATTGGCGGCGTTGGTGAGCATCCTGCGTACGGCCTGAGCGATGGCGTCGCGGTCGATGGCGTAGAGACGCAGCAGCTCCTGAGGTCGCCCACTGCGCGGCACATGACTCACCGCCAAACGGTGCACCGAGAAACCGGGTTCATTCACCACAGCCGAGCACACGGCCTCGCCAAGACCACCTGAACCGAGAGAGAGAGGGAGGAGAGAGGTGTGGAGAGGGGGAGGGAGAGAGGAAGGAGAGAGGGAGAGAAGAGAGGAGAGGAGAGAGGAAAGGAGGAGAGAGAGAAGAGAGGAGGGAGAAGGAGGAGAGAGGTGTGGAGAGGGAGGAGAGAGGAGAGGGAAGGAGAGGGAAGGGAGGTGTGGAGAGAGATGTGAAGAGGGAGGTGAGAGAGGGAGGGAGGAACGAGGAGAGAGGGAGGAGGAGAGAAGCATGGAGGAAGAGAGAGGGAGGAGAGAGGGAGAAGGAGAGAAGTGTGGAGGAGAGAGGTGAGAGAGGGGGTGAGAGAGAGGGAAGAAAGAGGGAGAATGGGGAGGAGTATGGAGGAGAAGAAGAATAGAGGGAATAAACAGAAAGAGAGGGAGGAGAGAGGGATAAGTTATTAGAGATGGGTTGGTCGAGTGTCAGATGCTTCTATAGTTATAATCTGTCTGAGATCTTTGTATGTATGTAAGTATGTGTGTGTGCGTGTATGTATGTGTGTATATATATATATATATATGTATATGTATATGAATATGAATATATATAAAGTAAGTTCATAAACGTGTATGTGTGTGTTCTGTCACTCCATGAACAGGTTTTATCGTTACAGATCAGAACACACAGGCTTTTCTTTCTTTCTGATCCATCTCTTCTACAGTTTATGATCACACCACAAGTTCACAAAGGGTTAAAAGAGACGAGATACAGACTGACAGCTCTGACAGCGGCTCACACTTTACTCCTCCTCCTCCCTCTCCTGCATCTTCTTCTGTCTCCCTTCTCTCTCTCACTCACTCTCTCCCCACCCCTGCTTCCCTCCTCCTCCTCCCTCTCTATCTCCCCCTCCTCCTTCTCTCTCTCACTCTACCTCCGCTCTTCTTCCCTCTCTCCTCCTCCCTGTTTTTCTAACACCCTCTGCACTTAACACTCAATAACGCAAACACTGCATTTTACAAACTCTGCAATCCTTCTGAAATAAAAGCATTATATGTCTTTTTTTTTTATTTTTATGAAAACCACCAAATTCTTTTTAACTTTACATAATATTTGAGAATTATGTTGACTATGATATAATATAACTGTTTGCGATATAAAAAAGTGAATTACAGGTGTAGTATGTAACCTGGAATGTTCCATAGTACGGCATTAAACATATATACCAAGCATTTATTTACTTACAGAAGCTCTTATCACCCAGTACATTTAAAACTGTGTTCGTACTGTGAAGGGTGTCACCTCTCCACAGACCTGACCTGGTTTAATGCCACATGGTGGAATATTCCAGGCAAAGCGTTTACATTAAACTTTTAATGATAAAAAAACATGACAAAAACTCCTCTCTACACACTCTGAGCAAGTAGGAAGCATGTCACAGTCCCTTAACCTCATGTCTCCTAAGCACTTCTCTGTGTCCTTGCGACCTTGACTGTGAAATGCTGACACCACAACCTCCACTTAAACCCCCCACGACCCCTGTACGACCCCTGCGTGACCTCTGACCCCGCGGTAAAGCCTCCATACACATGCGACTCTCTTCTTTACATAAGCATAAGCAGTTCAGCTCTGTTTATAGATGACCTCATTTCCGAGCAGCTAAAAACCTGCAGACATGTTTACAGGACAAACCTCCTCCTGGTGCCGCAGTGGGGTCACAGTGGCAAAAACTGTTGTTGTGTTCTTAGGCAAGACACAAGAGAGATCACTTTAATGTACTGAGGAATAAAAGTACTGAAGACCTTTTATTGAGAGCGTCCATGGAGACAAGCACGTGACAAACCCTCCACCAGAAAAGTTACACAGTGTTTTTCTTAAGGCCGCCACACACTACAGGATTTTTCGGTCTTAAACGAGTTTTAAACGTGCAACAAAAAGCAAACACCACAGACAAGAGGAGAACTTTATGAAACTTAAAATCTCTGATCGCAAAAACTGCAGCGGGATCTGTCTGCGAATACACAGGATACACAGGGAGCGTGATCTCGTCGGCGGTTTCTTCCATCCATTCATTTTCTTACGCTTATCCAGGGCCCAGGTCGCGGGGGCAGTGGTCTAAGCAGGGAATACCAGACTTCCTTCACCCCGGACACTTCCTCCAGCTCCTCCGGGGGAACCCCAAAGCGTTCCCAGGCCAGTCCAGAGACACGGTCCCTCCAACGTGTCCTGAGTCTTCTCCGGGGCCTCCTTCCAGTGGGACAAGCCCGGAACATCTCCAAGGAAGGCATCCAAGAGGCATCCAGAACAGATGCCCAAGCCTAAGCTGCTCCTCTCGATGTGGAGGAGCAGCGGCTCTACTCCGAGCTCCTTCCGTGTGACTGAGCTCCTCTCCCTATCTCTAAGGGAGCGCCCAGCCACCCTGCGGAGGAAACTCATTTCGACCGCTTGTATTCATGATCTTGTCCTTTTGGTCATTCAAGCTGTTCCCTGTCTATGGACAATTTCTATGAATAATGTGGATGAGATGCTGCACTTTAATTTTACAGCTTTACGAGAGATGAGGAATGAAATCTTCTTATTATTTTCCCTATTTCCTGAGTTTGTATCTTGCGTCTCTCTGTGTCCGTTGCTCCTCTGCCCCTGACGTTCTGTTTTATCGGCTGTTATCATAGCATTTCTGATGTTTGGTTCTGATCTGACAGGGCAGCTCAGAGTCACACTGACACCACACATGAGGAAAGATCACACACAAAGACAAAAAGTTGGGTCACGCCTCCCCAAAATTGAGGAGAAGCAAAGCTCCTGTAGCGTGGGGCAGCCATAAGTTTACATCTCACACATTCAGTCTGAAGTAGTGTCTTGCCCAAGAACACGATGGTAGTAAGTTTAAGTCCTTTCTAAAGACGTCTTACCTTCATAGTAGTGATCCTCCACAGTGATGATGCGCCCCCTGGTGGCTCGTGCGTTGTCGATGATGGTTTTGGAGTCCAGGGGTTTGATGGTGAACGGGTCGATCACGCGGACGTTAATGCGCTCTAAAAAAGAACAAAAAAAAAGACTCAAAAACAAGTTAGAAGAATCTGTAGGCCCTAACTAAGAATTATCTGATTAAAATGTATATCACAAGTTAGACTGTTTATTTTACTAAAACATGGGCTGTGTCCGAATCTTTAGGCTATGTTCACACTGCAGCCTGAAGTGACCCAAATCTGATTTTTTTGGCCCCTATGTGACCTGTATCTGATCTTTTAATGACAGTCTGAACGACACAGATCTGATTTTTTCAAATGCGACCCAGGACACTTCGATGTGGCTGAAACCAATATGTATCTGATCTTTTGACATGCGACTTCAGTCTGAACGGCCAAAGCGCATTCATCCGACCTACACATTATCAAAAAGCGACAAATGTACACAAATGTTCTTCTTGTCATATGAAAATTGTTAATGAACTCCGTGTCACTGAAGCTAAGCAGATCGCTATCCCACCACTCTTGGCTACGTCTGCACATCCACACGTTCCTTTCAACGGACTGCCCCACAAAACGCCACGGCCAAAAACCTCGTCCTTCTCTTTCTCAATCTCCTCCTTAAAACAAGTAAGTTGTTCATGTTCTGGCTCCGGTACGAGAGGAACTTTAAAATCTCCAGGTGCTCAATGCTCGTGTCCATGTTTGGACAACTTCCGTAAACACAGAGCACGCTCGCTGCAGTTGACGTCGCTGTGTCCTCCAATGCTCATGCGGGACACTTTTGGGCCGTTTAAACGTTCACACTGGAGATCACATACAAGTCGCATTTAATTGGAAATGTGAACGACCTCGCAAAACATTGGATTTCACACAAAAAAAAAAAATCCAAATTGAGCATTAAGCCCTGCAGTCTGAATGTAGCCTTAGACTCCCGGACTCCCATTGACTTACATCGGAATAATGTCGTCACTCTTTCTGTGACTGCTGCTGTAAACCTTGTCAGTTTGGTCTTAAAATGTTTGGTCTTAAAATTTACCCAATCCTGGGGTTTTATTTTGCTATTTTGTCCGTTTAAAAAATTCTATTCCTAATAGACCTTTTTCACAACAGCCGGAAGTCCCACTCGGTCAGGTTGCAGAACTTCCAGTTAATATTTTTCTGTGGCAAATTGTCTGTTTAAATGTCTTGGGTATTTTCAACGAGCTTCATAAATCTGCCCCGTCAACAAATTTTCAACCAACAAGGTCCATAAAGGAAATGTTCTGTCCATGAATAATTTATCCACAACTATCAAGGGAAAAAAGACGAAAGCTTAAAGGCAAACGACGAGCATTAACATTGATAGATTTGTGCATTTCAACTGCACAAATCTCTGTTTATGCAAATATCGACATAATAAAAACTTTTTTTTTATGTTAATTGTAGAATCAGTCTGAGCTCACAAGTTACTTTTGACTTATTCATGACCATAATGTTAGTTTTGCTCAGTAGTTCACTAATGCGTTGACATTGTTTGCCTTTACGTACTTAACTTTGATAATTGTGGATAAACAATGTTTATACTTTGTCGACCTTGTTGGTTGAAGATTTGGTGATGAGGCAGATTTATGAAGCTGGTGGAAAAAACGCGAGACATTTCTACAGATATTTTGCCACAGAAAAGCATTAACCAGAAAATTTCAAACAATACACCTTTAAGTAATTTCCCTTGTGGATCAATAATGTCTGAGTCTAAGTCTTGAAAGGTATTGGGCATCGGTGGGCACTAAAGCATTCAAAATAGACCAGAATGCATAGGAAGAGTCAAAAAAACAACCGCAGACAGAGACAGGAGTTTAATTGGACACAACGCGACTGAATGAAGCAGATAAAAGCGCTGGTTTATGTCTCTGTTGATCCCGATTATGAAGAAAACACTCTTAAATAAACTGATATGGTGTAGGAGCTGTTAAAAGATCGATAATTTCCACATCTCAGACAAAAAGCCAATAAAGCAAATGTTTGTAGTGAGGGCTTTGGGTCGTACCTTTCTTGAGGTTTTCTGCAGCGGCCAGAGCTTCGTGGAGGGTGACTCCTGCTCCGATCACAGTCACATGGTCCTCACTGGATTTACACACCACCTGAAGGACACAGGAGATAATGCACCCTTAGAATATGCATGAGTTTACTGTATTAAATATATAACTGTAACACAACACTGACTCCTGTGAACTTTAACACAAGTTATAATGCTGTTTCCTCATCAAAAAACAGACCTGGAGCTGTGTTTTGTTTAATTCACACGTTTGAGTAATCGTTCATTTGACAGCTCCAGGTATTTGTGATGAGGAAACAACATTATAACAGATTAAAAAAGAGTAACACGGGCTCTTTAAAGATCATTCTCGCTCCAGACCTTGGCCTGTCCAATGTGGAAGTCCTCGTTACAGTTGTAGATGATGTTGTTTTCAGGGCGGCTCGTTCGGATGAAGCACAAACCCTGAAAAAGACAAAAGACGTGAGCTGTAGGAGCAGAATTAAACAGACTTTCTTCCGGTTTAGTCCAGGTTTAGTTCTAGTGTAGTCCTGGTTTAGTCTAGGTTTAATCCTGGCTGGTTAGGGCCTAGCTGCTTGAGTCCAGGTTGAGTCCAGGGTCGTTGAGTCCAGGTCGAGTCCAGATTGTGTCCAGGTCTAGTCCAGGTCGAGTCCAGGTTGAGTCCAGGTTTAGTCCAGGTCTAGTCTGGGCCTTATTCAGGATAAATTCAGGTCGAGTCCAGATCAAGTCCAGGTCGAGTCCAGATCAAGTCCTGGCTGAGTCCAAGTTTAGTCCAGGTCTAGTCCAGGTCTAGTCTTGGTTTAATCCAGGTTTAGTCCAGGTTGAGTCTAGGTGAAGTCCAGGTCGACTCCAGAATTAGTCCAGGTCAAGTACAGGTCTAGTCCAGGTCGAGTCTAGGTTTAGTCCATTTCTAATCCAGGTCTAGTCCAGTTCTACTCCTGGATTAGTCCAGGTTCAGTCCAGGTCGAGTCCAGGTCGAGTTCACGTTGAGTCCAGGTTTAGTCCAGGTTCTAGTCCAGGTCAAGGTTAGGTTGAGTCCAGGCTGAGCCCAGGTTTAGTCCAAGTTCTAATCCAGGTCGAGGTCAGGTTGAGTCCAGGTCTAGTCTTGGTTTAGTCCAGGCTGAGTCCAGGAGGTTGAGTCCAGGTTCAGTCAAGGTCAAATCCAGGTTGAGTCCAGAATTAGTTCAGGTCAAGTGCAGGTCTAGTCCGGGTCTAGTTCAGGTTTAGTCCAGGTTTATTTCATTTCTAGTCCAGGTCTAGTCCAGGCGTGGGGTTATGTACCTTGGTGTTAGCGGCGAGCTCCACAGCCTTCTCCGTGGAAACGCCGTCGCTGGGGTAAAACACCGTTGCCGTGGGGATGGCTCTGAACATGGCCAAGTCCTCGAGGCCCATCTGAGACGGACCATCCTCTCCTGGAAGAACCGGAACAAGACCAGATCACACAGAGGGCACAAAACTCAGACTAAACAACGAGGTCTGGACTGGACTGGTCTGCATGCATTCAGAGGGGCTCATATGCTTTAGTTTTATCACGGTTTGGTATTTTTAAAGATTTACACTGGGACGTTTAGAGCAATACGGCAATCAGTGGTTCTCAGCGACAATTACGAGTCTACATTACTTAAGGTTTAAGTATCGTGTAATGTGAAATTAAATAACAAATAAATAACAGATAAACAATATACTGTATTTTTCTGACTATAAGTCGCACTTTTTTTCATGGTTTGGGTGGTCCTCCGGTGCGAATTATATATGAAAATTTTCACACAGCCGTGAGAGGCTCTAGTCTTGTGTGTCAGTATCTGCTGCTTCTGTACCATTGTCACTTCGCCCTTAACTGCGCATGTCTCCTGTAGGAAAAGCTGTTGTCCTGCTGCAAATAGTGAAATATTCAGCCAGAAACAGTAATCGAGCAGCAGACAGAAAGTTTGGAGTGAGCCAGAAACTTGTGAGGGACTGGTGGAAAGCGGGGATGGAGAACACAGCTTCACTGCACCATGCGACTTTCCTGAAGTCACTGGATGGATGGACAAAGCCTGGACTTCAATGAAAACTGAAACCAACCTGTCAGGATTCAGAAAGGCCGGAATAATTCTAACTGGAACTGATGTTGAGTCCGATGACAGAGACACAGAAGAGGAAGCAGCGCTCTGTTTACCTCCAGAGGTTATGGAGTTGCTCAGAAGTGACACCGGGGATGAAGAATTGAATGGATTTAGTGATTTGGAGTGAGATGGAGAGTTTGGTAAACTTGTTCTGTTCTGTTGTTTATGCTATAGTTATCTGAAGAACTGTTCATATGTGACATTAACAGTCTGTTGTTCTCTGTTCTATTGTTATTTCTAGTAGCATTTCAAGATAAAATGTCAATTCCTGGTCTCTGGTTTTATGAAATGAATTTCCCCCCAAAAGTGCGATTTATAATCCGGTGCGATTTATATTAGAGCCCGACCGATATGGATTTTGTTGTGGCCGATATGAAACCGATATAATGGGAGTTGGAGCTGCCGATAGCCGATATAATCGCCGATATATTTAGTGATGTAAAAATTCACTGTAAATCTTGAATTGATTAAAAAACTTAGGTTTGGCTCTAGTGGATTCTAAATTGGGTTTATTTAGGCAACATTTATTGTTATTTTGACTCTTTACATCATATTTACATACAGTAGATTGGCCTAATGGCATTTTTGCATCACATTCTAGCTACTGTTCCTGTCACTGCTAGTGATGGGTATTCCAGTTTTTTTTGTTTTTTTTTTGGAGAACCGGCTCGGCTCATTAAAGCAGCTGGCTCTTTGCTCCCAAGCGACTCTTGGTTTTGTTGCAAGCAGGACTAAACCAGAACTGAACCAGGACTGAGTGTCGGGACTCGGTTTCTATCTCTCTCCTGCACTCGAGCCCAAGATTAGTCCTGGTTTATTCATTTTATGCTGAACTGCAGCCAAATATGCACTTTTTTATCCTATGCACACGCAGATTTCTGAAAGTTTCGTTTTCAGCCGCTGCTGCTGTCAAACTACGGGTCTACATGCGGCATGAAGAGAAAAAGTGAGAAAAAGAGAAAACACAGCTCCCAATAAGAAACATGCTCCCGTTGTTCGCTTCAAAGAGCCGCTTCGATCGCGACCGACCCACAACTCCTAGCTAGTAAACTATCGCTATTAGCCTTTAGCCGTAAAAACGTGCGCACCGCGGTAGTTAATTATATGCATAAATGTGGATCATTCACACGTCTATTCACAGCTCATTTACATATCAATACTGGTCCAGTAACAAATATACGGCCAATATAGTCACTTTACAATAGACCAATAGAAAACAGCCTGTTTATGTGTGGGAGCTACAGCAGCTAATCGCTAATAACAAATTGCGAAAACTAGCTTCAAAGTCGATGTATTTCCAACACTCACCGCTCACACAGGCTCCTCCTCACATCACAAGTCTGCACTAATAAATGTCCTTTTAATCCAGACTCAAACCGATTGTCCGAAAAAGAAATAATCTCAGTGTTGCGCACCACTGCCGGTGTAAACAAACACACGCGAGTGAAGTGACGTCACTCTGGTGGTGTGTTCAGGGACAGTACGGACACAGACACAGACAAATTACACCGTAGATAAATACTGATGCGGAGCCACATATTCGGACATTTATCTGTCTGTAAATTGGATTAAATGAACATAATGTAGAGAGTTTAAGCTTTATAACGAGATATAACATGCCCACGTGAAATATCGGCCAATATCAGCAAGCATATCGGCCGATAGCCGATATGTCTCCAGGTGCCCATATTGGCCGATAATATCGGCCGGCCGATATATCGGTCGGGCTCTAATTTATATATGTTTTTGTCTTCTTCATTACGCATTTTTGACTTGTGTGACTTATACCCCAGAGTGACTTATAGTCTGAAAAATACAGTATTTAGAAATCGTGTGGTGAGTGTCATAGAAACCAGGGGATAGTTGGTTCAAATCCCCCCTGATTCATGTCCTGATGTCGTGTCTCTGGAAAATGTGACAGTATCGTTTAATTGTGACACAAACAGTCAGAATCTAGAACAAAAGCATATGACCCTCAGATCGTTTCAGAGCATTCAGAGAGGAGCCGTGAGCATGCGTGTACCTGAAGGGGGAGTGCAGGAGCAGAGAGCAGGGAGGGGCATCTCCACAGACAGAGAGGAAACCAGGGGACAGGACTGAGCCCCGACCCCAGAGACGGGTGAGGAGAGGTGGGGAGGAGGAGGAGGCAGGGACCAGAGGGCAGGAGCAGAACAAGAATGATCAACACAAGATATTATCCTACATTTACTTTAGTTAGATCATGATGGTAAAATGTCATTTAAAGGCTTTTGAACATTATTTCTCCACATTTTTAGGTAAATAAATAATATATAAGTGTGGAAAGTGGATGAAATTCAGCTCTGAATATTCTAGAATCACTATAGTTTAAACTGAAAATCAGCCGAGGGGCAGATTAAACATCTTGGAGGGCCGGATCCAGAACACAACTCCAGGTCTGTTTGTGATGACGACACATTATAACTTAGATCAGACACAGGTGCGGTGTGGTGGAGACAGGTGCAGTGTAGTAGGGACAGGTGCGGTGTGGTGGAGACAGGTGCAGTGTGGTAGGGACAGGTGCAGTGTGGTAAAGACAGGTGCAGTGTGGTTTGGTGTGGTGGGGACCGACCGATGGAGACTCCACAGTGGGAGCCGCACAGGTTGATGTTGCTCTCGGAGATGGCGGCCATACGCAGCTGGTCGTACGCTCGGCTGAAGAAGGTGGCGAAGGTGCTGGCAAACACCACGTTCCGGTCTCGCGCCGCACAGCCCATCGCTACGCTCACCTACGGCACAGGGTACAGGGCACGGCACGGGGGGGGGGGGAGACACCATCATTTAGTTGGGATTGTAGCATTTTGAATTGGTATGTCACAATCACAATTTCAATCAGAACGGGCATCGAACAACAGCAGCAACTCAACTTTCATTCTCCCAGATTGTGTGCCCTCTGCTGGTCATAGTGGGTAGTGAAAGATTTTGAAATGATAAATTAGCAGCACGGCTATTCTCAACATGATGTTAAGAGAGAAAAAGCGAGCCAAAACCAACTGAAACAAAAAAAAAAAAACCCTACTATTAAAGTTGATAGGCCTCACAGTCAATACCTTTCAATTCCAAATTCATTGTTCTGAATTAAATAGTTCTGAATTAAAATATTATCCTTCGAGTTTACATGGAAATAATAATTCTGAATTGAGGTTTACATGGAAAACACGTTAAATTGTCTTTATTTAATTCCACTCAACATCTGGAGGTGGGGAAGTGTTCTAATTGGACAGGGACACAAACGTATTTACGTTGACCGGGAGAAAACACACACTTCAGCTGCTACCGGCTTTTTTATCATCTCGGTTTGTCGTTACGCCACGGACACAAACATGATCCAAACTTTTTTCGCAGTTGTTCTGATGACAATTGCGCAGCAGCTGGAGAATTGTCTCATCACATTTTACATTTGTCTGAGGAGGAGAGGGGAGGAAGAAGACAAACAAAGTCAATGGCTGCTCTACCTCAGCCCACTCCCGCATCCCGCTCACAAATCCAAAGAGACGTGGATGAAAGTCCGAAGAGAGAACTGGTGGAGCCGGATTGTTCAGATCGCGTCATAAGTGGGACACAACGAGCATGCGCTGAACGACCGGAATTATTTTTAAGAAGAATAAACGTTTACATGATTAAGGAATAAATTAATTTGACTTTAAAATCGGAATAAACCACTCACTTATTTATAATCATTTTCATTAGTAATTAAGTGTTTACATGGTCTTTTTAAAGCAGAATTAAATTTTATTCTGAATTAAATTATTTTATTATTGAAGCTGAAGTGTAGCAAACCTGACCACTGAACTGATCGAAGCCCAGTTAAGGTCTATGTACTTTAAAGGAAATGCACATACAATTTTAATTTCAAAGTCCATAAGCATGACCCAACAGTGTCCCAGACTTTGCAGCTGAAGTCATCAACATGTTCTGTTCTGCGGCACTAACTGGAAGCACTGCTCTGTCTGAAGATCAAGTTAGACAGCCAGATCTGGGCTTTGTTACAACATGATCTGACCAAAAAGAACTGTTTTCAGGGAATTTCAAGTTGATTTGTGAACTCTCAAATAACTTTACAGTCACTCTCACCTTTTTGTTAACAATCAAACTCCTAATGTGTTGTGTGAATCCATTTTGTATTTGTTTTTGACCTTTCAGACAGTTTTAAAGCTTTTTCAACAGTGTTTGTTCATGTGTGCATTGCGTCACCATGGTAACTGTTGAACATTTCACCACAGAGACACATGTAAAACACTTGCAGCACGATGTCACTGTAAAGTATAGATAATAAGTTGGGGCAAATCATCTTAAAAAAACCAAACAAAATAAACACATAAATACATGGAACCTTCCTGACCATATTCTGTTCGGCGATGTAGCACTCCACGTAGCGGTTGGGGTGCTCGTTCCTGAAGAGCTCGGAGAAGGTGGAGTTCTTGGTGTCTCCGTCCAGGACCACCACGCGCTCGTTGTACCGGCCCAGTTTGGCCAGAGCCATGCCGTACGCTTTCCTTGTGGCAATCTGACACAGAGAGGGGAGGGGAAGTATTGGGATTAGAGTTAAATTTGTGATAGAGATTGTGTTTTTTTTCACAGAGCAGATTGTAAACAACTCCAGGTGCATTAATGTCCCACAGAAGACTGAAATATGAACTGATACAAGAGAACATAGAGGTTGAAAGGCAGGTACAATAATTTTCTATAAAAGAACAGTATTTTTTGTAATTTGCAGAAAACATTAAATTAAAGGGTAATGGTAAACGGTCAGATATTTATACAGCGCTTTTCCACTTTCAAGATTTAAAGCGTCTTTAAGTGTCTTGCCCAATGACAGCATTCATCATCAGGAATTACATTGCCAACCTGGATCTGATCGCTCTACTATAGACTGACCAGACGTCCCTATTTACCCGAGACAGTCCCAGTTTTAAGCCCTGTGTCCCCTGTCCCAGCAGATTTATCCAAAACCAGCGATTTGTCCCAGTTTTATACAAGAAATGTTACAGGTGTCCCTATTTTGGACAAATTTGATCCCTGCCAACAGTAAAGTGAGGCATACATTGTCATTTTTTTAGGTAAAATACAAAAAAGGTGCTTAAAAATGATCAAAACACAAAGAAAATGTGACTACACTGATTCACATGTTAGTCATAAACTAGTCATGAATGGGCAACAATAATTTATTTCGCACTTGTTTCACCATTTTTTTTTCACCAACCACCGAACCAGGGGTAGCCTGATTCATCAGCCGGTTTCACTTCGTGGAAACCGTCTGACCTCGCAACATTAGGATTCATTCACTCGACAGTAGGTGGGTACTTTTTTATTTAACCAGTCGCTGCTATTTGGTCATGATGTATGTCATCAGCCAGTTTCACGAAGTCAAATCTGATGAATCAGACTATTGAGTTTAGGGATGGGCATTTGATAAAATTTTCTTAATCGATCGTCGAGAGAACTAACGATCGATTATCGATTCATCATGAATGTTTTTATATTAAAATTATCATCATTATTATTACTATCTGCACTCCTAATCTGCATAAATAAATTCAACTTTACGACAAATAAACCGTAACCACTCTAGAGCCACATCAATCCGTTTGAGATTATAATGTGTTTAATGCAGCTTTGTGCAAGTCTCACAGAAACTTAAAACCGCATGACTACTTTGCATAAACTAAGCGAAGAAAAAAAAAACAGCTCTTGTGCACTGATGCAGCACGACTCAGTGGAATACAGGTTAGTGTGACCATATTTGCGTTTGTCAAAACCAGGACACCGTACGGGATGTGGGAGGTGGAGCCTCGTCGTCGACATTGAGCGACTCTCACCTGGCAAAGATTTTTCATGTTTTCGGTGTCCTGATGAACTTTTTCCCACTGGACACCGAAACATATGTGCTGCTTTGTACACTGTGCACATGGCCTCACACGACCGGAAAGGAAAGCGTGACATTTTTTTGTACAAGTCATCGATAAATACGCATTTGAACTTCGGCATGTTGCAGACTGACCGACTGTCTGGGTCTGCTCGCTCCTTCTGAGTGCAGAGAGCTACATGTACAGACCCCTGTTTGTCCCCAGACACGGACGTTTGGTCACCCTACGCTACGCACAGCAACCTACATTCGGTTTTGTACTTCAAAATTTACTGTAAAAGGCCCAGAATGTTTATTAAAGGTGCATTGTGTAACTTTCCTGGTGGAGGGTCCATCAAATGTTATTGCTTTGTCTAGAATGTTTCACAGTGTGGCATTAAACCTTTCTAACTTCATGGAGATCAAACCGAGCTGTTTCCTGTCATACTTTGGAACATGACAAATCCATGCCCGACCCCCAACCAAAAAATTACACACTGCACCTTTATTATACACTGTCCCTGTAAAATGGACAAAACAACAGAGGATATGCCGGGAGGGGGGTTGTACCTTATCTCCAGGGTTGTAGTTGGGCGCGTTGGGCATGTGGACGTTCCTCAGACTCACAGGCAGAGCGTCGTCAGAGGGCTGGGCCGGGTACATGCGTTTACTGCAGCTCACCATTCGAGCCTGGAGGTCCCGGATCACGCTCTCTGCCATCTCTTTGGGCAAAGGCTTCCCGTGCCAGCCCATCTTATCCTCCACACCTGGACAACAGAATCACACGAGGCTGGAGATTAAAGACCATGGATTCTGATTTATGTAATAAGGATGTTTCCTCGTCAAAAACACCTTGGGTTGTGTTTTGTTTCATTCACACATGTGAGCCTCCTCTTAGTCCAGGTTTAGTCCTGGTTTAGACTTGCTTTTAATCCTGATTTTAGTCCTGGTTTAGACCTGGTTAAATCCTGGTTTAGACTTAGTTTAGATTTGGTTTTAGTCCTGATTTAAGTCCTGGTTTAGTCCTGGTTAAATCCTGTTTTAGACCTGGTTTTAGTCCTTATTTAGTCCTGGTTTAGACCTAGCTTAGACTTGGTTTTAGTCCTGATTTTAGTCCTAGTTTAGTTCTGGTTTATACCTGGTTTAGACCTGATTTTAGTCCTGGTTTAGTCCTCGTTTAGACTTGGTTAAATCCTGGTTTAGACCTGGTTTTAGTCCTGATTTGAATCCTTGTTTAGTCCTGGTTTATACCTGGTTTAGACCCAGTTTTAGTCCTGGTTTAGACCCAGTTTTAGTCCTGGTTTAGTCCTGGTTTATACCTGGTTTAGACCTGGTTAAATCCTGGTTTAGTCCTGGTTCAGTCACGTAAACGAGAAACGGACATTATCAGTTTTTTCCATTTTTCATTTAAACACAAAATAAAATAAAAAAATAAATCTTTATCTGTTTTTTCATTGTGGTTTTGGAGAGAAATTATGAAGTAAATAGTTGTTTTTTCGTTTTCTTATTATTGCTTATTATTTTGAAAAACGAATGAACAAACGATACACAGATTGAGGACCTTTAAAAACACAAGAGCTTCATCGATTTGGACAAACTGACGAAGGCAAGTCACAGGGTCACGGGGTCATGGGGCGGCGTTTTGAACTTTGGAGAAGGAAAGAAAACTCCAGGTATGTCTTTGATGACGGGAAAGTTCACGTGGAGCCTCGACGTGTTTTGTGTATCGACCCTTTAACGCTGAACCACCACGACTGAGTGAACTCGCGCAGACACGACGCATCACTTCTGCTCCACAGGGTCACACCAGGCCCCTCCAGAGGTCAAAGGTTAAACCCTAAACACAACCCCACACGCTGTTATGTCACCACAAAATCACGCTCCCGTCATAACACAGCCCCTCACTGTCCCCCGTCCAAACCAAAGCACGTGCTCCTCTTATGACAACAGCCCCAGGGATGGACGGAGGAGAGGAGGGAGGACAGAGAGAGGGAAGAGAACAGAGGGATGAGAGGAGAGGACTATGGGCCATGTCATTTCTCTTTATCGCTTCCTTTTCCTTGATTCCTCTCCTCGATTCTGTAGGAAATGGGCGAGAATGTTCTACCCAGAGAAGAGACACAGGGAGGAGAGAGGAGCAGAGGAGAGGGAGGAGACAGAGAAAAGAGCAAGGAGAGAAGAGAGGAGCAGAAGAGAGCAAGAGGAGACAGAGGAGAGATAGAGGAGAGAGAGGAAAGAAGACCAGAGGAGAGCCAGGAGCAGAGAAGAGATGAAAAGAGAGAGGAGAAGAGAAGAGAGGAGCAGAGGGAAGAGGAGCAGAGGAGAGAGAAGAAGAGAAGAGAGAGAGAAGCAGAGGGGAGAGCAGGAGGGGAGGGAGGAGAAGAGAAGAGGGAAGCAGAAAAGAGAAGAGCAGAGAAAAGAGGAGAGAGAGGAAGAGAGGAGAAGAGAGAGAGAAGAGAGAGGAGCAGAGGAGACAGAGGAGAAGAGAGAAGAGTAGAGGAGAGAGAGGGAGAGGAGAGAGGAATGCAGGAGAGAGGAGAAAGAGATGCAGAGAAGAGAGGAGGAGAGAGAGAAGAGAGAGGAATAGAGGAGAGAGGAGCAGAAAAGTGAGGAGCAGGAGAAGAGAGGACAGAGGAGACAGAGGAATGAGGAGAAGAGAGAGAAGCAGAGGAGAGAGTAGTAGAGAAGAGAGGAGTAGAGGAAAGAGGAGAAGAGGAGAGACAAGCAGAGGAGAAGAGGAGAGAGGAGACAGGTGAGACAGGATCAGAAGAGATAGGAACAGAGGAGAGGAGGAGAGGGGCAGAGAAGAGAGAGAAAAGAGAGAAGCAGAGGAAAGAGGAGAAGAGAAAGGAGCAGAGAAGAGATAGGAGGAGGGGGGGAGGTGACACGAGCTGAGAGTGAATGGGACAGACTTTCCTCAGGCCCTGGTTCTGACCAAAATCAAACTTTATTTATAAAGCGCTTTTTATACAAAAAATGTAACCCAAAGAGCTTTACAGTGACGAAAAACAATTCCACGTTTCCTTCCACCCACCAACCCGACCCCCACACAACCAAACAACTCAGATTTTTCAAACTATTTTTTAATGATTTTTCAGAGCAGCAGGTTTGTTTTAAAATAAATGTGTTTTAAAGTCAAATTCTGGATTATTTTACACGTCACACCTCCTTTGCTGCTGTCCATGTACTTGTGCAGCGACGATACAAACTCTTCACCGTGAGACAAATACAAATACCTGAGGGGAGGGCTGAGGGAGGGTCTGGTCCAGGGTCTTACACAAACTGGGATTATGGATCTGAACTGGGCTAAAGCACTAACCCACTGTCAGGATTACAGGATTAGAATGTACGGAGGTCCATGAACTACACACTACTTTGCAACAGGCTGTTTAAAGGAGCTGTACCGGAATTTACTATCTTAAAAATGTGGCAAAAAGATCTAGTTTAAGTTTGTTTACAAGCGCCATGACTGAAACAGACGGCTCGTAGTGACTGAGCAGGTTGTACAATATAAGACACACTGTTCAAATACTTAAAATTTTTTTTTAATGCATTCCAAGCATCATAATTATTCACCACGATGAGTTTATAAGCACTAATATCCACATAGGTTTGCCATCAAGGTCATCGCATGAGTAAAATTGGATTAAAATGTATTTAAAAGGAACTTATTTATATTTTAGTTGGAGCCCTTATCTTGACTTGAGTAATTTTATCACCATGAACTTATTATGTTACAACAGTCTGGTTTGTTTACAGAGAGAAGAGAGAGAGGAGACAAAAGAGAGAGAGGAGACAGAGGAGAGAGAGAAGAAAGAAGAGAGAAAGAGGAGACAAAAGAGAGAGGAGATGGAAGAGAGAGAGAGGAGAGAGAGGAGAGGTAGAGGAGAGAGGACATAGAGAGGAGAGAGTAGAGATAGAGGAGACAGAGGAAAGAGGACCAGAGGAGAGAGGAACAGAGAGAGGAGAAGAGGAGAGACAGTAGAGCGAAGCAGAAAAGAGAGGAGCACAGGAGAGAGAGGAGAGGAGAGAGAGGAAGAGAAGCTGAGAAAAGAGGAGCATAAGACAGAGAGAAACACCACGATGAGTTCATAAGCACTTTCCAGAGCATAGTTTTGCCATCACGGTCACCGAATGAGTAAAATTGGATTAAAATGTACTTTAATTTATTTATATTTTAGTGGGAGCCCTTATCTTGATTTGAGTAGTTTTATCACCATAAATTTAATATGTTATTACGGTCTGGTTTGTTTACATTTACAACCATTTGCAAGTGTGAAAAAATACGAAAATATGAGCACCTCACCCCCAATTTATTTATAGTGTGTGTAGAACAGGGGCTGTACCTGGGATTCCTTTGCCTTTGATGGTTTTGGCGATGACGGCGAGCGGCTGGTGACGAGGCTGACTCAGCACTTTACACAGCTCCTCCACACTGTGCCCGTCCACCACCACGGCCTGCCAGCTGACACACACAACACACAATACAAGAGCACACATTCAAGAGGAGCTCAAAATATCAAGGACAAATCTAGTTTGGATCTAGTTAGTCAGGCCTAAACCAAAGCTGCCATGTTGACGAGAACTCAAGAGGCAGAACTTGGGTTACGGTAAAAGACTGAGCTCATGTAGGTCATTGTAGGTCCCTATTTACCCGGGACAGTCCCAGTTTTGAGTCCTGTGTCCCCTGTCCCAGCGAATTTATCCAAAATCATTGATTTGTCCCAGTTTTATACAAGAAATGTCCCAGGTGTCCCTATTTTTGACCAATTTGATACCTGCCAACCGTAAAGAGATTCATGAATTGTAATTTGTTTTGATAAAATACAGAATAGCTGCTTAAAAATGACCAAAACACAAAGAAAATGTGACTATTTTAACTCCCATGTTCATCATGAATGGTCTCTGCATAACAATTTTTCTTAATTTCAAGCTCGTTTTACAATTTTATTATTACCAACCACCAAAAAATGAGGATGTCCCAGTTTTTTATTTTGCAAATCTGGTCACCCTGAGCATGCTGCCCTACACAGAGCCTATTGTACCTAGTCATACCTAAAAAATTACCTAGTCATATTTTGTTATTTCTTGGTTTCAAACGACATCACAACAATGTTAACTGTCATTTTTACATCTAAAACCTGTAAAGTATTGATAGTAAAAGTAGTGACTGACCCGAAGGCCTCACAGCGTCTCTGGTATTTCTCCACGTGGTGCTGCAGGGGGGCCGGGTCACTCTGGCCCAGGCGGTTTATGTCCAGGATGGCCACCAGGTTATGGAGCTGGTAGAAGGAGGCGAAGGCCATGGCCTCCCACACGGAGCCCTCGGACACCTCGCCATCACCCAGCAGACAGAACACCCTGTAACTGTGGACGAGACAGGAGTTAGTCTTATCACACATTCAATCACACACTCAATATTAGTGTCTCTGATTTTACATTAGAGCAGACATATTATTCTTTTTGGGAGTTAGTCGTACTAGTATTAAACATACATAGAAAATTATTTACATTTACATTACATCACTGTTTACCTCTGTATTGTTCTAAAACAGATAAATAATAGAATAGAAGAAACTGAAAAAATCTAAAAGCAGATTGCATTATATTACAAGTAATTCCTCAGTGTAGTGTACAGTAAATTCTTCTTTCATATAACTAGGGACAGCAAGTGAAGTGAACTTTAGTTTTCATTCACTGAACCCATACTGTGAATCTGTGCCAACTAATCAGTCAGTTCCTCAAATCTGAAATATGTACTAACCTTTACTTTGAGAGTAATTTCATCTTACTTGGTAAAACCATGGAAAACGATGATTTATTAAATCTTACTTTAATACACAAGTTAGAGTAAAATGGGTTCCATTCTGCAATAATGCCATCTAGATCTAGCCAGGTTGGTGCCAGGCCAGACCTAGTGCCTCCGCTCAATGTCATTTCTCTCCAGCGACTAGATCAGGAATCAGAATACACTAGAGGGTTTGCAAGAACCATCATGGCTTCACAGCTCTTGTCAAACTCAAGCACCTGTCTGGGTCCCTTTTGTGGAACAGCACAACAGTAAACAATGCGTCGAGATGGATGTAGACAAAGACATACGTTCTGTGTTGGCAATGACTGCAGAGATCGAGGATTTAAAGCCAGAACAAAGAGAATGTTTGGTGCATTTTTTCAAGGGGAAAGACGTTATTGCCGTTCTTCCTATAATTTGGTGCATTACATACGTCACAACCAAAAAGCAGCGATTGGTTAAATAAAAAAAGTATCTGCCTACTGTTGAGCAAATGAATCCTAATGCTGTGAGGTCAAAAGGTTTCTACGAACTGAAACCGGCTGATGAATCAGACTGATATAGATTTGCATCAGGTACACAAGGATTTGAATATTTATTAGTCTTGGGAAAAAACATAGCAAAACTTATGTTCATTTTAAGTTCAAAACGCATCATAACATGTGTAACAATAAAATATTAAAGCTCGGTCATTCCATGTCAACTCAACCAAGGTCCCCGCACATACAGTAGGTCTCAAAAAAATACTGTAAGAAACAAAACAGAAGTGCAGGTGTAATCAAGCAAAGACTGAATGAACAGAGGGAGGATATAGACACGGCTCTGGGATGATTCAGGGAATGAGTGGCGGCTGTAGGAAAAACAGGGAGGCAGCAAAAGGTGGACCGGAACAGACTGGGAAATGGAGCTGGACTCTTGACAATAACACGTCACTGTTGAAGTTACTCGTCTCATTCTAGTCGACCTTGGTCTAATTGACAAATAATGTGCTTTTTTCACCTTGAAAGTTACTGTTACTTTACCACAATCATTAAGATCCACAAATTTGTAGCTGTGAGTAAAATAAACAAGCTGAATGCAAGTTAACCCTACTGTTAGATTTTACAGTGTAGCTCAGTCTTGTTATCTTGGGGTAAAACTCCCAACGAGAGCAACTTAATCAATTAAAATACAACTTAGAGTAAGACAATGATGAAATACATTTTTATTATTTCATATTGTATCTCCTTAAACATTAAATGAGGCTTAAACTGCAAATCTGAAAACTAAAAGATCAACTGTACTTCCCCAAATCACGTGAAAGTTGCACCTTGTTCTTTTGTCTCTGCAGCGTTATTCCTCCAGACCTTTAGGTAATTTTCCATCCCTTCTTTCTCGATGTGGCAGCTGACCCTCACCCCCTCCTCTTCCTCTGCCCCTGCCCCCTCCCCCTCCTCCTCCTCCTCCCCTCCTCCCTCTCTCACCCCGGGATGTAACTGCTCCTGACAGCTTTCCACTCGGATTCACGCAGGAGCACTTTAGCGAAGGGACGTGCAGAGGGGCGGCCCATTACCACACGCATGCCAGACCCACACACAGACAACACACGACGAGAGGAGAGAAAGAGGAGGAAAGAGAAGAGGAGGAGAGAAGAGGAGGAGGAGGGAGGAGAGCAGAAGAGGAGGGCAGGTTGTGGATGTGAGCACTGGGTCTCTGGGACAGAAATTGGGAGAAAGAGGAGAGAAGAGAGGATGGTATGTTTCCATTTAGATTAAATCAGGGTGTCCAGACGTCCCTATTTCCCCAGGACATGCCCAGTTTTGATTCCTGTG
Organism: Boleophthalmus pectinirostris; assembly: GCF_026225935.1. Lineage (NCBI taxonomy): Eukaryota > Metazoa > Chordata > Actinopteri > Gobiiformes > Gobiidae > Boleophthalmus > Boleophthalmus pectinirostris. The sequence continues at coordinate 14,269,170 of NW_026571515.1, read as the reverse complement.
TCCCCTGTCCCAGCAGATTTATCCAAAATCCAGTGATATGTCCCAGTTTTGTACAAGAAACCTTCCTGCTGTCCAGTGGTGTAGTGGGGATTTTTTAAGTGGGGGTACATGTAGGGCTGTCGCGGTTAGGGAATTTCTATAGCGGCTCAACAGTGCGGTATGTGGTGATATCGCACCCCCTCCCCCACCCCACATCCCCCAGAGTTACAATATTTCCAGCGGCTCTGAAAACTCTCTCCGATGATGCGCTTGTTGCAAATGCACATGTGCCTTGGTTGTCGTGTGGATATAGTGTGTGTAGCGTGGGAGAAGTAACATTTGGCTTTGGAACAAATGTCGCAGCATCTCTCCAGCTCTCACTGTGGCAGCTCAGGTCAGAGTCCTGCACTAGGTCGGGTCAGAGTCCTGCACCAGGTCGGGTCAGAGTCCTGCACCAGGTCGGGTCAGAGTCCTGCACCAGGTCGGGTCAGAGTCCTGCACCAAGTCGGGTCAGAGTCCTGCACCAGGTTGGGTCAGAGTCCTGCACCAGGTCGGGTACCCATGGACTTAAGAGAGAGACAACCCTGAGCAGGGTGTCCGCAAAGTGCGATCGGGCGACGGCTGCACTTTACTCCATGTGGCGTGAAGCTCGACGCGGGTCCTTTCGTCTGCGGTTACCCGATGGTCTGCACGGGCGCACCTTAGTCCTGGGTTAGTCCTGGGTTAGTCCTGGGTCAGTCCTGGGTTATCACGGGCACAGGCGGGTAACAGGTTAACGGTCCAGGTGCGGGTCTTTAAAAATGGACCCGTGCAGGACTCTGGGTCGGGTCACGTTGGTCACGTGCGGTGATCATGGTGGCCTAACATGCACTGTGGTGGGCCTCTTAGTACCGCGGTGATTCATTTTTGCGGTTATTGTGACAGCCCTAGGTACACGATTTGTGACTAAACTAGGAGGACTAAACCAGGACTAAATCAGGACTAAACCAGGACTGATCTTGGACTTGAGAGAGAGAACCCGAGTCCGCGGAGCAGGGTGTCCGCAAAGCACGATTGGATGATGGCTGCGCTTAGCTCCATGAGGTGTGGAGTTCTACGCAGGTCCTTTCTCCTGCGATCACCCGACGGTCTATGCAGGCAAGCCCATCCTGATGCGTAGTCCTGGTTTAGACCTGCTTTAGTCCTGTTTTAATCTTGGTTTAGTCCTGTTTTAATCTTGGTTTAGTCCTGTTTTAGATGTATATATGTACCTATTAATGACACCCAGCCTTGCACATGATTAAAAAATATTATAGAGTGCTAAAATGATCCATAGTATTGAAAAAACGTCAAAAAACACAAGCTCCTCAGGGGAAGCTGTGCTTTTCTCACATTCACAAATTGATTTAAAGTGACGCTTCCGAGCCCCCCACCGCCTCTCCCCGTGTGTCTGTGCTCGTCTCCACTGCACACATACACACACAGACACAGACACAGACACACACACACCCTGACACACTCACAGAGCACACACACAAGACACACCCGCCATCTTTGAGCTGGACTCTTACTTCACATCACTGCACAATTCTTACAATGAAATCTGAATCTTATTTACTGTTTACTGGTTATACACTCATTGTTTTCTGTTTCTGTTTCTGATCTATGACCTTATCGTCATTCTGGATCAGCATTTGGTCAGAATATCCTGTCATCAGTAGGGCCAGTGTTTCTCTGCTTATTCCTTTCACTACTATATATACAGTTTGTGTGAATTGGGATTTTCTGTGCTCACAAAAATGAAGACAAAGCTCAGAAACAGACTGAATGCTGCGCCGGATCTGCTGCTGCGCTCTCCTTTCTGTTTCTGCCTTTGGCCTTTGCACGGCTCCTTATTTTTGGCTCATGATACAAGGGCAGAGCACAGAAACTGACAAATAAGGGTAAAAGGTCAATATTTTTTGCATACAAATATTTCTTCATTGTAGCAGCTAGATGTGAAATTTTTGGAGCCCGACTTATTATACTTTTGTCTGGACAAAATAGAAACTTTGAGGTCATTTTTCTCAGTTTCACACTTTCACTTTCACACAGTTTCACCAGGACTAAAACAGGACTGAACCAGTACTAAAACAGGACTAAACCAGGACTGAAACAAAACTGAAACAGGACTGAACCTGGACTAAACCAGGACTCAATCAGGACTAAAACAGGACTAAGACAGAACTAAAACAGGACTAAAACAGGACTCAACCAGGACTAAAACAGAACTAAAACACAACCAAAACAGGACTAAACCAGGACTAAACCAGGACTCAACTGGAACTAAGACAGGCCTGAAACAGGACTCCACCAGGACTAAAACAGGACTAAAATAGAACTAAACCAGGACTAATCCAGGACTCAACCAGGACTAAAACAGGTCTAAAACAGGCCTGAACCAGGATTAAACCAGGACTGAACTGGTCTAAGGATCGTTATCCGTTTTTTCATTTTGGTTTTGGAGACAAATAATGAATAGTTGTTTTTTTTGTTTTCTTAATTTTGGTTTTATATTGAAAAACAAATAAATGAATGATACACGGATTATTAAACAACATTATAACATAGATTTAAAAAAATAGCATACCACGGGACATTTAAACAGTAAACCTGCACATCTGATTTTGACGAGACAAAAGCCCCATTACGGAGCTTTACATGATATTTTCGGGGGAAGCCGTGCCCAGCTCAGGCAGCGTGTGGGGGTAAAAATGCCCTCTGACATGTTGTGCGTTTATTGGAGCAGAAATAATTGGGTGATTCCACAGGGCAGAGCCAGAAACACAGCGCCAACCCCAATACTCAACCCTAATGTAAATATCACGAAAAACTATTGAACAGTTATATCATTACACTGTTCTAAATCACAAATACTGCTGTACCTATGAATATTTCAGAGGCTGGTTTATGTAACGCAGTGAGACGTTTGTCGCATTGGACCACGTGGCTGAACTGCACCGAGCGCACGGAGAGGACAAAGGAGCCACGAGGAGAGGCCCAGGCGTGGCACGACGAAATGTGGCATCAACGAGCTCAACAATACGATGAGAATAAGTAATAAATATAATATACTGTAGATTATTATTAGTAATTATTAGGAGTGTGCAAAAATATTGAAATATCGCTATGTCGTATTGTTTAATGTGATGATACAGTATTGATATCGTGGACTGCTGTATCGATATATCGCCAAGAGATTTTTTTTGGTATATTTTACTCACTTATTTTATCATAGCGCTACAGTTTTGTTGTTTGCTCAGAGGAAGGAAACTTATTAAAGCAACACATTTGATATTTTCACTGTTTTGATGATTAAAATGACATGAGTTAGGATTTTTTTTAATTGAACTGTATTGCATCAATTTCAAATATATCGTATCAAATCGAAAGCTCACTGTATCGAGATATGAATAGTATCGTGGCCTATGTACAGTGTTGGGGAGTAACAGATTACATGTGCCGGAGTTACGTACTCAGAGTACAAATTATGAGTAACTGTATTCAGTTACATTTACTGTTTTAATGAGTGGTAATTGGTTTATAGTTACTTTGTCAAAATAAATGGATTACATGGCGGTATGTTCCTGGTTTCACATTTTGGGCTAAACTAGGACTAAAACCAGGACTAAAACCAGGACTAAACCAGAAGTAAACCAGGTCTAAACTGGGACTAAACCAGGACTAAACCAGGTCTAAAGGCAGGACCAAACAGAATTAAACTAGGAGTAAAACCAGGTCTAAACAATATGACACCTAACAGTAGGGTGGACATAATTTAAAGTAGCAGTGATCTCATATAGAAATAAATTCTATATCAATAATATTTTTAATATGTTTAAGGAAATACTGGACTTTTTATTGTCTTTGAGCAGACAAAACTTCTTATATTAAGATAACTTAGTCTCTGTTTCTCTACAGTAAACAAAAGTCTGTTCATGGAGATTTGGGCTCAACAGACAATTTGAAGAGAAAAACATGAATTTTCAACAACAAACAAACAAAATGATCTTGCTACATGGACAGATAATTTCACTACTTTTAAGTCATTTTCAGAACGATTTAAGTGTTTATATCTTAAATTCTGGCCAAGTTTTTTCGCAGTGTAGTGAAAGTACTGGTGTTCCTTCAGTACCTGGCCTGGTCGAAGTACTTGGCGGTGTAGGCCATTCCACAGGCTGCGCCCAGACCCTGTCCCAGAGACCCGGTGGCTACATCCACAAACTGCTGCTTCTGTAAAAAAAAACAGCACAAACAGAGACTTAAATAAATGACAACATGTTTCAATGAATGTCTGTGATGAAAACAGAAAAATATAGCGAAAGTCTTAAAACAGGGGAGTCCTACAATCTATGCCAGATCTATGTAAAAATGCATCTGTCTGCCTTAATTTGAAAGACTGCACTGCTGAATCTGTCTAGTGATCTGTGAAGTCATTAAATTAATCACACAGTGGTGATGATAAAAGTTTGCTCAGCTTCTTTGGGTGTCCATGTTTTTTTTTTCACAGTTTTTACATATTGGCACAGAAAATAAATGTCAAATGCATGTACATATTTACATATACGTATAAGTGTGTGCCTACTGTGAGATAATACTTTAAAATTGTGGAAAAAATCAAACGGAAATTGAATAAAAAAGGGTATAAAGCGAGCATGTTCTGCCATCTCTCTGACAGTATACACTTCTTATATTTACACTATTTTAAAGACATGCTGGGTCCTCACCGGGACTGGGTGACCTTCCAGGATGGAGTCCACTTTTCTCAGGTTCAGGAGCTCGGACTCTTTGAGGAAGCCCACCTCAGCCCACACGGCGTAAAGCACCGGGGCCGCGTGACCCTGACAACACAAGACGGAGTTAAAAACACACGACTATTAACACTGAGATGTTTTCAGAAACACAACTGTCAACAAACTTATGTTTTACCCATAGACTGTATAAAGAAGTGGACTGAGGGGCTGGGACGTCGCCCAAAGTGTTCGGCTCCAGTCAAACGAAGCTCATCGAGGCCGCCAGCTATATTAGGAATTCCAAGACTGTTAAAGGTAATGCCCCTACACCTGATTTATCTGCCTTTTTTGTTCATACCTCGATTTATGGACAAATAGTGAAATAAAAAACCCATCATGTAGAGCAGGTTAATATGGACATTTTAAGACCAAAATGACGAGAGGGTGTCCTATCAATCTGAGCTACCTAGTGGCCGACCCCCAAGTGCTGTTATAGTTTAAATGCCCGTTGATTTGAGCTCCCAAGACAGAAGTGGAGTAACAAGTAACATTTTAAAAGTGTATTAGTTTTATTGTATGTTTTGACCAGTTAAGCAGCGACATGTGAGTGTTAGATTTGCGGCAGAATACCTACGTTAGATGATTGAATAGTTTGGATTTAATATTTGATTTTATCGTTATCATTTTTATTACATCGTATTTTATTTTGTTTCCATGTGTAGAAAACACTGTAACTTTATTTAGAAAGGCGCTGTATAAATAAAATATCACTGTATTATAAGAAGGTTTCACTTTGTGGAAAGCGTCTGACCTCGCAGCATAAGAATTCATTCGCTCGACGGTAGACAGGTACATTTTTTATTTAACCAATTGCTGCTGTTTGGTCGTGATGTATGTAATGCACCAAATCTTGTAGGAAGAAGGGCAATAACGTCTTTCCCAATAATAAAATTCTAAACATTCTCTTTGTTTCGGCTTTAAATCCTCGATCTCGGGAATTGTCGCCAACACACAATGTCTGTCTTCATCTACATCCATCTCAACTGCTTTGTTTACTGTTGTGCTGTAACACAAAAGGGACCCAAACAGATGCTTGAGTTTGACGTCATGGCTTCACAGCTCTTCACTGATTGGCCGGTGTGTGGTCTACAACTTCCGGGATTTTTGCGAACCGTCTACTGTATTCTGAATCCTGACCTAGTCGCTAGAGAGAAATTAAATTGAGCGGAGGCACTAGGTGATGCCAGCCTGGCTAAGGAAATTCATTATGTAGCCTATGATATTAGTAATTAATAGAAAGATTTCAATGTTTCTAGTCATTTCTTTCTCTTATATAGTGGGAGTCTTATTTGATAGAAGATATAAGTCTGTCAAAATGAGCTACCTTTACCCAAATTCATATAAATGAGTGAATAATGGAGATTCTACAGTGGAAGCATTATTCGATGGCTAAATTGTCCTGTCGATATGTACTGCCTTTAGTCAGACCTCTATTTCAGTAGAATATGACTGTCGAAACGATCTACCTACGCATATTCATATAAATGAGTTGAAATTTGACATAACTAAGGTATAAAATTTGATCATCCAGTGTCTCTAATCCAAAGAAATATGTTGTAAAACTGGGGAGATCAGCTTCATTGGATCTATACAACTGTAAACAGAAAAACGTAAGGTTGCTTATTTTGACGAGGTAGCGTGAATCGATAGACGCCGCTGCCGATTTAGGCTGCGGGTAGCTCATTTCGACGGGGCAGCCCATTTCTATAAAAGAACGCAGTGTCTCTCAGGTTATCTACATCCATTTCTATATACAGTCTGTGGTTTGAGCAGCGAATCGAATCAAAATAAAGTGAGCACAGGAGCTGAACCTTGGAGAGGATGAAGCGGTCATTGTTGGGGTTCCTGGGTTCTTCGGGGTGATACTTCATGGAGTGGAAGAAGAGCACGGACATGATCTCAGCCACACTGCAGCAGGACGTGGGGTGACTGTGGAGAAAACACAGCAACGACACATGAACTCAAACTGTAGAGCTGCACGAGAGAGACTAGAACAGAAGCTCATACGGATGGAACAGCTACTGGCAAGGGCGTAGGTTTGGTCTAATTTTTCTTGGGGACATTATCAACTAACCCCCCCATGAAACCAACAGATAGGTTACTTGGTTAACAGAATAATTATATAATATTATTTACTTTTCGTATGATGCACACTGCAAAAACCAAACACCACATCTTTATAAGAAAGGGTAAAATGGGTAAAATGGGATAAGAAGTTGCGGATAACAGCGATGTAGAAGTTTGTATCAGATTTCCCTTTGCTTGTTGGTGATGAGATATTTGTGTGGTCATGTCCGTACATTTTTCCATGGAATATTGTCAGTAGAGTCGGGGTCTCACAGCGCACGAGTAGAGCTCTGTTTGGGAGGTGCACTTGTGCTGATAGTCGCTCTTTTTCCGCGGCGACTCATTATAAGACAAGTTTAATTGAAGATAAAGCCAAGTAAGTTCCTTTTGAAAAGTTTTTCAGAGTTTGGTGGAGCGTCTTCACTCATGCTGCTCAAGCCGACATCTTCAGGTGCGGCCCTGTCCTGCCGCTTCCCCAGTTTAGGCTCTTGGCTCCACTAATGACATCACTCTGTTGTAACCCTGTCGTCACATCACTGAATACATCTCAGAAGGTCTAATAAACAAAATGTGAACTAAAATGTGTTAAATTAATACTATTGAGTTTGGAAAAATATGGGAACAAAGTTGTAGTTTTGTTTACTAAAATAAAATGTCAAATATTGGTAGGGACTATTTTGTCTTCCACAAATATTGGTCCCTATGCAAACCTACGCACTTGACTGCTGGTTTAGTCTAGATGAGTATAATTTAATAGAGATGGGATGCAGCTTTTTGTTGTAACACAAGTAGTTAATTGGTCTAGTTATTGGCAGAAATCATCATTTGTGAATTTAGCTTTTGGACATTTAATCAGAAAATACAGGATAGGAAATCTCTTGTCGCTCATCTGAGAGGCATCTTCACATTCTAAAACCTAAAAAATACACAGCAAATGTCTCTGATCTGGCCAAGATTTAAAAACTTAATCAGGTTATTCATTTTGTTTTCAGATTTATTATTTACTTACTACTAGGGATGTAACAATAACTGAAATACCATGATATAGTATGGTCAAAAGTCTCACAATAATATCGTGGGCCATCTCAATATATCGAATTCCAAGTCTCTTTGCTTAAATGAATAGTTATGGTGAGTTTTACGTCTTTCTCATTCTTTAAAGCACTTTGAATGACTTTGTCTTGCCTCGCCATGGTGCAGCAGTAGTTAAAAATCAGAGGCAACAGTTTGTCGCTCTCACCTTTTTGTTCAAAATCAAACTCTTAAACAGAACCATGAATGCTCGGATTGATCACAGGCTCCTGAAAATGTGCTCTTTAAATTAGTTTTTTGTTTTTTCTTGAGTTTTCAGACAATCTTTCAGATAGTTTTCTAACATGTGCATCGCCTCACTTCAATCACTACAGAAACATTCCACCATAGAAATACACGCAGAACACCCCCAGCGTCATGTGATGGACACTGTAAAGTATCAATACTGGAGGTGGTGGCGGTGATACAAAGTGCAGCCGTAATACGTGAGCAGAAAAGTGAGTTTTGCTGTACAGATGGTTCCAAAGGTTCTCCGGAGCCACAGGAGGAGTCAGTGTTACATAAGCGCAGAGACGGGTCAGTGACAGTCTGCTCCACATATCACACACACATGCACACACACACACACACAATTGCTCCACACATCACACACACAAATGTTCAGCTCAGATACAGACCTGCAGGACTGTGGAACATTGTAGTTACTAGAGCTGTAACAATAACTGAAATATCATGATATCGTATCGTCAAAGTTCTCACAATAATATCGTGGACTATCACAATATATCGAATTATAAGTCTCTTTGCTTAAATTAAGAGTTATGGTGCAACAATAGCTAAAAAAAAAGACAGAGGGAACTACATAGACCATGATCCTTTGCTGCATTTCAGTGCAGACTACAAGAAGAAATAACAGTTCACACTTTTAAATCTTTGGATTAAGTCTTGTCAAGACATTTTAAGAGGAAAAAGTCGCATATTAACAGTTTTGTTCGCAGCCTCCACAAAATATCGCAATAAATATCATACCGTGAGATTTATATTGTTAAAATATCGCACCGAGAGATTTGGATATTATTACATCTCTAATCATGAGCCTCCCCAACATATCATGAGCTTTCCCACGATATCACAATAAATATCGTACCGTGAGGTCCATACCGTGACAATATCGTATCATGACACTTGGATATCGTTACACCCCTATGTAGTAATCATCTCGTTTAGGGCTGTCGCAATAACCACAAAAATGAATCACTGCATGTTGGGCTGCTGAGATCACTGCAGGTGACCAACATGACCCGACCCAGAGTCCTACACGGGTCCATTTTTAAAGACCCACACCCGCCCGGACCCGTTAACGTTCCACCTGTTACCGCGCAGCCTGTGATAACCCAGGACTAACCCCGGATGAACTCAGGACTAACCCAGAACTAACCCAGGACTAACCCAGGACTAACCCAAGACTAACCCAGGACGAATCCAGGACTAACCCAGGATGAACTCAGGACTAACCCAGAACTAACCCAGGACTAACCCAGGACTAAAACAAGACTAACCCAGGACTAACACAAGACTAAACCAGGACTAACCCAGGACTAACCCAAGACTAACCCAGGACTAACCCAGGACTAACCCAAGACTAACCCAGGACTAACCCAGGACTAACCCAAGACTAACCCAGGACTAACCCAAGACTAACCCAGGACTAACCCAAGACTAACCCAGGACTAACCCAACACTATAAAATTCCCTAACCCTTGAATCCCTTGAATTGTATTATCACCACAAACATGAAGCTCTTAATTTTTGAACTCTTACTGAAGTACTTTATGATACTTATGTCTTAACTATGCCACTATGTTTGCCCTCCAACCAAAAAGTTGCCGGTTCAAAGCAGGTGCATGCATACTAAAAACTAAAAACTCTCTTGAATTCTACAACAGTTAAATGAAAAGCTTAATCATGTTTTCTTTATTGTTATTAGTGAGTAGGTTATGCTTACATTTCTTATAATTAGTTTTAGATTTTTTTCATATTTGTTGTTTTTATAGCACGGAAAATCTTCACAAATCTTACTCTTATTTGTCCTGCTTGCGTGTATCCATGGAAATGTTGTTTCTTTAACTATAATCTTACACAGTATTGAAAATGTGCCGAAGTATGACTTTAACTCTTTCCATGGAATCACACAGGTGAAAGTTACACACTGTGTCTCAAACAGAAAGATGTTGTGAAAACTTGATGAACAGAAAGCAAAAAATCTTAAAGGTGCATTGTGTAACTTTTTGTTTGGGGTCCATCACCTGCTTACTTCTATGGATACATCACTGCTCTGCCTGGAATGTTCCACAGTGTGACATTAAACAGATCTACTTTACATTTATTCAATTACAGGTGGTTTTATAGCTCAGAAACACCTAGAAAAACAGGAATTCTGACTGTGAGCGGGGTCACCTCTCCACAGATTTGACCTGTAACTTGGTCAAACTGTGAAACATTCCAGACAAAGTAATAACATCAAGCATTTGACTGACCCTCCATCGGAAAAGTTACACAGTCCACCTTTAAAGCAGTGCCCGATTCAAATTGAGTTTAATTTTAATTTATTTGATCAAATTTGGGCATGTCTGAATAGATAAAATGAAAGATTTTATATACTTTAAAATGACTTTGACTTCTTGATTATAAATGTGTAAAACCTGAACATGTTATACAAACCCAACATGGTGAATTTCTTTAGTACCCCCTCAACAAACTGCGTCCTGCGTAATACTACGTACTGCGCAATTACGCACAGAAACAGATTATTGTACACATTCTTATTCGGATTAAACCATAATAACTGAGTCATTTATCGTAGCATACCTCAAATCTAAAAGCGTAAAATGCAAATAGACATATAAGTAATCTGTAGGACAATTAAAGCAACGCGTAATTTGGCACTTTTACGCACGCGATAGACCAGATCAAATTTATTTTCCTGGATAATCTTTGGTCATTATTCTAATGCATATTCCTGGATTATCACACCTTTCCGCTCCGGATTACACCGCAGACTCTTCTTTCATGAGTTTAAGTGCCTTCAAGTGGACATCTGTGCCACTCTAAAGCCTCGTTTACGCATTACGTAAATCCAAGAGCGCGTGCCAAATGCATAGTAACCACGGGATGTAAAGGGCTTTTGTTTCTGCTGAGTTCACGTGAATTGGACACAATACTTGGAATTTTATAATATTGGTGATGCTTTTTAGGAGCTATGGCACAGTTTACGCGCGCTTGGATGCAAAAACATAACGTGTAAAGTTGAGTATTCTTGGAAAGATCTCGTATGTTCATTTGCACATGCACGTAACTACTCCCCCTTTGTCTTATGTCCGTGTGCACGACCGTCAACTGCACGCACGCTCCACCAACTCTGATCTCGAGACACCGCACGGGCGCGTCGATTTTTTACCACGTGGACATTTGTGGAACGTTATAATATTTTAACATTTTATAAGCACGTAATAGGCACAAAACTGGATACGTTGGGGTATATTCTCAGGATTATTTAGCAGAATAAAAGCATTTTTACAATTTTGAAGAATTTGAAGACTAGTTATTACCAGTGTAGCGTGTCCAGGCGTCCCTATTTACCCAGGACAGCCCCAGTTTTGAGCAGATTTATCCAAAAAACATTGATTTGCCCTAGTTTTATGCAAGAAATGTCCCAGGTCTTCCAATTTTTGACCAATTTGACATCTGCCAAAGGTTAACAGAGGTATACTTTGTCATCTATTTAGCTAAAAAACAGAAAAGCTGCTTAAAAATTACCAAAACACAAAGAAAATGTAACTATACTGGCTCACATGTTCGTCAGAAATGGTCTCTGCATGACAATTTTCCTTAATTAAGTACTCATTTCACAATTTTATTTCTACCAGACACCAAAAAAACCGGGGATGTCCCAGTTTTTTGTTTTGAAATTATGTTCACACTAAAAAACGTGGATGTTCGTACAAATTCAAAACTAACTTAAGTTGTAAATTGCCGATTGCATTGAGGTTAAATCATGCACGAAGTTTTAAAACGGTGTCCCGTTTTAAAATATTTACGTATCTGGTTATCCAAAAGATCATATTTCCAATTCTAGCGTTTAAAACCAAGACATTAGACGACTCATTTATCAAAACCTGACCACGTGAAAAGCCAAGAAACGCGCAGGTGCATGTGTTCGTGTTCTAGTTCTCACCCGCTGCCCGCCGCCGTGGTCGCCCGGATGGAGTTGATCCGGAGCCGGGCAGCGATGTTCCGCAGCGCCTGCACGGTCTGCTGGTCCGGTTTGTGGTAGTCCTCCATTTGCATCATTTTAGAGAAGCGAAGAAATGCCTGGGGAAAAAAAGGACCGAGGATGAATGCAGAAGCGTGGCCGTGCAGCGGGAGGGTCGAAGAGGGCGCAGATAGAGAGCGGAGCTGCGGAGGTACGAGGGGGGCGTGGAGCCGAGCTAAAGCCGCTGAATATGGCTAATCTTGCGCTAAATGGATCGCACTGTACTCCAAAGTCGTCACGCGCTGCAGGTAGCCAATGAGAGGCCGAGTTTAGACCGACGGGACATGCACGGACACGCACAGATACGCATGCATAATTACGCACGCACCACGCTGCAAATTTCTCTGATCTGGCCAAGATTTTAACTTATATCACGTTATTCATCTTGTTTTAGTTCTGAGATGTTTAATTCTAGTGTAGAGGAAGGTTTAGTTTAACAAAACTTGTCTAATAAATTTATCTTGCTGCAAAAGACAACATCCAGCCAAGTTAAGGTGACTATAATTCAGAAAGTTTTAACATGATTTGAGTAAATTTCACTTGAAAAAAATCATTATCACGATTATTTTGGTCAATATTGAAATCCCGATTATTCAAACCATTATATTTTTGTTACACGCTGCATTTATTCATCTTCTCTCTCAAAAAAAAAAAAAAAAACCCAAACAAAAACACTTTGTTATTGATAATTTACGCAAAACTTTAAAATTGAAAATTAATATAGGCAACACTGCAAAAAACTAAATCTTGCCAAGTTAAAATGACTATAATTAAGAAAGTTTTAACAGGATCTGAGTAAAATTCACTTGACAGTAAAATTATCTGCCAGAGGAACTAGACTTTTTGTGCTTAATACATCTTGCTGCACTTAAAATAAGAAAAACAACAACTATTTGCATGTAAAATAAGAAACAAAATCGAATGTTGCTTGAATTAAGAAACACACATTTCTTCCATTTTATTTGTCAAGTTCGACTCAAATAAAGTTAAATGTTCTTAATTAAAGTAATTTTAACTTATCTAGTTATTGTTTTTTTGTCCAGTGTTGCGTAACTAAGAAGTGGCACCACGGTTTTTATTATTGGGGAAAGTTAATGTTTATCTTGTTTCTTGTATATCTGTCCTTGTATAAGCTTGGTTATTATTAGCCTATTTTATTATCCCTTGTTACCAACAGAGCTGATTACATGGGCAAATTATGGCACGTTCTCAAGCCTGGCGAAACATTGGGTCCTTTCAAACCAAATCTGTGGACTGATAAGAGTCTGGAGAGAGTCTGATATTCAGGAGTGAATGAACTGAATGATGATTTTGATAAAGGATGATGATTTTAAGGTGCTGAGAGAAGTGATTGATGAATTGTTATGATACTCCAGTCATTATAAAGACATTCTCTTTGTATGTTTGATTTATTTTTTTAATAATCATTGTGGTGTCAGAAACAGTATTGAGTACTGAGTCTATTCTTTAGTAGGGATGTGCAAAAATATTGAAATATCGATATATCGTATTGTTTAATGTGATGATTTAAGTATCGTATTGTGGGCTGCTTATTGATATATCTCCAAGAGTATTTTTAGGTATATTTTACTAAATTATTTTGTTACAGCGCTACAGTTTTGTTGCTTGTTCAGTAGAAGAAAACTTGTTTATGTGACACATTTGACACTTTTCACTGTTTTGAGGATTAAAATGTTTGTGTTTCATATGAACTTTGCACAAGAAGAGGTTTAACAAAGACTTTTAGTAACACAGCCATGATTTAACCTTTATTTTTTACTGAACAGTATCAAATCTATTTGAAATATATTGTACTGAATCGTACTGAATCGAAAGCTCACTGTATCGAGGTATGATACGATCATAAACGAAAAATGCTGTGCCTTCTTTATCATTATTATTAGTTTGTAAGATCATAAATGAAAACAAAATTGACATCTTTAAAAAATGAAGATAAGAACCAAAAAAACAAAAAATAAATAAAAGTGATTATATTTCTTTTAGAGAGGTTAGTTTATGGAACAATCTGAATAAAAAAAAAAAAGTCTAACACTTTAAAAGCCTTTAAAAAAAGAGTACAAAGTGTTATGTTTTGAAAGATACAGAGCTGTGACATTAATGAATTATGCATTACATTTTGTTTGTTTTAATTTATATTTTTGGCTCATGTATCCAGTAAGTCATAAGTGAAATTGTAAATGCAAACTTGCTGTCCATACGCTCCTTTTCTTTCTTGGAATTCTGTCATTGTTTAATAGGGTTTGGTGTTATAAGTACTTTTTACTTCAGTTTTCCTGTAGTCCTGTGATCAGTCCTGGTCTCAGTCCCGGTCTCAGTCTCGGTCTGGTCCCGGTCTGGTCCTGGTCTCAGTTCTGGTTCAGTCCAGCATCACAGTTTAAGTGACAGAAATGGGAAACGGTCGTTATCCCTTTTTTTTTTCCATTTTTCATTTAAACACAAAACCAAAAACTTTAAAAACAATTGTTATCCATTTTTTCATTTTGGTTTTGGAGACAAATAATGAAGAAAATTGTTTGGGGTTTTTTTTTTTCTTATTTTTGGTTTCTTTTTAAAAAATGAATGAACAAATGATACACGGATTTTGTAGTCTACGTTTTGTTTTATTTTGTAGTGCTGCAAAATTACCAAATAAACTACTAGTACTACTATGTATCGTATCATGGCCTATGTATCGAGGTTTGTATCGTATCGACAGCTTCTGAATGACACCCAGTCTTGTCCCTTGGTGCTGAAACAGAGTCTTAAGTTTCAGTACCATGACCACATTAGTCCTGATTTAGTGGGTTTGTGGGTCAGTAGTATGCCTATGGAGCCGGTGTAAAGAGATCTGCGTAATCTCACCTTTAAGCACATTACGAGAGCGCGATCTCAGCTAGTGCCTTACCTCAGCGCTTTACTACACATCAAGAGGCGGAGGTTGATGGTTCAATTCCAGTTTCTGCGCTCTGTCGTTGTGCATCTGGGCAAAACACTTTCCCTTTGCAAATACGCTGGTGATTTCATAGTGATTGTAGAACGTCCGCTGCAGCTTCAGAGCCAAATAGGATCTAAAAATACAAATAAATATAGTGATTTATACAATTTTATCTGTTTGTAACATGATTATAAACACTTTGTATAACATTTTCCTCCTAAAGTCACGTCTGATGTTCTGTCTGGACACTGAAAGGTTTGGCTGCTGGCGCCCTCTGGTGGACAAAGAGAGTAACACCACAACAATCCTCGTGTTCAATCGTACGGGTAAAAATAGGAATAGACATAAATAAATAAATATATATATATATTATATCTATATCTATATCTATAATATATATATATATATATATATATATATATATATATATATATATATATATATATATATTATTATATTATAGAATAAATAAATAAGAATAATATTTTCATCATCATCAACATTCCCTGGGGGTGTGAAGCTAATAGAAAACACCGCTTTGTTAGAAGCTCAGGGCGTCCAGATGTTCCTATTTACCCGGGACAGTCCCAGTTTTGAGCCTGTGTCCCCTGTCCCAGCAAATTTATCCAAAACCAGTGATTTATCACAGTTTTATAAAAGAAATGTCCCAGGTGTCCCTATTTGTGACCAGTCTGATCCCCGCCAACAGTAAAGAGAGCCATACATTGTCATTTGTTTAGGTAAAATATAGATAATCTGCTCAAAAATGATCAAAACTCAAAGAAAATGTGACTGTTATGACCCAGCTCGCTTGGGGTGAGGGAAGTAACATATATGTATATTAAAAAAACAAAAAAAAACCAAGATGTTAAATGGAATAAATTAAATAATGTTTAATTAACGGGGTTAATGGAATTACAGTTTTGTGTCACGCAGGCTTCCACAAAAACGAGTGATTAACTAAGGGACACACACAAAACTAAAACACAAGTGTCCCAAAGTAAAACCACATAAACCCACAAACAGAATCAAGTGACCAAATTTTAAAAAAGACACAAAACAGAACTAAACTATACAAAACTAGACACACACATACAGACAGACACACACGCACGGGCCTGGTGTGTGTGGCCTGAACCACTCCACCAATCACAGATCAGGGTTCCCACAGCAGGACTTCAGGACAGCCAGCAAAACAATTTAAACACAAAACAAATTACTACTGAAGGCCTGGGGCCATAACAGTGATCCTGCATTTGCAACAACAATTCCTGACACCACGTACTAACCAGGCTCGACCCTGCTCAGCTACTGTTGGCAGGGATCAGATTGGTCAAAAATAGAGACACCTGGGACATTTCTTCTATAAACTGGGACAAATCACTGGTTTTGTTTAAATCTGCTGCGACGGGGACACAGGACTCAAAACTGAGACTGTCCTGGATAAACTGGGATGTCTGGACACCCAACTAATATGTGCATTGTGTCACCATGGTAACTGATAAACATCCCGCCAATAGAGATCCATACAGAACACCCCCAGCACGATGTCACTGCAAAGTATCAAAAGAAATTCTATCACATTTCAACAAAGAATTACAATTAGCTGTGACATTTATTTATACCTCTTTAATATCACAAAATAGTCATAATAAACTAAATTACACACAGAGAAAGAGATCGAAGAAAATTAACATAATCTTTGAAAACAATATATACTCTCTCTGTGAGAAATAAGAACTAAGGCGTAAAACAACCTTAAAATGGTAAATACAATCGTGAGTTAAAGCATTCTCCAACACACTTGAGTCATGTTGGAGAATTAAGAGCCCAAA
The DNA here is from genome assembly GCF_026225935.1 of Boleophthalmus pectinirostris. Taxonomy (NCBI): domain Eukaryota; kingdom Metazoa; phylum Chordata; class Actinopteri; order Gobiiformes; family Gobiidae; genus Boleophthalmus; species Boleophthalmus pectinirostris. Next base: position 14,252,199 of record NW_026571515.1, on the reverse strand, counting down.
AGGTACAAATCTAAACACAAAACAGATGTAAACACACAAAAACAGGTACATCCACAGACATTCAGAAGAGCATCCGGTCAGATAATCTCATGTACAATTTGACTTTACTTTGACTTAAAATGTTTTATGCTTAAATCAAACTATGAATCATCACCACAAGACTTTGAATAAGGTTTATTTAGCAAACCACAGACTGTATAAAGAAGTGGACTAAGCGAGTCAAATGAAGCTCACAAGGACAGCAGTTATAGGAAAGAATTTGGAGCCAGTTCCATATTAGGAATTACAATGTCAAAGGCCATAGTTATTCTGCCACTAAAAACAGTCTGACCCACTCCACAAAACACCCGAAGAAAATCTAATTATTACACCAGACTGTCGATGTGAATATCTGTGTTGATAGAATAATGTTTGAAATAAAATTAACCTTGTATCGCATGAATCGTCGCATGTTGAGGGACTATTTTCTCATATATCAGTGCTCTATCAGGAAGTACAACTCGCTGCTGATGCTCAGACATAAATCCTTCAAATGCAAGGTTGGTTTTACTTCTAAAATTATTCTATTGACACAGACATTTACATCTAGCCTGATTCAGTTTCCACAAAGTGAAACCTGCCTGACCTTGCAGTGTTAGATTTCATTCGCTCGACGGTAGGCCGGTACTTTTTTAAACTGAACCAATCGCTGCTATTTGGTCGTGATGTATGCAATGTGCCGCTAATGGGGATAACTGCTAGCCAGGCTGGGACCACCTAGTGCCTCCTCTCCATTTAATTTCTCTCCAGTGAGTAGGTCAGGAATCAGAATACACTAGACTCGATGATTCACAAAAACCCTGGAAGTGAGAGTTCAGGCACCAGTCAATCAGCGAAGACCAGCAGCGATTGGTTAAATGATATAAAGCACCTGCCTACCGTCAAGCAAACGAAATCTAAGGCTGCGACGTCAGACGGTTTCTATGAAGTGAAACAAAATAAAACCTCTATATTAAGCTTTTCCCAAATCCCGTAGGAAGAAGGGCAATAACGTCTTTCCCCTTGATAAAATACACCAAACATTCTCTTTTTTTGTTATGGCTTTAAATCCTCGATCTTGGGAAGCGTTGCCAACACAGAATGTATGTTGCCGAACTCACACTTCCGGGGTTTTTGCGAACCGTCTAGTGTATTCTGATTCCTGACCTAGTCGCTGGAGAGAAATGAAATTGAGCGGAGCCACTAGGTGGCGCCAGCCGGGCTAATTCACTTTGACAGTCTGGTGTAAGTGTCTCCACACGTCTCCAACACTCTGGCTCACAAGGAAATGAGACCCTATGTCCAAAATTCCAAATTGTTCCTTTTAACACTTGCAGCTTTCAGAGAGCGGAGCGAAGTAGTTGTCTGTAGCTGTTTATACATATAAGTAAATGTGGACAATTTTAGTTTAGCCACCATTTATGTTACAATATTTTAGTTTATTTGTGTCTTTGTTTTTCTTTCCCGTGTAGTTAATGTGGCTTAAATCAGTAAAATATTAGCATCAGTTGAAGATCTCTGTGTCTTGATTGAATCTGAATCTGTAACAGCAGCAGTTACAGAGAGAGGGATGACGATTTTTCAATGTAAATTGAATTGGAGCCAGAGTCGATGGAGTCTGAAGCGCGCCCACGCTCACTTCCTATTGTCCATTTATATAAACAGTCTACGGGAGGAACACAGCTGTAGTGTGAATATGAATATTAAACTCCTGTGTGGTTTTGTACCTGTTGTAAACAAACCTTTAGTCGAAAATAGTTTAACAAACATTTAAGAAGCAACAGTCATGATCCCTGCAGTAGTTTTTACTGCAATAAACTTGGAAAACAGGTAGAGTGTAACTTTTCTGGTGGGTGTGTCCAACTCCTGTTTCTCACCCTGACAATTTTGCCTTAATTATTTCATAGTATATAAATAAACTTGGTAATCACACTGGAGACAGGTTAATAGTCAGATCAGATCAGATTTATGGAGAAGCGAGTCTGCACATGTAAGAATTCATGTTTTTTAAGGTATTTTTGAGCCATAAAACACCTGTAATTGAACAAAAGCAATTAAGATATCTTTAATGCCTTAATGGGGAACATTACAAAGAAATAATATCGAACAGAAAAAAAGAAAATGCCTTTAAATTTATGTTTTAAGATTGTAGTAAAAAGTAAACCATGATGAAAGGAAATATTGATGGTGAAAATAATACTAGTTGCACAAATGTTTATTAAGAAATGTGGAAAAAAAAGAGAGAAATTAAATTAAAAATTGGCCAAAATATAAATATAAGTGGGCCTAGCAGTGTTAAAAGTGTGCTGCACTAACACATCATTTTTTATTTTATTTAATTGAATTTGTGTCTGTGTTTGGGCAGTTTTGTTGTTTTTTATTTGTTGTGGATATTGTTTTATATTATTGTGTTTTGTTTTTATGTTAATTATTGTATTTAGTTAAATGTTATATTGTCTTTAATTTAAAAAAAAATAAAAAATTCTGTCTAGGTTCAAAATCCACAAACTGAAATAAACTGACTTCTCAATGAAAAAAAAAAAGAAAAAAGAAAAGAAATAACATCTCCATGGAAACAAGCAAGTAGTGGACCCTCCACTTTAGAAGTTACATAATGCAGCTTTAAACAGAGACATTATTTTTTATTTATTTGTCTTTACGTAGCTCATATCTGTATTAACCCTTACATAATAGGCGTGACAAATTTGACCCGTTTTGACATTTAAGAGTAGTAAAAGTAATCTAAGCATCATTCTTTAATCCTGAAATTTGGTGACTTTTCCTAAATTTTGCCAAAATGCACAGAGATGTTATAGTTTTGTACAGGTGCTACAAATTTTTGGACACTGAGGTTGGTTTGGGTCCAAGATGGATTTTAGCTCTATCAGTGCGGATCAAATGAAGGAAAATTGAAGTTTTAGGGAATCTTAAAACTGTGAAACTGTACAGACCATGTTTGAGGTCAAGAGTTCTCTGTTTTGTTCCCAGAATTAGACCCCTGTTGGTTTTTGAAGGGTCATGGGGGAATCTCAAAACAGTGAAAGAAGCGATCATCCTGTATATGGAGCAGATAAGGGACAGAAGTCAATCAAGGGGCAGAGAGTGTGAAAAATCCCTCAGTCGTCCAAATAGAATCCATGGCAGAGGAGAAAAATCTGTTTGTCGACTGAAGAAAAGTTTGTTTGGTTGAATAAGTTTTGCAGCTGCTTCTTCAGTTCTGGTCAGACACTGGTGGACACTTCGTTATATCTGTCTGCAGGGAGGAGCTAAATAACTACTCTGAAACTAACACACACACTTGTTTACGGTTTCTGTTAGTTAGCTCGGCCTATTTACTTGTAATGAGTGGGTGGTCTAATTAGTATAACCTTTCAGGGCCATAATGGAGCTCCCACACCTCTTGACCAGACCTTGCAACACCTATTGTTTTCTTGTTTGTTTTGATTTAGGTTTGAGTGTAACAGTGATTACATGGTATTTGATTCCACTTGTCATTACATTTATTGGACTAATGTATTTTGGTTGAGTAGCGCTCTGTTGTGATGACCGGTAGTGATAAGTTCCTCTGGTGCCGAGAGCACGTTGCCAGTTCATGAGAGATGGGCACGGTGGGTCAGTGATTTTAGCTCTGTCGGTAAAATTTGTGTATTTCTGTAATTAAAATAAATGTAAATAGGAGAGATGGTGTCGGAGGCCTCCATTTCTGTTTACAGAAGGCCCTGAAAGGTTATACTAATTAGACCCCACACTCATTACAGGTCAATAGGCCTATCTAATGAACAAAAACTGTAAACAAGTAGATGTGTTAGTTTCAGAGTAGTTTCACTATAGTTAGCTCCTCCCTGCAGACAGATATAAGGAAGTGTCCACCAGGATTCTGACCAGAACAGATTTTTCTCCTCTGCCAGGGGGGAAAGGTCTTTCCTTCTAAGTTTGTTTTCACTTAGGACACCACAATTGTCTTATACAAGCAAAAGAAGAACAAGAAAATATGAAAAATATGCTCTTCCTGCTCTTTTAAACATAATGTTTAAATATTACATGTATTTATTAGTGTGGGATAGTTGATTTAGACATTCTAAATAGATATGTTGTTCAAAATTTGGTATTGACACTTACTATGAGAGTATTCTCGGTCCGGGTCAAATTTAACCTTAACCAGACTGTGTTCATTTCTTAAGTCTTCAGTTTGTAAAGTTTAAAAGTTTAAAACATTCTTTTTCACTACAACGAATTGTGCTTTATCATTTTTGGAGTAGAGCATTTTGCAACATTCATTAATTAGATGATTTCTACACAGGCTTTGTTTTGAAAGTTTAAACTCAAATCTTCACCCTCTGAACAGAACTGAAGCGCGTAGAGAGACTTAAAGCTGCATTGTGTAACTTTTCCGGTGGAGGGTCTTTCAAATGGTTTTCTCCTTGGAGATGTTATTGCTTTGTTTGGATTGTTTGATAGTACGGTATTAAACCTTTCTATCTTCATGGAGACCAAACCAGACCAAGTTACAGGTCAGATCTGAGGAGAGGCACAGTCAGAATGCATTTTTTCTTGATATTTTTGAGTTATAAAACCACCTGTAATACATGCATCACAAATTTCGGACTTCTGGTCATTGCGCAGTGCATACGGGGAAGGATTCTCTGAAAAAGTGAGCATCAAACCGCCATGATTGTTTTCCCAGTGGGATGCGTCTATTGACAAATTTGATCTTTTCTAGTCTTTTGAAGCATATCGTTTTTGTTTCTGGTTCTGATAGTCATATTTTAATGTGTGGTTGTTGGATGTCCTAACAGCGGAAAACAGCTTTGGAAGTTTGCGAACTCCATAAATGCAAAAGGATTCAGATGTGTGTGACTGCAAACCTCCGTTCAAACTGTTTCCCTTCCCAATGGAATTGAAAAATAGTGAAAGGCGAAGGCGATGGGCAGGATTGATTCACAGGAAGGACAAAAAAGGAAACCTTTGACTGACTAAATCATCCCAAGTTTGCAGCGAACATTTTGTATGTGGGGTGCCAACAAATTGGGATCCTGTTTGTTAAGCGAGAGGTACAGAAGACAAACAGACTGAGCTGCACTTTCTTGTTCTTGTTTAACTTTACAGCAACGTCTTGGTCTCTTTGCAGTGGAAGGTGTTTCTTGGTGAACAGCTGGTGCCTTCTGCTTTGGCGTTGACTTTTTAAATTTGTAACTAAGGTTGAGCAAGGGATCAGGACTTTGCTTTGATGGCGCTCCACATACAAAATGTTAGCTGCAATCAAAGGTTTCCTTTTTGGTAGAACAATCCTGCCCATCGCCTTCACCTTTCACTATTTTTCAATTCCGTTGGTTGCTAAGTCCATTTCTCGAGCCGTTTTCCTGCTGTTAGGATCCAAGAACCACACAATTTCGATGTCTGAATCCCCAAACTAAAATATGACAATATCAGAACCAGAAACAAAGGCGATATGGTTCAAAAGACTAGAAAAGGTCGACTTTGTCAATAAACACATCCGACTGGGAAAACAAACATGGCGGTTTGATGCTCACTTTTTCTGAGAATCCTTTCAAGTATGCATTGCCGGAAGTCCAAAATTCGTGATGCATGTATTGAATAGATGTAAGGTAGAGCTGTTTAATGTCACACTTGTACGATCTCCTCCAGCAGAGTCAGGTACAGACCGCAAACGATGGGATTTTGAGAGTGGAAAAGCAAAAAAGTCAATATTTTAAGAAAGAATCTGTGCATAATCCTTGTCCAAAATGTGCTGCTGCAGTTCAGGGCAATAGCTGCAAGACTTTAAAGGTGCACTGTGTAACTTTTCTGGTGGAGGGTTCATTAAATGCTCTTATATGATATTAAACCTTTCTATCATCATGGAGATCAAACCAGACCAAGTTACAGGTCAGAATTTCTGTTTGTTTTTCTATGTATTTTTGAGCTATAAAACCACCTGTAAGTAATTTAATAAATGTAAAATAGAGTTGTTTAATGTCATACTGTGGCACATTCTAAGCCGAGCAGTGACATATCCATAGAAACAAGCAGGTGACGGACCCCTAACCAAAACGTTACGCAGTGCACCTTTGCGTTTGTCGTCTCTGAGAAACAAAAGTCACGTTTATATCACCTCTTCTTTATTTAAAAACACAAGACAGCAGCCTCGGCCAAAAGGAGCTCCTCTTTGAAGAGCTAGTAGTCTTTCCCAAATCATACACAAAATCCTCAAGTGCAAAAAGTTCAAGTTCAAGGTTTTAAAATGATACAACTAAACGTGTGTAGAAGTTTTTCGTTCGGACAGAGGGAGCGGGAGAGCCCAGAGCGAGTGGGACATGATGGTGATGACAGACAGAGCCTCTCAGATCCTGGCGTGGGGTCTGCTACAGCTTCATGTTGTTCAGATCTTTGGAGAGGGTCTGCAGATAGGCGTTGTGGATCGCACCGAGGAAGTCTGGATCATTCTGGCAAAGGAAAGATACGTTAAAGGGGCATTGTGTAACTTTTACAGTGGAGGGTCCATCAAATTCGTTTACCGTATTTTCCGCACTAAAGGGCACACTTAAAATCCTTTAATTTAATCAAAAAACGACTGCGCGCCTTATAATCCAGAGCACCTTATATATGAATTTATTGGAGTGTCTTAGTACAACTTCAGTAAACTATAAAGTCGGTCCACTTGCAGCATTACGGCTCCTGTAGTCAGGAGCATCAGGAGTAATGCATACTGTAATTCCTTTTAATATCAAAATGCACCTGTCAAGAGACACGCTTACAACGCCCACTTTAAACTCAAGGCTGTTATAAAGTGAAAGTGCGAGCTGCGTGGGAGCAGTGGATGAGAGGAGGAGAACACACATTCACCAAGACAGGGAGACGGCGCCGAGCGACTTACGCCACGATCTGCCAATGGATTATGGACGCCTGGGCTAAGAATCAGTATCAACTGTGGTCCGAGCTTTCACCAAGACCGGAATCATCACTGAACTGCCAGGGAACAGTAACCACACTGACTCGGATAATGATGAGAGGGATGTGGGCGAGCTGGATGCCGGAATCGCCCAACTGTTTGAACTATTATGAAGTTATTGGGAATACACGAACAATCTAGTGTCTCAGACAGTATTTTTTTTAAGTGTTACAATTGAACAAAGTTGAGAGTTTTTGTGAACGTGTTAAATAAAGTTTGACTGACTTATCTAACTGTTGTGTTTCGTTTAATGCGTCTTATAGTCTGATGCGGTTTATTTGTGAAAAAAGTTTGAAAATAGACCATTCAATGACGCCTTATAATCCAGAGTGCCCTATAGTGCGGAAAATATGGTACATTACGCTGTACTTTGCCATGAAATGTCTAAAAGGTAAATGCACAAATGTGGAACCTCGTCACAGTTCTGCCATTTGTTTTGTGCTTCTCAGGCTACGTTTAAGGTTTTGCGTCTATGTCACAAAACCACGTGACCAGGTGTTTATGCCGCCATATTGGAGGTCAAACTATCCATCTGGACCAACGTGTAGTATTTGTGTGTGATAAAATTTGTATTGAATAACAATGGTTTTGACCTGTGTGGCTATTGGATGTTCTGGCCGGAGTCAATCTGCTAAAGAAGGAGGCCAAAGTATCTTTCTACTGGATCCCGGCTGATAAAGATCACAGACAGAGGTGGATAGTGGCCATAAAAAGAGAGGAATGGAGCACACTGAGTACAATCATCTGTCAGTCAACATTTCACTTCTGGTGAGGGACACAAACGAAGAGATTTACAATAAATGAAATGAAATATACCAAAACTATTTTTCTCCCCCCCACTTCGGCCTCTATTTCCACCGTCCCGGGTCGCTCTGGCTCTGATTTTTGACCTCCATTTTACTTCCCCTGGCTATTATCAGGAACAGATGTGATGTTTGGTGATCAACAAAGATCTCACACATACCGCTACAAAATATTTATAATCCTCTAACCCCGTGTAGCTTTTCAGTTCTTGGTTGGTGTCGGACGATGTCGAATGAATTAAGCAGTTGGGTGGGCGACCCAACGAGCATGCGCTGAACGAACGGAACTATTTTTAAGAAGAATAAACGTTTACATGATCGAGGAATAAACTAATTTGTCTTTAAAATCGGAATAAACCACCCACTTACTTCGGAATTAAATTTAAGTTTCATGTAAACGTGGCAACTGTGAAACATTCCAGACAAAGCAACAACATCTCCATGGAAAAATGTATTTGAAGGTCCTGTAAAATGTTGTGACGTCGACAGAAACCGAGCAGTACAAAATAAACCACACAAACTGACCTTTATCAGATGCACCAGAGTGTCCTGTAGCTGTGCTTTGGTGCAGAGGCTGGGCTGAGCGTCTCCGGTGGACGAAGGCTCGCCGTGGACAGGAGGGAGGACAGCAGGGACACTGGGGAGGACATTGGGGTGGACGTGGACGGGGGGGACCACGGCGGCAGGGGGGGGCTTGCCGATGGATTGTTGAAAGACGCTGGGGGACAGGAGCAGAGACGCTTCGGCTGCACTCAGACTGGGACTCATGGACACAGCCTGGGGACACACACACACGGGTCAGAGCACAGAGACTTTTACAATCCAGCTGAGGCCGTTACAATGTATGGACCACTGCCCATTAGAAAAAACAAAACATCAACATGAAACAACTCAAACAACAAGAAATATTGCCTTTTTTTTGCTCATTTATTATTGGTCTCATCTCTTTTAATCCCTGGGCCTTGAGGAACAAATTTCATTCTGTCAAATAAACAACACTCTGCTGATTGTTTATATTGTCTCATCACTTATTTCCAACATTTAACTTATCACACAAAGATCCAATTGTGTAATTCATGCCTCATATATCATGACGGAACTGTGTTGTATGAATAAAAGTTAAAATATTTTACGTTCAAGGCCAAAATCAGCCTGTTAATCGTCTTATAACATGCGATTAAAAGCCCAACCAGGTCTGAACAGATACCCGATCCAGCTAATATTTCAGCATCAACACCGATATTCGATACGAGCATAGGTATTTTGTGCATCCCAAGTTAAGATTTGGGCTTTGTTTTAAATCTGATCCAGATTCACATTTCAAACATATTCAGGGAAGACTAATACACTTAGGGGACTCAGTGATTTATCGTGATACTTCATTGTTCAATTCTGGAATCAAATTTTTTAAATAATATTTTACACAAAAAAAAAAAATAAAAAAATCACTACTTGCATTCACTTTTCTCATGATTTTAAACTATTAACAAATTATATTTCACACAGTTGTGTTCTCCTGAAGGTGTAGTTGACTGTATTATTAGAAGTAATTATTGATAAATTGCAATATATCATCCATTGTTTTAGTATTGAGATATATTGTGATAAATCAAATCGTGACGTGCATATCATGATATGTATCATATAGTCAGACACAAGGCAGTGCACACCCCTAATTACACTAACACAAGAATTCAATGTATTTTGTAGGTTTTGTAGAGACATAAACTTCTAGATCAGCAGTTTTTCCACAGTATAACGAAAATAATTTCCAAACAACATGAAACCAGTCTCTTACTATTTTTTATTGCTACCTATTTAGAAGTTTATTACCATTTAAAAAAAATATTTTTTACTCTTTGTTAAGCTACTGTGTCCAAGTAATTCAATAAAGTCTTTCTAGGTCCCAGTCTAAGTTGAACATAATGTGCATTCCTACTTAAATAATTACAGCTATAGCAAATTGCTAATTACAACCTATCAAGAGGATTTTTTAAATAAAATTGCTATAAACTTTGCATCACTTCTAAAAAATAAATTGCTACATGCCCCTGGGCATTCCTAAAGCTCACACAGCTTTGGGCCGCTCTTCATTTCAGTTTTCTGCAGCAAGTAACTGGAACCACGAGTTAGTTTTTACCTCTGTCGATTTTTAAAAACTCCATCCAGAGAATTTACAGGATCACTGCTCATGCTTTTAACACTTTAAAATCTTTAATCTACAAATGTTTCACTGTCTCATGTTTCTATTCACTGTTTTATATTATAGTTGAAGTGTGAGTGTTTTTTTGTTTGTGCTTTTGTTTTCTTCTGCCTCTTGACCAGGTCGTCATGAATGGGAAGGTGATCTCAATTGACTTACCTGGTAAAATATTGAATAAATACATTAAAAAATATATGTATACTTAGCTAAACTCAGTCACATGAAGTGCCGGTATGCATATGGACTTACGAGAATTCAAACAGGCAACACACTGGTCTAGGGTTAAAAATTTACTGACTGTACCATCGCCTTTTATCTATTTAAAAATTACAATAAAAACCTTTATACTAACCGACAGAGGTTTGACCAGAGCGGGCGTCTCGTTGTGTGGCAGCAGAGGCTTCCCCACTGGCTCCTGGAAGCTGTGGGGCGGGACTAAAGTGCTGGGCAGGAAGTTGGGAGCGAGGATGGGTTTGTGTACTTCTGTGTTCACTGCCGGTTTGAGCGAGTTGAGAATTTCCTGCCCCAGAAACGCCCCCGGAGGCTGGGGCTGCGGAGGGGCAGGCGGAGGCTGACGAGGACCCAGCGGAGAGGCCGGGAGGTGGGGGTCCGGTCGAGGGCTCAGGGGCTGGAACACAGGACTGGGGTGGAGGGTGAAGGAGGAGGGGAGGACGGCGGTGGGCTGCTGGGGTCTCGGAGGTTGGAGGTGGGGGTTGGCTGGAGCGGGGTAGGCCTGGGGCTGGAGGTACGCGCTGGAGGGGTCAGGGGCGGAGGCGGCGGGGGGCAGAGGAGGGTTGGAGGTGGGCATCGTGGGCAGGGAGGGGTCTTTGGGGAGCGAGGAACCAAACAGCTCCTCTACGGTAATCTGCTTCACGATATGAGATGGCTGGGGAAAAGAGAAATAAAATTAAAATGTTAAAGTCCAATAGATTGACTCTTGTGATCTTTAAGCCAAGTTATAATTTTGTTACCTCCTCAAAAACAAATCTGGAGCTGTGTTTTGTTTTATTCACATGTTTGAATAACCCTTATCTGTTTACATCTCAGAATGCTTTGTTCCAACTTGTGATGTCATGATGCAGCAGTTTTCAAGCTACATTTTACCTTTAGTTCAGTAGAGATTTGCAATTCCACATGGGGTTCTTGATGAAGAGAGACTGTCTGATTATGTAAGATCACGCACGCATAAATTAAACAAAACATAACTCAAAACTCCAGGCACACTGGAAAAAACAATATTTAGGAAAGTTTAAATGACTTAAATTAAGAACATTTTACTTTGAGTAGATTCAACTTGACAAGTAAAATGATCTACCAGTGGAACCAGTGTGTTTTTGTTTTTGTTCAAGCAACATTTGATTTTATTTCTTAATTTAAGTGCAAAAAGTTTTTGTTTTTCTTTTCTTTTTTTTTTAAGTGTAGCAAGTTGTATTTTCATATTGTAAGTATAAAAAGTCTTGTTCCACTGGCAGATAATTTCTCTTGTCAAGTGAAATTTACTCGAAGATAAAATTTTCTTAATTCACGGCATCTTAACTTGGCTACATTTTGTTTTTTTGCAATGGATGTTTATGAACAGTGGTGGGTTTTTTGTTTTTCTTCAGACAAATTCGCTAAAATCATCGCGAGATCAGCAGCGGTGAAACGCTGGAGATGCGCCCACGTAAACCGTCGGGTGACTGCCGGTGAAAGGACCGGCCCAGAACTCCACGCTCCATGGGGCTAACCGCAGCTGACACCCGATCACGCTTTGCAGACACCCTGTTCTCTCAGGGGTGGTCCTAGATTCCAAGTTCTGGTCCAAGATTAGACCTGGTTTAGACCTGGTTCAGTCCTCTGTTCAGACCTAGTTTATTCCTCGTTCAGTTCTGGTTCAGCTCTGGTTCAGCTCTGGTGTAGTCCTGGTTCAGTCCTCAGTTCAGACCTGGTTTAGTCCTGGTTTAGACCCAGTTTAGACCTGAATTATTCCGTGGTTCAGACATGGTTTAGACCTAGTTTAGTCCTGGTTCAGTCCTGGTTTAGTCCTCCTGGTTCTGTCCTCAGTTCAGACCTGGTTCAGTCCTAGTTTAGTCCTGGTTCAGCCCTAGTTCAGTCCTGGTTTAGACCTGGTTTAGTCCTGGTTCAGTTCTTGGTTCAGTCCTGGTTTAGTCCATATACGGTGCAAAAGTTCAGCATCTTCACACATTTATTTTGTTGAGAGTAACTTAAAAGTACTGTAATAGTCATGTAATATCTTAAATTTTATATACAGAAATTTTGTTATGTAACTTGCCCAACAGTGTTTATGAACTATCGTAACATCGTTTAGGACTTGAGCTGCTCACACTCCTCACCTTGTCCGGCTGCGGGGTGGAGTGGGCGCGCTCTGTGGGGGGCACCAAGGCTCTCACTGTGGGCTCTGCAGAGGTGGGCACATCTGTATCTCCGGCCTGAGCCTACGAAAAAACAAACAGCACATGACCACATGAGCACAGACAGGAGCCGGAGGTCGTGACCGCTGAGCCTGAGAGCAGAGATCGGTGAGAGCGAGAGGGCTTAAACTAAATGCACAACAAAAATAATCCCACATTTAGTGACGATGTAATCTCCGAAGTGATGCAGCGTTCGTAAGCTTTGTAGTGCAGAAAATGTCAGTACATAATGTCCAAAAACATCACATTACTCCTGAATAAAGGCCACAACTGAAGCTGTATTACACTTAGATCAGGAATGTTACAGTAAGAAATACTTTTTATTGCAAGTTTTTCAAGAATCTACCTTGATAAAGCGAATATCAATTATTTGTCAGTAACAATTATTGAAATATCGTGATACCGTATCGTCAAAAGTTTTAATGCCATACTGTGAAACATTCCAGACAAAGCAATAAAATCTCCATGAAGAAAAGTAGTTGAAGGACCGGGAAAGCAAGCGGTACACAATATAATATCAAACATTTAGTGTCATATTGAGGATGTAAGTATGAATAAAGGTCAGGTGTGTCAGTGTAACCCTTTATAAATGCACATATCTGCATGAGTCCTCTGTTTTATCTGTGTTTTGATAAACAGCTCTTGTTGAAAAAAGTTTGGACATTCTTGACATAGTACAACCAATCAAAAAAACAAAAAAAAAACCCCCAAAACAGACAGATTAAAAAACACTATGTCAAAGTCCACTTTTATTCTCTGGCTTTTAATATCGCATGAACTATGTGATCCTCTGTGTTTTTTTATTTATTTCATTTATTTATTTGTTTCATTTGTTTATTTGTATTTATTGTTTTTATTTTTATTATTATTATTATTTAGTACTGCTTTTATGTATTGATTTGAATATTATTATTTTATTTATTGATTCTATTAGTTTCCTCATGATTGGAACATAATTCTGCTGATTTTTTTATTTATTATTTTTAAGTAAAATATTTTACATTGCTATGTGAAGCACTTTGGACTTTCTTATTTATTATATGTGCTATAAAAATAAAGTTGGAAAGTTTAGACTTAGCCAGACTTAATCCACAAGGGAAATTATTTGGACACAGGAGCTCAAACATCACAATATAATATAAAAACAATGAGTAAAATATATAAATGGTAGTAATAAATTCTAAATAAGTGGCAAAATAGAGCAAAAGACAGGTGTCAAATAAGGCACAATTATATAAAAGTCAAAATAAAATAGAAAAATAAGTTTCAAAAAAAGTTAAATCTCAGCTATATACAAGAGGAAGACCACTTCAAAGGAGCTTTCACACACTGAAGTCGATAAAACCCCCTCACCCTCTGGTACTCCTCCTTGGCTTTGCTGAGCAGCTCCAGGATGTCGATGGAGCGCGGTTCCGGGACCCCATTGGTCCTGGCTGGGTCCACTCTCTCAGGGGACGGTCTCTGGGCAAGCTCCGCCTCCTGCTTCACAATCCTGAAAGAACACGAGCACACGTTAATAATCATATTTAAAAGGTCAAATATTACACAAAACTGACTCTTGTGAGCTTTAAGGCATGTTAGAACGTTGTTACCCACTCAAAGGTTGTGATGAAGAAACTACATTATAATATAGACCAGAAAATAGCCTAATATTGGCCATTTAATAATAATTTAATAATGCTTTGTCACAGCAGAACAAATGGAGTGGTACAGATATTAATGCAATCTGTACTATTTGAGTCCAAGATTGAGTCATACAAATGAAAGATTAATGCTCAAAATGGAGGGGGAAGAAATGAGACTTCTTTGAACCCACTCCAGTGTCAGAAAAAATTAAAGAAAAGCTGCTTCCTTGTTCACAGTCAGTATACCAACAAAACAATACAATACACACTCCTCAAAAAAATTAAGTAAATATGGACAGGGAAATGTCTTAGGAACCAAAGGATGCCACCTCATTTTATGGAAATAACATTATCAGCGACAGAGGACTTTTATAGAACCCTTGTGGAATCCCAGATCAGTGTAAGGGCATCACTGAGCTCCTGTAAAGTCTGAGAAGCAACGTGGCGACATCTGATGGACCCAAACATAATGTCCCAGAGGTGTTCTACCAGGTTTAAGTCAGGTAATCATGAGGGCCATTCAGTTCCTTCATTGTCCAGGTGCTGCCTGCAGACTCTTACCACATCAGGAGGAACACAGGACCTACTGCATCAGAATCTAATGACAGTCAGACTGCTGTTTTCTAGCCAGTAGAAGTCTGTGTCCCTCCATGGATATGCTTCCCCAGACGATCCCACCACCAAACCACTCGCGCTATTGCAGGCAGCATAGCACTTCCTGTGGCACCCTCAAGCCACCCTCTTGAAATCTGTTTCTGATTTGTCCAGACATTCACACCAGTGTCCTGCTGGAGGTCATTCTGTAGGACACAGGCAGTGCTCAACCTGCTCCTCCTCGCACAAAGGAGCAGATATGAGGTCCTGCTGATGGACTGAGGACCTTCTATAGCTCTGCCCTGCTCTCCTAGAGTAACTGCCTGCCTCCTGAAATCTCCAAATTTTAGAGATTGTGCTGGAGACACATTAAATCTCCTCCCAACGACACATCTGAATCTGCCATCCTGGAGAAGTTGGACAATCTGTGCTGTTTTTCTGTAGGGTTTAAGAATGGCTACATACTCCCAGTAGTGATAATTACTCTAGCCAAAGCAGCACTTGTGGAAAAAAAAGCCAAAAAAGACCAAGAGGGAGAAACTCTGACCTCCACATGTAAGAGCAGTCCTGTTTTATGGTTTGTTTCATTGTTGCTGCTCTAGTGCAGCTGTTGTTCATTTCCATTAAAACGAGGTCCATCCTTTTGTTCCTTTTGTGCCCTGTCCATAATTGTATAGATATCCAACAGATTTATTTTTTCACAGTGAGATCAGATGTGTTTTCAAAGTCTTTCTTGATATGTAATGGATAAAGAATAGAGCGAGTCAAACATGCAAACAGAGCAAACAACTGGCAACATGCAGCAACTACAATGTGGACACTTACTTCACCATGAGCTGGGCGATGCGCTGACAGTCCCTTTTGTCATAAAACCAGATACTGTAGATTCCCACTGTAAAGTAAACAGACAGCAGAATATTAGCACTGGTCCATTGCATCTACAGCAAAGAGGCACATTTCATTCATTCAGACGTGGACCAGTCTGATGCAGGACTTTTAATTCCACTACCGTTCACATTTCTACGCTGGTATGTGTTAAAATAGAGACAAGGAACAGAGATAAAGCTTATTGCCTCCATGTTTGTAGAACAGAGTCTAGAGTGAACAGCTTCTATACTTAAACCTCAATGCGTAATGTGTAATGATGAGAGAACAAATTTAAAAGGCCAATATTACACTATTTTCTAATCTGTTGTAATGTTGTTTCCTCATCACAAACAGACCTGGAGTTGTTTTGTTTTATTCTCACGTTTAACACACAAACCCTGCATATTTAGACAGGATGTGTGTTAAACAGAAAACCCTCTGTTCCACTTTTGATGTTGTGGTGACACAAAAAGTATGGAGATAGGTTAGCGTGTTTATTATCAAATAAATATCATGACATTCACAAATACATTTCTTGGTCCAGAAACGAATATAACAACATCCACAAATATAATTCAGGACTTACAAATAAATATAACCACATTCACAAAAGCATTTCTCGACTCAACGAAAATGTTACACGATTCACAAAAGTCAGTGCAGTTATATTTATTTGCAAACCGATAAACCTGCATTTACAAACCACCGTACAGATTTGAGACTACATTTATTTGTGGATTTTTGAGACCTTCCTGACAGTGTTTGATCCACAAATATGTGTATGTTGTTTTTTGTAAACAGCCAATCACATTAAGTGAGGTTCGAGTGTGTGGTTTATGGTTGACAACATTGCACTACTATTGTGCACACTGCAGAGTAATAGTCAATAGGTCCATAGGTTCCAGATAACTGGCAAAAATGGCAGGGTAAGGAGGTTCGTCAACTGTAAGTATAACTTGTTTTTAACTTGTGGTTTGTAAAAGCAGATTCAACGTTTTGAATATAAATGTAACTGCACGTAACATTTTCTTTTGAGTCGAGAAATGCTTTTGCGAATGTTCTTACATTTAATTGTTAGTCATGAATTATTTTTGTGAATGACGCTTGCTTCTGGACCAAGAAATGTATTTCTGAATGGCGTGAAATTTATTTGATAATAAAGGCACTAACCTAATACAATAAAAAAAGTGCTCCACTGTGTTTTTAAACTGCACACACATTCACTAAAATCATTTGGATAATTTCAGCCCTGGAATTACCAATCTCTACTGAACTAAAAGGTAAAAGGAAAGTGTTAACTTGAAAACTACCACATTACAAGGTCGAACAGATTAATTTAAATGCAAAAATATTTAAATACTGATATATTAAGGCTGTGCAATTAATTCAATTTTGATCACAATTTCGATTTGTGTGTCAAACGATCTCCAAACTCATAATCAAGTTGAAATGATTTAAGATTAACAAAGTTTATTTGGGGATTTTTATTTTTTATTTTTTTATTTTAGCGTTTGTAGAACAGCTGGATATATAGTTTATTTTAAATACATTTATGTTTTTCTATGCCTTGTTTCATGTTCAAAGTATATTTTATTAATTTTATGAACTGAAAACTGCTCTAAGGTTCATATTTGTAGTGTATATTTTCAATTTGAAAGTTTTACGTAAATTATCAATAACAAACTTTTTTTTTGAGAGAGAGAGAGAAATGCTGAATAAATGCATCATGTAACTAAAAAATAATTGTTTGAATAATAATAATTTCAATATTGACCAAAAAGATTTTTTCCATAATCGAGCAGCCCTATGACATATCGTATCGTTTAATGTGATGATACAGTATCGATATCGGGGGCTGCTATATTGATATATCACCAAGAGTATTTTTTGTAATATTTCACTTAATTATTTTTGTTACAGCACTACAGTTTTGATGCTTGTTTAGAGGAATGAAACTCGTTTATGTGACACATTTCACATTTTCACTGTTTTGATGATTAAAATGTGTGTTTTTCATATGAACCTTGCACAAGAAGTGATTTAACAAAAACTTTTAGTAACACAGCCATGATCTGAAATATATCGTATTGAAATATGTATCGTATCGGCAACTTCTTAATAATACCCAGCCCTAATTCTGGGTATGTTTTTGATGAGGTAGCAGCATTATAACAAGTCTGTTTTGAGTAATATATGACCTTTAAGCAAACCTACTCATCTTTTCTATGGTAACTTAGTATAATGTTTGTGTTTCATATTGTGCATCATTAGTGTGGGTGAGGTCTTAAGCCCCATGAGACCAGCCTGTTACCCAGCAGCCCCTTTGTTTGTCTCTGCTCCCTCCAGAGTCACAAGGGACTAAAGAGCCAGTAAACACCTACCACACTGCACCACACTGCCATCATTATCATTATCCAGGCTCCCAGCTAGTACAGATTTAGTCCTGTTTTTCTATTTTTTTTTACCACTATAATTTTGGCTTTTTGGGGGGAATATTTTCGTAATCGTTTTCTGGCTCACATTTGGCCCTTTCTCCTCTAACTTTGCATCAGTGAGAAGACATTTTCAACACCTCCAACTCTCAACTGTTACAATCTGGACAGCGCGAATGGAGTGACATCGTTGTGAATTTGTCTGCGGCGGAAAAAAAAACATGGACAATTTTTGAGGCCATTTTGTTAAAAGTCAAACAACCAGCTCGCTAGAATGTCATCTATACCGGCGAGATTGATCTGCAAACCCAGCCCAAAAGGAGAACAATCCACGCTAACCCTAACTCTGGCCATGCTATTTTTCCTCATCAGTAAACAAATGGGGAAACACTCAAATTCCCTGTTCGTGGCTGTGCTTAAGCTGCTCTTCAGGCTTGTGGTAGACTACCTTGGAGGGAGCGCAGTCAGCTACTTTCTCAAGATTTGATACGCCCTTTTTGGATGATGATTTTCAAAAGTCCCCCGATTTCAAACACAGAGAGAATGACCTAAGAGAATCCACACAAACTGTTCACGTTACATTGGCCAGTCTGGGGTCATGGCCAGAGAGGTGCCCATCGATCAGATCCTCCTGCTCAAAACCAGAAGAAGTCAGAACTGTTTCAAGCAGAAGGGTAAAGCCTTGTACCACCTCACACTCGGACGGTGCCTGTACGGGCTTTTTAGAGGTAAACTACACAATGTACGCATGTTAAAAAGCTGTTTTACAGAAGAATTTAGAGAGAATATTCAATAACAATATTTACTTTTGCTATAGCGATGTAATTGTGATATTTTAAAATACTGTTTCACACAATAAGTTCCATAGATTTTTTTTTAAAAAGCCTTAATTTGCTACTCACACACACCCCAAAAGGATAAATAGAAAACAAAATAAGACCAAAAAGGCTTTTATGTTTTTTAAATGTAATTTAGCCAATACTGATACTGTTTTATTTTTATTATGCAGCCTTATGTTTTATAACATAATAATAATATAAGTGTAAGCATCATTTCATAAGGTTTAAATAATTAACAATACATAATTGATTGAGCAATACATAATAATTCATTTGTATTTTTTATTAAAAAGCAATGTAGAATGTTTCAGTAGATGATTTTATATGTTGGATTTAATAGAAAGAAATTTGATACATGATTTCCACATTTGGGGGCGCACTATTAGCCAAGCTGGCGCCACCTAGTGCCTTCACTCAATTTAATTTCTCTCAAGCAACAAGATCGGGAATCAGAATATACTAGACAGTTTGCAAGAACCCTGAAAGTTGTAGACCGCGCACCCGCCAATCAGCGAAGAGCTGTGAAGCCATGACGTCAAACTCAAGAGTCTGTCTGGGTCCTTTTTGTGGAACAGCACAACAGTAAACAAAGCGGTCGAGATGGATGTAGACGAAGACAGACATTCTGTGTTGGCAATAATTCCTGAGATTGAGGATTTAAAGCCGGAACAAAGAGAATGTTTGGTGAATTTTATCAAGGGGAAAGACGTTTTTGCCCTTTTTCCTACGGGATTTGGTGCATTACATACGTCATGACCAAAAAGCAGCGATTGGTTAAATTAAAAAAGTACCCGTCTACCATCGACTGAACAAATCCTAATGCTGCAAGGTCAGACAGTTTCCACAAAGTGAAACTGATGAATCAGGCTAGCACACTAGTGCCTATCTCTTTTATTCCCATGTAATTACACATGAAGAAATGTTGTTCTTAAAATAAAGAAAAGGATGGCTGGAGCAACAGGGTCGTTTTATGATGCTGCAACAACATCAAGCTGTAAATGCGCAAGACAGACTCATTAGTCATTTTTCTTTTGTGAAGAGATTAAATTAGTATCAAGGAGAAAACAAAGTCTAAGATTTGCCTGTACAATAGGTCACTGACAATGCATCACTGAAGTATGCTAGACTGAAGTAATTTAATTTGTTGCTCAGTAGTCTATTAGTCTATTGTTGCTCAGTAAAGTTTGTCTAAGTCTCTTAGACAAACTTTACTGAGCAACAAAGGAAATTACTTCAGTCATGTCTGGCCTCTTTAAAACAACAATACGCAACTTCAAATAATTTATATTACAGGCAGTTGAAGGCATTAGCGTAACTTGCATTTCTAGACAGTCAAAGAGACTCAATCAGAGACACTGAAACAGCAATATACAGGCAAAGTGTCAGAACCAACAATCCACCTGTTGTTAGGCGAATGCTCAACCCACTGTTGCCTGGCTTTATGGTGCCATCAGTGAGACAAGAAGAGAATGCACTTTGTTACATCTTTCAGTGTTCATTCATCACAGGTACATTTAGAGTAACGTTTGTATGTTCACATTCTGCTGTGTTGTGTGTTGTTGCTTATGGGACTAGTGTTTCTAGGAGACAACTTTAGGCCAAACATAGTAACCAACAAAAACCCTGACAGTTACTTTGCAGTGGTGTGCTCTGACTTGGGGGATACTCACAGTTGCCATTTCTGTAGAGCAGAAAAGGATCTTGAAGCTGGAATTCCAAGTCTTTGTTGATTGGCTCCACCAGGTTCTCGGTGCTGAGTCTGTTCATGATGGTGAAGCCATGGTGAGGAGAGGCAGACCTACAAGACATACAAGTCATTTAGACATTTCCAGTATAACAGAAGATTTTGACATTATAGATCTTATTAAACATGTGAGTATTTTTAATCCAGATGAGTCCATCCAGGCTCTTCTGGTGTTACTCAATACTAGGGATGGGCATGATTAGTCGATTAATCGATAATTGATCATTAAGAATTTCATTGATTACGTTAATTTTAATCGACAAACCGAATGTAGGTTGCTGTGTGTAGCGTGACCAAACAGGGGGTCCGTACATGTATCTCTGCACTCAGAAGGAGCGAGCAAACAGAAACAGTCGGTCAGCCTGCAAAGTAACGAAACGCAAATGCGTATTTAACGATGACTTGTACAAGAAATTCCACGCTTTCCGTTGCGTTCGGGACAAGTGGGAGTCCATGTGCACAGTGTACAAAGCAGCACATATGTTTCGGTGTCCAGTGGGAAAAAGTTTTGCCAGGTGAGAGTCGCACAATGTCAATGACGAGTCCCCACCTCCCACCCCCCGTACGGTGTCCTGGTTTTGACAAATGCAAATATGGTCACACTAACCTGTATTCCACTGAGTCATGTCTTTTAATCCAACAGAAGCGCACAAGAGCTGATTTTTTTTCTTCGCTTAGTTTATGCAAATTAGCGATGTGGTTTTAAGTTTCGTTTCTGTGAGAGTTGCGCAAAACTGAATTAAACACATTATAATGTCAAACAGATTGATGTGGCTCTAGAGTCGTTACGGTTTATATGTCGTAAAGTTGAATTTAGTTATGCAGATTAGTAGTGCAGATAGTAATCATAATGATGATCATTTTAATATAAAAACGTTAATGATTAATCGATAATCGATCGTTAATTCTTCCGACGATCGATTAAGAAAATTTCATCGAATGCCCATCCCTACTCAATACATTTGGTTAGTACTCAGGACATAAATTGAACATGAATAAAACACAAATTATGAGCTTTAATTACAAACCCTCATTAATATTAAAGTCGAAAATGCCAGTTGACTGGCTAAAAAAAACTATTAAGTACTTGGGTGTGTGGCTGACACATTCTCCTGCTGACCTATTTAAACATTTGTGTATTTTAATCTAAATACAAGTCAAAATCACTGATCCAGGATGTTTATTATTCTACTGATAGTACAGCAAGATTACAATACACATTTCCTGCTGTTGCATTACAATACATAGGCCAAGATACGATACATATCTCGATACAGTGCACTTTCGGTTCGATACGTTATATTTAAAATTGATTGATAGGGTTCAGTAAAAAATAAAAGGCTAAATCGTGGCTGTGACACTAAAAGTCTTAAAAGTGTTAAACCACTTCTTGTGCAAAGTTCATATGAAACACAAACATTTTAATCATTAAAACAGTGAAAATGTCAAATGTGTCAGTTTCCTTCCTCTAAACAAGCAACAAAACTGTAGCACCTTAACAAAATAACTGAGTAAAATACACCAAAATAATTCTCTTGGCGATATATCGATACAGCAGCCCACGATATCAATACTGTATCATCACATTAAACAATACGATATATCTATATTTATATTTTTTGACCACCTCCAATAGTGTGCAAACTAACCTGTAGCAGTGTCATGCAAACACAAGTGACTCCTAAACTACTGAGGTCTTAGAATTTTTTCAACTTTTTTCTAGTTTTATGTGTTATATAGCACTGTGCACATTAGGGGTGTGCAAAAATATCGAAATATTGATATATCATGCCAATTTAATAATTAATGTGATGATACAGTATCGATATCGTGGGCTGCTGTATCAATATATCACCAAGAGTATTTTCTGGTTTATTTTACTCAATTATTTTGTTACAGTGCTACAGTTTTGTTGTTTTTTTAGAGGAAGGAAACTTGTTTATGCGACACATTTGACATTTTCACTGTTTTGATGATTAAAATGTTTGTGTTTCATATGACCTTTGCACAAGAAGTGATTTAACTAAGACTTTTAGTATTACAGTCATGATTTAGCCTCTATTTTTATTGAACCGTATCGAATCAATTTTAAATATATCGTATCGAATCGAAAGTGCTCCGTATCGAGATATGTATCGTATCGTGGCCTATGTATCGTATCGGCAACTTCTTAATGATACGCAGCTTTAGTGCAGGTGTTGTTTACAATTCCAATGCCACGTGCGAAATACGTCAAATGACGACGATTCAACAACAACAACAAACAAGAAAAAACAAACACAGTCAAATAAAACACAGAAACTAATGTATTTAAACCATCCAACACGCAGAAACATTCTCACCTTGAATAAACAAATAAGGTGCCTTCAATTTCAGTCTTCTCCTGTAAAAAACACAACATATGTCAGAGGCTCCGGGGCTAGTTTGCTGTTAGCGCACAAGCTGGTGCGAGAAAGACAACAACGCTACAGAAATGTCCATTCTGTATCATAACATTACCATAAATCTATACTTTTTATGACTGCAGATAATACTGAAAACTGTCTAGCTACAAAAAACAACATTGTGGCGTTTGGTAGAGTTTTATGGAGATGTTATTGTTAGCCTTTTCGTGCTAAGAGCTAAAGCGCCCGGTGTGTGTTTGAAATCCGCCCGTGCTTTTAGAGACAAACTTACCCATTCATTTGCTTTCGCGTTAAAATTATAAAGTGCCACTTGTCCGGTGACGTCGAGCAGCTTGTTGATGTACGGGTCTTGTCTCTGCAGAGCCGCTAAACTCATCAGATGTCCCGCGTTTGCGCTCTCCATCGTGCCCGAGTCTGCGCCGTGTTTGCTGCTCCCGCACGGAAGGTTTTCTGTGTGACTCTGATCACTTCCGCTCGCACCGGAAATGGAGCAGTGTGGAAACTTTGCCAGAGGCTTTTTTTTTTTTTTTTTGTTCCACATGATTAATCTGAATCTGATCTGACCCCAGATTTAGGTCATTTCCAATTCGGCTGATGTTGCTCACAGGACTGTAGATCCATGGCGCTGCTGCTGCTGCTGTGGAGAAAATCATTATGGTGAAAGAAAGAATACGAGTTTATCACGTGGTGTTGACGCGCCATTGGGATTTTAATAAAGTATTTATTTAAAATTTAATTTAAATTATTTTAAACCAACCAGAACATTTAGCAGTCAAATTACCAACCATAAAGATAAAAACAAAACAAAAAACAAAACAATATAAAGTGACCATGATGAAACAAACGCCAAAAATAAACGTAATGATTACTATTTAATCACAGGTCTCCAATTGATAGCTAAGGTCAGTTAAAATACAATCAGTCAATGAATCTGTCCAGGGACTACAGGTGGAAATTTGCACTGTGCTATAACCTGGAACAATGCATCTCTCCTGTTAAGGTTTATGTAAATAAATGTCTTGTTAAATAAATAAATAAAGAGAAGTATGCCTTTAGACCTATATTATAATCAGTTGTTTGCATAAACTGTATAAAGAAGTATGTATAGTTTATGTTTGAGAGCATTTGCCTCATTCTGAAAGGAAACATTGGGGCTGGGATTATAATCCAGGATTACGAGCGCTCCCACTGGAGCACAGGTAATCCAATCACTGGAGGCTTTCCAGCGCAGCTCACACTCATTTTGTCTCGAACCTTGGCGGAGTGAAGCACAAACCGCGCCATGGGCCCCCAACACAGACCGAGGTGACTCCATGCCGCTCATTATTCGGGCGAGGCCCCGGAGAGGTGAGTACTACTGTCTTCACCGTGGAGTTTTGGGATTTGGACCATGGATCTATGATTTGGCCTGGACTAAAGTGTCTGAGACTAATCTGAACTGTGAGCACACGGCACTTTCACTCCACGTTGCTGCTGGACTTTGCTGCGTCGGAATGGGACAAAATAAAAATAAAAATGCCCAAATCAAGTTCACTAAAGTGTGTAGTTTAAAGTTAAATCGTTGGCTATATTGTTCAGAGCAATTTCAATAACCGACCCTATTTCTGAGACCCAATATCCAACTATTTACGTTTCATTTTAAGCGTCCATTTTGGTTTGTTAAAGCATGCACGTGTTGCGATTCACTTAAAAGTCTGTTACTATATCTCTAAATCAGAAAACGAGGACATTTAAACTCCAGGATTACATTTAACCTGGAGGAAGTGAAAAGTTAAATCTATAAAATCTTTTGTTTCCTATTCAAATACCCTGACTTTCCTTATGGGCTATACGTAATGGCGCCAACAGGTGTTTATCGTGCGTAAAGTTCCTCCATCCCCCTGGTGCATCCTGGTCCACACGCACTGGCGGCACTGGAGTGATGCTGCTGCTGCTGACTCCGCGCAGGCAGGAGCAGGCAGGAGCGGGCAGGAGCAGGCAGCGAGGCACCCGGATGTGGCGAAAATGTTTGGCGCTTGTGCCTGGCTCTGCGCTCGGGGGGAAAAAATCGCGTATCTAGGTTCTAATTTTTAACGCGAACGACTCGGCTGCCGCGTCGACACCTTTTGGATGTGGTTCTCCGACGATGCGTTGGATGTGAAGCGGGTGGTTTCCATGTGGATACGAGGATGCACGAGGCAGATGAACAGTCTGAAGGTAACGCGCGGAGTTGGAGCGCAGAGAGTGTGGGAGAGTGGGCTGCCCCAGCGTCGGTTCATCCTGGCATCGCTTTTTGTGCATTTTTTACGCGTGGATTTAAACTTATTTGGGCAATTGTGTCGTGGTGAAATGCTTGTTGAGACTGTCCGTGTGCAGGGACAGTGATCCTCGCATCCACTGAGGAGATTAAAATGGTTGGTCCGTTTGTGGGCGAGTTGAGCGCCGCTTCAGACTTGTGACAGCTCAGAGAGGATGCTTTGGATTTGGGTCGTGACAACATCAGGAGTTCAGAAAACTTCAACACGTTTTAAACTTTTTCTGAAGGAGATGTTGTTGCTTTGCCTGGAATGCTCCACAGTATGAAATTAAATCAGTTTTGAAGCAGTTTTATTGCTTGATTTCTTGTCTTGACCTGGTGGCATCACTTACATCACTTGTCTCTTGATGCCATACTGTGGAACATTCCAGACAAGATAATCATTTTGGAACTTCCATAGAAGTTCAGACAATTTACATCGTGCACCTTAAACACACCATCCACCATTTGTTATAATGTTGTCTCCTCAAAACAAACAGACCTGGAGTTGTGTTTTGTTCCATTCGCACACGTTTAACACACAAACGCTGCACTCATCTTGACTTCACTAGAATAATTAGAATAATTTCAGGCCTGGAATTGCCTATTTCTACTGAACAAAAGGTAAAAATGAGCTGTTAATTTGAAAACTACAGCTTCATGACACCATAAGTTGAAACAGAGTGTTTTGAGCATTGGAGATATAGACAGACTGATAATAAAGAATTAATCAAACATGTGAATGAACCAAGCCAAACACAACTCCAGTTATGCTTTTGATGAGGTAGCAACATTATAACGACGATGTAACGCTCACAAGAGTTAATTTCTTATAATACAGGACCTTTTAAAATGTGCAGAACCTCAAATATTTCAGATGTCGAAAATAACTTACAGAAATAAGAGGGTGTCCCAAAAAATTTGACATGATTTTAAAAGCAATTATCTTGAAAACTACTAAGTCTATCTTGATAAAATTGAACAGTTTAGGTGTTGAAAGTGGTTTATTATGGGACTGAAAATTTTGACAAATAGCAGTGATTGGTTAATTAAAAAAAAAAAGTACCCGCCTACCGTCGAGCGAACGAATCCTAATGCTCCGAGGTCAGACGGTTTCTATGAAGTGAAACCAGCTGATGAATCAGACTAGGTAAAAGGAGCTGTTAACTTGAAAACTCCTGCTTCATGACATTGATCACAAGGTGGAAAGCGTTTTGAGCTTTGGAGATGTAGATAACATGACTTAAAGTTCACAAGAGTCAATTTCTCATAATATAGGACCTTTAAAATCTATTTCAGATGTCAAAAAATCTTGAAAACTCAAGTTAGTCAATAGAAACACAGGGTGTCCCAAAAAATTTGACATAATTTTAAAAGCCGTTATCTTGAAAACTATCAAGTCTAGCTCAATGAAATCGAACTGTTTAGGTGCTGAAGGTTTATTATGGGACTGAAAAATTTTACACAAACTTGTTCATCTTCTCTTCTGATGTTGATGTTGGTCTACCAGATCCTTTAGCCCTGCATAAACAACCTTCCTCTTTACATTTTTGGTACCAAGTCCAAATTAGTTTTAGCCAGGCTGGCACCACCAAGTGCCTCCGATCAATTTAATTTGACTAAGTCAGGAATCAGAATACAATAGACGGTTTCCAAGAACCCCAGAAGTGCGAGTTCAGGCACCAGCCAATCAAGGGGAAAGACGTTATTGTCCTTCCTCCTACATAATTTGGGAAAAGCTTAATATACCAGTTAGCCCCGTTAGCAGCTCATTACATACGTCACAACCAAATAGCAGTGATTGGTTTAAAAAAAAAGTACCCGCCTACTGTCGAGTGAACGAATTCTAATGCTGCCAGGTCAGACGGTTTCTACGAAGTGAAACCAGCTGATGAATCAAGTTTATTTTGGGACTGAAAAATTTGACATTATCTCATATACAGTTTTTCACAAACTTGCTCGATCTTTTCTGATGTTGATGTTGGTTTACCAGATCCTTTACCTCTGTATAAACAGCTGAACTCTTTACATTTTTGGTACCAAGTCCAAATTTGTTTGCCAGTTGGTGAAGTTTTTCCAAACTTTGCATTGATGGTTGCACAGTTTTGGGTGAGTGTATGAGCAGATTCCGAGACACAAAATGACTTCTCTTTGGGAGTGAACGGCTCAACCTGAAAACAGAACAAAAATAAAACTTTAAGTATGAAATCACTAGAGTCCCGTAGAATGACCCCAACGATTTTAGCCCAGTTTTCATTCAGTCTCGACTAGGGACGGGCATTCTATAAAATTTTCTTAATCGATTGTCGGGAGAATTAACGATCGATTATTGATTAATCATTGCTTATTAAAATTATCATTATTATTGCACTACTAAACTGCATAAATAAATTCAACTTTACAACATTTAAACCGTAAACACTCTGGAGCCACATCAGCCCATTTGACATTATAATGTGTGTAATGCAGCTTTTCACAAATCTCACAGCAATGAAACTTAAAACATACATGGCTAATTTGCATAAACTAAGCGAAGAAAAAACAGCTCTTGTGCGCTGATGTGGTTCAACTTCTGTCGGACTAAAGGACACGACTCAGTGGAATACAGGTTAATGTGACCATATTTGTTTGTGTCTGCTCGCTCCTTCTGAGTTACAAAGAGCTACGAGAGACGCACAATTTAACGGCCCAATGAAAGGAAATGAAAACCTGAACATTTGCATCACTTTATAAAAAAAAAAAACCTGGACGACCAGGACAGGACGTGGAAAACGGACATGTCCGGGGAAAAAACAGACGTTTGGTTACCCTACACTACGCACAGCAACCAACATTCGGTTTGTCGATTAAAAATGAATGTAATCGATAAAATTGTTAATGATCAATTATCGATTAATCGACTAATCATGCCCATCCCTAATCTCGAGTATAAATATTCAAATGGCAACTACAGAGTGTCTAAAATTTGACTGCAATAAAGAAAGAATTGAATGTTATGTGTTAGAAATTTAAACTTAACTTCTAAAACAGCGAAGCAAACATGGTAGGGGGGCACTGAATTGCTGAATGTTTGCTCCTCCGACCAAAAATTGTGTGATCCGCCTCTGGATAGAAAAGCTTTTGAGACCCAGTTCCACATACCTCTGTGTAAACGCACTTGTACAATGTGTCAGTTGGTTAGTCTTTGTGGGCTGTGACTCTAAACTCTGTCAAGGGCACTGAGCTTTCACTGGCGATTCACATTGATTTTAACGACTCTCTCTCTCTCTGTCTCTCTCTTCATCTCTCTCTCTGCATCATTCTCTGTCTCTCCATCTCTCTCCCCCACACTTGTCTGTTCTCTTCTAGCTGCTTTTATCACAACACTTTCTCTGACTGTACTCGACTTGAGCTGTTGTTGGATGTGGGAGCATTACAAGCAGCTCAAGGCCATGTGACATCTTTAAAATGAAAAATGCATTCACAGCATTCATTCTCTGATTCAAAACATGTCCCTGCAGCATGGAGAGATAAAAACAGAATGAAAACAGACATTTGTGAGTTGATCATCTTATTAAACAGATAAACTTCGGTGCTCAGGCTCTTGTAGAGATGAGGAAGAGAGGTTTAATCAGGCTGTGTAAAGGCCACCGCACACTACAGGAGAATTTGGCTGAGATTTTCTTCTCTCTGAGTTCGAGGAGGCGTGATCCAACTTTGTGTCTTTGGCCCCATCCACACTTGTACGTATTCGAGTCATTTTCCTTGTGGATGCAGTGTTCGTCCAAACTAATCCAATTAAAAATGGCCCCAGAGACGGAATGATCTGGTGCCTCCAGTTTCCACAAATTAATCTGAGTACAGATCTGATCCAACACTGTGTGAACGCCTGAAAACACTGATACGCTGATGTAATTCACCGCTAAAACACTAAGAGGCTAGAACATATTCATATATACGGTCTTCGCTTGTGACCTGCAGACGTATAATCTCTGAAAAGTTTCACATGAGCCATCTCCAACGCGATAGAAGCACAGAACAGACTCACCATCAGCAGAACATCCCTCTGTCACAGAAAGAACACTCATATTCCACTGAGTCGTCTCGTTTATTCTGACAGAAGCTGAACCGCATCAGCGCACAATAGTGAGCTGTTTTTTGAGTGCTCAGTTTATGCAAATGACCCATGTGGTTTTAAGTTTCTTTAAAACGTAAAGAAATATGCTCAAAGCTGTGTGGATAGAGAAGGCTTGCGGACACAGAAATGAAGTGTGTGGATGCAGATCGTTTCCGATACGGTGATACACTGATTCATTTCAGTGTAAACGGGGTCTTTGTGTGTGATTTTGAAGCCGCTGCATTCCTCATGTGTGGTATCAGTGTGACTCTGAGCTCCTCTATCAGATCAGAACCACCAAACATCATCCTGTGGACTTTATCTCCAATTATGTATGCTTTAAAAATCATGTATCTGAAGTATTGCACCACATTTTACAAATAATAATAGCTCAGTTTTTGACTTGTATCTAAAGTAGAAGTGCTGAGCTCTTCTTTTGAACACTTAAGAGTCTCAAAACGAGTTGTTTTACTGTAGACAGGAAACAGCTGTGGCCATATTCTGGCGCAGTTTTTGCGATCGGAGAGTTTAAGTCTCATCAGATTCTCCTCGTGTCTGTGGTGTGAGCTTTTTGTCGCACATTTACCAATCCTTTAAGACTGAAAAATCCTGTAGTGTGTGGCAGCTTTAACAAATTCTGTCAAAACAATATTTTGTACCTTCTTGAAGCTGGGCTGAGATTGAACCTTCTTTAGTCCCCAGAGATTCCTGCTCATGCTAGTTTACTGTAGTTGGTGAATACAAATATTATCCTTAATTTGATAGTCTATAACATTTGATATCTTCTTCTTTTGTAGTATTTATTGATCTCTTATATATATATTTGTTTATCTGTTATCAATTGTTCATTACATTTGTTACATTTCAAATTC
This sequence comes from Boleophthalmus pectinirostris, assembly GCF_026225935.1. Taxonomy (NCBI): domain Eukaryota; kingdom Metazoa; phylum Chordata; class Actinopteri; order Gobiiformes; family Gobiidae; genus Boleophthalmus; species Boleophthalmus pectinirostris. The sequence continues at coordinate 14,222,066 of NW_026571515.1, read as the reverse complement.
TTCATTGTGTCCTTGGGCAAGACATGTACATTGCCTATTTTTGAAAGTGTGTGCCTGAATGATTGGCCAGAGCTGCAGTTATTGTGAGTCCAAAAGCTACTGTGGCTACAGAAGCCACTACAGAAGCTTCCTACATTTGTCAGAGGGATAAAACAATGTCCTGCTGTTCTGGGCTGAGATGGAGGAGCCTGTGCTTATAAGTAGCAGATATAAAAATAACTCTCATTTGACCAAACCATATTTCTTTGTAAATCAAACCTGTTTCTGTTCTGTCATACTCTGTTGTTGTAGGGGCCCAGTATGCCGGCATCAGACGACCCAGCCCTCCTGCTGAAGCCTGGCCTCAGAGCCGCCTGCCCCAGATGCCCTCCCAGGAGTCCCTGCAGGCCCCGGCCAGCTCCGGACGCCCCGTGGGCTCATCTCTGGGCCTCCTGCCCCACCCCCCCCACAGCGCCACAGGGGTCAGTCCGGTCCTGGCCTGGCACGCCGCCATCAGCGCCGCCCGCCAGGCCCAGGATGCGGCCAGCGACAGGCCCTCCGCCCTGCCCGACATGAGCGCCAGGCCCTCCGTGTGCAGCCCCACCACAGCGCCCCCTGCTGGAACTCTGGCCCAGAGGAAGAGGCAGCAGTACGCCAAGAGCAAGAAGCAGGGCGGCTCCACCAACAGCAGGCCTCCCCGTGCGCTCTTCTGCCTCACCCTGAACAACCCCCTGCGCAGAGCCTGCATCAGCCTGGTGGAGTGGAAGTATCCTTTAGCACGCTCTGTATCTGTGTGTGTATGTGTGTATGTGTGTGTATTTATGTGTGTATTTGCTGTTTGGTGAATGTCTTTCCCCACTCTAACCCGCGCTACCTTTACCTGCCTATACACTGCAAATTTCTCTGATTTGGCCAAGATTTCAAAACTTATATCAGGTTATTCATCTGGTTTTTAGATTTATTATTTACTTACTAGCTCTGAAACGGTTTAATTCTAGCCTAGAGGTAATTTATTTTAAGATAACTTGTCAAGTAAAATTATTTGTCCATGCAGCAAGATAATTTCACTACTTTTAAGTCATTTTCTGATAAATTATGTGCTTTATTATTGTAGTTTTTTTGCAGTCTGCTACCGATACTGTCCTGTACAATGGCTTATAGGATTAAAAAAAACATAAATCACATTCACATTTCTTCACAATAACAAACAAGCAAAGTATAATATAAATATTAACTGACAATCTCCTTAAACCAAATAAAATAAAATGAAATAGAGAATGTTTTAAATCAGTCTTGAACATCATCATGTGTCGTGACCTACTTTTCTGAACCTCTGAAAGCTTTGAATAACAGTCATTTTGTTCATGTTAATCTGATGGTGTAATGAGTTAAATTTACAGGCAAAACAGTGAAATAAAAACACCAGGATCATGTAGAGCGTAGAGTTAGTAAGACCAAAATGATGAGGGTCACTGTAGCTGTTACACAGAGAGGGGTGACAATTTTACACAATCTATGGTTAAAACATAAATTTACTATAAAACTGAATTGGATCTGTCATCTTTTTCTTCTTCTTTTCTGTTTGCCTGGCTTCTTCGTCTTGGCTTTCTCCCACATGTGACACCTCTCCACAGTCTGGCTGTAATCCTGCCTGAGTCACTTCATCTGCTGATTCAGACTGTCACGTAGGATCTCCACGCACCATAAGCAGACATGCACCGATACGATTATGGACTGGATATCTGCTTCTAAATATCGGTTAATTCGATATCATGTCTGGACATATGCTGTATAATAATAATAAATAAGTAATAAATAAATAAGTGATAAGTAAATATAAATAATAAGACTATTTACTTGTCATTGTGAGTTCAGAAAAGGTCACAATGTTTGAACTTTTATTTACACATTGTTGTTCACTAGTTACTTAAAGGTTGTATGGAGGATTTTTTTGTTTCAAATTGTCAATGATAGCATTATAGAGGTGCAGTAGCCTTGTAATTATGATGACCAAAAAAAAAGAGAATAAAAATTCATCAACTCTGGACGTGGTGGGGCTAAACATTTGCCAATAGATAACGACACTGCCTCGTTATCTGTTAGCTGATAGGCTCTACGTTTCTAGCGTAACTGACTTGCCTGCGCGCTGCTATTACGTGGTTTACGTACGCCTGTCACGCAGTCCACAGATGCAAGACGCACAGACGCTGTTTATTCCACCAACGCAACAGTTCTTAGCGGCTTTTTTTGACCTATATCTTCCTCGCAGTTAGCACAAAGTTTGTTGCAATGGCAGACAAGAATCCAGGAGCAGTTAGCCGCAAAAGAAAGTCAGTTTTTGAGGTCGCTGAAAGAAGAAGACAAGGGGAAAAGCAGCGAAGCCAAACTAAGGTGATTCTTGAAGATTCATTCCAGCGATGGCGCGACTGAAGCAGACGCAGGGTCTAAAGACTGACGCACTGGTCGCCAAATTACTCCTGGACAGGAAACTTCTGCTTATTATGAAAACGTACTTTATTTCCAAGAGCTAGACAAATGTTTTTCAGGACACGAAAGCGATATCCTATGTCTGAAAACGTAATTTTCAAGGCAAAGAAAGAGTCCGCTTGCTGCTGCGTGTTGTAGCTAGTTCATTCGCACTGAATCTCTGCGCACCCTTCTCTGCACCCCTTTCCTGCTCCTCTCCCCGCTGCCCGTTCCGCTCTTCCCCCTGCTCCTCACTTCTCCCGGCACGGAATCTCCGTGCACCGCTCCCCTCTCCTCTCTCCTCTCCTCTCTCCCCGCTCCGCTCTTCTCCCTGCTCCTCACTTCTTGTCCGCGCACGAAATGTCCGCACACCCGCTCCCCCTGCTCCTCACTTCTCCACCTTGCCTAACCAACACTGTAGTTAGTTGTTTACAAGTCATGTGCAGCGCACCGGCTGTAAACAAACCTGATTCTGGAGTAAGATGGAGGAGGGAGGAGGCGTTTCTACGTAGGGAGCTGTAGGGGAGGGGGGGTGGTTTCACGCATGCGCAACATTTGAAAAAGGACAGTCGCTGGATTTCTCGTTCCTTGGAAAATCCTCTATACAACCTTTAAGAGATAAATAACAGCTACATAACGCATTTGGATCAGTTTTGTCTTTGTGTTTTAAAGGAAATAAATGCTATTCTTAGTCTCTGCACTGCTATCAGCTGATATCGGATATTGACAGATACATAAATGTGTGCTGTGTAACTTTTCCAGTAGAGTGTCCGCCACCTGGTTTATTCCATGTAAGCTCATGTTTTTCCCCATAATGTTCAACAAGATGACATTTAATATAGCTATTTCCATGGAAACAAGAAGACCACACCACAAGATCAAGTAAAAGTCAGATCTGTGAAAAAGTGGGCCCGTTCTTAGCTATAATGCATGTTTTTACCGTAGTTTTGAGAAATAAAAACAGCTGTAATTGAATAAATACAAGATATGTTTGTTTAATGCCATACTGTGGAAAATCCCAGGCAAAGCAATAGCATCTCCATGGAGACAGACCTTCCATCAGAGAAGTTGCACAGTGCATCTTTAAAGCTGTAGAAATAGTCGAATCGGTATCGGTACTGTAAAAGGTGGATCGGTGCATCTCTAACCATAAACACAAAGCATGTCCATGTCCATCAAACACTTTTCTCCATAGAGATGCTATTGATTCATTTGAAATGTTTCACAGTAGGGCATTAAACCTTTCTATTGTCATAGAGACCAAGCCAGACTAAGTTACAGGTCAGATCTGTGGAGAGGCGACACTGCTCACAGTCAGAATGCCTGTTTTTCAAGGTATTTTTGAGCTATAAAACCACCTGTAATTGAATAAATGTGAGGTAGAGCTGTTTAATGTCACACTGCGGAACATTCCAGGCAGAGCAATGACATATCTATAGAAACAAACAGGTGACCCTAAAACATTAACATTATATCTGGACAAAATATAAAATGACAACAAAAACGTCACAAAAACGTCACCCCAGTCAAGTCCAGTCTCACCAGTATGACCATGTTTGATACAAATATTATCCTTAATTTCTTTTTCCAGACCATTTGATATCTTCATTCTTCTGTCCATTTTTGCGAACTGCGTAGCCTTAGCCATCTACATCCCATTCCCTGGAGACGACTCCAACTCCACCAACCAAGAGCTGGTGAGTGACCAATGGCCAAAACACACTCTTTGGAAACATATATGACTTTTAATTTTTTTTATAAAACAATGCTGGTTTTGGTGGACGCTCTCTATAACTCTATTTTCTGATTTACTGTAAGTTATAATGTTGTTTTCTCATCACAAACAGACTGGAGTTGTGTTTTGTTTCATTCACACATGTTTATCACACAAATCCTGCATATTTGGCCTGAGTTTTTCTCTCAAGTGCAAAAAACTCTGCTCCACCTTGTGATGTAATGTGGTAATACAGAAAGCGCTTCACTGTGTTATTTAAACTCCACACACGTTTACTAGAATCATTTGGATAATTTCAACCCTGGAATTGCCGATGTCTACTGAACTAAGGCTACGTTTATATGATGACCAAGTGGTGGGAGGAAATCTGTGGTGCATACGGTAACGCAAAAGTGTGTGGAATTCAATTGTGTATGTTTGCACTTAAAGCAACAAGGGCATCTTTGGACATACAGAAGTTTTCATGCCACGCATTTTCATCAGCTACTCCTTCCACAAAGTTGTCCCACCATCGTCTGGTTCTCCAGGTCTCGTCCGTATCCGTCTGACTCGCCTGCGATGAACTGGTGCATTCAGAATTTGACAGAGGTGATTGCAGATCCTTCTCTGTTCACTAATAATACCTCTGCATATAGTTGTTTCATTGTTGACAAAAGCATGCGTTGCATGCTGTGAAATATTTTGGTCAGCAACAAGAAACACTAATTCAGTATGGCACTGGTTTCCGTGGTCTGTGGTTCTGTAACTGAGTCTTTGTGAGGAATCGTGGATTCTAAGTTAGGATGTGAAGAAGCACATGTGGTAATTTCATCCTGGGGTTTATTAGAAACTCTTGGCTCATCACTACAGAATCATTTGTTTTGTCTCTCAAAGTGATTCAGTGCCTCCTTGTTTTGTTAGTATTTGTGTCCCAAATTCAGTTGTGGTGTGTAGTCCGGATGATTCGGATCACAATGCGGCTCCCCTGTCAAAAAGACGGCAAATTTAGCCTTAAAATTTATTGAAATACAGATTAAAATAATGAATTTTAAAGAAATGCACAAACTTGTCAAGAAATGGGCCCAACATACGCAGTCTGAACTTGTTAGAGTCCACGGTTTGCTCGGATCATCAGCGTTTGCTCTGCGAATGTTTGAAATCCGTTTAATTCAATGTTGCCTGTTCTTTTCACTCAGAATATGAAAAAGACCTTCTCCTTCTTCAGTTTTTCTATTTGTGCATCCGATAATGCAGCAGGAATTTACCATTATTGGAGATAAATACACAAGGTTACACACTATGTTTATCCACTATCGTGTTTCTGCTGCCGGCCACAATATTTCCCATCATGCAACGCAGGCTTTTAATAACAATGTCAGCTGAAACTCGCATATTCTGTACATTTGTTGGGATGCCTCCTGTAAGTTTATTAAAGCTTGAAGGTCTGACGCATGGAAATTATCCAACATGTTTGTTTCTGTGTAATGTACGTATGTGACGTAAATGCGTATGTAACGTGAGCAGATCTGACCAGAGTTTTGCATCTTGGACAGTGTAAACGGAAACGCTACGGTGGAGCGTATTCAGCTTTTCCACTCTGGAGGGTGGTTTCAGATTTTTGCGTTTTTAAGCCCCAGAAACGCCTTCACTGTCTAAATGAAAGGCACTTCCGATAAAATATTTTGCAGTTTTTACCCTCGAGCGTTTTGTGTAATCAGGCCCTAAAGGTGAAAAAAGGAGCTGTTAACATGAAAACTACCACTTAATGACATCACAAGGTAGAACTAATCGTTCTGCGCTGTGGAGTTATACTAATAGACTAATAATAAAGTGCTACTCAAACATGTATGAATGAAACAAAACTCAACTCCAGGTTTGTTTTTGATGAAGAAACAACATTTTAACGTGGCTTAAACCTCACGAGAGTCCATTTTGTGTAATAAATGTATCGTGTCCATTAATTTGTTCTTGGAAAGATAATTCACATTTCACTCAAGGACAGTCAGTCAGTTATTACGTGCTTATTTAATTCACATGTACTTAAAAGACGAGGGAGCGTGGGTATTTGACTCTGTTTGTGCAGATCACTGTCAGCTCCTGGTTATACAATGAATGACTCACAGAGAATTACATTGAGAATACTACCACAGCCGCAGTCTCCACGTCAGGGACCAGGGCTAGCCGTCTTTAGGAGCTTAGGCTTCATATTAGTCACGCTGTCTGTACGCTCCATCCGAATGGTTAAAGGACAAAGGGCAAAGGTCACATCTGCATGCAGGTTATTAGTTCTGACAGAGCCTAAGCAGAATGCAATACAACGTGGTTCAATTCGTAGAAAAGAGTAGTAGAAGTAGAAGTGGACTGAGGGAGTGTGACGTCAGCCATAGCGTTCAGATCCAGTCAAATGAAGCTCATCGAGGCCTGCAGTTATAGGAGCGAACACTTTTCATGTATTTGCATTTGCACACACAGCTGATGAATCATATCTATGACCAAAGACATTCGTCGAGCTCAGAGGTCAGTGATTTTACCGCTTTAACAGATCTGTGGAGAGGCGAGCCCACTCAGTAATGCACGTTTTTTCAAGGTATTTTTGAGCAATACTTACAACTGTAATGAAATAAATGCTGCAGGTTTGAATCTAATCGAGGTGCCTTCCAGAGGTTTGTCGTAGTTATAACAGCGCTCAATGGAGGATTTATGTGTGTTGATGTAAATGAAAACTTTTTTGAAAACGGTGCTGTGTGCACGATGTTATTTTGGAAAATGGAGGGAGAGGAATATTTGTTTCTCAACATACTAAATGTGTAAACGCAGCCTAACAGCAGTGTGGCGTTCAGTGGTTCAGCTGTTTTTTTTAATCTGTTTTTTGTGACTTTCAGTGACTCCGCATTCAGTATTTTTAGGTTTATCTGTTTTATGTGGAGTTCAGTGTCTCTGCATTCAGTGTTTCTGAGTTTATCTGTTTTATGTGATGTTCAGAAGTTTTTGTAGTTTTTTAATAGTAATTTTTTGTGATATCTGTTTTATGTGGTGTTCAATGGCTCCGTGTTCAGTATTTTTTAGCTTATCTGTTTTATGTGGTGTTCAGTGGCTCTGCGTTGAGTATTTTTGAGATTATGTGTTTTATGTGGCATTCAGTGGCTCTGCGTTCAGTCGTTTTTTGTTATATCTATTTTATGTTGCGTTCAGTGGTTCTGCGTTGAGTATTTTTGATTTTATCTGTTTTATGTGGCGCTCAGTAGTTTTTTGTATTTTTTGTAGTAGTAGTTTTTTTTCATATCTGTTTTATGTGACGTTCAGTGGCTCTGCGTTCAGTATTTTTGAGTTCATGTGTTTTATGTGGTGTTCAGTGGCACTGCGTTCAGTATTTTTTGGTTTATTTGTTTTATGTGGCGTTCAGTGGCTCTGCGTTCAGTATTTTTGAGTTTATGTGTTTAAAGTGGCGTTCAGTGGCTCTGCGTTCAGTATTTTTGAGTTCATGTGTTTTATGTGGCGTTCAGTGGCTGTGTGTTCAGTATTTTTTGGTTTATCTGTTTTATGTGGCATTCAGTGGCTCTGCGTTCAGTATTTTTGAGTTTATCTGTTTCATGTAATGTTCAGTATTTTAGAGTTTATGTGTTTTATGTGGCGTTCAGTGGCTCGTACTCATTGACTGAGACGTGCTCTGGACAGATGGGGATTATTCACGCCGTCAGGGTCTCACTGCACATTATAGTGTTCTGTGAGAGCTTTGTGCATCAGTGTGGAAAACCAAGTGTAACATACAGACATCCTATCTACAAATAGAAAGGTTTTGTCACGATGATTCCTGTGTATTTCTGCTTCAACGTAATATACAAGGAAGGATTTTTGATATTGATGACCAAACTGTGTGCTCAAACTTACAGATACTGGGACATGGAGCCTTTAATTTACTTTAAAGTTTCTATATTATGCAAAATTCACTCTTGTAAGCTTTAAGCCGTGTTAAAATGTTGTTACTTCGTCAAAAACATACTTAGAGTTGTTTTGTTTCATTCAACCATGTCTGAGTAATCCTTTATTATGAGTCCAAAGCTCAAAATGGTACTTTGAATTACTCTACTAGACAAAGATATACACGCCTTTTGGGTCTTTGTTGATAAGAAAATAAATTAATAAATCCATAAGCATTGAATGTCCTTGGCTAGTGCATGAATATGAGGCTCACCTCTCTCATACTAATGCTTTGTTCTTCCAAACCCGACCAAAACAGACTTTCATTTTTGCATCTTTTAATGTTGTTTATTCAGTGTGTAAGAGAGAGCATATTTGGCACCTAAAAAAAAAAAATCACACATTGCCTTGTTCCACAAATAACTATGAGGACTGAGAGAGGACTACATCAGGCCTAAACTGGGACTAAACCTGTACTAGAAGAGGACAAAGAGAGGACTACATCAGAACTAAACTGAGACTAAACCTGTAATAAAAGAGGACAAAGAGAGGACTACATCAGGACTAAACTGGGACTAAACCTGTAATAAAAGAGGACAAAGAGAGGACTACATCAGGACTAAACTGGGACTAAACCTGTACTAGAAGAGGACAAAGAGAGGACTACATCAGAACTAAACTGAGACTAAACCTGTAATAAAAGAGGACAAAGAGAGGACTAAACCAGGACTAAACTGGGACTAAACCTGTACTAGAAGAGGACCAAGAGAGGACTAAATCAGGACTAAACTGAGACTAAACCTGTACTAGAAGAGGACAAAGAGAGGACTACATCAGGACTAAACTGGGCCTAAACCTGTACTAGAAGAGGACAAAGAGAGGACTAAACCAGGACTAAACTGGGACTAAACCTGTACTAAAAGAGGACTAAGAGCACTTTTACACCACTAATTTCATTATTTGGTCTGCACCAGGCAATAAAATTGTTCTTCTGTATCATATAGATGCCAGTGTGGTCCACTTTTACATCTGCAAACCAACCAAAATTGGTCAGACTGACATATATCCAAGGCTCGTGTGCATAGCAGATTTGACTACACGTGGCTTGGGGATGCTGAGGCTCTCCCGTCCGCCAGACCTCTCAGAAGCTAGGCCCAGTGGCCTTTCCATGGATCCCCTTCCCATTGATGGTGTGGGCTGGTCCTGGTAGACACGGTTTCTCAAACCCTCCCAGGCATCCAGACCCATCCCCAGGCCCCGGTTAAGGGGTGTGACGGGGGCTAGTTTGCACACAGGGCGACCTGGTCGATCCTGCCAGGAGCATATCCTTGTCTCAAATATTAAGCCATGCAAGTCCAAGTCCACACGGCCAGTGCAGGAATGGCTCATTAATGGCTCACGTTTGGCTGTGGCTCGAGGTTCTCCCCATGTCACAAAAAGGAAATTTAATAATTTGTATCCCCTCCCATGATGCATTTCGAATCGTTCATTTGGACCTACTGTCTCTGGTTTGGACCCAAGTTCGTGTTCTCACCAGAGGGACGGCAGCAGAGTTTGGCATTTGGTGTCTGTGTTTGTGTGCATGTGTACGTGTGTTTGTGTCTGTGTGTGTTTGTGTATGTCTGTGTGTGGAGATGAGGATTAGCTCGCTGGATTAGTGAGTGTGATCCAGAGGAAATGTGGCTGGACCAGAGGGTCTGTGTGTGGGAAGAGATGGACAGTTTCACAAAGTCTAAATTCCTCCAAGGTCTCTTCCAAGACAAATGTCCTTCTTCGGCCTGTCACTATAACAAACTTTGATTTGCGATATACTGCTTAAAGGTGCAATGTGTAACTTTTCTGGTGGAGTGTCTCTCAATGGAAATAATATAACTTTGTCTGGAAGTGTACCTTTAAATGTGTACTTGAATTTCTGCAATTTTGTCCATTATATATTCCAAATGATGCATATTTTCCACATTTCTATATTGAAGCTACATGTTCTATTGTGTATATTCTAGTATTTTAGTTTAGTGCTGAACTGCGATGCCCTGTGACATACACTGTTGTGACTGCACAGTGATCAGCGGGATCCCTGCAGCCCACGGCCCTGACCTCACACACAGCCAGTACACACGACTAACGCAGCGTGTGTGACAAAAGGGAGATTTACACTAATATGCAGTCACACAGAGACACGTTATGTCCATGTGTCTGCAGTGGAAATCATCCGTACATTCAGATTATAATGTGTGGATCCTAAAGACATTATGGTTAAAGTTCTGTATGTTGCTGTGCTCTCAAAAGGCTGTTGACACTCAGTACTGATTCTGATACCATGACAATGAAGAAAATGCATAAACATGTAGTTAATTTAGTTAATAGAGGTTTCTTTTATTTTCCCATGTGGTCTTCTATCTGTGTAATCTCCATGGATCTATAAAGAAAACTGAATAAGACATTCCCCTTCTGTCCCAGCTCGAGACTGACTAGAGGCTGCTCCAGGTAGGGTTTGGCGGTAATACGGTATCACGGTATCCCACCGTATTAAAGTAGTACCAACGGTATCAGTTTCATTACTGTCATAAAAAAAATCTGCAGTGCATATTTTTAATATAATAATATAATATAATATTACAATTTATTGATTCCTAAATGTGTTTGCTCAGCACAAATGAATGTGTGATTGTATTTTCAATTTAATGCTATCATGATTTAAAACTAATAGTATCTTTAATGTTTCTTTTAACTGTGTGGAGATGACGTTCCATTAGTTTTGTTCCTTTGTTACATGACGCTCATAAGGATGACAAGACAAGATGGCAAGTCCGTCCACAAGCGAGGTGGTCAAAAAATAATAATTTGGCAGCATTTTGGTTTCAGGCCACATTTGTTTAAGTTTTACAGAAACAAAACTTAAAACCACATGGCTCATTTGCATAAATTATTTGCATAAATAATCATTTGCATAAAAACAGCTCTCTTCTTGTGTGCTGATGTGGTTCTGTGGCTTCTGTCAGACTAAAGGACATGACTCAGTGGAATATGAGTGTTCTTTCTGTGACAGAGGGATGTTCTGCTGATGGTGAGTCTGTTCTGTGTGTTGGAGATGGTTCATGTGAAACTTTTCAGAGATTATAAGTCTGCAGGTCATACACTTAGACCGTACAGCGGTGCAGCTTCGTAGCTTACCATACTCAAGTCATACTAAAACTTTCTGGTAATACAGTAATACTGTATACCCCTGTAAAATCCTGAGGTTTAATTGTATCAAAATTTGGATATCGTCCAACCCTAGCTCCAGGTACTAGAAAGAATTCTCCCACAGAGCGCAAAGCATTTTTGGGGAATTCAAACTGCCTGTGTTCGACTGACAGGGGATCCACAACTTTCACAAAGGTCAGCTTTTGTAGGGATTCATAAACTTTTAAAAAATGTTAAATGCTCAAAGTGCCTAAAAGTGATCTTTGTAATATTTAGCCTGGCCCCGCTCTGAGCCCGCTCTAGCTCCCCTCTAGCTCTGCTCTCTCTCTGATCGGTCCAAATGCTCCAATGTTCCTGAACGTCTTCCTGGTTTGTGGTGTAAGCATGAATAGAGCCTACTGAGGAAGTAACACAGAAGAAGAAAATAATTTTTGGGCCCATGCGGCAATCAGCACAGGCCACTGAAAAGAATATGACGCCATCTTGGGTTCTCCTCCAGATTTTATTATAGTTCTATGGTAATCCCTCATTGGATCAAGTAGGTTCCATAGTGGTTCATGCGTGTATAATAGTCTATGTGCTCTTATACTTATTCCTGTACAGCTGAGTATAGGTGAGTTTCATTGCTGACAAAGCTTGTGTTGCATGCTGGGAAATATTTTGGTCAGCAACAAGAAACACTAATTCAATATGGCAGTGGTTCCCGTGGTCTGTGGATCTGTAACAGAGTCTTTGTGAAGAATCGTAGATTCTAAGTTAGGATGTGAAGAAGCACATGTGGTAATTTCATCCTGGGGTTTATTAGAAACTCTTGACTCGTCGCTACCGAATCGTTTGCTTTGTCTCTCAAAGCGATTCAGCGGTGGTTTGAGCGTGTCCTTGTTTTGCTGGAATTTGTATTCGAAATTCAGTTGTGGTGTGTAGTCTGGATGATTCCGTTCACAATGTGGCTCCCTTGTCAAAAAGACAACAAATTTAGCCTTAAAATTGATTGAAATACAGATTAAAATAATTAATTTTAAAGAAATACACAAACCTATAGGGAAAGGGGCCCAACAGGAGTCCATGGTTTGCTCGGATCATCTGCATTTGCTCTGCGGATATTTGAAAGCCATTTAATTCGACGTTGGCGGTTCCTTTCACTCAGAATACGAAAAAGACCTTTTCCTTCTTCAATGCTTCTGTTTGTGCATCTGATAATGCAGCAGGAATTGACCATCATTGGAGATAAATACACAAGGTTATGCACTATGTTTATGTGTATATGTCTATCGTGTATCTGTTGCCGGCCACAATACTTCCCATCATGCAATGCGGGCTTTTAATAACAATGATGGCAGCTGAAACTATTCATTTTCAATACCAGTTTTAGTAGATATTAGTATATGATTTTCTATACTTTTTCTCTCTTACTGGTGTTACAGTTACAACTGAACTTGTGTTTCCAGAGCCTTAACCTGCAGACAGAGGACACAGACTAGTTTTACTCATGAATATGGACAATTTTGGACAAGAAATTTTGAAGCTACAGCGATATACTGCCACAAACAATAATATTTAAACTACTTTATGTCATTGATGCAAACACAATAATGCCAGACAATCCCAGTAAACCATTTTCAAATAGACTGTACAATTAAAAGACCTGAGCTGCTACAAATAAATAAAAGAATGAAGAAATAATTAGCCAGAGAGGTTACTTATTCAACCCTCTACAGCTCAAATCTTAGCATATTACAAAAAAATAAAAAGATCAAACTCTCCCCTTACACATGATCAATTTTGAACCCTGAAATATTTTGATCCAGCTTTCACGTTTTGAACAATAAGTCGATATAGTAGTGATCATGACAGGCCTGGGATTCACTGGCTCAGAGTCTAAAGTGAGGAGCACATCTGCCCTGGTCAGGCTTTGCTCAAGGGACTGCCTGTACTGTAATGAGTTTAGCTATTTATGGTCAAGTACTGCATTAAAATACCCTCAAGTAGTAGTTTCTTTGGATGCTTCTGTACAGGATGCACCAAAAAGAGACTCGAGATTCGCTTCTGTGAACACAAAAACGCCATTAGAACTAAAAATCACAATTATCCAATGGACTTACATTTCCAATCCTCCACTCAGTGCAAAGTCATGGTGGATGTAATCCCTCCAGGGTGAAAAAATGCATAGTACACTCGGTTGGCTGATGTCCAAATACTTTTTTATTAACAAAATAACGTTTCGGCAAAAAAGCCTTCATCAGATATTTTTCTTGTCTTGGACCACAGCACAGGATGTAATCCCTCCAAACAACAGTGGGGGCGATAAAAATGTGATATTAATGGCTACTCAACAGCTAGGCCTTCATGATGATCTGGATTATTCCATGTTCCTCTGAAACTGTTATAATCCTCTTGGTGATTCCTTAATGTGGTGCAGTGGTTGCTTCTTGTTTTTGATGCATATATGATCCTACCTATTTTTCAACATGGCATTTCAATCTTGTTGCATTTTTGTGTGAATGAGAATCATGGATTTCACTACTTTATTATTCGGCAGGTCATCCCAGTCTGTCTTCTCCTCTAACAAACCTTGTAGAAGTTGCATGTTGCATATGCTAATGTACTTCGTATCATGCTGAAAGTCCCTCGATGGACAAGTGCCAGTTTGCCGTTTGTGCAGAATAATGTTCCTACTTTAAATTCTGTGATCAGAAACTTTGTATACAAGTTTATGAAGTGCCTCGAGGACTCACAGAATGAAATTATAAAAGTTTTACTAATAAAGCCTGAGCAGAGCAGTGTCAGTTTCACTTCTGAACTCTGGAGGATGTATGGACCATAGATCATTATTACTGTCTTGTTTCTCTTCTGTTTGTTTTTTGTTCTATATATTTTATAGGAGTGTAAAGGTACATGTGTTCATGCTGAACTGTTTCGGTACGAGACGCTTGTTTCAGTGCAGGACTGTGCATGACTGAGTTTGCACAAATTGTGTGTGTTTACATTCCACCACTACATGTGCAGCTACATGGAGGCTCGACTCTTTAATATTCATGAGGGAACTTGTCTGTGATTGGGACAGTGTTGCCCGCAGTGCTTTATAGTTAGGGTGGCGCCTTGACAACAGTTACCCTCTGCCTTGTAAATCCTCCCAAAACTACAGTCGTCGCACCCCGGTCCTCACTATCACCTTTTACCTGCCCGGAATCTCCACCGTCTCCCCTTGTCTATTACCCGCTACCTCTGTCCCTGGCAAAAGGATATTTTCAACCTTGTAGCTGTAGCAGATCTGCACTTACTGCAGACGATGTGGACAAGTTTGTTTTTCTGGCCAAAAATATGAAGACTGAGTAAAACTTCATGCTGGAACTTTAGTGCTGCACTTTACTTTTTGAAAAGTTCTGTTTACTGTTTACATGGAATACATTTTTTATAATATTTCATACATTTGTTGCTTATTTGAGAATATTTTATTTAACTTATTAATATTACCAAGCAGCATTGCATTTGTTTTATTTTCCCATTTGTATAATGTTAAAACACATTGTTGGTTTAATAAACACACCAATGGTTTTTCATTTTGTTCCCAACTGTACCAAAAATGAACCGAACCGTGACCTCAAAACTGTGATTTTTGTGTACTCTTACACCCCTAATATTTATTATTATTTTATATGGTCGCACTGGAGTCTGAAATAAAGCTTGACTGATTGATATTAGTGGTGTCGTACGCTTGTCCACTCTAAGGCTGCTGCACTCGTTTTTGGTGATTGTTCATTTGTTTAGCTTTGACTTCAGACAGCGGGGTGCTTCTGTGTGCGTCTGTGTGCGTTTGTGTTGTGTTTGTGTGCATTTGTGTGGATCTGTGTGTGTCTGTGTGTGTTTGTGTGCGTTTATGTGCATCTGTGTGCGTCTGTGTGGATCTGTGCGGCTGGATTATGGCTTCAGACTGAGAGGAAATGAGCGCGGCACGTGAGACTCTGTGATGTAAGACTGAGCACGGAGCTGTCAAGTGGAAGTAATCTTCATCATCATGATCATCATCACGCTACTGCTGTAGTGGTACTTCGCCTGCTCCCTCTTACTATAACCTACAAGTACTACTTATTATTAATAGTAGTGGAAGAAATACTCAGTTTTGTTACTCAAGTAAAAGTATCAGATACAAAAATCTACTTAAAGGTGCATTGTGTCACTTTTCTGGTGAAGATTTTGTCAAATTTCTCCAATTTCTCCATGGAGATGTTATTGTTTTGTCTGGAATGTTTCACAGTGTGGCATTAAACCTTTCTATCTTCATGGAGCCCAAACCAGACCAAGTTACAGGTCAGATCTGTGGAGAGGCGACCCCACTCACAGTCAAAATATACGTTTTTCTAAATATTTTTGAACAATAGAACCATCTGTAATTGAATAAATGTAAAGTAGAGCTGTTTAATGATATTTTACGAACAGTTTAAAGGTGCAGTGTGTAACTTTCTTGATGAGGGAGGTCTGACAACAGCTTGTTTCCATGGAGAGGTCTTTGTTTTGCCTGGAATTTTCTACAGCATGGCATTAAATGTATCCATTTCCAAAGAAGCAAGCAACGCTACAAGGCCAAGTTACAGGTCAGATCTCTGAAGAGGCGAATACACTGACAATGAGCTTGCATGTTTTAAAGTATTTTTGAGCAATAAAAATACCTGTAATTCGCTTAAAGTAAGATAAACACATTTTATGGCATACTGTGGAACATTCCAGCCAAAGCAGTAACATCTCTGTGGAGATATAGGTGGCAGAGCCTCTACGTGAAAAGATGCATAGTGCACATTTAAAGTTAGAAAGTCGAGCCTGACAGCAGCGGGGGCCACTATTTTTCAATAGAAAGTGAATAGAACCCAGAACTTGAAGGATTTGCTTTATGGCCCTGCTCACTTCCTGTCTGAAATGTGTTAGTGGGTTAGCTCTGTCCATTTATACAGTCTATGTGTAATGTTTAAAACTTGAGGACAGGTTGGCTCATCCGGTAGAATTTGATCAGATTTGTGCTGTGTTAAATAAACACTGTTGCCGTGTCATTGGGCAAAACACTTAACCTGCCTTTTTCTATTGTTTCCTTCTGCTATGAATGTCTGAAAGCCCATAGAGGCATAACTCCTGATAAAAGTGAATGACACAAAACTCGGGATATACCAATATCAGCACTAGTATTGGTCCGAAACCAGGTGCCAGTACTCGTACTCATACTCGTCAATGTGCTGCGGATACCGAGATACCACTATAACTTTGCTGTGTTATTTGATGCTCACAGCTCTCCTCAGAGACTCTTCAGCAAAGAGGCGACCATAAAGAAGCTCAACTTTAATCACATGTGACGGTCACATGAACTATACAAATATTTAGGACTCGCAGTGACCGTTAGTAGAATGCTAATGTATCTAAGTGGCGCTGGTGGTTCTTTGATTATGCGTGCACTGTGGCTTAGACCCCGTTTACACTGAAACTAATCCGCGTATCACCGTATCGGAAACGATCTGCATCCACACACGTCGTTTTTGTGTCCACAGGCCTTCCCTATCCACACAGCTTTGAGCATATTTGTTTATGTTTTACAGAAATGAAATTAAAAACCGCATGGCTAATTTGCATAAACTGAGCACGCAAAAAACAGCTTGCTATTGTGCGCTGATGTGGAATAAAGGACGCAACTCAGTGGATTATATGTATTCTTTCTGTGACAGAGGGGTGTTCTGCTGATGGTGAGTCTGTTCTGTGCTTCTATCGTGCCGAAATGGTTCATGTTAAACTTTTCAGAAATTATATGTCTGCAGGTCATATGCACAGACCGTCTATATGAATATATTCTAGCCTCTTAGTGTTTGGCGGTGAATTAACTACTTTTGCAACTACAAACCTACATCAGCGTATCAGCGTTTTCAGGCGTCCACACAGTGCCAGATCGGATCTGTACTCAGATGAATTCGTGGGAGTTGGTGGCACCAGATCGTTACGTCTCTGGAGCCGTTTTAATGTGGACGAACACTGCATCCGCAACGAAAACGACTCAAATACGTACTAGTGTTGACAGGGCCTTATTGTAATAAACAAACAGAATTAGTTGATTAGGGCGGGTTCAGAGCTTTTAAAAGAGGTACAGCAGGTCCATATGGGTCACAGTGGTAAAAGTTAGTGATGGGTGAATGGAGCCTTGTGAAGCATTGACACTCAGATGCAGTATTGTCTCAAATGGTTCGACGTCTCTGAGGCCTTGGAGAAACACTGATCTCTAGTGGACAAATTTAACAATAAGACAATACTTGTGTGCAGAGCATACACTGTACCTAACAACAACAACTAGAAAAGCACTCAGAGAGCGCAGACCTTCAGCCTTTGGAATATGAAAGAGGATCCCATTGTCCATCCCTGAGTCAAATTTCATGGGGTTTGGTCAATAATTAACCGAGATATTGAGAAACAAAATTTTTGGCCCCATTTACCACAATGTTAACTAAAATTTCAAAGTGATCCAGAATCCTTTTCACATTTCCAACAAATCCTGAAAATTTCATCAAAATCGGTCCGTAACGTTTTGAGTTATGTTGCTAACAGACAAACAAACAAACAAACAAACAGACAAACGCCGGCAAAAACATAACCTCCTTGGCGGAGGTAATAAACAATCATATTCTTATTAAATTCTATTGTAATGATTTCAGTAGACGTTTAAGAGGGTTAATATTTGAGTGATTTCGTGCTTGGGCTGTAATCCTGCTCCAGCATGACCCATGTGACACAGTATCACATCATAATGAGACAACAGGAAATGAGCAGATTATGTGCGCTTAGGGCTTAAAGCAGTTCACCTTTTACTGCACAATCATGAAGGGACAAGCTTAAAGGGGCTGGAAGAGTCCAATTGCTTATCGCTAAATAGATAATAGAGTGTCCACTGTAAACAACACGATAACTGCACCTCTACAAACATGCTTTGAAGTGAAGGGGATTCTTGTTTTCATTGAAGTTCATGTTTCAGTCTTCTGTCAAAAGTTATTTACTGTGACGTTTGCCGTAGTCCAAACTTGTTCCTCTTGTTCCTCACAGTCAGCAGATTCACTGAGCTGAGGTAAAACTTCTCTGCTGTTGGTGGATTTTTGAGTGAGCATGGTCGTTTTACTCAGACCTTTGTTGTTATGTTCAGTTTTCCAAGTCTTGTGTCTGTGGCTCCTTCACCTGAGCTCCTCTGATGGCTGCCACGACAACTGTGACCATGGCGACCCTCTGTTCATCCAAACACACACACACACATGCATGCATACAGACATGCATGCACACATGCACACACACACACATGCACACACACACACACACACACACACACACATATGCACACGTACAGAAGGTATAGGGATGGAGAGAGAGAGGAGGAACTGTGTTTGGAACTACAACTCATCCAAGCTCATGCAGACAGACAGAAGAGAGAACGAGACAGAGAGAGAAAGACAAAATGAGAAAGAGACAAAGTGAGAGAGACAGGTGCAGAGAAAGAGACAGAAAGAGAGAGAGAGACAGAGAGAGAGAAATGCAGAGACACAGAGTGAGAAAGAGATTAAGAGAGAGGGAGAGACAGAGAGAGAAAGAGACAGGGAGAAAGAGAGAGAGACAGGGAGAGAGAAATGCAGAGAGAGAGAGTGAGAGAGAAAGACAGAGAGAGAGAAAGAGACAGAGAGAGATGGATGCAGAGAAAGACACACATAGAGAGAGAGAGAGAGAGACACAGAAAGAGACACAGAGAGACACAAACAGAGAGAGAGGAAGAGTTGCAGAGAGAGAAAGAAAGAAAGAAAGGAAAAAAGAGAGAGGAAGAGACAGAGAGAGAGAAAGAAACAGAGAGAGGGAGAGAAAGAAAAAGAGAGAGGAAGACAGAGAGAGAGAAACAGAGAGACACAGAGAGATGGGAAGAGAGATACAGACAGAGAGAGACAAAGATAGAGAGAAAGAGATGCAGAGAGAGAGAGAGAGAGAGTTGGACCAAACTACAACTCCAAACACACACACGTAGACAGATAGTACAGAGAAAGAGACATACACAGAGAGAGAGAGCGAGAGGGAGAGAGAGACAAAAAAGAGAGAGAGGGAGATGGACCAAATCTTAACTAACTAACTCATCCAAACACACATGCATACATATATATTGCCTGACCAGTCTACATTTTGTTGAGGTATTTTCTTCAAAGTTCTTGTCACATTCAGAATAAAATATACAACTTCTTTTACCTGAGATAAGTAATAGTTTGGTGATTCTGTAAAAATCATCAGTTTTTCGGTCCTTTATGTTGTAGATTTCCGAGGGTGGGAGAGAGTGAGAGAGAGATTCATTCACTCACAGGAGCAAAACTGTTATTTTGGACCAGATTATGGGCAAATGAAACTCCCACAGCTCTCTTCGCTCTGCTCCCTGCCCCCTGTGCCCCCTCTGCCCCCTGCCCTCGGCCTCCTGCCCTCTGCCCTCTGCTCCAGGGATTAAATTCGAGTTGGGAAGGTGCCATCTTTCCCTGCCCTGCACAACTATCTGGAATATAATGATGACATGATGACGATAGTGGATGTTCCCAGTCATGGATGGCACTGTATCCAACAATAAAATCACCATGTTTCCTGAATTATTCCAACACATACATGACATTTCTTAAACCAGCAGCAGTGTATTAAGTTTTGAGGACATCTGAGCCTTTTTAACACAAGTCTAGAGCGTCATTGTAGGCCGCTGTCAGTCAGTAGTCACATTTTTTAATTCCAAATTAATTGTTCGGCATTAAAATATTCTTCTCAGAGTTTACATGGAAATAATAATTCTGTATTGAGGTTTACATGGAAAACACATTAAATCATTTTTATTTAATTCCACGTAACATCTGGGAGCGGGAAAGGGTTTTGATTGGACAGAGACACGAACGTATTTACGTTGACCGGAAGAAAACACACACTTCAGCTGCTGCCGGCTTTTCTGTCATCTCGGTTTGTCATTATTCCACGGACACAAACATGATCTAAACTTTTTCTGCAGTTTTTCCAATGATAATTGCGCAGCAGCTGGAGAATTCTCTCATCACGCTTTACGTCTGTCAGCTGAGGAGGAGAAGGGAAGAGTGTCGGGGAAGGGGGGAAGAAGACAAACTGAGTCAACGGCTTCTCTACCTCAGCCCACTCCCATATAAATTAAAATTCTAAATTCTTACACATGTAGGTGCCGTAAAGTCATGGATAATTCACTTTAGGTCATGAAAAGCTGTGGAAAAGTTTTGAAATTTTGTCAGAAAAAGAGTGGGAACCCTGAGAATAAACATCGTTCAGATCATGCTCGTTGAGATCCGGCTTCACCAGTCCTCACTTGGGACTTTTATCCACGTCTCTTTGGATTTGGTTTCAGTTGACATCACAACATTTTACAGGTCCTTCAAATCCTTTTCTCCGTGGAGATGTTGTTGCTTTGTCTGGAATGTTTCACAGTTGTGTGAGATTATTCTCTGTGTTTTTTATGTTTCATTCATGTTAACTCACCATACAATATAGAAGTCACTGTGTTCCTTGACATGTTGAGTTGTGTCTGGACTTTGAAGTGTCAATGGGTTTGGGATATGATGTTGCTATGGACTTTGAGTGTATATGAGACAGAAAAGGGGTAGGTCTGAAACCTTTAGCATATGCCAATCTATGATAAACATGTGTCGGGTCAAAATTGCTGTTTTTGTTTCTGCTGAAAATGCTAAATCAACAAGTTATGCAGCAAGTTAATATTTGTCAGATGGCTAGTATAAAGCAACCTGTTTTTCTGTGTGTGGTACTGGGGGACGTCATCGAGGGGCGACGTGAAGAGATGCCGTGTGGCCTAATGATGTAAATCAACTTGAATCAGAGACCTGTACCTGCGTGAACCAATAAAGAGACATGTCTGAGAACTGTTTTAACTCTTCAAGACTCTGCCTTAAGACTCTCTGTTCAGGTTGCCTCCAGGAGAAAGCTGACAGTTGCCACGTTTACATGAAACTTAAACTTAATTTCTAAGTAAGTGTGTGGTTTATTCTGATTTTAAAGCTGAATTAATTTCTCCCTTGATCATGTAAACATTTATTCTTCTTAAAGATAGTTGTGTCACCCTTCTGACATGATCCAGATGATCCGGCTCCACCAGTCCTCACTTCGGACTTTCATCCACGTCTCTTTGGATTTGCGAGCAGGATGCAGGAGTGGGCTGAGGTAGAGCAGCCTCACACTCAGTTTGTCTTCTTCCTCCCTTCTCCGACATTCTTCCCTTCTCCTTCTCAGCTGACAGACGTAAAGCGTGATGAGAGAATTCTCCATCTGCTGCGCAATTATCAACAGAAAGACTGCGGAAAAAAGTTTGGATCGTGTTTGTGTCTGTGGCATAACGACAAACCGAGATGACAAAAAACCAGTAGCAGCTGAAGCGTGTTTTCTTTTGACCCCCAGACGTTGAGCAGAATTAAATAAAGACGATTTAATGAGTTTTCCAAGTAAACCTCAATTCATAATTATTATTTCCATGTAAACTCGAAGGAGAATATTTTAATTCCAAACTATTTAATTCAGAACAATTAATTTGGTATTAAAAAACATCATGTAAACGTGGGCAATGTTTTTTGCAAAGAGACCACATTCGTATTTTCAACAACACTGAACTGAAATGCAAAATGTTAATTCAAAGACACACTTTTATGAACAGTACAAACCACAGACAGTCCATTGGTCTGAATCATTATCCGACTGAATCTCTGTGCCACCTGATATGACAGACAGGACAGGTGCAGGCAGGGCAGGTGCTATTTCAGGAGCGCTGAGATGGAGAGGTGAGATAGGAAACCCACACAGGAGTTCAACACAATATAATACAAATACAAAAAACATATGCAGCTTTTCTGAATTGGTCGATTTTATGGTGAAGAGGAGGAGATGGAGAGTCTGTCATGATGGAAACAAGCACAATGCTACGTTACAGTTCAGATCTGTGGACAGGTGCCTCTGTTCACAGAGATAATTATTGTATTTTTGAGCAATAGAAACACCTGTAGTGGATAAATGCTGGATGGATATGTATAAATAGCTGCTGTATCGCTATATCATGATTCTAAATTTGGTCATACCGCACTGTTATCTGCTGTATTGACTGCTGTATCGATATATCAGCAAGAGTATTTTATAGTATTTTGAGATTTTTTTTTTTTTTTTATGTGACCGCACTTCAGTTTTGTTTCTTATTTAGTGGAAGGAAACAAGTTTATCGATAATCACATGTATCACTAGGGTTGTCGTGGTTAGGGAATTTCTCCTGCGGTGCAGTATAGCGGCTCAACAGTGCGATATGCGATGATATCGCACCCCCTCCCCCATCCCACATCCCCTGGAGTTATAATATTTCCAGCGGGTCTCTCCGATGATGCACATGTACCTGGGTTGTCATGTGGATATAGCGTGTGTAGCGGAAGAAGTAACATTTGTCTTTGGAACAAGTGCTGCTGCATCTCTCCAGCTCTCACCGTGGCAGCTCAGGTCAGAGTCCTGCACCAGGTCGGGTCAGAGTCCTGCACCAGGTCGGGTCAGAGTCCTGCACCAGGTCGGGTCAGAGTCCTGCACCAGGTCGGGTACTCGCAGACTTAAGAGAGAGAGAACCACGAGCACATGGAGCATGGTGTCTGCAAAGCGAGATTGGGTGATGGCTGCACTTATCTCCGTGTGGTGCTGGTCCTATCACCTGCTGTGACCCGACGGTCTACGCGCGTGCACCTTAGTCCTGGGTTAGTCCTGGGTTAGTCCTGGGTTATCATGTGCACGGGCAGTAACGGGTGGAATGTTAACAGGTCTGGGTGGGTGCAGGTCTCTAAAATGGACCTGTGCAAGACTCTGGGTCGGGGCACGTTGGTCACGTGCAGTGATCATGGTGGCCCAACATGCACCGCGGTGGGCCTCTTAGTACGGTGATGATTTATATTTGCAGTTATTGCGACAGTCCTATGTATCACCATATCATAATATCATATCATGAGCCATGTATCGTGAATTATATTGAATCATGAGGGGCACTGTCATTCCCAGCTTTAAAGCCCCATTTACACGTACACAGGTATTTTTAAAATGGAGACATTTCCCTTCATTTGTACCCATCTTTTACATGCAAATGGGGCATTCACATCTGAAAACAAATCTTTCTAAAAAACTCCGGCTAGAATGGAGATTCTGGAAAACTACAGTTTGGCGTTTGCGTGTAAAGTGAGATAAACAGAGTTTTAGGAGCTGCAAAAGTGTGACCAATGTTTCCCTTTTGCTCTGATGATGATCAGAGCAGCAGTCACATTTCTTCTGGTGAAACATTTTTCATGTGTTTGCATTTGCAGACACAGCTGATGAATCAGAGACAAATGAGCTCAGAGGTCAGCACTTTTGCCACTTCTTTAATATATTTGTGGAGAGGCGAGCCTGCTCAGTAAAGCCCCTTTTTTAAAGTATTTCTGAGTAATACTTACAATTGTAATGAAATAATTGCTACAGGTTTGAATCCAGATGCTGCCCACAGGCTTGTCATAGTTATGATGGTGGAGTATCGGAGGATCGATGGAGTATTTATGTAGGTCAATGTAAACGAAAACTTTTTTGAAAACGATGCTGTGTGCACGATGTTATTTTGGAAAACAGAGGGAGGAAAATATGTGTAAACGTAGCTTAATATTCAGTAAAACCAACCATCATGACGTTTAACCATGTTGTATCTGTGTTTCCTTTTTTGTTTTCTCAGAGATATACTAGTATTTCGATTGATTCATGCATATTTGGTTTTATATTAATCCTATTTTGTCCTGCATTTGAGGCTTGGTGATCAGAACATTTGGATCAGTATGGCAGTTTACAAGTGTAAAATAACGATGCATCTTCTTCAGAGATGTAAACAGACTAATAATAAACATTTACTCGAAAGAAAACACAACTCTAGGTTTGTTTTTGAGGAGGTAACAACAATGTTCTAACATGGCTAAAAGCTCTCAAGAGTCTGTTTGTGTAATACAGGACGTTTAAATGTGAGCGTCCGTGTTGTGAGGGTGCACTGGCAGAGGTCTCTTTGTTCTTTGTGGTCTGGTCTGGTTCACATGTTTTGTTATTAACATGATTATCGCCCACTGAAGGCTAATGTTAGCGCTCATTAGCCCGTGTCTGCTCTTGTCTCATGTAAACATTGTGTCCCTGTTCATTTACAAACCTCAAGTCAGGTATGCATCTGTGCTAACGGCAGACAACTTGGGTTTAAGATCTATCTTAGAGTTTTTGTGTTGCTCATCTGTACCATATCAACACAGCAGATATGTGTGCAGCTTGCATTGTCAGCGCATTAAAATAGTTCATCTCCGTGTGATAAAATAAGTTATGATGCTAAATTAACATTAGTGAGTGGTAGAGAAGTAGTCAGGATGGCGCCAGTTAGTGCCTCCGCTCAATTTCATTTCTCTCCA
This sequence comes from Boleophthalmus pectinirostris, assembly GCF_026225935.1. Taxonomy (NCBI): domain Eukaryota; kingdom Metazoa; phylum Chordata; class Actinopteri; order Gobiiformes; family Gobiidae; genus Boleophthalmus; species Boleophthalmus pectinirostris. Next base: position 14,197,328 of record NW_026571515.1, on the reverse strand, counting down.
GCGACTAGGTCAGGAATCAAAATACACTAGCTGGTTCGCAAAAACCCCGAAAGTGCGAGTTTGGGCACCAGCCAATCAGTGAAGAGACATATATTCTGTGTTGTCAATGATTCCCCAGATCAAGGATTTAAAGCCGGAACAAAGAGAATGTTTGGTGAATTTTATCAAGGGGAAAGACGTTATTGTCCTTCTTCCTACTGAATTTGGGAAAAGCTTAACATACCAGTTAGCCCTGTTAGCGGTGCATTACATACGTCATGACCAAATAGCAGCGATTGGTTAAATGATAAAAAGTACCCGCCTACCGTCAAGCGAACAAATACTAACAGTACGAGGTCAGACGGTTTCTACGAAGTGAAACTAAGTGAAACCAGTTGATGAATCAGGCTAGTAGGGATGGCAATTCGATTAAATTTTCTTAATCGATCGTCGGGAGAATGAATGATTGATTTTCGATTAATCATTAGCATGTTTATATTCAAATTATTATCATTATTATTATTACTATTACTACAACTTTATACCATATAAAGCATAACCACTATAGAGCCACATCAGCAGGTTTGAGATCGTAATGTGTTTTATTCAGCTTTGCCACATTTGTTTACATTTTACAGAAACAAACTTAAAACCACATGGCTCATTCGGATAAACTGTAAGTGCTGATAAAAACAGCTCTTTCCTGTGTGCTGATGCGGTTCAGCTTCTGTCGGACTAAACCACACGACTCAGTGGAATGTGAGTGTTGAGGGATGTTGATGAGGATGGTGAGTGTGTTCTGTGTGTGTGTGTCGTGTTGGAGATGGTTCATGTTTTCAGAGATCAGACGTGTACAGGTTTAGTACAGCTCTTTATTTAATGTGTGGAGTGTGGATTTAACAGTGGATTGTTTCAGACGGAGCACTACTGAAGGCCTGGGTGTGAAATGCACGCTCCGCCACTGATTCATACGATACCTGCTTTTCAGTAACGACTCCTGAACGGTTCTTTTCTTGGTGTCTGTATTTGTGTAGATTAATGGCCTATATTATAAAAAAATACATTTTTTCTGAACTGGAGGATTAGTCTAACCTAGGTTAAAGGAGCATTGTGTCACTTTTCTGGTGTAAAATAACCTTTTCTTTTTGTTATTGTACTTACTTTGTCTGGAAAGTTTCAGAGTATGGTATTAAATGTTTCTATCTTCATGGCAGAGTCCTGCACCGGGTCAGGTCCCCACGGGTACGGGCAAACAGTTGTTGAAATGGGCGGGTTTTAACGTTCTGGAATTTTACGGGCGGCTATGCGGTCGGGTCAGGACTAAATCAGGACTAAACCAAGACTACGCCAGGACTAATCTTGGACTTAAGAGAGAGAACCCGAGCCTATGGAGAAAGGTGGAATATTAACGGGTTTGGGCAGGTGTAACTTTGATAAAATCACGGGTTAAAGGGCGGGTGCGGGCGAGTGCAGGTCTCCCAAAACTGACCCATGCAGGACTCAGCTTCATGGAGACCAAACCAGACCAAGTTACAGGTCAGATCTGTGGAGAGGCTTCAGAATGTCTGTTTTTCTAGGTATTTTTGAGCTATAAAACCTGTAAATGAATAAATATAAGGTAGACTTTAAACCTACATAAAACATGCAAACTCCGTATAGAAGTTTGGCATAACAGTTCAGGAATCAAACTGAGGAGCTTCCCGGTGTGAGGTGATTTACTACAATCTACTGCACTGTGTAGAGTTATAGAGTTTTCAAATCAAATGGCTGTGATATTTGGGCGGAGAAGAACAGACACAAAGCAAACAGATTCACACAACAGACTGTGACACACTGACAAGTCTAGCACCAGGACCAGACCAAGACAAGGACCAGGACCAGGACCAGAATACTACGCAAAAAAATTGACTCTTGTGAGCTTTAAGACATGTTAGAATATTGTCACCTCCTCAAAAATATGTTTGTGATGAGAAAACAACATTATAACACAGACTTAGACATTACACTTATACAAACTTTATTGATCCAGAAGGGAAATTATTTATATAGATCAGAAATGTGCATAATATTGGCACTTTAAAAGAGTCCTGCTTCTCTTGTTGTATATCCTTGTATGTCTTGAAGTAACTTTGATAGTAGTGTGGGATATTATCGTCCGTGCATGTGGAAGTGTAAAGCCGAGCGCTGTGTTAACTGTTGGGAGCAGTATCTTCACTGTCTTCAGCCCACACAGCGGTCTCCACGGCAACGCAGTGTCCACCGACAAATCCTACCATCAAGAGAAATACCACACAACCTTACCCATAAAACACCAAACCCTACCAATACAATGACATACCACACAACCGTACCCATAAAACACCAAACCCTACCTATACAATGACATATCTGACAACCACGCCCATAAAACCACCAAACCCTACCAATACCACTTCATATTTGAGAACCGTACCCATAAAACCACCAAACTCTTCCAATTCTACGAGATATCACTCAATAGTACCATAAAACCACCGAACCCTACCAATACATGTGACATATCACACAACTGTACCCAGAAAACACCAAACCATACCAATACTAAGCGATATATCACACAACTGTACCCAGAAAACACCAAACCATACCAATACTATGCGATATATCACACAATACCAGAAAACAACAACATATAATACCCAGAAACACCAAAACATATCAATATGCGATGTATCACAAACAATCATACCCAGAAAACACCACCATACCAATACTATGCGACACAACACCAAAAACACCAAAACCAATACTATGCGATATATCAACAATACCCAGAAAACACACATACATACCATCGTACCCAGAAAACACCAAACCATACCAATACTATGCGATATATCACACAATCATACCCAGAAAAACACCAAACCATACCAATACTATGCGATATATCACACAACTGTACCCAGAAAACACCAAACCATATCAATACTAAGCGATGTATCACACAATCGTACCCAGAAAACACCAAACCATACCAATACTATGCGATATATCACACAATCGTACCCAGAAAACACCAAACCATATCAATACTAAGCGATGTATCACACAATCATACCCAGAAAACACCAAACCATACTAATACTATGCGATATATCACACAACTGTACCCAGAAAACACCAAACCATACCAATACTATGCGATATATCACACAACTGTACCCAGACCACCAATACTATCATCACACAATCGTACCCAGAAAACACCAAACCATATCAATACTAAGCGATGTATCACACAATCATACCCAGAAAAACACCAAACCATACCAATACTATGCGATATATCACACAACTGTACCCAGAAAACACCACCATACCAATCACTAAGCGATATATCACACAATCGTACCCAGAAAACACCAAACCATACCACACAATCGATATCACACAATCGTACCAGAAAACACCCCAAGAAAACATACCAAACCATACCAATACTAAGCGATATATCACACAACTGTACCGATAAAACATCAGACCCTACCAATACAATGGGACATATCTGACAACCATACCCATAAAACACTAAACCCTAACAATCCAATGACATATCACACAACTGTCATCATGAAACCACCAAATTTTACCAATATTATGACATATCTGACAACTGTACCTATAAAACATCAAACCCCACCAATCCAATGACATATCTGACAACCGTATCATAAAACACTTGTTCCGTATCCTGAAGTGGAGATTGTGGGGTCCTGGAGCGATGTGCGTCCCTGTCCCTGTGCCGCTCTGATGCCACAGACGCGTGTTTTTCGTGCTTGTATTCCTGCATTTCAGTCCGAAGCGAACCTGGTAGATGGTCAAACCTACAGTTTTAATGAGACCTGGGAGACCCTCCTTGATCCAAACTCTGAAAGTGTTCAGAATTAGAACCAGATGTTAATTTGCAGCAGTTCATCAGCCCAAAGGAGCAGAGACATGCAGACCACAGCACTCACTGAAGACTATCATTTACATATCAGTTTTGTGTTAGAAATAATACACAACTGCTCATGGGTAAATCACACCCAACACGCCCACAGATTCCATATTGGTTGGATTTTGATTGGGAGTATCTAGATGAAGTCATGCAAAATGGGGAAGTAACTAATTACATGTACAATGAAATAGAAATCTGTATTTTGGTACAGTTTCTCTTTCATTCCATATTCATTTCACAGAATACAGTTTTACTTTTCTAAAATCAAAAGAAAACATGAAGGTACTTGATCACACAGTTTAGGCTTCAAACTGCACACTATTTGTGAGAAAAAAGCAAACTGCTCTTGCAATGTGTGTGTGATTTTTGCTTCTCTAATTTGACCTAAGTTAATGCAAAACAAAAACAAAAATCTAAAAATATCTATCATGTTTTAAACAATTTTAAATGAAACTCGATTACAAATACATTACAAAATACATTTTACTGCAGGTATTCAGTGTTTTGTTTTCTTCCCCTCTCTAATGATATAATTTTAAATTCTGGTGCCACAGTGGGGCAGCAGGGGCAAAAACTGTTGTTGTGTCCTTAGGCAAGACACGTCACCCACATTAGTATGAAAGTGGCGTGTTAGTGGTGGTTATTGAACATATACCCCACAACCAGCCCCATATAACGGTCAGGATTATGATTTCATTTTGTTTCCAGAGGCCAAGTTAAACAACCGAATAAATGTCAACAAATCAGCCAATGGAAACATTTAAAGAATCATGGCAAGAGTCTGTTTTATTTTCATGTTTTTATTTATGTTCTGTATCTGAATATAGAGAAGAGAAGGAGAGAAAGAGAGCGAGAGGACGAGAAATAGGGGGAGATAGATGGAGAGTGAGAGAGAGAGTCATTATGTAACCAGTGTGGATTCACTCACTCGTGAAAACCGGAAACTCTGCATATATTTTCACTCCATGAAACACACACAAACACTATAATTAGTTAGAATACACAGTTCTCTTTCACAGCTAATTATACACTGAAGTTTACTTGGTCCCTTAATCCGTGTGTCATTCGTTCCCGTTTCCCATTTATGTGACTTCCGTGACTGCAATGCCGGACTTTTGCACTGCATACGGACTGAACCAGGACTGATCCAGGCCCGGTACCAGACCGGAACCAGACCAGGACTGAGACCGAGACCAGACCAGGACCAGGCTGGGACCAGACTGGGATCAGACTGAGACCAGGCCTCGTGTTGGACCTTACATGAGGAGGGATCAGGCCGTCTAAGAGTTTATATATCAGGCAGACACTGGCCACATTTACATGTTTTATTTACTTCAGAATTAACGGTTCTGAATTAAATAGTTCAGGATTAAAATATTCTTCCTTCTAGTTTACATGAAAAACAAGTTAAATCATCTTTATTTAATTCCGCTTAAAGTCTGGGGGTCAGGAAGGGTTCTGATTGGACAGAGACATGAACATATTTACATCGCCCGAAAGAAAACACACACTTTAGCGGCTACAGGCTTTTCTGTCAACTCGGTTTGTCGTTACGCCACGGACACAAACACGATACAAACTTTTTTCTTAATCGTTCTGATGATAATTGCACAGCGGCTGGAGAATTCTCTCATCACACTTCACGTCTGTCAGCTGAGGAGGAGAAGGGAAGAGTGTTGGAGAAGGAGGAAGAAGACAAACTGAGTCAACAGCTGCTCTACCTCAGCCCACTTCTGCATCCCGCTCAGAAATCCAAAGAGACGTGGATGAAAGTCCAAAGCCAGGACTGGTGCAGCTGGATCGTCCGGATCGCGTCAGAAGGGTGACACAACGAGCATGCGCTGAACGACTGGAATTATTTTGAAGAAGAAGAAACGTTTACATGATCAAGAATTAATTAATTTGGTTTTAAAATCGTAATAAACCACCCACTTACTTCGGAATTAAGTTTAATTCAAGTAATAATTTTCATTAGGAATTAAGTGTTTACATGGTCTTTTTAAAGCAGAATACATTTTTATTTATATTCATTTTATTTTTATTTGGAATTAAAGCTCTCATGTCTTCCCGGATAAGCGGAAGAAAATGGAATGGCTCTCATGTAAATGTGGCAATTATTGACTTTCACAAAGCATAGTTTTCAAGTTAACAGCTTCCTTTATATTTAATTCAGAGGAGATTGTCAATTCCATGTCTGAAATCATCCAAATGATTCTAGTGAAGGTGTGTGGAGTTTAAAAACACAGTGGAGCACCTCCTGTATTACCACATGACATCACAAGGTGGTGAGAGAATGAGAGAAGAACTCAGCTCAGCCTAAATATGCAGAATTTTAGTTTTAAAAATGTGTAAATAAAACAAAACACAACTCCAGGTCTATTTGTGATGAGGAAACAACATTATAAATCAGAAAATACCAAAATATTGTCCTTTAAAGTTCAGCACAGAGGAGCAGGAATGTCGCCGCGGCAGGTGTGATCCATTGAAATCTTATCAGTGTAAAACAGCTTAGAGTTTCCTGTGTTTTGACATTCACCGGCTCCTGTAATTACACACCACTCGCAGCAGACAACAGTGGCTTTTGTCCCAGTATCAATATTTACCAAAGATTAGGCCACTCTCTAACAAAAGACCAGACTGAGATTTGATGTATTTGTCAATTAACCATATTAAGTTAAGACCACGTGTATTTACACAGATAAAATTGTGATTAGGAGACAAGCAAGTAAACAAAATTACGTTATGGAGGTTTTGTAATTACTGCTCAGTGGAATCAGTACAAAAATAGTACAGTAGTGTCACATAATATAAACAGTGATGGTTTATATTTTACCATGGTTTGGGTTAAGGCGAACACATACTACAGGAGAATTTGCCTGATTTTGGTTGCAATTTGCTTCTCCCAGAGTTTAGGGAGGCGTGACCCAACTTTGTGTCCTCGTGTGTGATTTTGAAGCCGCTGCTCCTCCTGTGTGTGGAGTCAGTGTGACTCTGAGCTGCTCTGTCAGATCAGAACCACCAAACATCAGCAACACTATGGTAACATCCAATAAAACAGAGTGTCAGGGGCAGAGGAGTGACGGATACAGAGGCACAAGATACAAACTCAGGAAATATATATATATATATATATATATATATATATTTATTTATTTATTTATATATATTTATATTATTATATTATATCATACTATATTATGTATAAGCATTATATATGTGGCCATACCGACTTGTCAAAGCCTGATCTCGTCAGAGCTCAGACGCTCAGCAGGGCTGGACCTGGTTAGTACTTGGGTAGGAGACCACTGGGAAAATCAGGAGCCACAGGGGGGCACCACTGTCCTGTCCTTGTGTCCTTAGGCAAGACACTTCACCCACATTGCCTAGTATGAAAGTGGTGTATGTGAGTGTTGGTGGTGGTCGGAGGGGTCAGTGTGCCACAGGGCAGCTGTGGCTACAGTAGTAGCTTACCACCACTGACTGTAGAGTGACTGAATAATGAAATGTGAAGCACTTTGGGTATCTAGAAAGGCGCTATATAAATGCAATGATTAATTAATTAATTAATTAATTATATCGATATATATGATATGTAAGAATCCATTTTGTGTTTAAAAAATATCTCAATATATTTAAAATATCGAGATATCGGCCACCCCTACTTCCCACTATAAAGAAAATATATTGACGATAAATATTGAGCCTAAAAATACATATAGTCATAGTGTTTGGTCCACAAAAACAAAGGGACAGTGTCAGCAGTCACCTCCAGTCTCTCTCTCTAAAACCTTCAAATCAGGCAAGAAATCTAGGGGTAATAATGGACTCAGACTTGAACTTTAACAGCCACATCAAATCAATAACATCCGCAGCCTTTTACCATCTAAAAAACATAGCAAAAATCAAAGGTTTACTGTCTAAAGCAGACTTGGAGAAACTTATCCATGCATTTGTCTCCAGTAGGATTAGACTACTGTAATGGTCTGCTCACTGGTCTCTCCAAACGAGCTGTGAGACGCTGCAGAACATCCAGAACACTGCAGCTCGGGTCCTTACTCGAACTAGGAAGTACGAGCACATAAGTCCTGTGCTCAGGTCTCTGCACTGGCTTCCTGTGCCTCAGAGAATAGACTTTAAAGCAGTTCTGCTTGTGTACAAGTCTCTCCATGGCCGAGCACCAAAGTCCATCTGTGACATGTTAGTGTCATATGAACCATCTCGCACTCTGAGGACCTCAGGGACCGGCCTCCTGCTGGTGCCCAGAGTCAGGACTAAACAAGGGGAGTCAGCGTTTCAGGTTCATGCAGCTAAAACCTGGAACAGTCTTCCTGAACATGTGAGACAGGCCTCTTCTGTGACGCTGTTTAAATCCAGACTCAAAACATTTCTGTTTAACTGTGCATATAACTGAAAGGTTTTCATTCCGCACTCTTCTCTCCAATTTATGTCTCTCTTTTTTTATTTTAATCTTCACGATTATTTATGTTTTGATTTGTTTTTATTATGATTTTAATGTATTTCTTATTCTGTAAAGCACTTTGAATTACTTTGTGTACGAATTGTGCTATACAAATAAACTTGCCTTGCCTATATTGTTTCAGCTCTCATACATTGAATGGTAAATTTATACAGTAATTACTGTGACAGGCTGACTTATCACATGACCGTGTATTATGCCCAAACGTAGTTCCCCTCAATATTATGAGGCACAATTACCAGGAACAACAAAATACATCTTGCATTCTTCCTGATAGTAATGTGTTTTACTACTACCAGGAACAACAAGATAAATCTAACAAACAGGAACTGTAAACAAGAAGATGTGATAATTTCTGTGTATTTAGCTCCTCTGTCCACCGGCAATCTGATCAGAAACTACAAAACGTCTTCACACAGAAAAACCTTTGACTATTTAACTGGATTGAATTTGTTTTTTGCTATAATCTGACATTGTGAACCCCCTCTGATGTATCTGCCTCTTGTGTTTTCGTCTGTGCAGGAGACAGTGGAGTATGCCTTCCTCATCATCTTCACCATTGAGACGTTCCTGAAGATCATGGCCTACGGTCTGGTCATGCACCAGAACTCGTACGTGCGCAATGGATGGAATCTCCTCGACTTTATTATTGTAATAGTGGGGTAAGTCTCCACCGCACATGTCAAACCACAATATTATACTGGAAAAAAAAAAAAAACACATTAAAACATAAATTTCTCAACACAAAAATCGTAGTCGGATGTTCCCTCACTTGACTCTTTAAAAGACCTATATTATTTTATTTTTTAATCCATGCTATAATGTTGTTTCTTCATCACAAACAGACCTGGAGTTGTGTTTTGTTTTATTCACACATGTTTAACTCACAAACCTGTGTTTTTTAAACTCCATTTCCTTTCACTAGAATCATTTGTGTAATTTCAGCTCTGGAATTGCTAGTCTCCACTGAACTAAAGTTAAAAGGAGCTGTTCACTTGAAAACTGCCACTTCATGACATCACAAGGTGGAACAGAGCATTTGAGCTTTTTGAGATGTACACAGACTAATAATAAAGTGTGACTCAAACATGTGTGAATGAAACAAAACACAACTCCAGGTCTGCTTTAAAGGGATAACAATGTTCTAACATGACTTAAAGCTCACAAGAGTACATTTTGTGTAATATAGGAGCTTTAAAACTCTTTACTTTGAGTTGTGCTTTCGTGTGTTTTCATGCACAACAGAAATCTGGTTAGCTAAAACACACATACATGTGTAAGGTCACTCATGGTTTCTTTCTTCATGGGAGAAAAACAGACAAAAAAGATTAATTTTACAGGCAAGGTGGTGTCAGAGGCTGTGAGTTTGGAGCTGGCATTAGCACAGATTAACAAGCACAGAGTCTTTGATAGACTGATGATGTGACTGAGAAGTGGAGAAAAGCCCAGACTTAAATACTGCATCTGATGTGAAGATGGGATGCAGGTTTGCCCAGGAGGGAGAAAGAGCATGATTGTACAGTGCACTACACAGCACCATAGCACTGTGTATTTGGGAGACAGACACACAGATCTGACCTTTCACAGATCCTAACTTTCCACTGCTGACTTAAAAAAAAAAAAAAATCATTACATTTATATAGCGCCTTTCAAGACACCCAAAGCGCTTTACAGATCATTGTTCATTCACACAACAGTGTGGTGGTGGTAAATTACAACTGTAGCCACTGTCAGGGGCAGACTGATGGAAGCGAGGCTGCCAATCTACACTATCGGCCCCACCGACCACCACCATCACTCACGCACACACCACTTTCATACTAGGCAATGTGAGTGAAGTGTCTTGCCTAAGGACACAATGACAGTTTTTGCCACTGGCACCTGGAATTCCCAGTGTCTCCCATCCAAGTACTAACCAGGCCCAGACCTGCTGAGCTTCTGAGATCTGATGGGCTCAGTCTTTGACAGGCCGGTATGACTTCACCTTCTTGTCTCCAAGTTGCAATAAAATCTTCTTTGAGACAAGCAGGTGATGGACCATTCACCAGGAAAGTTACATAGTGCACCTTTAATATCTTTGCCTTTATGCTCTGTTTTCCTCACTAACACATGCACAGGTGTGAACAATCGGAACAAAATCTGCTGACTCTAGAAATCAGAAAACAATAAATAGGTGATAAACATAGTCATCGAGATGGATATCCAGGCTAACACTGAATATGTGAATATATCAACCCAGCAACCCATAATATTTGTTTCCAAGAATTGCACTAATGCAGTGTTAATAACATTTACTAATTCACTACAATTTACAAAATTTTTGATGTGGTTTTGACTAATGATCTGTGGATAGGCCTAACGCTGATTCAGTAAATATAAAACACTAAATCTTCCCCTGTACCTTCTCTTGTGTGCAGCCTGTTCAGTGTGGTGCTGGAGATGGTCACCAAAGACGCAGAGTCCAGTGGTCAGTCTGGAGGAAAACCAGGAGGATTCGACGTGAAGGCCCTCAGAGCGTTCAGAGTCCTGCGTCCCCTGAGGCTGGTGTCCGGGGTCCCCAGTAAGTACAAGACGAGAGAGAGAGAGATACAGAGCTAAACATGTGTGTGCTGGGGATGAGATGTAATTATTGTGTTACTTAAAGGTCCAATATGACACAAAACTAACCATTATGAGTTTTAAGCCATGTTTTAGTGTTGTTACCGCCTCAAAAACAGACCTGGAGTTGTGTTTTGTCCTTTATTATTAGTCTGTTAACATTTCCAGAGCTCAAAATGCTCTGTTCCGCCTTGTGATGTCATGATGTGGTTTCAAGTGAACAGCTCCTTTCACGCTTTTTCAGTAGATATTGGGAATTACGGGGCTCAAATCATCCAAATTATTCTAGCGAATGCGTAAACACAGTCCTCACTGGTTTAACAGACATCAACACATCTCTCATTTTTAGAATTGATTTTAAGGTTTTACTGATCACTTTTAAAGCTCGTTTAGGTCTTGCACTAAGTTACATTTCAGAACTTTTAACCCCGTACGAGGCTTAGATCTTCAGGCAGGTCTTTGTGGCTGTTCCAAAGTCCAGACTCCGGATGAAGGATGATCGAGTTTTTCAGCCTGGGCTTTGGAAGGACCTGCCTGAGGAGATAGTATCATCTTTTAACCTCCTAAGACCCAAATTCTTGCATGGCTTTACTGATTTCTCTTTGTTATTTGGGCTGATTTGGACCTGATGAGTGCAAAGATCAAGATATGATATAATTCATTCATTTTATGTTTTAATCATTTTTGATGGAACACAATAAACTCACAATTTTCACATGTCACAAGTTTCGTTTCTGTGAGACTTGTGCAAATCTGCATTAAACACATTATAATGTCAAACGGGCTGATGTAGCTCTAGAGTGATCAAAGTTGAATTTATTTATGCATATTAATAGTGCAGATAGTAATAATAATGCTGATAATTTTAACATAAAAATGTTAATGATTAATCGATAATCGATCGTTAATTCTCCCTACGATCGATTAAGAAAATTTAATCGAATGCCCATCCCTAGAATGGAGTGTTTTCCATTTGAGAGAAGAACAGCCTAAATATGCAGGGTTGGTGCGTTAAACGTGTGTGAATGAAACAAAACACAACTCCAGTTACATTTTTGACGAACATGATAACATAAATCTGAAAGTCATGTAATCTGGTCCCTTTAAAATGTCATCAGTTATGAAATCTGTCTTCTGTCTCAGTTTCTCCAGCTCCATCCTCCAGTTTCCTCCAGTTGCACGTTTTCTCTTGCTCTCCTCCTCCTCCTCCTCTCTTTCCATTTCGGGCATACATTTTGACCTTACATGAAGTCGGCCTCGTCTGCATTCTCCTGCGTCTCCATGACAACACAACATGTTCGTTTTCAGGAGGTAGAAGAAGAACAGGATGCAGCGGAGGACCTCAGGGAACCGTCAAGCAATGACATTTAATGCGCTCCTGTTTATATCCAGAACACATGCATAACATAGCTAGGTCAACAAAGGTCAGCGTCGAGGCGGGAAAAACAGACACCCTCAAAGTTTATTATCTCATCTGAGTATTTTATTTTTATTTACTTACGAAGAATTCATGTGGTTTGGCCTGAAGATAAATGATATTATTGAAACGAATTATGCCGCTGATATAAAAATGTTAATTGCTTTGTCTGGAATGTTCCACAGTATGACATTAAACAGCTCTACTTTACATTTATTCAATTACAAGTGGTGTTATTGCTTGAAAATACTTAGAAAAACTGGCATTCTGACTGTGAGCGGGGTCGCCTCTCCACAGATCTGACCTGTAACTTAGTCTGGTTTGGTCTCCATGAAGGCAGAAAGGTTTAATGCCATACTGTGAAACATTCCAGACAAAGCAATAACATCTCCATGGAGAAGAGAGTTTGACAGACCCTCCATCAGAAACGCTACTCAATACATCTTTAAACTACAAAATCTATTCTAAATGGACAATATTGTTTAAAAATCATGAGCTGCAATTAGGGCTGTAACAATAACCGAAATATCGTGATATCGTATCGTCAAAGTTCTCACAATAATATCATGGACCATCACAATATATCAAATTACAGGTCTCTTTGCTTAAATTAAGAGTTATGATGCAGCAATAGCTAAAAAAGACACAGGGAACTACATAGACCATGATCCATTGCTCCATTTCAGTGCAGACTACAAGAAGAAATAACAGTTCTAACACTTTTAAGTCTTAGTTCTTTGGATTAAGTCTTGTCAAGGCATTTTAAGAGGAAAAAGTAGCATATTAACAGTTTTGTTCACAAAATATCTCAATAAATATCGTACCGTGAGATGTATATCGTGAAAATATCGTACCGACAGATTTGGATATTGTTACATCCATAATCATGAGCCTCCCAACCATATTGTGAGCTTTCTCATGATATCGCAATAAATTTCGTATCGTGAGACTTGGATATCCTTACACCCTTAGCTGCAATAAATGAGTAACAGAATGAAACACTCATGTAGTATTTAGTTTGCATCTGTAATGAGTGAGAAGTTATTAATTCAACATTTTACGGCTCAAATCTTATTATTAAAAATAACAACAAAAAAAAGTCCCAGTTGAGCACAAAAAAAGTACTTACAATAAATGTTGGCTACAAAAATATGCATTGTTCCAGCTTTAGTTTAATAAGTTTACTTGACATGTACAGGAGCTTTAATCAAAGAAACATTGAAGAGATGCTTTGTACCAGATTAATTTGTGTCTGCAGTCCATGAGACATGCAAAACACAAAATACAAACATAACATAAACAATGAAATCTATGTACAAACATCCCATCCCATTATCCCATTCCCACCCTACTCCCTACTAACTAACAAATGTAGTTGTTATTAGTTATAATTGTTTTTAGTTGTTAATGTTGGCACTTCTGTGTTGTTAAAAGATAAGTTCGTATTTCAGCACTAAACTTTTTTTTAAGCATAGTTATAAATGTGCTAGTATTTTGTTCCATTCTGATAAATTGATATAGTATTTATTGTGACAGGCCCATGTCATCTCCTTTGAGTATAAGTGCATTTCCCTGACTGACCAGTAGATGGTGTATGCCACACAGTCTTGGTGGACTGACTTCTGCAGAGGAAGAATCAATCAGTGTTGTGAAGTTAAACAGTGCAAACTGTACTGTCTATTCTTTTATTAACAAAATCATGATTTTTATGTAAATGATCAGAGTTATAAGATGTCAAAAGTTAAAGCGAGTACTTTTTGAAAAAGTCCAATGAAGTTTATAAGGGATTTTTAAGTAAACTGTTGCTGTTGTGTTGCTAACCTGCTAACTTGCTGAGATTGTAATCAAGGCAAACATTTGTGAAATGTTTTTCATACAATATTGAATTTTTTGGGGGTTTTATGCCACCTTAAAGGTGCACATTTTGAGTTTATTACCAAATACCAGAAATGCTTTAGTAAATGTAAATAGCAGCCATGTTAAGCTTAGAGAGAACAGCGCCATCTCATGGACACTTGTTCAATTGATCTTTTATTGATAATTTATTAATCATTTATTGAACGTAGTGCATTTCATTTACCTACCTAACATAAATATTTATACCACTTAACATAAGTTACATTTAAAAAGAGATAAAACAGTAATTAATTTTATGTAGATGTGAAGTATTAAAAATGTCAAATACATTTGTGAAAATGTATAAATGTCAATTAATATGTTCTGTACTATATTCCAGGTTTACAGGTGTGTTGTCTTTGTTTGTGTATATTCCAGGTTTACAGGTGCGTTGTCTTTGTTTGTGTATATTCCAGGTTTACAGGTGTGTTGTCTTTGTTTGTGTATATTTCAGGTTTACAGGTGTGTTGTCTTTGTTTGTGTATATTCCAGGTTTACAGGTGTGTTGTCTTTGTTTGTGTATATTCCAGGTTTACAGGTGTGTTGTCTTTGTTTGTGTATATTCCAGGTTTACAGGTGGTGTTGAACTCCATCATCAAAGCCATGGTCCCCCTGCTGCACATCGCTCTGCTCGTCCTCTTCGTCATCATCATCTACGCCATCATCGGGCTGGAGCTCTTCATTGGGAAAATGCACGCCACCTGCTATGTCATACAGACAGGTACAGCATGCAGGGAAGTGTCTAGTATTATTAACAAGAACCAAGACTGTGCTATATTACTCCAAAAATGTGCAGCTGAACAATATTGATTTCAGCTGCCTAGAACTTAATGATGCAATCTGAAACGCAGCAATAACATCTCCATCCCTTCACCAATAAAGCTGTGCAGGAACCTTTAAAGGGACTGTATCAATAGGGTTGACCAGAGTATTCAAGCTCTAATCGAGACCAAGTCCTGTCTGTCTGAGACCACACGCTCACTGTCACTCAGTAAAGTTTCAAATGAGCACACAGGAAAAGCCTGTTAGGTCCTGGATTTTCTAATACACGATTTGCAACATGTTTAAAATGTAGGATTTTGTTCAAAGTGCACAGTAAACAATCATATACTGTATAAATTAGGAGTCTCCAACCTCTTTCCTCCTGTGAGCTTCTTTTTGTAAAATGAAAATGTCAGAGAGCTACTAATTTTAGCAGTCGCCAGAAATAGAGAAAATGGAGTAAAGCCACAGCGAGCCGTGGATGGGGCACAGTTAGATGCCTGTAAAACGTAAACCATTATCCATTTATCAGTGCACAAACTATAGGCCCATTTCCATTGTAAATGGAATCAATCAAATTTGAGTTATTCAGCGTAATAAGTATAATTCAGAAATCCCTTGGAGAGCTACTTGGAAGGGGGTGGAGAGCCGGTAGCTCTCCAAGGGGAGGTTGGAGGCTCCTGGTATAAATGGACATAACTAATGTGCTAGCCGCTGTGCTCCAAATAAGAAGTTCACATACAGGCTCTTCTGGCTCCTTCTGACCCTGGCTCCCATTGACTTACACTGGAATCTTGTCCTCCCTTTCTCTGTAACTGCTGCTGTGAGCCTCGTCATTTTGGTCTTAAAATGTTCGTATTACTCGCTCTACATAATCCCGGTAATCCCCTAATACAGAGCCTGGCTCCAAATTCACTCCTGTAACCTCTAGGATCCTGAGCTTCATTTGACTGGAGTTTCATGGGTCACCCTGTAATACTACACTTCGAACTGCAAACATTTGGCACAGAAATGTCTGCATATGACCCTGATATTGTTCTTTATTGTCACAGTAAATAAAAAAACATTCAAATTAATAGTTTAGATTCAGATGACTCACCTGGGCCCTGATGAGCTTCTTTTGTGGTTCAGGTCTGTGTGAGGACATCAGCTCTCTGCAGAACCTCAGCAGCCCTACACAGAACTAAGAACCTGCCTGAATATCACGCGGCTTTTTCTTGTCTGTCTGTTTTCATTTGGCTTTAACTGCATCTTAACTGCGACTTAAATTGTCCTCATTGTGCAGGTAACACACACAAATACAAAAGTCCCGTGCCCTCGTTTGTTAATCAGAGCTACAGAACATGCTTTAGACGAGGCTGTGATGGGACCTGAACCACCCACACCTGCTTTGCTTCATAGAGCCTTGAACCTGCATCATTAACAACCAGTCTCATTTAATACAACACTATAAACCTTTTTTTCCATGCAGTTGACTTTTGTCCCAGTACAGATATATTGTAAAAGCAGCTTTTAGGGTCAGAAAGATTAGTTTGTGCTGTGTGCTTTGAATTATCAAACTTTTTTAAGGGAACGAGTTGGTGTGCTAACCCTAGCCCTGCTGTGGAACAAATTAAAGCTCTCGTAATCTCTTTCCACATCCACAAATGTTACTAATATTTTCTTTAGTAAATACAGATATCGCTATCCTCTATCTTTTATAACAGCAAAAGCTATTATTACATTTTTTTAAAGTCTCGGGCTGCACCACATATTGCATTTGAATTGAAATCACAATCTGAATTTACACAACATCAAATCACAAAGCAGCAGTTTTTTAAAAGATACTATAACAAAATATCCTGTGATTTTACTGAAAACTTTTGGTATGAGTTTATCACATCATATTTCAGTTGTCTTTCTAATCGTAATGCTTCTGGGATTTGTTTACAATGTGCACTTTGAACAAAATCCTACTTTTTATGCCAGTGTTGCAAATAGTGGATCAGAAAATCTTGCAGTCCACTTTTCACTAACACCTGTAACTCGCCTCTCTGTTTGACGTCTGTGTTCTGGCCCCCAGGAGCCCTCGCCGAGGAGGAGCCCACCCCCTGTGCGGCCTCAGGACACGGGCGCCGCTGTTTGCTCAACGGGACCGTGTGCAGAGAGGGCTGGCAGGGCCCCAACAACGGAATCACCAACTTCGACAACTTCCTGTTCGCCATGCTCACCGTGTTCCAGTGCATCACCATGGAGGGCTGGACTGACGTGCTCTACTGGGTACGGTATCGCCAGAACACGTTAAAGAGAGCCGCTAAACTGGGCAGGACCTGGAGGACTAAAGGGGAGAGAGAGAGGGGGAAGGACGGGCGGGGTATAAGAGACAGTGTCATTGGTCTAACAGGGATCCATATGTTTGTAATGAGAAACATCTGAGTGTCATCAGGGCAGTTCTGTGTAATGTCACATAGCACTTATAATGGCCGTGGTCACTGGAGGCAGCACACATTTGTTTGCTTTTTGTTGTTGTTGCTGGAAAGCTGCAAATTCTGCATCTAGTTAGTTAGTGCACTAAACTTAGCAAGAAAAGACAAGGAACAGTAGACGTTGTTAACACAGCATATACACAGTGGCAAAAAAGTGGCAAACCTTTCTTCGCTGCCAAGCTGTGTTTTAAGTATTTGTCTACTGTTCTTTGTCTTTTTTAACAATTTTTGTGCAAACTAGATACAGAAATTGCATCGTACACTACTTTTTTATGATGATGGTCTGAAAAGAAGACGGAAAAGTGGCATCACGTATTCACTTTTTATTCCGCGTTTAGACTAACGTTTTCAGGAGGAAATCTGAGTACATATGGTGACGCAAAAGTGTGTGGAATTCGATGGGGTATGCATGCCATCCGACATGTTTGTTTCTGTGTACTGTATGTATGTGATGTAAACGTGTACGTGACGTGAGCAGCTCTGAGTTTTGTGTCTTGGGCAGTGTAGACAGATGTTAAATACTTATCCCAGGGATAAGTAGTTCCAAGATCATGTTTAAAAAGGGCATTAAAGCCACAAGGGAGCATAATATTCTATTGTTTATTCTTCTTTAATTCAAGTACCATTTTCAGTTGTTTTTTTTTACTGCCATTTGCACAAATCAAACAGAGGATGTATAACTTATTGATTTTCTACACTGAAAAAAGGTCACTGGATTTGCTTAAAAAAATATCAGATTGGCTGCATGCGATAAAATTATGTTTAGGCTTCAAAACTTATTAGATCCTCTCTACACATATTTTTCCCAGAACCCGAACGTAACTTTTTCATGTTGATGAATATGCAGATTTATCATATGTTACCTTATCATGAATATGTGCCTTTTTTATGGTTTTATTTTTTATATATTATTTAATTCTGTCTGTTACTTTAATATGTACTGTCTGTGTTTCTACATTTCTGTATTGTCTTAAACAGAATCAAACACACAGAGAGCACATGTTTTCATTTTAATTCATTCACTGTAATATCAATTGCAAAATATAGTATTATCAATTAATATCTCAAGACAATACACTGAATAGAACTTTTTGCAGCAAAAAACCCCACAACAACTCACCTCCCTGGGGAGTGTTCAGAAGTATGGTTTTAACTTTTTAATTTCTATGACACCTAAACTGTATAAAAAAAGTGGAGTAAGGGAGAGAGGGGTGACAAATTTTCAATGTAAAGTCAATTGGAGTGTGGATCTATAGAGTCATGCAGGTGCTATTCCTCCAGCTCCACAAAGTAACATACTGTACCTTTTAAATGTACATCAATTCAGTCAACCATTTTATTTTTGTCCAGTAAATAATCTTAAATATACAAGGTTTGTTACCAAACCTGTCACAGTCTTCATTGCTCCAATTCTCTTCTAAACCTCCTCATCTCATTATCACCAAATCAGCCACACACGCCACAAAGCACCAGAGGCCACCCACGCCCCTTTAAGTGACCCCGACCCTCGTCTTTGTCGCGCCCAACGCTCCTCTCTCCTTCTCGGTCGTGTGTTGTGTATGTGTCGCCATGGTAACGGCTCTCCAGAACAAAGGTGTCCTGGTGCCGCTGTTGTTAAAATTATAATGACGGGGATATACTGATTATTATTTTGCATATTCAGGCTTTTTCAAGTGACCTTTTCTTGCTTTTACAGTTTGCTAACTTTTAAGTGCATTATGTAACTTTTCTGGCAGAGAGTGCTTGTTTCTATGGAGATATAAAGGTGAAAACAATGCATTGCACTCTCAGATAACCAATGTCCAAAAGCTTTTTAAAAAATTTTAAATAATGTTTTGGTTAAAAAACGTCAGTCAAATAATTTTTCATGCTTTGGACCACACATAAAAATTATCTGACTTTTTTTTTTTTTTAATGGAAATGTTATCTTAAAATTAAAAAAGCTTCGTCTGAGGGACATCTGACATCTGAGGGTGCTATGTAATTTTTCACTTTTCATTTTTTAAATTTTGCTTTTTCTTGCTTTTGCACCTTTACAAGAACTTTGATGTGCTTTTTCTGTTTCACTTGTTTCTCCGAGAATGTTCCGCAGTGTGACATTAAACAGCTCTACGTTATATTTATTCAGTTACAGGTGGTTTTATTTACAGCTCAAACTTTTTGAAAACAACATTCTGACTGTGAGCAGGGTTGTCTCTCCACAGATCTGACCTGTAACTTGGTCCGGTTTGGTCTCCATGAAGATAGAAAAGTTTAATACCATACTGTGAAACATTCCAGACAAAGCAATAACAAGCGCAAATTGAGGTTCATTTGGTTTTCCGATAATTTAGGTTATTAGGTTCTTTTTTCAGACAAGAGTTTGTTTTCTTCTCTGAAAGTTTCAGCTGCTCCGTGCGGTCTTCCTCAGAGTCATGTGATGTTGCTGTGACGTGTCGTGACGTGGGCATGTTCCCGGTAGGAAGACAGCGCCAAAATTCGTATAAATCAGCTGACTGGACACGTCACAGCAACATCACGTGACTTTGAGGAAGATCGCAGGGAACAGTCGAAACTCTTGGTCTGAAAAAAGAGCCTAATAACATAAAACAACAAATGCACTTGATGGATCCTCCACCACAAAAGTTACACAATGCATCTTTAAACAGGGGGTATTTTACTTCTCTAGTGTATTAACTCCTAAAACATAACATATTTAGATCACCATGTTATCTTTTATTGTTTTGCAAATACTATATTTGCCAAAGATGACGTTTTAACACATTTTATAAGTTCCAGTTTTGTTTTTCCAGCATCCCCCCTCAGTTTGCTCTTCATGTTAAGTTACTCCCCCTTCAGAGCACTATCAAAACACAATCAATGAATGAAACTGCTGCACATCACATCAGGTTGGTCAAGTCAAAAAAAAAAAAAAAGAAGAATTTGCATAATACCCCCATTTTAAAGGCACATTGTGTAACTTTACTGGGCCGTCAGATGTTATTGCTTTGTCTGGAATGTTTCACAGTATGGCATTAAACCTTACATTAAAGTTACTAGTCAGATCTGTGGAGAGGCAGCCCCGCTCGCAGTCAGAATGTCTCTTTTTCTAGGTATTTTTAATGAATATATGAAGTGGATGTGCCTCTGGTGGTGACCTCTGTCTCACATGTGTCTCTCAGATGAACGACGCGATGGGCTTCGAGCTGCCCTGGATCTACTTCGTAAGCCTGGTCATCTTCGGGTCCTTCTTTGTCCTCAACCTGGTTCTGGGAGTGTTGAGTGGGTACGTTAAGCCACCCTTTTCTGTTAATGCACTTACACAACTTGAAATGTGTTACCTCTGAATCTGAAAAGCCTGACCACTGTGTCTAAACATCTCAAATATCACTTATTTCAGTAGATCTATTCACACACGGTTAGTTTTACTTGGGGAATCCGTGTATCAGTTGTTCATTCGTTTTTCAAAATAAAACCAAAAATAAAAAAACAACTATTTGCTAACGATTTGTTTTTTCAGTTTTCGATTTTGCGTTTAAATGAATAATGGAAAAAAACAGATAACGGCCGATCCCTGTTTCTGTGACTTAAACTGTAATGCTGGACTGAACTGGGACTGAAACAGGCCTGAAACAGGCCTGAAACAGGACTGAAACAGGCCTGAAACAGGACTGAAACAGGACTAAACCATTTTCAGTCCTGGTCTGGTCCTGGTCTGGTCCCGGTCTCAGTCTTGGTTTCAGTCACAGTCTGGACCTGGTCTGGTTCCAGTCTCAGTCCTGGTCTGGTCCCAGTCTCAGTCCCGGTCTGGTCCCGGTCTCAGTCCCGGTCTGGTCCCGGTCTCAGTCCCGGTCTGGTCCCGGTCTCAGTCCCGGTCTGGTCCCGGTCTCAGTCCCGGTCTGGATCCGGTCTCAGTCCCGGTCTCAATCATGGTCTGGTCCTGGCCTGGTTCTGGCCTCAGTCCTGGTCTCAGTTCTGGTCTAGTCCCGGTCTCTGTCCTGGTCCGCACCCAGTCTCAGTCCCGGTCCCGGTCTCAGTCTCGGTTTCAGTCACTGTCTGGAACTGGTCTGGTTCCAGTCTCAGTACTGATCTGGTCCTGGTCTCGGTCCCAGTCTGGTCACTGTCTCAGTCCTGGTCCGCACCCAGTCTCAGTCCTGGTCTCGGTCCCAGTCTCGGTCCTGGTGTGGTCCTGATCTGATCCTGCCCTCAGTTCTGGTCTCAGTCCTGGTCTGGTCTCGGTCTGGTTCCGGTCTGGTCCCGGACCTGGTTCAGTCCGGCATCGTAATTTAAGTCACATAAAGGGGAAACGGCTGTTATCCGTTTTTTCCATTATTCCTTTAAGCACAAAATCGAAAACTGAAAAAACGAATCATTATCTGATTTTCATTTTGGTTTTGGAGACAAATAATGAAGAAAATAGTTGTGGGTTTTGTTTTGAAAAATGAATGAACGAATGACACACAGATTCTGGTGTCCCCCGGTAAATTGTGATAATTACAAACATCATCTGTGTTTCTAATCCCGTGCGAATTGTCCATGTGTAAAAATGTCTGCAAAAACTGAATTTTACCTCCTGTAGTTCTGGAGACTCGGGTCCTCAGGTGATTCTAGTCCCGTGTGAACGCTCATGTCTGCAAACTGTCCTGTTTTTCATCTGTGCATTGAAGCTAATAGTGATTGAGCAAGTCTCTACGGCCCATTTTAGGTCCAAATGTGAACTAAAGCCCTATTCACACGGGATAAATACAACCTGGAGACATCTGGTAATTTGCAAATTACCGCTCCACCTCTGTGTTACTTGCAGCGCATTCGCTCGGGATAAGCAAAGTCTGTAAATTACTCTATTTTACTGACACTGACAGATTGAAAGAGAAAATTACAAGGAAAGAAAAGAATGAGATAGAAAAGACGTGCAATTACAACAGCAAACACTGAGATGCAGATTTGCACAAAACTATTATCACTGGATGTCTGTGTTTGTCAAAATGTCAAGGTTTAGTCCTTGTTTAGTCCTGGTTTTAGTTCTGGTTTAGACCTGGTTTAGTCTTGGTTTTAGTTTTGGATTAGTCCTGGTTAAATCCTGTTTTAGTCCTGGTTTAGTCCTAGTTTGATTGTTCACTCTTTTAGTTCATCTCGTTTAGATTATTTTAATTCTCTTTTTACTTGATTTAATGCTTCTACATTTAAGTGGCTGCAAATTGTACAAAATGCGGCTGCAAGGTTTTTAACTGGAGCAAACAAGCGAAATCACATTACACCTGTTTTATCTTCACTGCACTGGCTTCCTGTTAAGTTCTGTGTTGATTTTAAAATTTTGGTTTTAACTTACAGAGCTTTAAATGGACAGTCACCCCAGTACATCAGTGACTTGCTGCGCCCCCACTCCTCAGGCCGTGCCCTCCGGTCCTCTGGTCAGGGCCTCTTGATGGTCCCAAAAACCCGATTTAAAACTCGGGGTGACGTTTGCTTTCAGGCTGTGGCTCCCAAATTATGGAATGCCCTGCGCCCAACCCTACGTGAGGCAGACTCTATAGACTCTTTTAAAAAGCAGCTCAAGACACTGCTATTTAGACAGGCTTTTAGTTGACTGTCTCTGTAATTCCTCTATTCTTGTTTATGTTGTTTTTATGCTGTTTTGCTCTGTAAAGAACTTTGTGATTTTTTTTATCTGTGAAAGGTGCTATATAAATAAAGATTTACTTACTTTATTTACTTACTAGTTTAGTCCTGGTTTTAGTTCTGGTTTAGTCCTGGTTTAATGATGGTTTAGACCTGGTTTAGTCCTGATATAGTCCTAGTTTTAGTTCTGGTTTAGACCTGGTTTAGTCTTAGTTTTAGTTTTGGATTAGTCCTAGTTAAATCCTGTTTTAGTCCTGGTTTTAGTCCCGTTTAGTCCTGTTTTAGTCCTGTTTTAGTTCTGGTTTAGTCCTGGTTTAGTTCTGGTTTAGTCCTGTTTTAGTCCTGGTTTAGTTCTGGTTTAGTTTTGGTATAGAGATGCCTATGGGAGGGGGGGTTTGCGCTTTTGCAGCCGGGTACCAAACAAGCCACGGCCCATTTGTGGACATTATAAACTCAATCAAAAAATTGCATAATGTGGGCACTTGAACTTTTACATTTTTTGCAAATTGGCAGCACTAGGCTCTTGTAATTGAGTAGATTATTGGCCATCCATTAATACTTTTACTTCAGTACAAATATTCAGACCTAGTCATCTTTCTGTCCAGGGAGTTCTCCAAAGAACGTGAGAAGGCCAAGGCGCGTGGGGACTTCCAGAAGCTGAGGGAGAAGCAGCAGCTGGAGGAGGACCTGAAGGGCTACCTGGACTGGATCACCCAGGCCGAAGACATCGACCCGGAGAACGAGGAGGAGGCGGAGGACCCGGGCAAGCGCAACAGTGAGTACTCGTTTTCTATTCTTTACTTCAAATGGGTGACATTTTACTTGAGTAACTTCTGATAAAATTGTACTTAAGTAGTTTTCAGACAACGTACCTTTACTCCTACTTGATTAATTTATCCAGCATGAAGTGACCAGATGAA
This sequence comes from Boleophthalmus pectinirostris, assembly GCF_026225935.1. Lineage (NCBI taxonomy): Eukaryota > Metazoa > Chordata > Actinopteri > Gobiiformes > Gobiidae > Boleophthalmus > Boleophthalmus pectinirostris. The sequence goes on along the minus strand of NW_026571515.1, from coordinate 14,173,237 downwards.
AACCAACCAAATGTGTGATGGAGCATGAAAATGAGGGACATCTTGTTGCCAAAATAAAAAAACATACTTTTTTTTTTTTTTTTTCATTTGCTTCTCCAGTCCATTTTTGAACAACGCACCTTGATTCCTTTTAAGGCTCATTTTTGCTTACGTACATGAACAAATCCGTGTGTTCCAAGTGTAGGAACAGTCACTGCATTTATACTTCTCTGATATCAACACTGCGTTCTCTTAAACAACCACCAGAGGGCACTAAAATCATTTTGAGAAATGACCAAACGGATGAGCAACAAATAAATGAGTTTTTAGGTGCCATCTGTTGGAACAAAGTCAAGAAAATGACGCAAGGGAAGCATTTATTTGTTTTGCAGTTGCGTCTAGTCACTTAAAAAGTTTTCGAGCTTTGTTCACTACTGCCCCCAGTGGTCCACTCATGTACTGCTCTGTCGCTAAGATTCCACATGTTCTGAGGAGACGGACAAAATGATGGACAGAACAACCATGGAAGCATCATAAAATCTGGAAGATGAATCCAAGATGACGTCGTTTTGTTTTCAGTGGCCTGTGCTCATTGGCTCATAGCTCTAAAAAAGCCTACGCCGTAAAAATGTGTGATATCAGAGACGTGCAGTTCGACCAAAAATCGTTCCACTTCTCTCTCTTCTCTCTATTCTCTCTGCTCATCTCTTTCTTTATTTCTGTGTCTCTCTCCTGTCTTCTCCTCTTCCTCTCTTTCTCCTCTCTCTCACTCCTTTCTTTCTCATCTGTCTCTGTTTTTCCTCTCTATTCTCTTTCTCTCTCCTCTCTCCTCTCTCTGTCTTCTCTGTCTCTCCTTTTTCCCTCTCTTTCCACTCTCTTCTCTCTCTTTCTCTCTCGTCTGTCTCTCCTCACTTTCTCTGTCTCTCTCTCCTCTCCTCTCTCTTTCTCCTCTGTCTCTCTGTTCTCTCGCTCTTTTTCCTTTCTCTCATCTCTCTTTCTCTCTCCTCTGTCCCCCTCACTCTTACTGTCTTTCTTTCTCTTCTCTTTCTATTATTATTGTTTTCAGTGACCTGTGCTCATTGGCTTGTCGTTCCAAAAAGCCTATGCCGTAAAAATGTGTGACATCAGAGTTCTGACCAATCAGATCGCTACAAAACAAATTTTTAAGCGCTTTGACTATTTAAAAGTTCTAAAAAGTTCATATTGTAAAAATGCAGAAGTATTCCTACAAAATCTGACCCTTATGAAAGCTGTCGATGCCCTGTCAGACGAACATGGCAGTTTAATTTAATAAAAAATACATTGCGCTTTATGGGATAATTGTTTCTGCGTTGGAGTTCCCGGGAGCTGCAGTACCTGGAGCGGCCACTAATCCATCGTGTCTTAATCAGTTCTTATTATAGATCCATGAAAACAACACAGAGAACAGCTAGGAGTCTGTCCTTATCCGATTGGACCTAGAACATAGAACATAATTCAGCCTTTACTCTGCTGCATGTTGTTCTGTGGCGGTGTCTCTGCTCCTGGACCGTCGTGTGCCCTTCGTCTCTTTCACTTCACACGTTCTCACACAAACTCCGACACCGCTGTGGACACACTGAATCAAGTGGAGGTGGTGAGCAGGTGGTGTCTGCTGCTGAAAATCATGTTTTTGCTGCTGATGGACAAATGTTTGTGACGCAGGATTTGAGATGAAAATGCTACTCTAACCTGACAATGTAACAGTGCTTTTGCTCGAGTAAAATATGTGGTTCCTCTTCCCACTGTGTGTCTAAAGTGACAAAAGCTTTATGTTGGCTGTAGTATTATATCAGATATAATTTACTTACCGTATTTTCCGGGCTATTAGATGCGGTCTTAATCCTCTAACCCCATCAAAAAATGGCCACGCGCCCCACAAGCCAGAGCGCTGTATACATGAATCCACTCGGGTGTCCCAGCACGACTTCAGTAAACTACAAAGCTGCACCACCCGCAGCGCACGCAAACACACACGGAGCAGACAGCGACCGCACAGCAAAAAACACCCACAGCCACACTCATCACTCCACTCCGACGAGGAACAAAATGGAGGGACGAACCAAAAAAGCGAGTCCAATGTGCCACTTCTAGACTCAACTGAACAACTGAGTCACTGCGAACACGCCGACAATCCAGTGGTCCCAGACAGCACCCTCCCTACACACCACAACTGAACAAAGCCCAGAGTCACTGTGAACAAACAAACAATACCACTGACCCATCTAACTGTTGTTTCGTTTAAAGTCCGGAGCGGTTTATTTGTGAAAAAAGTTCGAAAATAGACCATTTAATGACAGTGCGTCTTATAATCCAGAGCGTCTAATAGCCCGGAAAATACGATATTCTCACTTTTGTGCCTATAGATTTTGTACACTATGTTAATGTTTTGTCCTTCCAGTTACATCAACTTTAAATTACGTCCCAACAGTTCCTCTTTAAGTTACTTTTACTTGAGTAGTTTCCTGCAACACCTACCCTCTGTTGTCTACTTGAGTAAAATTATATAAATGAACTGTGCAGCATCCCAGCTGGAAGAATGAAGCGTACATGTGGATGTGTACAGCAGCCGTCATCTTCAGTGTCCAACTTGCACACAGTAAGAGCTAAAAACAAACAGTGAATTTAATAATGATTTAAATAAACAAATCCAATGGTGTAACAGAGTAAACACACCATTTATCCTTTCAGGCCAGGAACATGAAGTATATGGAAAAACCGTCCATACAGTTCTGCCTTTCTCCCGCCATGTCCGTCAACATATTTTTAAGCAGTTCCTGCTTTTACCGGAAGTGACGCACTTCATACAGGAAACATTCCAAAATAAAACAAACTGTATGGAGCCTGAGTTCCATATTGATCGCAAGATTAGAGGTCTGTGCAGGACAGAATTTTCAGTCCTGCTCCCACCTGCACCCGCAAAGAATTTCGCTTTCTGAAGCTCTATCAAACATGGAGAAGCGGAAAGGAATTGTCTTAAACAGAGGTGTCAACATGAAATTCACAGAGGGCCAAAATTTAAAACTGGAACTAAGTTGTGGGCCAAACTAAATATTTACTGAAAAGTTTCAACAACATCTGCATGTTTTCTCTTCTTTCGAGATATGTAAAAAAAACCTTTTCTTATTTAAATAGATGTTTAAAATAATAAAATAAAACAATAAACATTGAATCCAGGACAAATCTAATATAAAATACAGACAAAATTTTAAATAAATAATGTCTCTATAGTCTGTCTGTAACCGGCGAGCAGCTCTAATACATATTTGATATGATCTTATGGGCCAAATATAATTATATCACGGGACAAATTTGACCCTCAGGCCTGAGTTTGACATGTCTGGTCTAAAATGTGTGCGAAATTAGACCACATCCACAAGTTTAGGCTGCTTGAAATGTTTTTATTAATGCCAAATAAAATATCCAGCACAAATGATGTATGATAGGCACATGAATCATTTGTATATTACGGTACTTTACACTCATATTTAGTTTGCGGGACTGCAGTTTATTTTAGCTCTTGCCCACGTCCGCAATGAGCTTTCAAAATGTGTCCCGCGCCGCACTGTTTTTCGTCTGGTCCCACAGGTCCAGTGAGTCTCCCGAGGTAATACAGGACCCTACGCAAGATCTACTGCTCTATATCTATGATCTGTGTATAGGAAGAACCGACTCTGTTTGTGTCACTTTGCAGAATACCCCAGTTCTTATTAACAACATTTTTATTTGGTGTAACATGTTTAGTGTGGGCAGACAGTGCGTATCCCTGATTGGCTAATCCACCTGTCAATCACACCCATCTGAACTCGGGGCGAATCAGCATCGACCAGACTCACATTTTCTTCTTCCTCCTTAAAGGACTTAATGTATAATGCAATTTTTCTGATATGTTTAAATCAAATCTGGACTCTCACACAGTGTTTGAGTTTCAGTAAAAGTGTGTGTCTTCTTTTCTCTGTCAGATGCTTTAATGTGGCCAGCTCCAGTCTGTATGTAACTTTAACTGTTGGACTGTCTCCTCCTGCTGTCTCTCTGTCCTCTATCCTTCTCTCCCTCTTTCTCTCTCTCCATTCCTCCTCTGTCCTCCTCCTTTGCCTCCCTCTCTCCCTGTCTTCCCTCTCTCTTCCCCTGCTGCTGCATTTGACCCGCTCAGGGCTGATTTTTGCTCAGCTCACCCAGAAGAAGCGAGGGAGGTTTGGCTGGTTCTCTCAGTCCACAGAGACACAGGGTAAAGCTTCAGATGCCCATCGCTCCACTCCTCTCTCTTCTCTCTCTCTTCTCTCGCTTCTCTCTCTCTTCTCTCTCCTCTCTCTCTCCTCTTACTCTCCCACTTTGCTCATTTCTTTCTTTATTGCTGTGTCTCTCTCCTCCTCCTCACTCTCTCCTCTTCTCTTTCTCCTCTGTCTCTCCCTTTTCTCTCTTTTCCTTTCTGTTTTGTCTCTTTTCTCTTCTCCCTCCTTTTACTCTCACACTTCGCTCACCTCTGTTTCTGTGTGTCTCTCTCCCCTCTCCTCTCTCTCGTCTCTCCCTTTTCGCTCTCTTTTTCCATTCTCTTCTCTCTCTCTTTCTCCTCTGTCTCTCCTTTTCTCTCTCTCTCTATCACATTCCTTTCTCTTGCTTTTCTCCTCTTTCTTTCTCTCTCTGTCTCTCTCCTCTCTCTTTCTCCTTTCCTCTCCCTTTTCTCTCTGTTTCCTTTCTCTTCTCTCTCTTTATCTCTTTTCTCTCTATCTTTTCTCATCTCCTTCCTCTAACTCTCTCACTTCACTCATCTCTCTGTTTCTATGTCTCTCTCCTCTCTGTGTCCCTCTCTCTCCTCTCCTTTTTTTCTGTCTCTCCCTTTTCCCTCTCTTTTTCCTTTCTCTTCTCTCTCTTTCTCCCTCTTCTCTGTCCCTCCTCTTCTCTCTCTGTCTCTCTCTGTTTCCTCTCTTTCTTTCTCTCTCTCTTCTCTCACTTTGTTTCCTCTCTTCTCTCTCTCTCTCTCTGTCTGTTTCCTCTCACTCTCCTCCCACTCTCTCTCTCTTTCTCTCTTTTGCATTTGCTCGGCTTTGCACGTTGCTCTTGTCTTTTCGCCTTTTTTCATCAGTCCATCTTGTTTGTCACAGTTGTGTTTTATTTGACACTGATGCTGTAAAACAAAAACAATTCTGTATATTTTTGTTTTTATCTAACACTTGTGTTTTCAGAACAGTGATCTTGTGAGTGATATGAGTTTCTAGTGGTTTTTAAAATAGAATAATGGAAAATATAATGTTGTTTGCCCCACATGAAACAGAACTGTACAGTGAGACTGGAGTGTGAGCCTGTTTAAAGACATGAGGAGCATCGTCTCAGAGTCTTAGAGTCTCAGAGTGATCCATGTTCTGTACAGAAAAAACTAAAATGTGGCTGTTTGCTGCAGGTGTTCCAATCAGTGGGAGCAGTTAGAGGGTGCTCTTGGAAAAAGGATCAAAACTAAAACACAACGGACTCCAGGCAATTCAAAGAAGTAAAAAAAAATGTTTTTAATCGCACAAGGCCCTGATGAAGACCAGTTAAGGTCGAAAAACGTTGGCTCTGGCCATTTAAATAAAGGCCTTTTTACTTTTTTTACTTCTTTGGAGTGCCTGGAGTCCATTGTGTTTTAGTTTTGATCCATGCTCTGGTTTGTGGACTCAGATACAAAACCTGAAGAGTGCTGGTTTACTGTTAGGTTGCGTTAATTGTCTATTAAGTGAAGTTTAGCTCTGCTCCTGGTTTGGTCCTGGATCAGGTAGTACAGGTTTAGTCCTGGGTCAGGTAGACCAGGGTTGGTACAGACATTGCTCTTGTCATGTGCATAATAATATTGCGATATGATTCATATTGACAATATTGTTACATTCCTTTATAAAGGAATCCTCATCAGTCACTCATTCACCCCAGACCATATTGATTTTGTATTGTGTTGTTTTGTTTTCAGACACCAGCGCTGGTTAGTTCTGCTCTTTACAGTTCAGTTATATTAATATAGGAAAGTTTATGGGAGTCTCACTGAAATAAAAACATATTTATTTTTGAAGAACAATGTAATGCTACAAACTGAACCACTTGAATAAAAGTTGTCTTTTGATACTAAAAAACATACCACCACGATATTAAAAACAATCTGTATTTAGATAATAGAACGTGATTTTCAACATGAAATGGTAATATTTTCTTTTATATTCCCATGTGATCTTACACCTGTGTAATCCCTCAGTGGGTTCCACAGTGGCCCATGGGCGTATACTTGCCTATGTGCTCTTACATTTGTTCCAATACAGCTTAAGATCACTCTAAATCTGTTCAGGAAGGTTAATTTCTCTCCTGTGAATGGGACTTTTTAGACTCAGTACCTGCTCAAATGACTTTCTAGTTTCGCCTCTAGTTTTAGTATCGATGTCTGATTTTATTTTATTTTTTATACTTTTGACAATCCTAAAGTGGACACACACACACACAGTTTAGAGAGCAGAACTATCCAGCGTCATTGTATCTGTTCTGATTGTAAATGCTGATTGTTTGGTTTGTGTGCCTTCAGCGAGTATGCCCAGTGAGACAGAGTCGATGAACACAGACAATGTCCCAGGAGAAGAGGACAAGTCTCCCTGCTGTGGAGCGCTCTGGTGAGGACATGTCTTCATACACGCGTTTTATCCAAATCACCAGTTGACATTCAGACAATCAATTAACCAGGCTCTCTCTGCAACAACTGTTTTTAGCCTGATTTAATCTGCTCATCTCTTAGCTCCCCTTACTGACCTTTATATATACAAACTTCCATACAGTTACCTCATTGAAGGTTATTGTTAAATTATAGTTAACATTTAAGATTTTACTAAAATCTTTGCCTAGTTTTTGACTTTTTAACTTTGACTTTTTGACTTTGACTGTGACTTTGTCATATACACTTTAATCTATAGCAATGCCAGTGAGTTATTACATCCATGTTTAAAGTTTTAATTGCCAAAATCTGGTAAAACATTAGTTTGCTTCCTAAATGTATATATGGTGAAAATCTTTGTGTAGCTGTTTGTTTTGTTCATGTTTGTTCAAAGATGTGACTATTTCTATCTGTATGTGTCTCTATGTATTTTAAATTCGTTCTCTCATCTTTTATGGTCTCAGTCAAAAAATCACTAAATCCAAGTTCAGGTTAGTATGTGGATGTAGCATGTGCCTCTTGTGTACTCCTCCTCATGTCTGGTCACATGGTCATATGGTCATATGATCCGCTCACCTGCATGTCGTCAGAGTCCCATAAGTCCCGTGTTCTATTTCATCCCTACTGACCGCGAGATCATCTTTTGCACATGCGCAGATCGAGAATCTAATGACACCAAAGTCACTTCTGCTCCTCCGGGTGTCCCATGTGAGTCTATATAGTCACGTGACACCGAGAGCTCAGTCCCTTTTCTTCTTCTCGTGCACAACTGGTCGACTTGATTTTGAAAGTCTGGGTCTATCGAAGCAGCGCTTTGCCAAGTTGGTGGTGGAGGCCTTTAAAAAGTGCTATGTTTCTAAAGACTGCCAACCACCATCTGGTGGGAGATGTCATTCGACCAGGAGCCTGTCTGCCTCCTGAGTGCAGGGTCTCTGCTCAGTGTTGCAGTCTCGAATCCACTTGAGGGTTCAGAGGTAGCACCCTTCCACATGTTTGTTTTTGTACATCTTGGGTCCCTCGGGACTTTGTTGGTAGTGCTTGAAGTACTTCCTCTGGCGATCAGTACAGATGAAATAGAACAAGAGTTAGGTATGTAACTGCGGTTCTATGAATCCTGTATGACTGCCGGAATACTCAGTCCCTCAGAATCCTTAGTAGCTTATGAGAAGAACTGGGACTGAGCTCTCAGTGTTAAGTGACTATATAGACTCACTTAGGCCACTTGGAGATCACAAGTGACTTTGTTTTCTTTAGATTCTCGACCTGCGATTGCACAAAGATGTTCATTCAGTGCTTGAAGCACTGGCTCTGGCCGCCATCCGGGAGTCATAGAACTGTAGTTACATACGTAACTCTCATTTTCTACATTCTCTTGTCATTGACCTCACAAATCAACCATGTCTCCATCCAAATCAGTGTCTCTGGCTCTTGTTTCTAGGAAAGATTTATACCATTTACAACAGGGGTGCTCAATACGTCAATTGCGATCTACCAGTCGATTGCCAAGGTCGTGTGGGTAGATCGCCGTGTCTTAGCAATCGTCTCGGACTTGCGTTTGGACTCGGTCTTGTCTCTCACTCAAGGTCTGACACTCAACAAGTGCAATCATATTTCATTACGGCCGCTGCTGTTGGCAGTAAACTTGTACCAGGGTGCAGGAGCGTGTGGGGCATCTCAGTGCAGCCTGTGCGCTCATTTGAAACCCGCGGAGACTCTACGGCACATCACAAACACACACGCTCCCTATGCATGGCTTGTCTGCAACAGCGTGTGCCCTCGTGTACCAGCGTGCATCACAGGGCAGGTTAAACTTCCTAAACATCCTACCTGATCATCTGCCTCACGTCAGCACGCCGCCCCTCGCCTTTTCACACTCTCGCTCCTTCCTCCGTACAGCGAACACAAGCCCCTTCCACAGTGCGGCTGATTAGAAGAGCAAGATGTGAAGCAAAAACGAGTCTAAATTTGTGTTACAGTGTTGGCACAAGGCAGGTCTACAGCATAGAGCAGATCTACAGAACAGACCTACTGCCACATTTGACTGAAGTTTGCCTAACAAAAGTGCACAAATGCATCTGTGTTTGTCACGATGTGCGTTTGGTTTGGTAAACGTGCAGAGGCTGGTAAATATCACTGCAAAACCAGAAAAGAATGCAACTCCAGTTTGGAACTTTAAAAAACAGGTTTAAAAATCTTCCTTCACTTTTTTCACAGTTTTGTGTAAAGTGCCAGAGGAAGTTCTCTTAAAGAAGGGGTTCTCAAACTGTGGGTGAGGGTCCAAAAAAGGGGCACAGAGTGTTTCAGAGCAGTTTGCTTGGCTTTGTATTAGGTAGATCATTTTGACTTGGTCATTTTGTAAGTAGCTCGCATGATGAAAAAGTGTGAGCACCCCTGATTTACAAGAATAAACAGAAGAGTCTGTACCCAATATTTCCAAGTATTTGAGATAGACGTATAGGTAGATTGATAGACAGACAGATAGATAGAGATAATAGATAGATAGATATAAAGATGGATGGAGAGAGAGATAGACAGACAGATACTAATCCATCACAAATAATTAGAATATCATGAAAAAAGTTCAATATTTTTGTCACTCATTTCAGAAAGTCAAACTCATATATTATGTAAACTCATGACATATAGACTGAAATATTTCAGTTTATTTCTTGAATGTTTATGATTGTGGCTTACAGGTATTGTAAGTATTGTAAGTTTGTATGTGTGTGTGTGTGTGTGTGTGTGCGTACGTGCATGCGTGTGTGGGTGTGTGTGTGTGTGTGTGTGTGTGGGTGTGTGTGTGTGAGTCAGAAAATTTGAATATCGTAGAAAAGTTCAATATTGGGAAGTCATGGTGTCACACACTAATCAGCTATTTAGCTCAAAAAATCTGCAGTCGTCCTGAGCCTTTAAATCAGGCATGTCCAAACTATGGCCCGTGGGCCAAATGCGGCCCTCAGACAAATTTTTCTTGGCCCTCAGACTTCCAGAAGAATTGGCCCAAATTACCTTGCATCAATGAAAAATTTTATTTTTATTGGAAGTTTTTTGAAAATCTTCTTTGATAAAGCAAATATTTAATATTTAGTGTGTGGTTTTAAGGATCTTAGTATGAATAAAGACTGATGGCTCATTCTAACATGTTAAATGTGCACATATTTCAATTATTCACTGTACTGAGCATCAGTTTAAGGCCCTCAATCGGCCCTCTGCTTCATCTGTGTTTAGATATGTGGCCCTTGATGAAAAAAGTTTGGACACCCCTGCTTTAAATGGTCTCTCACTCTGGGTCAGTGGGTTCACAATCATGGGGAGGCTGCTGACAGGACAGAAATATTTCAGTCTGTGTGTCATGAGTCTGTATAATATATGGGTTTGATTTTCTGAAACGAGTGACAAAAATATTGAACTTTTTCTTGATATTCTAATTATTTGTAATGGGCTAGTAGATAGATAGATAGGGATGGATAGGCACATGGTCACATGATTTGCTCACCTGCATGATGTCGTCAGAGTCCCGTAAATCCCATGTTTTACATTCTATCGTATTCTATTGTCTTTGTTCAGGTCACAAATCAACCATGGCAACCTGTTTCCAGAAAAAAATTTGGATCATTTACATGAATAAATAAACAAGAGAAGAGTCTGTGCCCAATATTTCCAAGTATTTGTGCTAGATAGAGATAGATGGATCGACAGTCAGACAGACAGATCTGTCTCGCCCCAGTACAGATATATTGTACAAGCAGCTCCTGAGGTCAAAATAAGTGCACTGTGGTCCATCTGCATCTAAATATAATTGTTCTGATAATTAGGAAATGTGCAAAATGTGGATAATTTCACAGCAAACTCTGCTCTGGTCTCTGAAAGTTGTGAAAAGTGCTTAGAAACTCATCAGGGTGAATCATTAGGATGTTCAGAATACAGAAGGTAAGTAAGAAGTAACTGTGAACAACCGCAAACTGTTTAAAATGAACTAGTTCTGTTTTGTCTATTTTTTAAAAACAGTAAAAATCACTTACAGCGCTTTTTAAAGGTGCACTGTGACTTTTTTGTGTGGAGGGGTCTGCCAAACACTTTCCTCCATGGACACGTTTGCTTTGTCTGGAATATTTCACAGTATGGAGACCAAACTAGATCAAGTTATAAGTCAGATCTGTGGAGAGGTATTTATGAGCTATAAAATCACCTGTAATTGAATAAATGTAAGGCAGAGCTGTTTAATGTAACACTGTGGAACATTCCAAGCAGAGCAAAGACATATCCATAAAAACAAGCAGGTGATGGACCTTTTAGTGTGTTTTTAGATGTTTTTTTCTCTCCCACCTGCCTGTTCCCTCAGTCGACAGTGGAGGCGCTGGAACCGTTTCTGCCGCAGGAAGTGCCGGGCCGCGGTCAAGTCCGTGCTCTTCTACTGGCTCGTCATCATCCTGGTCTTTCTCAACACACTGACCATCGCCTCAGAGCACTACAACCAACCCCACTGGCTCACTCAGGTCCAAGGTAGTCGTGGTTCAGTCCTGGGTCAGCCCTGGTTTAGTTCTGGTTTAGTCCAGGTTCAGTCCTGGTTTAGTCCTGGTTTAGTTCTGGTTCAGTCCTGGTTTAGCCCTGGTTCAGTCCTGGTGTAGTCCAGGTTCAGTCCAGGTTCAGTCCAGGTTCAGTCCAGGTTCAGTCCTGGCCTTCTTATGATCAGCCCTCCTGGTCCAACACCTCCATAAACTTTACATTTAGATCCTGGTTTGGTCCTGGTTTAGTCCTAGTGTAGTCTTGGTTTAGTCCTGGTCCAGTCCTGATTCACTCCTCATTTAGTACTGGTTCAATCCTGGTTTAGTCCTGGTTTAGCCCTGGTTTTGTCATGGTTTAGTCCTGGTTTAGATCTGGGTTTGTCCTGGTTTAGCTCTGGTTAGGCTCTGGTTTAGTCCTGGTTAATCCTGGTTTAGCCTTGATTTAGCCCTGGTTTAGTCCTGGTTTAGCCCTGGTCTAGTCCTGGTCTAGCCCTGGTCTAGTCCTGGTTAAGCTCTGATTTAGCCCTGGTTTAGTCCTGGTTTAGTCCTGGTTTAATCCTGGTCTAGTCTACAGTTTTAAACACTGTACCTCCTTGTTTTCGTGCGGTTCCTTCAGACGTGGCGAACAAAGTGCTGCTGGCCATGTTCACTCTGGAGATGTTGGTGAAGATGTACAGTCTGGGTCTTCAGGCGTACCTGGTGTCGCTCTTTAACCGCTTCGACTGCTTCGTGGTGTGTGGCGGCATCGTGGAGACCATCCTGGTGGAGATGACCATCATGTCTCCTCTGGGCATCTCCGTCTTCCGCTGCGTGCGCCTGCTCCGGATCTTCAAGGTTACAAGGTGAGGAGGAGCACGGCTTTGAGAGACCGTTTCAGATTGGGATGTCATGATCTGATACTGCTTTCTTAATATTTGCAATTCCCTGTACCAATTTTATACAGATTTTCTCATTTGCAGTGATTTTATTTACGTATTCCAATAAAAATAAGAGCAAAACCATAAAATAGCAATAAATAAATAAAACCAATAAAATAAATAAAAAATAAATAAAAGACACAGAGGACCACAATCCGTGTATCATTCGTTCATTCGTTTTTCAATATAAAACAAAAAATAAGAAAACAAAAAAACAACAGTTTTCTTCTCTATTTGTCTCCAAAACCAAAATATAAAAACGGATAACGATTTGTTTTTTCAGTTTTCGATTTTGTGTTTAAATGAAGAATGGAAAAAACAGATAACGGCCTTTTCCCGTTTACGTGACTTCCGTGACTGCAATGCCGCACTTTTGCATCGCGTACGGACTGAACCAGGACTGATCCAGGTCCGAGACCAGACCGGGATCAGAGCGGGACTAAGACCGGGACAGACCGGGACCAGAGGGGGACTGAGACCGGGACCAGACCGGGACCAGAGGGGGACTGAGACCGGGACCAGACCGGGACCAGAGGGGGACTGAGACCGAGACCAGCGGTCCGAGTGGTTCCGTGTCATCGTCTGCGCGCTGGTTCCGTGCGGGGAAAGCGAGAATGCGCTGTGGACTACAGGTCCGGACGGGCGGCTCCAGTCCTCCTCGCTCAAGAACCACGGCTGGTTCCGAGGTGGTGCAAAGCATCCAATTGATGCTTTCACACCAATGAAAACGAACCGAACTAAGAGCTTTTGGTTCAAATGGACCAGGTCCGGGACCAGACCGGGACTGAGACCGGGACCAGACCGGGACCAGACCGGGACCAGACCGGGCCTGAGACCGGGATCAGACCGGGACCAGAACGGGCCTGAGACCGAGACAAGACCAGGACCAGACTGGGACCAGACCGGAGGCTCAGAGCCCACGGCAGGGGCGAGCGCGAAGCTGAGGCTCGGATCCCGCGGAAGCTCAGAGTCAAAGCTCGGAGTCCGCCCTGGTCCCGCTCTGGTCCCAGTCTGTCCCGGTCTCAGACCCACTCTGGTCCCGGTCTGGTCTCGGACTTGGATCAGTCCTGGTTCAGTCCGTAAGTGGTGCAAAAGTCCTGGCATCGCAGTCACGGAAGTCACGTAAACGGGAAAAGGCCGTTATCTGTTTTTTCCATTCTTCATTTAAACACAAAATCGAAAACTGAAAAAACGAATTGTTATCCGTTTTTATATTTTGGTTTTGGAGACAAATAGTCTCCAAGAAAACTGTTGTTTTTTTGTTTTCTTATTTTTGGTTTTATATTGAAAAACGAATGAATGAATGATACACGGATTGACCACACAACTCAAAGCCACTTAAAGACCAGAGAAAAAAAATGTTTGACGTCTGTAAAAAGATGAGAAGCCTGTCCAAAGCACATGTAAACAATTTACCGATTTGGCACTGATCCATGAATTGTCCAAAGTTACATAATGTACCTTTAAACACAACTCCAGGTCTGTTTGTGATGAGGAAACAACATTATAACATCAGAAATAGGGCTGGGCGTTATGGAGCAAAAAATATATCTCGAAATATTTTGCTATATATCGATATACAATATCTGTACAGGAAAAATAACCCACCAAAACTACTGCAAAACCAAATCTGCCAAATTCCACAATGTCTTTTTTATTGAAGAGGTAGGCAGTTCATGTAGGAACAAAGTGCTTCTGCCACATTTAAGATTACAAAAAAATCCTGATTACATAAATAATAATTTAACTGTAAAATAAAATAAATAATGCATATTGCCTTCTTTTCATTCATAAATAAAACAACTCAACTCAAGCTCATCTTTGCCTTGACTCTGTTAACCATAACCATAACCATGAGCTCCTTTAACAGAAGAAGCTCAGGAGGTTCCTTACTTTAACAGATCCATGTTCATCACCAGCATAAGGAGCTCAGAGGTTTCCCACAATCCACTGCAGATCAAACCCAGCGTTTCCAAACACTATTGTACAAGTTACACAGCAGCAGATTATTAATTAAAATCTTCTGCATAAATAAACTTTACAACATTTAAAGCATAACGACTCTAGAGCAACATCAGCCCGTTTGAGATTATAATGTGTTTAATGCAGTTTTGTGCACATGTTTACATTTAACAGAAACAAAACTTAAATGCGCATGGCTAATTTGCCGCTAATGCAGTTTAGCTTCTTTCGGACTAAAGGACTCGACTCGATGAAATATGAGGATGTGCTGCTGATGGTCTTGTTTGTAAATGGTGGAACAGTTTCATGGTGCTAGAAGCTTTTCATTGACAACAACACCAACTTTCGGCATTCACAGGCGGTAGTGAGTAATGACTGAGACTCAAGCAGCAAAATCAGTGAAGCAGCGAAATCAGAATTAAATCTAAAAATTATATCAATATATATGATATGTCAGAATCCATATCGAGTTTAAAAAATATCTCAGTATATTTAAAATATCAAAATATCGCCCACCCTTAATCAGAAATTTGTGTAATCTGGGCTTTTTAACATTCAGAATTTGCTCCTTTACACTTCTGTTGTTGTGTTCTTTCAGACACTGGGCGTCTCTCAGTAACCTGGTGGCCTCTCTGCTCAACTCCATGAAGTCCATTGCCTCTCTGCTGCTGCTGCTCTTCCTCTTCATCATCATCTTCTCACTGTTGGGGATGCAGCTGTTCGGAGGCAAGTTCAACTTCGATGAGACCGTCACCAAGAGGAGCACGTTTGACAACTTCCCCCAGGCGCTGCTCACCGTGTTCCAGGTCAGAGCAACGTCAGACTTTTAAACTAAAGGTCCAATATTACAAAAAATTTACTCTTGTGAGATTTAAAGGTGTTTTGTGTAACCGTTGTGATGGTTTAGTTCTGGTTTAGTCCTGGTTTAGTCCTGGTTTAGCCCTGGTCTAGTCCTGGTTTAGCTGTGGTTTAGCTCTGGCTTAGCTCTGGTCTAGTCCTGGTTTAGCTGTGGTTTAGCTCTGGCTTAGCTCTGGTTTAGTCCTGGTTTAATCCTGGTTTAGCTCTGGTTTAGTCCTGGTTTAATCCTGGTTTAGCTCTGGTTTAGTCCTGGTTTAGCTCTGGTTTAGCCCTGATCTAGTCCTAGTTTAGCTCTGGTTTAGTCCTGGTTTAGCCCTGGTCTAGTCCTAGTTTAGCTCTGGTTTAGCCCTGGTTTAGCTCTGGTTTAGCTCTGTTTAGTCCGGGTTTAGCACTTGGCGAGAAAATAAATGAAAATACATTTTTGGGTCTGATTGACCCGCCTCAAGAGAGTGGGAAGGAAAAAAAATGTTTCTTCGGGTCTGTGTGACCCTTATTAGAGCGTGAGGGTTAAAAATCATTCTTTTTTATTTTATTTATTCATGGTAAATTGTAAATATTTTATATTATACTTTTCCACCAAGGTGTACACTGTTTACTCTGTGTAACATGAGTGTGTGTGCGTTAGATTCTGACCGGAGAGGACTGGAACACGGTCATGTATGATGGCATCATGGCGTACGGTGGCCCTGCCTCCTCAGGGATGGTCGTCTGCATCTACTTCATCATCCTCTTCATCTGTGGAAACTGTATCCTCACATATACAGGTTTTATCCAATGTGACCTGACCGACACTCATTTAAACAGGACACACTTAAAGGTGCACTATGTCACTTTTCTGCCTCCTGCTTATCACCACACAGAGGTTATTGCTGTGTCTGGAAAGTTCCACCATATGTCATTAAACTAAACTTTATTGTGTTTATTTGAATACAAAAATGCATAGAAAACATATTTAATTTGTGGTTTGACTGGCGCCGTCACTAACCAACTATTGAGCAGCTAGAATGCAACATACTTTTCAGAAGCCTGACATTTCTTTTTAAAATATCCTTTTTTTAGCAATCTTATGTAATGTTCTAACTTTCTGAGACACTGAATTTTGGGTTTACATTATCTGTAAGCCATAATCATCAAAATGTCAAAAAATAAAGGCTTGAAAGCTTCACTCTGTGTGCCATGAGTCTATATAATATACGAGTTTGACTTCCTGGAATCTGTGACAAAAATACTCTAATCTTTTGAGATGGAGCAGGCTCAAGCACAGTGTGTGTTTTTTAAATTATGACATTGTTATTTTCCTGAAGTGGCTTAACCAGACATCCTGCTCAATGTCTTCTTGGCCATCGCCGTGGACAATCTGGCCGATGCCGAGAGCCTCAACTCCGCCCAGAAAGAGGAGGAGGAGGCCAAGAAGAGGAGGGACAGTGTCAAGTAGGGTTATTTATGTATCCAAAAAATCCAAAATAATGTCAAATATGTAAATCAGTAAACATCATTTGGTTTATCTGCAGGGAGTTATTGACAGACCAGAAGAGAAGTGACCAGCTGGAGCTCCCAAACTGTGAAAAGGTAAGACAGAGCTGCTTGATTCTATCATTTCTACCATGTTATTACACTGTTTGTCTTCAAAAACACGCCTGAAGAGGTTTTAGATGTCATCCATGCATGTATGAACAATCTAGTGATCTCTCCCGGGCCCTATCTGAATCCTACTTACAGTTAGCAGTACGATCCTGTGTTAGGAGAATAAAAATTGCAAGTTTATAATTGCAAACGTGCTTTAAAGGGCCCATATTACACTATTTTCTGATCTATGTTATAATGTTTCCTCATCACAAACAGACCTGGAGTTGTGTTTTGTTTCATTCACACATGTTTAACTCACAAATCCTGCATATTTTTTAAGAGTTCTTCTCTCAAACGGAAATCACTCTGTTCTACCTTCTGATGTCATGTGGTAATACAGGAAGTGCTCGACTGTGTTTTAAAACCCCGTACACCTTCAGTAGAATCATGTAGATTATCATTCTAGTCCTAGAATTGCCAGTCGCTACCAAACTAAAGGTTAAATGTATCTCTTAACTTGAAAACTACCACTTCATGACATCACAAGGTGGAACAGAACATTTTGAGCTTTGGACTAATAATAAAGGTTTACTCAAACATGTGTGAATGAAATAAAACACAATTCAACACAATTTGTAGTGTGGTGGTGATGGTTTTGGTGGGGACGTACGGGAGGAGATGGCGCGGCATGGTTTAGTCCTGGTTTTAGACCTGATTTATACCTTCTTTAGACCTGGTTTTAGTTCTCGTTTAGTTCTGGTTTAGAGGCGTGGTGGGGAACACGGGAGGAGGCACGGTCCGCACGGTGTATGGGAGGGGGAGTACACGCTTTCTCAACCCGGTACCAAACAACCCACGGCCCGGTACCAGTCCACGGCCCGGGGGTTGGGGACTCCTGGCTTAAAGCACACAAGAGTCCATTTTGTATAATATTGAACCTTTAATGAATTATATTTTTTTCCTTTTTGGCGAACAATTTTTTATTTATTTTAATTACATTAGAGTATACATACATACAGCTATACCAAACAGATATTCAATTACAATTCTACAATTCCTTTTAATAAACACAATAAATATGTTAAAACGAGGCGCTGATGGACGTACTTTACAAAGAGCAGCGGGTCTGGAGCTGTGTTCTGTCTCTCTGAGTCTAGAGAGCGTGATTGACAGGCGGATTAGCCAATCAGAGAGATGCATGCTCTGTTTGCGTCAAAAACAAACTTGGCTGGTTACACGTAAAAAAGTGGGGAAAAAAACAACATAAAGTACTGAGAATCAGTGCGGAACAGTGCATATTTATACAGAATCAAAAATCAAAGCACCGAACTATTACTTAAAATAAGATATACCAGAATATTTTAGATATTTTTATTCTGAGTGTTACAAAAATTTTCGAGAGGAGATGTTTTCTGCATTTGAGACACGTAATACAAATTTGCTGCTTTGGTTGGATCATCTCAAGTTTGGACACAGGTTTTTCACGCTCAGTGGTCCAGTTCCTGTCATGTTTTTTAATAACAAATTAAACATAACAAAATCTAAGACTAAGACTAACACACATACAAAAAACTAAACAAAAGAACAATCAAAAAGAATCAAATCAAAAGAAGGCCTGGGCGTGTGTGTAGTACAGAGTTTCTCATTACAGTGTTTGCAATGCTGTATTTATATTTTAGGGCTGTCAAATCAAATTTGCATTTACATATTTTCTGTTCCCTTATGTCTTTTGTTTGGCAACCCCAAAACACACTTACACATACAGTACATTATACAAGCATAAACATACACATAGATTTTGACATTTTCCAACTGTATTTTATTATTATATTTAAAATATGGTATTTTAACTTTTTTATTGCGTGTGCATATTCTGTTGTTTTCTCCAGACACCAGAGGAACACTTGCTGGAAGATGAGAAAGATCCATTTGCAGCTCTCAACTCTCCAGGTACAAGCTCCATTTTTAAACAAGTCTACTTTAAAGTTCCTGTATCCAATTTATTCCCCGTGTATTTGAGGAAAATGTGTCTTGCCCAGAAACTGTAGTATAAATGGCCATAGCTAATCCCCTAACTGCCATGCCTTCAGTTACACTGCAAATTTCTCTGATCTGATCTAATTATAAAACATTTTGTTGTCAGATAATCAAGATGCTCATTAAAAGATGGTAGTTGTTGTTAACATTATCGTAACTGAGTTGTGAAAACAGTGAATAATTTGTATGCAAGCTATGATGAATTAGTTTTGTTTTTCGCGTTTTCAAGAGCCAGTCCCAAGTCCCAGCCGTTCTAGACCGCTTTGGAAGGTAGTACCTCCAGCAAACTGCTTTGGTACTGATCGCTTTACGCAGTAGAAACACTCAAGGTCAGCGCAGTTCTGTCCTGTACTGGCCTTATGGAAACAAGGCTATATTGCTTCATTCCCCACTGTTGCCACCAGAGGGCGACAAACACCTAAAAATCTAAATGTTCTGTCATAAAATTTAACCAGAATTAAAATATTCACGGTGCTAAACCTGATTTTCACTGCCTTAAAAATATGAAAACCAGAAGAGGTTAATTTTAAACAGTTTGCAGTGGTCCAAAGTTATTTCTCACTTAACTTATTCATTGAGAGCGTCCAAATTCTTTAGTTTATAAGCAACTTTCAGTGATCATATTTTGACCTCAAGAGCTGCTTAAACAATATATTTGTACTTGGGTAAGACAAATTTTGCTCAGTTACATGGGGAAAAAATCAGGTACAGTCCCTTTAATACTAAGCTGTCAAAAATGTGTATGTTTTTAAGGAGGTAACAATATTTTAACATGGCTAGAAGCTCACAAGAGTCACTTTCATGGACTACAGGCGCTTTAAATCGTTCCGAAAAGCCGAGTCTCTTTTAAAAATGTTTGGTGTCTTGTCCTGACAGATGAAGAGGAGCTGCCTGAGGTCCCAGCAGGTCCCAGGCCCCTGAGACTCTCTGAACTCAACCTGAAAGAGAAGACTCCTCCCATACCTGAGGGGAGCGCCTTCTTCATCTTCAGCAGCACCAACCCGTAAGATCTCCCTCTCCTCAGCTCCATCTCACCTTCTCCTCTGCTCCTCTGACCTTCTGCTCTATCTCAACCACTCCTCTACTCCATCTGACCTTCTTTTTTTCTCCATCTGACCTTCTCCTCTGCTTAATCTCACCCTCTGCTCCATTTCACCCTCTGCTCTGCTCCGTCTGACCTTCTCTTCTGCTTCCTCAGCTTCATCTGACCTTCTCTTCTGCTTCCTCTGCTCCATCTGACCTTCTGCTCCATCTCAACCTCTATTCTGCTCCATCTTACCTTGTCTTCTATTTCCTCTGCTTCATCTGAACCTCTCCTCTGCTCCTCTGACCTTCTGCTCATTCTGACCTTCTGCTCCATCTCACCCTTTGCTCCATCTCACCCTCTCCTCTGCTCCATCTGACCTCCTGCTCCATCTGACCTTCTCCTCCGCTTCCTCTGCTCACTCTAACTTTCTCCTCTGCTCCATTTGACCTTCTCCTCTGCACCATCTGACCTTCATTTCTTCTCCATCTGACCTTCTCTTCTGCTTCATCTGACCTTCTGCTCTATCTCACCCTCTCCTCTGCTTCATGTGACCCTCTCCTCTGCTCCTCTGACCTTCTGCCTTCTGCTCCATTTGACCTTTTGCTCCATCTCAACCGCTCCTCTGCTCCATCCTCTCCATCTGACCTTCTCCTCTACTCTGACATGCTCTTCTGCTCCATCTGACCTTCTATTCTGCTCCATCTCATGCTCTGCTTCATCTGACCCTCTCCTCTGCTCCTCTAACCTTCTGCTCCATCTGACCTTCTCTTCTCCATCTCACCTTGTCTTCCGCACCATCCTCTCCATGCTCTTCTGCTCCATTTGACCTTCTCTTCTGTTTCCTCTGCTTCATCTGAACCTCTCCTCTGCTCCTCTGACCTTCTGCTCATTCTGACCTTCTGCTCCATCTCACCCTCTGCTCCATCTCAACCATCTGACCTTCTCCTCTACTCTGTATGACATGCTCTTCTGCTCCCTCTGACCTTCTGTTCTACTCCATCTCACCTGCTCCTTTACTTCATCTGACCCTCTCCTCTGCTTCTTCTGCGTCATCTGATCCTCCTCTGCATCCTCTGCTTCATCTCACCTTCTCCTCTGCTGCGTCTGACCTTCTCCTCTACACTTTTTGTCACAGATTTCGAGTGTTTTGCCACAAACTGATAAACCACCAGATCTTCACCAACCTCATTCTGGTCTTCATCATGCTCAGCTCGGTGTCTCTGGCCGCTGAAGACCCCATCCGGAACTTCTCTGCGCGCAATATCGTACGAACACATCACAGTTTATACGGGAGAACACGGAGGGAAACAAATGGGAGACTGAGGCAAAGCGAATGGTGGAGGACTAAAGGGGAGGGTGATGGGAAAATAAGGGCTGGGTCTGGAGGACAAAAGGGAAGAGTGAGGGGAAAAGAAGGGCAAGTCTGGAGGACAAAAGGGAAGAGTGAGGGGAAAAGAAGGACGGGGTCTGGAGGACTGAAGGGAAGAGCGAACAGAAAAGAAGGGCGGGGTCTGGAGGATTAAAGGGGAGAGTAAGGAGAGACACGGTCTGGAGGACTAAAGGGGAGAGCATGGAGCATTGGAGTCTGGAGGACTAAAGGGGGGAGTGAGGGGAGGTCTAGTCTGGAGGACTAAAGGGGAGAGTGAGGCGAAATGAAAGCTGGAGGACTAAAGGGGAGAGCATGGAGCGGTGGAGTCTGGAGGACTAAAGGGAAGAGTAAGTAGAGACCTAGTCTGGAGGCCTAAAGGGGAGAGTGAGGTGAAATGAAGGCTGGATTACTAAAGGGGAGAGTGAGGAGAGGCCTAGTCTGGAGGCCTAAAGGGGAGAGTGAGGCGAAATGAAGGGTGGAGAACTAAAGGGGAGAGTGAGGAGAGGCCTAGTCTGGAGGCCTAAAGGGGAGAGTGAGGCGATAATGAAGGGTGGAGAACTAAAGGGGAGAGTGAGGAGAGGCCTAGTCTGGAGGCCTAAAGGGGAGAGTGAGGCGAAATGAAGGCTGGAGGACTAAAGGGGAGAGTAAGGCGAAGCAAAGTCTGGAGAACTAAAGGGAGCATGAGAAGAGGCGGGGTTTGGAGGAAGGCTGGAGGACTAAACGGGAGATTGAGGGTGTACCTTTTTGTGTAATTTTATTTAAATCTATATTGCTTTTTTCTATGAGTTTGTAAATGCCCCTAGAATATAAGTTTTATCACTGTACTACTTGAACAGTTTGTGTGATTAAAAGTAGTATGAGTCCTGGTTTAGAGAATTGGTAATTATATCAATACCTCAAATATGTATGTTTGATGATCATGTTTGTAGAATAACGTGCTGACTTGCCTCTTGCAGATACTTGGTTATTTTGACTATGCGTTCACGGCTATCTTTACAGTAGAGATCGTGTTGAAGGTAAAGTGACTGTGTAAATGTGCTGTCTTCTGATTCCTCCTCAGATCATAGGCTATGCAGACTATGTCTTCACTAGTATGTTTACTTTTGAGATCCTAATCAAGGTAAAATCACGTGTCCAAAGACTGCACTGAGCTTGCTGCACATGTCTTTCCAATGTTTGTCTGAGATTACAAACTGGCCGCCTGTTTGTCCTGTTATGGCAGTCCAAAATTACACGTTGAGATATATGTTGTTTGTCACTTTCATAGTCACATGTTGTATGTTTTCAGCCAATTCAAATGGAGATCTAGTCTGCGTGTCCATCCTCCTCTGTCCTAGTATTGTTTGTTCATATGTTTTTATTTAAAGAGCCCATATTACGCCATTTTCTGATCTGTTATAATGTCGTTTCCTCGTCACAAACAGACCCAGAGTTGTGTTTTGTTTCATTCACACATGTTTAACACACAACCTCTACGTATTTAAGCTGAAAACACTCCACCTTGACCTGGAATCGCTAATCTCTACTGAACAAAAGGTTAAAAAAGCAGCTGTTAACTTAAACTACAGCTTCATGACATCACAAGGTGGATCAGAGTGTTTTCTGGTTGAGAAACGAGCATAGGTTAAAGGTCTATGTACCATTCGCTCTTTTGAGCTTCAATTAAGAACGATAAACAATAAAACGGGAAAACAGCTTTTATTTCGTTATTCCATTTTAGTGTCAAACAAAAAAAACAAAAACAAAAAAAGATTTCGACCTCTACAGTATTTCCAGTATTTAATTTAAAGTTTTAAAAATCATTGTGCCTATTTTAATTTTGATATTTTATTCTCTCTGGTTTATTTTCCCCGGATGTTCTGCTGCTAGAAGGACTTACCTGAAAAATCATTGCAGTTTTGTGGACAAACGTGTTTTCTTTCATAGCTACGTGTTTATTTTCACGTCTTAGAAAGTAATTGTTGAACTCCATGACGAGAAACAGGAAGCAGCGATAAACTCTCCTTTGTTCAAGTGACTCTGAATTCACAGGCGACTCTGAGCTGCAGAACTTCATATAAACATATAAAGAGAATAAAATATCAAAATTGAAATAGACACGATGACTGATTTTTTGATTGGTTTTATTTGAAATAAACTTTAAATTAAATATTGGAAATAGAGGTCAAAATCTGTTTTTTTTTTTTGTTTGACACTAAAACAGAAAAATTAAACAACAAACTGTTTTCCCCATTTTATTGTTTTTTGTTGTTAATTGAAATTCAAAAAAGCGAATGGGACATGGACCATTAAATATGCAGGGTTTGTGTGTTAAACATGTGTAAATGAAACAAAAAATAACTCAAGTATGTTTATGATGAAGAAACATTAAAATACAGAACAGAAAATAGCTTAATATGGACTTAATAGTAGAAATATTCTCGTCCTCGTACTTTAAAAGGGACATACTGTGCTACATTTTTACATTTCTAATTTAGTTTTTAATCATGGTTTAATGTTTTTACCTCAAAATATGCCTGGAGTACTTCATAGTTCTTTGTTTAATTTACACGTTTAAATTTGGTAGTTTTCATCATAAATTGGTTGTACATAAACACATAAAAAGAGAAAGTGCTTTTAAAGTCCTAAACATTCTCCAGTCATTCAAATTTTGTTGTTCAAACTGTGAGCATAATATGTTCTCTTTAACTCAGTGCTGGTTTTGCTTTGATATTGTTCTAACACTTGTCCTTGTCAATAAAGGTGCATTGTGTAACTTTTCTGGTGGAGGTTTGCTTTGTCTGGAATGTTTCACAGTACGGCATTAAACCTTTATATCTTCATGGAGAACAAACCAGACCAAGCAGGCGATCCTGCTCAGTCAGAATGTTAGTTTTTCTAGGTATTTTTGAGCTATAAAACCACCTGTAATCAAATAAAAGTAAATTAGAGCTGTTTAATGTCACACTGTGGAACATTCCAGGTAGAGCAAAGACATATCCATAGAAATAATGTGACAGATGGCCATCAGAAATGTTACATAGTGCAGTTTTAAGGATGCACTGAGTTTTAACTATCTGCCAATACCTGATTCAACCAATACCAGAGCAGAGACTGAAAATATAACATAAAAAAATTATCCAAATATATTTTGTAACTGCAGAACAGCTTTGTAAAAAATACAACTTTAATATTGACATGTTTTGGGCTGACACTGACCAGTTATTACTCTAATTTACAGACCAAAATTTGATCTTGACCGCAACGATATCTTGGAAGCCAATATCCATCAAAATTTCCGATATTGGCACCAATATCCGATACCAGTATCATCAGTGCATCTCTAACTGTCATCACATTAACCGTAGCTTTTGCTGTCAAAAGCAGAACCCTTTGCATAACCTCTGTAAAAAACTAACAAAAAAACCCCCAGCATGAACCTCTTGGATATGTTTTGTTTCTTTAATCTAAAAGAAATAATATGCAGGATTCAAAACTGTAATTGTAATTATGAAGGCCTGAAACATACAGTATATTAGTCAAAAGTTTGGACTCAACCTCTCATTCATTGTTTTGTTTATTTTTTTAATCCTTTCTACATTTTAGGAAGACATCAAATACATGGAGCAAGAATTATGGATTTTTTTAGTATAGCAAAAAAGTTAAATAAGTCTACTAAATATTTTTGGACAAAGCAAAGTGTTTTTGGTTGTAAAATGTATTTAAAATTTTTTTTTGTTATTTAACCTTCTTTTTTATTTAGCTACAATTCCATACATTTTACTTCACATATTTATTGTCTTCTGTATATATATCAAATGTAGAAAGTTGTAAAAATATAGAAAAAAAACTTTAAATGAGAGGGTGAGTCCAAACTTTTGACTTTTAGTGAGCTGACCAGTCAAAATTGTCAGATTATAGAGTACAAATCCTGCCTATTATTGCTATAGCACGACAGTGTGTTATTTATGTTTAGGGTTAATGTGTCCTGATCTTACACAGGCCTAAATGTAGTGAACTATAGTGAACTATATTGACCCTGTGGTTTTCAGATGACGGCATTTGGAGCCTTTCTCCATAAAGGAGCTTTCTGCAGAAACTACTTCAACCTCCTGGACCTGCTGGTGGTCGGAGTGTCACTGGTCTCTTTTGGCATTCAGTGAGTACTAGTACTACTACTACTGCTGCTGGTACTAATTCTACTCTACTTCTATGATTTTAATACTATACATTTTTTGTTCAGTTTGTCTTAATGATGTTGTATTGTTTAGGTCGTCTGCCATCTCTGTGGTGAAGATCCTGCGTGTGTTACGAGTGCTCCGTCCTCTCAGAGCCATCAACCGAGCCAAAGGACTCAAGGTCAGAACATGTCAGGGTCAGAGGTCAAAGGTCACCTGCTCGTCTCTAAGTGCTGCCTCTGTTCTGACGTTCTGCTCTGTGTCTGTGTGTGTCTACAGCACGTGGTGCAGTGTGTGTTTGTGGCCATCCGCACCATCGGGAACATCATGATCGTCACCACTCTGCTGCAGTTCATGTTCGCCTGTATCGGGGTTCAGCTCTTCAAGGTAAAACCTGTTTAAACTGATGTATTTATCTGACAGGGACTGTGAACATGAAAATACTTCTGTAAATAAAGTGTTAATATGTTATAGCAAAGAAGATCACCCAATATTAACATATTTAACTGAAGTAAACATTTAACTATAACATAATAAAATCACAAAGACCCACCTGTACACTGTGTGTGTACTGTGTGCATGTGGCGTAGTGACCCTTTTATAAATGTGATCTTTGTTTCCACAGGGAAAGTTTTACCGCTGCACAGATGAGGCCAAGTCCAGTCCAGAGGAGTGCAAGTACGTTATATCAAATCATTGAGTTATGAAGTTATTAATGTAACTATGGGTCCTTGGTGTCCATCAGAGGGCGGTGCAGAAAGCACAAAATGATCAGGGACTCATTCAGTTCTCACTACACAGAGACACACATATGTTGGGATCTTTTTTTTCCCCCACCGTTTTTATTAAAGTCGTGCATAACAACTTGAACATTGTAGAGTATATGTTGAACTTCATGACATTATTAGAATATCAAGCAGTTGGATCAGTAGAGATAAACAGAGATAAGCTCTTTGTTCTATTCCCCTCAGCGAGAGGGGGACGACAGGGGACTGGAGGCAGACTGAAGACACATGACATACAGAGTGAAGGGAAGGAGGATGACGGGGACACCCAGATACGTCCTCACAGGGAAATAAACAGGACAATAGCGCGCAAAGGATGATAGGAGGAAATGTGCTCTGTCTTTATGCAGTACTTCTTGTTTTCCAGATGCACATATATTTTGTACTCTTGTCTTTATGCAGTACTTCTTGTATTCCAGAGGCACATATATCCTGTACACCACGGGGGACACAGCCCTGCCCGTGGTCCGAGAGCGTCTGTGGTACAACAGTGACTTTAACTTTGACAATGTGCTGATGGCCATGATGGCTCTCTTCACTGTGTCCACCTTCGAGGGCTGGCCCACGTGAGTTTGTTTACAAATCAGAGTAAACTTTATTACAAGAGTCGGAACCAGAATCAGACTCAGACTTGGGAATGTGTTTTCATAAAGGTTCTAATAAATAAAACAAAGACTAAAATATTCTGTATCTAGCGGACTGTCCTATTCAAGGGTTTTATGCTAAATCAACTAATTTTTAGCTTTCTACCATGATCAAAAACATGTCTGAAGAGGTTTTAGATCCTGTACAAGGCTCCGCCAATAAACCTACGTCACCCTTGCTCCTGGATGACAGTTTTACAAAAATATGCAAAAGCAGGATACAAAACAATACACTCCAACTTCACGAACATGAGCAATGTGAAGTAGTTTAATTAGCAAGATTAGGGATGGGCATTCGATGAAATTTTCTTAATCGATCGTCGAAAGAATTAACGATCGATTATCGATTAATCATTAACGTTTTTATATTAAAATGATCATCATTATTATTACTATCTGCACTACTAATCTGCATAAATAAATTCAACTTTACGACAAATAAACCGTAACGACTCTAGAGCCACATCAATCCTTTTGACATTATAATGTGTTTAATTCAGTTTTGCGCAACTCTCACAGAAACGAAACTTAAAACTGCATCGTTAATTTGCATAAATTAAGCGAAGATAAAACAACAGCTCTTGTGCGCTGATGTGGTTCCATTTCTGTCGGATTAAAAGACATGACTCAGTGGAATACAGGTTAGTGTGACCATATTTGCGTTTGTCAAAACCAGGACACCATACGGGAGGCGGGGGGCGGGGACTTGTCATCGACATTGCACTTCTCTCACCTGACAAAGCTTTTTCACACTGGACACCGAAACATATGTGCTGCTTTGTACACTGTGCACATGGACTCACACTTGTCCCGACCAGAACGGAAAGTGTGGAATTTCTTGTACAAGTCATCGTTAAATACGCATATGCTCTTCGGTACGTTGCAGGCGGACTGAATGTTTGTGTTTGCTCGCTCCTTCTGAGTGCAGAGAGCTACTTGTACGGACCCCTGTTTGGTCACGCTACGCACAGCAACCTACATTCGGTTTGTCGATTAAAATTTACATAATCGTTGAAATTCTTAATGATCAATTATCGATTAATCGACTAATCATGCCCATCCCTAAGTGAGATGCACACTGACTGTGTTGTAATAGTGCTCTGAAGGGGGAGTTACTTAGAGCATAGAGCAAAGGAAGTGTCAAAAAAGTGAATACATACAAGTTAATACATGTTAATATGTTGCTTTCGACAAATATAACATTTACTTTCAAATCAATTAAAGGTAAATATCTAAATATGTTGTGTGTTAACAGTTAATACCTCGCAGAAGTGTAATACTCCCTCTTTAATGAAATGGTGACAAGGTTGACTTGGTTTCCTCTCTGTCTCCCCCTGCAGGCTGCTGTATAAGGCCATAGACTCAAACCGGGAGAACATGGGTCCCATCTACAATTACAGAGTGGAGATCTCCATCTTCTTCATCATCTACATCATCATCATCGCCTTCTTCATGATGAACATCTTTGTGGGTTTTGTCATCGTCACGTTCCAGGAGCAGGGTGAGAAGGAGTACAAGAACTGTGAGCTGGACAAGAACCAGGTACCCACCCGCTACAGGGCAGTCGTAAAAACATGGTACTCCCTGTAGTATAAATAGTTTGTCTGATTTTTGTACTTCCCAAACCCTCTCTCTCTCTGTCGTGCAGCGTCAGTGTGTGGAGTACGCTCTGAAGGCCCGGCCCGTGCGCAGGTATATCCCAAAGAACCCGTACCAGTACAAGTTCTGGTACGTGGTCAACTCTACCGGCTTCGAGTACGTCATGTTTGTACTCATCATCCTCAACACGCTCTGCCTCGCCATACAGGTATGTACTACTATACACTATATAAACCAAGTGTGTACTACTAGACTGTGTATGCTACATTATATATACTAAACCAGTGGTCTCTAACTCCTGGACTGGGGAGTGGTACTGGTCCATTGATTGTTTGGTACCGGGTCACACAGAAACAATAAATAACTTACATTAGTTCAATTTTATTCGATATAATATCAAACCCACAAGCGGCAAAATGAGTAAAAAACAGACGTCTTTGGAAAACGTTTATTCATATATTTACAAAATACCACAGTATTTGTGTTGGTCGTATCATTTTCTTTTCTTGTATTTATCCACCACATCTTAAAGGCCTGAAAATATCGTCAGACCTTAAACTGGTCCGTGGCACAAACAATCACACACACTCACACATCTGTTATACACAGAATAAGTAAAATTTGAATAAAAACTATTACAGAGTTCAAATATAGTCACAAAAATAGTCAACAAAATACTATACTATATACTTAAACATACAGGTTGTGTAGTACTAGACCATATGTACTACACTATATATACTAGTAGCTCCACTGTAACCATCCTCCAAGACACTATAAATCAAACCAAAGTGACACAAAAAAATATGAATGAGAAATTTGGACTGACTGACCACCTTTCAAACATGATTTACTGTAGGCTTATGTTGGATTTGGTTTAAAATTTTTCTGTTGAAATGATTTGAGTAAAGAAGGGACCTAACATTTAGAATTTGAATCATCTACCAGAAAAATCCACAAATGTTGAAACTTGGAATTATCGATGATCTAAACCAAACCAGCCAGCAGACACATTATATGAACTGCGGTATAAAATGAGATGATTTGTTATTCTGCATAAACACTTCTAATCCTAATAAGATTAGATAAATTGCAAATCTTAAAATTAAAATGTGATAATTAGATAACATAGTGGTATGATCTGAATACTGTAATAACTTCTTCTTCTCCTGTAGCACCACGGTCAGTCTCACCTGTTTAACTACGCCATGGACATCCTCAACATGGTCTTCACCGGGGTCTTCACTGTGGAGATGGTCCTTAAGCTGGTGGCCTTCAAACCCAGGGTACGGCGGCTTCCTCGCGCCAAAGCAATGGCGTTTTCTATTAAACAAACGTTAAGCTCCGCCCTCAAACGCCATCACAGTTCTCACAGATAGAATAGAGTGGTGCTTTTTCATTCATTCATCTTTGACTTTTCCCTAAGTTTCCAACGACCTTCAGATCAGGGCTCGGGATTAACAAACCGCACATTTGACTCGTGGGATAGTTTTACCTTTCACTGTTTTTGCCAGTTAAAGGTGCTCTGCGTAACTTTTTTGGAGGAAAGTGAGTACGCCAACTGTTTGTTTGCGTGGTGATGTGAATACTTTGCCAAAAATGTTTCACACTATGACGTTAAACTTCTTTATCTCCATGGAAACAAGCAAGTTACACTGTCAGCCAGACTGTGCTGCTCTGGTGCATCATATTCTTTTCATTGGGAGTGTTTTTTTATTGAACATCGGAGTGGAAATAGACTATATGTATCAGTTGTGCCGATATTTGGACTTATTTCCCTTAAATCTCCAGCACAGGCCAATATTTTTTGTCAATTTGCTGCCTAAAAAATACACACAAAGCTTTATTTTAACACTTTAATGAGAAGACATAACTGCACTAAATGTGACTACACAGCTCTTTTATAGGTTTTTGATAAAAGAGGGATGTGGGTGAGTTTGGAGTAAATTTAAATGACATATTTTGTGGAAAATAATCAAAATTGGCCCTATAAACTAGCCAGGCTGGTGCCACCTAGTGCCCCCACTCAGTTTCATTTCTCTCCAGCCACTAGGTCAGGAATCAGAATACACTAGACGGTTTGCAAGAACCCCGGAAGTTGTAGACTGTGCACCGACCAATCAGAGAAGAGCTGTGAAGTCAAACTCAAGTGTCTGTCTGGGTCCCTTTTGTGGAACAGCACAACAGTAAACAAAGCGTCGAGATGGATGTAGACGAAGACAGACATTCTGTGTTGGCAACGATTTCTGAGATCAAGTTTTTAAAGCAAGAACAAAGAGAATGTTTGGTGAATTTTATCAAGGGGAAAGACGTTATTGCCCTTCTTCCTACGGGATTTGGGAAAAGCTTAATATACCTGTTAGCCCCATTAGTGGTGCATTACATACGTCACAACCAAATAACAGCGATTGGTTAAATAAAAAAAGTACCCGCCTACAGTCGAGCGAATGAATCCAAATGCTGCGAGGTCAGACGGTTTCTCCGAAGTGGAATATGTGTAAAATCCCTCAGTCATCCAGGTAGAATCCATAGCAAAAGGACAAATTCAGTTTGTTAACTGGACAAAAGTTTATTTAGGTCGCACATACATATGCAGTCTTCATTTTACCGCTCATCACATTTACTTCAGTGGGTTTGATCACAGTCTGTCGGTGAGCCCAGAGTCGGGAACTACACCGGAAGTTGTCATCTCATGTTTCCAAACGTCTTCCTGGTTTGTGACTTAAGTGTGAATAGAGCCTAAACCTCTGACACTGGAGTCGTTGCTGCACTGGCAAGTGTGAGTGAAGCGTTAGTTACATGTCAGATCTGTGGAGAGGCAACTCTGCTTACAATAAAAATGCATATTTCTTGCATTTTAGACTTAGACTTAGATAAACTTTATTGATCCTAAGGAAAGTATCTTTGAGCAAAACATCCTTAATTAAAGAGAAAAAAAAGGTAGATTGAAAAGACTACATTTAATGTCATACATAACCTAAAAAGTTGCGCAGTGCACCTTTATAAGTGGGAAGTACTAGTTTAAAGGTTTTGTAAAGCCTGGATATCTCAAAACATGTTCTCATCTTTGATATCGAGCCCTGTATCCTGAGATCAATATCAAACGCTGAAGCTTGTGCCCGTGTAATCCATGTATCATTCTTTCATTCATTTTTCAAAATAAAACCAAAAAAAGAAAGAAAGAAGAAACAGAAAGAAAATGAAAAAACAACAATTTTCTTCATTATTTGTCTCCAAAATCAAAAAACGGATAACAATTAAGTTTTTCAGTTTTCGATTTTGTGTTAAAAACGGATAACAGACATTTCCAGTTTCCATGACTTAAACTGAGATGCCGGACTGAACCAGGACTAAACCAGGTCTAAACCAGGTCTAAACCACTAGGACTAAACCAGGACTAAACCCGTCTCAGTCCTGGTCTGGTCCCGGTCTCAGTTCTGGCCTCAGTCCTGATCTTGTCATGGTTTGGTCTGGGTTTCAGTCCCATTGTCAGTCCAGGTCTCAGTCCTAGTCTTAGTCCTGGTCCTGGTCCGGGTCCCGGTCTGTTCCCGGTCTCAGTCCTAATCTGTTCCCGGTCTCAGTAAACCAGGACTAAACCAGGATTGAACCAGGACTAAACTGGTTCAGCACTGGGATCAGTTCTGGTTTACTCCTGGTTTAGACCTGATTCAGTCCTGGTTCAGTTCCTGGTTCAGTTCTGGTTCAGTCCTGCATCACAATTTAACAACACAAGTTATCAGTTTTTTGTTTTGTTTGTTTTTTTCTTTCATTTTGGTTTTGGAGACAAATAATGAAGAAAATAGTTGTTATTTCATTTTCTTATTTTTGGTTTTATTTTGAAAAACGAATGAACGAATGATACACAGATTCCGTATCTTAGCCCTGATAGTTGTGTTGACCTTTGCCCTCCTGTGCCCTTTGACCTCGTGACCCCTTGACCCCTCCGCTCTCTCCTCTGCCCCGCCCCCTCCTCCTCCCCGCCCGCCCGCCGTGTCTGTGCCCGTGCCGTTGGACCAGGGCTACGTGGGTGACGCCTGGAACGTGTTCGATGCCCTGGTGGTGATCGGCAGCGTGGTCGACATCATCCTCAGCCAGGTACACCCCCGACCTCCGACCTCCGTGACCTATGGCCTATACGTGGCTGTGTCCTTCCTCTGCGCCCGCCTCCTAGCTCCTCTGTCCTCGTCTCCTTTCCTTCCTTCAGACTCTTGCTTCTATGAGAATTGTCTCTAAATGTGACTGTGGAGAAAGATAACACAGTATCAAGATAAAAAGTGATGTATGATTTTTGTTTTTTTGAGTTAGAATGACAGAATCGTCACAGAATGGTGTATTTGTGGGAAACACTGGAACACAACAAAACACAACTCCAGGTCTGTTTGTGATGGAGAAATAAAATTATAACATAGATCAGAACATAGTGTAATATGGGATCGTTAAATCTAAACCTGTTCAAAGCAATATGAATTTGAACAATACACGCATCAAGAATCTCTGACTTATGCTCATTGTGCAATGCATACTGGGAAGGATTTTCCGAAAAAGTGAGCATCAAACCGTCACGTTTGATTTTACAGTGGGATGCATCTTTTCAAGTCTTTTGAACCATATCGGTTTTTTTTTTTCTGGTTCTGATATTGTCATATTTTAGTTTTGGGATACAGACATTGTAATTGTGTGGTTGTTGGATCCTAACAGCGGAAAACAGCTCGAGAAATTTGTTTGCGAACTCCATAGATGCAAAAGGGAATCAGATGTGTGTGACTGCAAACCTCCGTTCAAACTGTTTCCCTTCCCAACGGAATTGAAAAATAGTGAAAGGTGAAGGTGATGGGCAGTATTGATGCACAGGAAGGACAAAAAAGGAAACCTTTGGCTGCCTAAATCATCTCGAGTTTGCAGGGAACATTTTGTATGTGGAGCGTCATCAAAGCAAGACCCTGATACTTCACTCAACCTCTGTTACGAATTTAAGAAGTCAACACCAAAGCGAAAGGCACCAGCTGTTCACCAAGAAACACCTTCCACTGCAAAGAGACCAAGACATGATGTTTATTTAAAACCACAAGAACAAGAAAGTGCGAGCTCAGCCTATTCGTCTTCTGAACCTCTCACCTAACAAACGAGATCCCGCTTTGATGGCTCCACATACAAAATGTTCGCTGCAAACTTGGGATGATTTAGTCAGTCAAAGGTTTCCTTTTTGGTCCTTCCTGTTGATCAATTCTGACCATTGCCTTTCACTATTTTTCAATTCCGTTGGGAAGGGAAACAGTTTGAACAGAGGTTTGCAGTCACACACATCTGATTCACTTTTGCATTTATGGAGTTCGCAAACAAATTTCTCGAGCTGTTTTCCACTGTTAGGATCCAACAACCACACAATTAACGATGTCCAAATCCCAAAACTAAAATATGACAATATCAGAACCAGAAACAAAAGCGATATGGTTCAAAAGACTAGAAAAGATCAACTTTTAGTTTGTTTTCCCACTGGGAAAACAAACATGGTGGTTTGATGCTCACTTTTTGGAAAATCCTTCCCAATATGCATTGCGCAATGACCGGAAGTCCGAGATTCTTGATGCGTGTAGTAGTCCAAACTTTATCATCGAAGTGTAATGAGTTAGTGTCCGTGCTGTGTTGACGTTCTCCGCTGTTTATTTCAAGTGTAAAAATACATCGAGTTTGGCTCTTGTCCATGTGCTTTCTGTGGTTATAACCTGCTTTCTCCTTCTCTCTCTTTCTCTCTCTCTCTCTGCCCCCTTTCTTTCTTGCTTTTTCCCTCTGTCTTCATTCTGCTTTTTCTCTCTTTCTCCCTTAATTTGTCTTCCTCTCGCTTCCTTTTCCTTTCTTGTTTTCTCTCTCTTCCTCTGTATTCCTTTCTTTCTGTCACTTTATCACTCTCACTCGCTCTATGACTTTCTCTTGCCCTTTTCGTCTCTTTGTTTCTCTCTCCCTCCCATTCTCTTTTTCTACTTCTCTCTCTCTTCTTTTCAAATCACTTTCTCCTTCTCTTCTCTCTCTGACCCTCTCCCCCTCTCTCTTCTTCTGTCTCCCTTCTTTCACTCTCCTGTCTTCGTCTTTTCTTCTTTTTTCGCTCTCCCTCCCTCTTCTCCCTCTCTATTTTTCTTTATATATTCTTATCTTCTTCCCCTCTTCTCTTCTTTTTCCCTCTCTCCTCCTCCTTTCTATCCGCTCTTCCCCTCTCGCTCTCTTTCTCCTCTTCCTCCTATCGCTCTCTCCTTTCCCTGTCTCTCATCTCCACTTCTTCTCCCCTTCTCACTCTTTCTCCTCATCCTCCTTTCCCTCCTATCTCTTTCTCCACTCTTCCTCTCCCCCTGTCTTTCTCTACTCCTCTTCTCCTCTCTCCTTCTATCCCTCTCCTTCTCTCTCCTCTTTTCTCTCCCTTTCCTTCCCCTTTCTCTCTCTGTCTCCTCTTCTCTCTCCTTCTCTCCCTCTTCTGTAACTTTCATCTCCTCCTCCCTCTTCTCTCTCCTTTTCTCTCTCTGTTTCCCCTCTCTCTCCCTGTCCTCTCTTCTTTCCCTCTCCTCTCCTCTCCTCTGTCCTTCTCTCTCTCTCCTCCTTTTCCCTCCGTCTCCTGTCTCATTCCGTCCCTCTTCTCCTCTTCTCTCCTTCTCTCCCTCTCCTCTTCTCTTCTTTCCTCCTCCCTCTCTCTTCTTCTCTCCCTCTCCTCTCCTCTCTCCTTCTCTCTCTCTCCTCCCTTTCTATCTGTCTCCCCTTGCTCCCGTTTTCCTTCTCTCTTCCCTCCGTCGCCCTCTCTCCGCCTCTCATCCCTCTCTCATTCCCTCCCTCTCCTCCCCTTCTCTCTCTCCCTCTCCTCTTCTCTCTCTACTCTCCTCCTCCCTCTCTCTTCTTCTCTCCCTCTCCTCTCCTTTTCTCCCTCTTATCTGTCTCTCGTCTCCCTCACCCTTCTCCTTCCTTCTCCTCTCCTCTCCTTCTTTCTCTCCTCCTCTCATCCCTTTCTCCTCTTCTCATCCCTCTCTTCTCCTCTCTCTGCTTCTGGATGTGCTGCTGCTGCTGCTTCAGAATTATTTTGCTGATGCATGGAACACTTTTGATGCCTTGATTGTTGTGGGTAGCGTGGTTGACATTGCCATCACTGAGATCAATGTAAGTAACACACGATCCTCTAAATCTACACACGCCTAAAACTACACTCTCCTGGCTTTGAGCTGCATTCAGAATCACTACTGAGGTGCTCATAAATGCTCCTCTGTGTTTTTAAAGTCTATACACCTTCTAAATATTTCAACACTGCTGCTATAAACAAACTTCTGTCTCTGATGTTGTTTATTTGTGCACCACAGTTCATGCACAAAGTGATACAAAGTGCTTAACACAATAAAAAGACAGTCAAATCTCAAAACAAACTCATAAAAATAGAAATAATCATCGTAAAATTTAAATTAAAAGAGAAAAGTGCAGAGTTCGGTTTCAGTCTTATGGAGCTAAACAGAACCACTTTGAGACTGGATTTAAACACAGTCAGAACAGAGGCCCATCTCACAGGTCCAGACTGTTCCAGGTTTTAGGTGGTTTTAGAAAACTGAAACATTGACTCACAGAGTATCAGCAGGAGGACAGGACTAAACCAGAACTAAACCAGGGTTAAATTAGAACTAAACCAAAACTAAACCAGGGTTAAACCAGGACTAAACCAGAACTAAACCAAAATTAAACCAAAACTAAACCAGGATTAAATCAGAACTAAACCAGGACTAAACCAGGACTAAATCAGTGTAAAACCAGGACTAAACCAGAACTAAACCAAAACTAAACCAGGGTTAAATCAGAACTAAACCAGGACTAAACCAAAACTAAACCAGGATTAAATCAGAACTAAACCAGGACTAAACCAGGACTGAACCAGGGTTAAACCAGACCTAAACCAAGACTAAACTGGGACAAACACAGGACTACAGCACGACTAATCTAGGATTAAACCGGGACTAAACCAGGCCTAAACCAGGACTCTGATCTCTGAGAGGTTCATATGTCACAGATGTACTTTGGTGCTCGGCCATGGAGAGACTTGTACAAGCAGAGCCGCTTTAAAGTCTATTCTCTGAGCCACTGGGGACAGTGCAGAGACCTGAGACCAGGACTTATGTGCTCAGACTTCCTGCTTCGAGTCAGGACCTGAGCTGCAGCGTTCTGGATGTATTGCCGATGTCTGACAGTGAGAGGCCATTACCGTATCTAACCTACAGTGGACAAATGTATGCAGAAGTCTCTCCAAGTCTTCTCTGTTGACCTTTTTGCAGTATTTTTATATAGTAAAAATCTGCAGATGTTATTGATTTGATGCATCTTTTAAAGTTCAAAGTTTAAAGTCCATAAGAGTACACTTTGGAGGAACAAAATTGACAATATTTAGTTTTAAATAACAATGATTCAAAGACTGCAAGACAAAACAAAACCAAAAATGAGTCAAGATTGTTCACTATGAGTGATGACTTTGGTGACGTGTGTGGACTTTAAAAACACGGAGAAGCACTTCTGGATTACCAACTAATGACACCACAGTGTGAGGTTACATATTTTAATGTAGAAACAGAATGGTCTGAAAGCTCCAAAAAGTTGTTTTAGTAGAATATAGAACCTTTAACACATGTTTGAATGCTGCTTAATGCCTGTGCGTGTCTGCACATGTGATATATGTGATTTATTCATTTATATAAATCCTAGGACATTCTTTACACATTTGTCATAAACTCTTCATATACCCATATTACAAGTGCTTGTTTTTTATGTATTTGAGTATTTTGGGTGAGATTTTAAGTAAATATTATTATTATTTTTCTAGTTTTTCTGAGGTCAGTGTGTGATGCTTCATTCATGTTATGTATATAAATCTATATAAAAAGTACATGAGTTAAAATGACTTACAGTACATTCTGACAATTAATTCGATTTTTTGTGTGCATATTTATTCCAGCTAGATTATTCAACTTGATTATTCAAATGTGCTGGTTTTTATCAATTTATTAATTTTTAAGTAAAATTTTGAGTAAATATCATAGACTGTACAATACATGCATCACGAATTTCGGACTTCCGGTCATTGCACAGTGCATACTGGGAAGGATTTTCCGAAAAAGTGAGCATCAAACCGCCATGTTTGTTTTCATAGTGGGATGTGTCTATTGTCAAAGTCATTCTTTTCAAGTCTTTTGAACTGTATCACTTTTGTTTCTGGTTCTGATATTGTCATATTTTAGTTTTGGGATTCAGACATCGTAATTATGTGGTTGTTGGATCCTAACAGCGGAAAACGGCTCGAGAAATGGACTTCGGAAGTTTGCGAACTCCATAAATGCAAAAGGGAATCAGATCTGTATGACTGCAAACCTCTGTTCAAACTGTTTCCCTTCCCAGCAGAATTGAAAAATAGTGAAAGGCAAAGGCGATGGGCAGGATTGATCCACAGGAAGGACCAAAAAATTAAACCTTTGGCTTAAATCATCATGAAAAGAAATCATCCCGAGTTTGCCGCGAACATTTTGTATGTGGAGCACCATCAAAGCAAAATCCTGTTTTAAGTTATAGGTTCTTTT
The DNA here is from genome assembly GCF_026225935.1 of Boleophthalmus pectinirostris. NCBI lineage: Eukaryota > Metazoa > Chordata > Actinopteri > Gobiiformes > Gobiidae > Boleophthalmus > Boleophthalmus pectinirostris. The sequence goes on along the minus strand of NW_026571515.1, from coordinate 14,135,572 downwards.
TAAAGACAATGCAGTAAAGTGAACTTTACTGACTGACAGTTCTGAAAATGGCTTGCAGCTAGCAGCCGAAACATGTCAACAAGGTAAATACACTTTACTGCATTGTCTTTAAAAAGAACCTAAGAAGTTAAAGTATATAAGAAGACAAAATGAATATCATTGGCTTAAAATCCTGTTTGTTAAGCGAGAGGTACAGAAGACAAACAGGCTGAGGTCACACTTTCTTATTCTTGTGGTTTTACAGCAACATCACGTCTTGGTCTCTTTGCAGTGGAAGGTGTTTCTTGGTGAACAGCTGGTGCCTTTCGCTTTGGCGTTGACTTTTTAAATTCGTAACCGAGGTTGAGTGCTCCACATACAAAATGTTCACTGCAAACTCTGGATGATTTCTTAGGCAGTCAGATGTTTCCTTTTTGGTCCTTCCTGTGGATCAATCCTGCCTGCATCGCCTTCACCTTTCACTGTTTTTCAATTTCTTTGGGAAGGGAAACAGTTTGAAAGGAGGTTTGCAGTCATACAGATCTGATTCCCTTTTGCATTTATGGAGTTTGCAAACTTCTGAAGCCCATTTTTCAAGCCGTTTTCCTGTTAGGATCCAACAACCACACAATTACGATGTCCAAATCCCAAAACTAAAATATCAAAATATCAAAACCAGAAACAAAAGAGATATGTTTCAAAAGACTTGAAAAGATCAGCTTTGACAATAGACGCATCCCACTGGGAAATCAAACATGGCGGTTTGATGCTCACTTTTTTGTAAAGTCCTTCCCAGTATGCATTGCACAATGACTGGAAGTCCAAAATTCATGATGCATGTATAGAAGTGAAGTTGATATAATTATTAATATTCATGTTTTGATTTACAGCAAAATAGTTAAGTAAAAAAACGTCTCACCCATTTACATTTACAGTACAGTCTATAGTAAATATGAATTATTTTGTATTAATTTCTCTTTTTACATAATAGAGTAGGTTTCTGAATACAGTTTCAGAGTGATGGAAAAATTAGCACTGTGTCCATAGCAACTAACAATTAATATGGTCAAAAGTTGTCAAAATGATGAATTAAACAGGAAGTTAAATGAATTATATCTGCTAAAGTAATTCTAGCTCATGTACTTACCCTGTTTGCTGTGTACACTTTTGCTGTAGTGGTGCTAGTTTAACTCAGGATTCACTTTTGGTTTCAAGTCGACAGCGATCCCGGTGGTCAAGGTGATAGTGGAGCCGGGGGTAAGGCCCCTCCCTCTCTGCATAAGCCCCTCTCACGTCCCCATTTCATCCAATCATTCTGTTGTCGGCGCCTGTCAATCATACAAACATGGATGCTGTTTGTTATACAGTCTAACGTGTTCTTTGGGTCATCGTTTCTGTAGGTTTACGCCTGCGTGTGGGCGGGTTTACTCCTGCCTGTGGACCATAGACTCACAGATCGTATATATGAATGGACAGAGCTAACGTTGCAAACAGGAAGTGCTCCAGGAGGCTCTTCTGGCTCCTTCTGGCTTTAATTGACTTACATTGTGATGTTGTGGCCCCTCTCGTTGTACCTGCTGCAGTGAGCCTCGTCATTTTGGTCTTAAATGTTTGTATTAACCTGCTCTACATGATCCAGAATTTTTCATATCTCTATTTTGTCCCTAAATCAAGATATGAACATAAATATCAAACCAATCTGAAGTCTTCATTCCCCGAAGTTGCGCCCACTAGCAACAGGTTTGACTGACAGCTAGTGCTCTTGTGGTTGCTGTGATACTTGAGTTCAGATTTCCAAATATAAATCCTTGCTCCAGATTCGCTCCTGTAACCATTGGCATCGGGAGCTTCATTTGAAACTTGCGATGCTCATGGGTACAGGAGCGAATCTGGAGTCAGGCTCTAGATCAGAGGTGTCAAACATACAGCCTGGGGTCCGGATCCGGCCCACCAAGACCTATAATCAGGCCCTCAGCTGATTTTCTACTAAAATGTTTAAATTATATTTTCAATTAAAATATTGGTAATTTTCTGCGGGGCTTAGCAGAGCAGCGTCTCCAGCATCTCTGTACGTGGCCCCTCCCACCAGAGCAGCACAAATGAAGACTTGTCTCTTTCCAAACGCTCTTAAAGGACGATCGTTTTGACTGTTGACCTTGACACCCTCATCAGCAAAATGTCAAAAATGAGAAAAGTGGAGCCGAGTGCAGGATTTTCCAAAAAAATTGACTTATTCCTATTTGCATACAAGTCATTATTAAAACATTGCGTTGAAATTGCATTTTTCTTAAAGTTTCAGGTTGTTAATAATATTATAATATTTTGTAAAAGAAAGAGTTCATCAATTAAAAAAGATTTCTGTAATAGATTTGTGTTTCTCTGCACAAATATTTTAACTTATTGCTATATTTGGGGTATATATGCCATGAGTTTTCTGTTCCAGCCCCTTTGGGATCAAAGTAGGTTTGCTCTAGATTAAGATTATGATTTTTTAAACTCACAAAATAGCGAAAAAACCCACCAGGGTCATGTAGAGCGAGTTAATATGAACTACGGTTGAACAATTTATCATTTTGGACCTAAAAATGTGGTCCCAGACAACACGATTTTGGGGAACTTGTGCTTGTGCAGTGCTTCTAAAGTCAAATTTAAGTTTAGTTCTGTGTCGACTCAAGGCACAGTGCCGCCGTCACCTTATCGCCATCATTTTTTATTTATGGTTCTGCGTCGAAGTCTATGTGCTGCGCTACAACGCTAAGAGGCGAGGATTTAAACCTGGCATTTGTGTAAAGCTTAACATGAACCATTTCCAACGCGATAGAAGCACAGAACAGACTCACCATCATCAGCACATCCTCTGTCACAGAAAGAACACTCATATTCCACTGAGTCGTGTCCTTTAGTCCGACAGAAGCTGAACCGCATCAACGCACAAGGAGCGAGCTGTTACAGTTTCTGCAAATTTGCCATGTGGTTTTAAGTTTCTGTAAAATGTAAACAAATGTGCGCAAAGCTGCATTAAACACATTATTACTCAATGTACACTGAAAGAAAGGAAAACAGAGTTCAGGAAATGTCTGTAGAGCGATGGTAGACAGGACCAAATTGGGCTTTACGGTTCAGCGTCAAATCGTCGGTGCAAGACTCTGGTATGATGCAAGTTTCTGTGATGTTTGCAAATGTTCATGTGCACTGAAACTTGATCTGAAAAAAAAAATCATGGATGAAATCGAAATCGCAATATCTGTCAAATAATATGAAAATTTAAGACCAAAATGATGAGGCTCACAGCAGCAGGTACAACGAGAGCGACGGCAATATCTTAGTGTAAGTAAATTGGAACCAGAGTCAAAAGGAGCTGGAAGAGCTGCATGAGAACTTCCTATTTGGAGCATGACGAATATCGCTTTAGCTATGTCCATTTATATAGACAGTCTGTTCTGTGGATGGAGTTTTCAGAGCATGGCATGGCATCAGATGTCAAAATACATATGGTGGTTGTTCTATTGTTATATGTTATTGTTTTTAATATGTTACAGGCAAAGTTGGAAATCAGAGAAGAAATGAGTTGAATGTCTGAACTGTCCAGTCAAAGTAGAAAAGTGTCATTATTCTCTACTTTGTCTGTTCTATAGAATGTCTGACACATTTAGACAAAGCAGAGAAGCACTAAACTGTCTGTATTTCACTGTTAAATGAGCTGCTCCTCTTCTCTGTTACATTCAGGTCTCTCCAGCTGTTCTCTTCCATCTTATTCCCCAGTTATAAGCAGCATTTTCAAGAATTTGATCGATTGTATTAATGGGAGAACAAAGACAAGATCAGCCGATATATTCTGTTCTATAATATATAATTCTATACAATCCTTTGCCTGTAACATAAACATATTTTGGTATCAGTGTGGGGCCAGTTTGACAATAGAGCTCCTGCACCCTGAACACTCTGTGGTTTGGAGGTGCATGCTGGGATTGCGTGATAACAGCTGCAGGAGCTCTATCATGGTGCTGTGGTTAGTGCTTCTGCCTCACAGCGAGAAGGTGTTACGTAGGAAAGTAACAATAAAACCAGGATGTTTAAGGTTTAATTAAAAATTGTGCATTTATTATTTACAGTATAGGAAAAGGGAAAGAAAAACAGACATTTGGGGAGAAAATAAAAAGGATTTAAACAAAATAATCTACTAAACTAAGGAGCCCTCACTAAGTACAATGTAACAAAATCTAACTAAAGTTGCACTGTGAACCAAAGGTGTCTCAACAAACTAACAGAGGCAATAGTCGGCCATATAACAAAAAACAAAATGAGACAACCAAAAATCAAACAAAAGGGCGAGCTGGCCACAGTGATCCAGCCGCCCCGAGCAGGCGGAAGACTGTCCTTTTTAAACCCCCGCTCCCACAGGTGGCATCCGTGGATTGGTGGGGGCAGAAGGGTGACCGGCCAATCCTCGACACGATGCAATGCCAGCCTCCATCCGGCATCTGGGTCCAGGTCCAGGGCTCATGGACCGAGTGCATCACACACAAAAGAAAATAGAGAAGGACAGGAGCACTAGTAATGAATTCTAAAAGGGCCGAGGCCCGTAACAGAAGGTCCTGGGTTCAGCTTCTGTGTGAAGTTTGCATTTTATACATACAAGTTATATGTTAATAACAACTTTCACTAAATATACTGTAATACATTTGAACACAGTGCTAGTGCTGCAGCTGCACTGGCTCAGGATGGCTACAGGTGCTGGGGTTTAGGTAGTGACCATTCAGATTAAAGAGAGGCATTTTAGGTTTAAACCAACTGGATTTCAGCTCTGAACCTGGCAACCCAAATGAGAGACTCATGTGAGGCTCATGCTGCTTTAAATTAATAATTGTCTTGAACTAAAACTCCAAATTATAACATAAACAACTTGTCCAATGTTTTTGTAATTAAGAGTAAATCAGCGTTATAATAGTTATCAGTAAAAGCTCTATTTGTTTTGAACATGTTTAACTTGGATTTGTGGACACAGTTTGGCCATACTATTACTGGACTTTAAAATCTATAGTTCTTTTTAAATAGTTATCTGAGATCTTAACAGTAGATGGCGCTGTTAACTTTATTATTACTATGTTGATCTGAAATAGTCTTCAGTTATTCTAAACATATAACTCAAATTAGCATCAAAACAAAAAGATACAGTGAATAAAAAATGGTGTATTGATGTTAACAATGTTTCTGTGATGAATCTTCAGTTATCACAGAAATAAGGTGCAAAGTAAAAATAACTGTGAAGATGTAGTTGTGGTTTGATGACTTTTTGACCTTTTGGTTGTGTGCACTTTCTGAAGAAACAAGAAATTTCCCGAAAAGATCTGTCTGAACTGATGACCCTTCAATATCACAATAATGCAAACGCTTTTTTCAAGGCGATGTCTGGGTTAGGGTTTATTTTTATAACAAGTGCTCAACATTTTAACTATGTTTTAGAATATAATGCAATTTTTCACTCTTAATAACAATAGTTTATTTTAAAGGACCCATATTACGCGATTTTCTGATGTGTTATAAATGTTGTTTCCTCCTCAAAAACATCACCAGAGTTGCGTTTTGCTTCATTTACACATGTTTAACACACAAACACTGCAGATTTAGAGCTCTTCTCTCAAACAGAAAACACTTTACTGATGTTATGTAGTAATACAGGAAGTGCTCCACTGTGTTTTTAAACTCCACACACCTTCACTAGAATGATTTGGATGATTTTAGACGTGGAATTGCTCAATCTCTACTTGAATTGAAGGTAAAGGAGCTGTTAAACTACGATCACATGACATCACAAGGTGGAACAGAGCATTTTGAGCTTTGGGGATGTAGGCAGACTAATCATACTCATGTGTGAATGAAACAAAACACAACTTCAGGTGTGTCTGTAATGAGGAAACTACATTAAAACATGGATCAGGAAATTGCGTAATATGGGCTCTTTAAATTCTAAAACTAATCAGTAAAGATCGAGTTTTGTCCTGTTGTCAGTATTCTTCAAATTAGTGGATAATATCAGTATAAGTTTTAGTATTAATTAGAATCTTGGTATCGATATGACAACGCTGGGGACTTTTTGTGAAACTGGCTCCCTCTGATTTTTAAAAGTCATCGACAATTCATTTTGATGGCAGGTTGTGTGTAACTTTTCTAGTGGAGGGTCCGTCAAATGCTTTTCTCCATGTAGATGTTATTGCTTTGTTTGGAATTTTTCACAGTGTGACATTAAACCTTTCTATTTTCATGGAGACCAAAACCAGACCAAGCTATAGGTCAGATCTGTGGATAGGCGACTCCGCTCACTGTCAGAATGTTGTTTTTCAAGGTATTTTTGAGCTTTAAAATCATCTGTAACTGGATAAATGTAAAGTAGAGTTGTCTAAAGAGCCATTAAACACCCTCACGAAGATTTAGTCCACCCCTAAGCAAAATCTGAAAAATGAGGGGTGGGATCTGGAGCGATGATTGACAGCCGACTGACACCTACAACAATCCAACACGGCACGGACCGGTGCACTCCAAACTTTGAAACAGAGCGGATATTTGTTCTCAGATCACGCCGTTTCCCCTTTTCTCCAGACAGGGTGGGAACATCGCAGTACCCAGCGCTGCCATGTAGGGGTGGGGCTGAGAGGCACTCCTCACAAACCACCCATAAAAGCTGCGCTCGTCATGTAATAACCTGCATCTGACTCATTGGCGGCCGTTAGTCCAACCCGAAAACTCAAATGTCATAGCCGTAGTTGATCCTAAAGAGGCCGTTACAGACACAACTTTGAACCAAAAGTCCAGTTTTTAACAAATATTCACTAAAATGACAAAACAAGTCCAGAGATCAGTATAGATTTCTATTTCAGACCAATTTACACAGATAATCAGTAGAAACAAGCGCAATCAGAGATAGCAACCTGGTCCCCCATGAGGCATCGGTGGGGGCAGTTCATCACCACAGAAGCAGCTTATGAAGAGCTCAGCCCATACTCCGGTTATGTGTGTGCCAACTTGTGTGACGATTGGGTGAATATTTTAGCCCGCAGATGGTTCAGAAATTGCCGACCCTTTATAATGGTGTGACCTTTCAATTGACCTGTGTGATCTCAAATGACCTCAGATCATCACCAAACTTTTTTTTGCAGCATCGGGCATGGGGGCTTGACCCACGTACCAAATTTGGCGACAATCAGTCCATAAATGGGCGAATTATTGTGAATGGACAGACACAGAGACCCACATGGTGAATACAAAATCTGGTCAACCCTTCGGGGACCAGGTAAAAAGTGATTTTGGTGTTTAGTGTCCCTTTAATGTCATACTGTGGAATATTCCTGGAAGAGCAATGACATTTCTATAGAGCAGGTGACGAATCCCCAACCAAAAAGTTACACAATGCGTCTTGAAACTGTCGAGTTTCTGTGTAGAGAAACTAAAACTGGTCTTGCTATGTAATGTACGGCATGTATTAGGGATGGGACGAGACAATGTCCACAAGACGAGACAAGTTACAAGATTGTGTCCATGAGAGCGAGACAGTTCGAGATTTTAACTTAATTCCTAATGTGTACGTTTGGCAATTCATTTTCCAATTTTGACCTCACAATTTTTATTTATTTGATTTCATGTTTTTGTTTCCATTCTAGCATTGCTTTTTGGAACTGTACCGCCACACACTACAGGATTTTTTGGTCTTAAATGATTTTTAAACGTCCAACAAAAAGCGCACACCACAGACACGAGGAGAATCTTATGAGGCTTTAAATCTCCGATCACAAAGACTGCAGCGGGATCCGTCTGCGGACCACTGGATATAAAGCTCTGAGTGCGATGGTGTCACCTGTTTAATGCCTAGAATAAAACCACTTGCTTTGAGACTCTTAAGTGTTCAAAATATCAGAGCAAGGTCAAAATTGTGTTATTATTATTTGTAAAACGTGGTGCAAGACTTCAGATACATGATTTTTAATGCACAGAAGGCTGGCGGTAAAGTTCACAGGAAGTAAAGTCTCAAGTAAACAAGTGTAAACAAACACACGTGAGGAACTACTCTTGCCTTTTTAATTTTACAGGGTAGCCACGGGGTCTTAAAACGGTCTTAAAATTCATGTTTCTAAATTAAGACCTTAAAAAGTCTTAAAGTATGCTGTCCAAGTCCTATTTTTTTCACAAAGGTCTTAAATTTCATTAGCCTATTATTAGCAGCGTTAAATGGAGGGAGGGGGAAAAAACAACAACGTGAAATCAGGTAACGTGAATGAACGTGTAATTTGGAGTATGTGCAAACAATACTTTCTGGCGCCAGCGGCAATGAGTAAACAATCAGTAGAGTGGAGGAAGACGTTGGATGGATCATAGTGAAGTGTAGGTGTAATCCACAGTGGCTCTTAGATTCTAGATATAGTAGTTGGTTGGTCATTATTAGAATTGGATCTGGTGTTTTTTGCCCGCTGTTGGTCTTAATTTTCATTTAAGTTAAAAGTCTTAAATTTGGGGTAGTCAAACCTGGGGATACCCTGTTTTAAAGAATGCTTCAAACTGGACTAATAGCGCTGTTTTGTGGCGAGACATTACTTGTGGAGGACAGTTTCTGAATGAAAATACTGCAGTTTAACTTTACAACTTACCGGTACAACTTTAGGTGAGTGATAATTATTTTCACTATACTGAGTTTGTGTCTTGCGCCGCTGTGTCCGTCACTCCTCTTCCCCTGAAGCTTTGTTTTACTGTCTTTTACCGTACGCACTAACACCACACACACAACGAGCGCAGTGGCTTCATAATCTCACAGGAATATATAAACGCCTCCTGAAATCGTGAAGAAGCAAATCGCAGCCAAAATCGGGCAAATTCTCCTGTAGTGTGTGGTGGCCTTAACCGTTATTTTGTCCAATCCAAATGTAAACACCAACAAAAAAATCGTATGAGATAATTTTTCTCATGTGTTCACGATCTTGTGGCAATTTTGTCTTGCAAGATCTTGTGGCACGAAGTCTTGTACCATCCCTAGTATGTAATGTAATGTAATGTAATCTTTTTTTTCTGTTTTCAAACTCATTGTCCTGCATGCTCTTTGAATGTCACACTTGAGATGCTTGTTTAATGGAGTTTAATTAACCTAAATTCAACCAGGAAGACTTCATTTTCTTTTTTTTTTCTGTCCTGGTTGAATCAAATGTACTGTAAGGGTTGTATTGTTTTTAATTTTATATCCTGTTGTCGTAGAACACGGAGGACAGCGCGCGTATCTCCATCACCTTCTTTCGCCTGTTCAGAGTCATGAGGCTGGTCAAGCTGCTGAGTCGAGGGGAGGGCATCAGGACTCTTCTCTGGACCTTCATCAAGTCGTTTCAGGTACATGACTAACACACAACCTGAAGTTATCTCTAAATAAGATGGGTTTGAATTTGAAAGCCTGATAAAGACGTCCTACCAACGTCGGAAAAGGGTAGCCTGATTCATCAGCCGGTTTCACTTCGTGGAAACCATCTGACCTCACAGCATTAGGATTCGTTCGCTCGACGGTAGGCGGGTACTTTTTTATTTAACCAATCACTGCTGTTTGGTCGTGACGTATGTAATGCACCGAATCCCGTAGGAAGAAGGGCAATAAAGTCTTTCCTCTTGATAAAAATCACCAAACATTCTCTTTGTTCCGGCTTTAAAACTTCGATCTCGGGAATCGTTGCCAACACAGAATGTCTGTCTTCATCTACATCCATCTCGACGCTTTGTTTACTGTTGTGCTGAACCACAAAATGGACCCAGACAGGTGCTTGAATTTGACAGCATGTCTTCACAGCTCTTCGTTGATTGGCCGGTGCACTGTCTACAACTTCCAGGATTCCTGCAAACCGTCTAGTGTATTCTGATTCCTGACCTAGTGGCTGGAGAGAAATGAAATTAATCGGAGGAACTAGGTGGCACCAGGGGACCTATGGACTTTTCAGAGCTTTTAATGATTTAATAGTTGTTTACTCCTCAGTGACCCTCTGGAGATGTATTTGGAGTGACTTGTGCATGGTTGGGTGATCTTTATTCTCTGTATTCAAGGCAACATAGCTCTGATCTCACCCCATAAACAGTCTCATATATACAAATACCCAGGGCCCCTTCAGTCAATATTAGTGATTGCACTTGTCATAGGCAGATAATAAAACTCACAGAAACTCACAGGCAAAAACAACAGATGTGGATTGTACTGTGCACATCACATTTTCCGTCAACAATAAACCAATCACACGACACAAAATTTCCATGTGACTGAAGATAATTGTCATGTATTCTCTGTGTTTGCTCAGGCTCTCCCGTATGTGGCCCTCCTCATCGCCATGCTGTTCTTCATCTACGCCGTCATCGGGATGCAGGTAAAACACAAAGTCAGAACACTCAGGCTCAATATACAGTCCTGGAACATGGATGAACCTGTTATTATTTTATATTTATCACATCTCTGCTGACGTATGTGCGTGTGTGTGTATCTGTGTGTTTTTGTGTGTGTGTACATGTACGTGTGTATTTTTGCATGTATGTCTGTGTATTTGTGCATTTGTGTGTTTGTGTGTGTTACGACTCAGCTCACTAGGGGATGTAACAAATAAAAAACAAAACAAGAACAATCAGAGATACCAGCCTGGTCCCCATGAGGCATCGGTGGGGTCAGTTCATCACCACAGAAGTAGTTTATGAGGAGCTCAGCCCATATTACGTGATCATTATATCCACAGTGCAATGTGTGTATCTGTACAGGCCCATGAACATTTGTGTGATATTGGTCACACATGAGAATCTCTGTGTTTACTAGTGTGTAAACAAATGTAATTTTTCATGAGTTGTGTATATGTTAGTTGTGTGACTGTAGATCAGTGTGTTGTGTATCACCAGAAAAAGAAGAAATGGAAATTATTTTCGTTCCAGTTAAAATTGGAATACACTGAAAGAGAAAGGAACTGTTAATTAGTGATTGTCTCGAAAACTATTAATATTTTACAATACAAATACATAGAATTTTAAATGGATAATAATTTTTCTGAGACTTTGAGACCACTCCCGTTGCTCTAGGTCCATCTTTCACGGAGTTATGACCAAAAACGCATATTTGACCTTGGTTACCTTGACCTTCAAGTGACCTTGACCAGTTTCAACCTGTAACATCCAGTGTGCCCCGGTTATGTGTGTGCCAACTTGTGTGATGATTGGGTGAATATTTTAGCCCACAGATGGTTCAGAAATTGCTCAAATTGCCCATCCTTTTTAATGGAGTGACATTTCAATTGACCCGTGTGACCTCAAATGACCTCGGATCGTCACCAAACTTTTTTTTGCGGCATCGTGCACGGGGGCTTGACCCACCTACCAAATTTGGAGACAATTGGTCCATAAATGGTGGAATTATCGTGGGTGGACAGACACACAGACACACAGGGTGAATACAAAACCTGGTCAACCCTTCAGGGATCAGGTAAAAACAACATGGAGAATGGAATAAATTAAGTAATGTTTAATTAACAGGAAAGTAAAGGATAAATTAACAAAACAGGCTAAAGTAGGTACATAAAATAACCTAAACTAAGAAACAAAATAACAGGATTAACATATGAGTTTTGTGTCTGAAAAACAAAAACAAAAAAACGAGTCATTAAACTAAGGGACACACAACACAACTAAATCACAAGTGTCCCAAAGTAAAACCACATAAATCGAGTGACAAAATAAAAAAGTGCACAAAACAGAACTAAACTAAATGAGTGTCTCAACAAAAACTAAATCAGACACATACTAGTACAAACACAAAATGGCAGACGGCCACAAAGCCCCAAACAGGTATGGAGAATCACCTTAAACAGGGGCAGGAGGCTGGAGGTGAGGCAGGATTGGTCAGGCGTAGAAGTGCTCCACCAAACAGGGACCAGGGCTCTCACAGCAGGAATCCATCGGAAAGAAAGAAATTAGAACACACACAAAACAAATCAAAGAACTGGAGGCCTGGGGCTGTAACAGTGTCTTTGTCTGTGCAGGTGTTTGGGAAAATCGCAATGGTGGACGGGACTCAGATCAACCGCAACAACAACTTCCAGACGTTCCCACAGGCCGTGCTCATGCTCTTCAGGTCAGACTTTTTGAGATTTTAACCGTGTTCCTTCTGATTTCTAAAGCACAAAATGTACTTTCTTATATGAAAAAGTCTTTAACCCAAAATAATATTGCATTAATCTTATAAATTGCTTTTCTAGACACTTGGAGTTGCTTTACATCTCATTATTTATTTATAGGGATGTAACAGTAATCAAAATATTGTGATATCCTGTAGTCAAAAGTCTCACAATAATACCACGGACCATCACAATATTTCAAATTACAAGTTTCTTTGCTTAAATTCATTGTTATGGTGCAGCAACAGCTAAAAACTGAGAGAACTACATATACCATGATCCTTTGCTCTGTTTCAGTTCAAGCGGCATGATGAAATGACATTAAACTGTTATTAAATACTTTTACATCTTAATTATTTGCATTATGACAGTTAAAAAACTATTAAAAGTAGCATATTTACACTTTTTAGCTTACACAAAATAAGTATTGTTAAAAAAAAAAAAAATTATATGTACTTTACTTAAGTGGATTTTAAAGCGGATAGTTTTTACTTTTACTTCACTATATTTGAGAGCAGGAATCTGTATTTTGTACCACACTACATTTTTGAACTGGACTGAAAAGTAAAAGTATTTTTTATTATTGTTTGAGACAATGAGGAGGTTTTTTTTTTATCAAGTTCATAATTTGAGCAAACAAAAATATACAAAAATTAAACCTGATTAATTTTTAACTAAATTCAACACAAATCTGAATCAAAATCACTACAGTTGAAGCTTTATTAGATCTCAAAATCTGCATGAAATACTTTTACTTTTTACTCTTTAAGTATTTTTTTAAACAGGTACTTAAATACTTTTACTTAAGTAGATTTTTCAGGTGATACTATTACTTTTACTTGAATATTTTTCTTTGCTCCAGTATCTGTACTTTTACCTAAAGGTGCACTGTGTAACTTTTTGGTTGGGGGTCCATCACCTGCTTGTTTCTATGGATACGTCATTCCTCTGCCTGAAATATTCCACAGTATGACTTTAAACAGCTCTGTCTTACAGGTATTGAATTACAGGTTTTAAAGCTCAAAAATGCCTAGAAAAACATTCAGAAAGACATTCTAACTGTAAGCAGGGTCGCCTCGCCACAGATCTGACTTGTAACTTGGCCTGGTTTGGTCTCCATGAAAGGATTAATGCCATACTGTGAAACATTCCATACAAAGAAATAACTGTGTCTTCCTGGAGAAAAGAATTTGATGGACCCTCCACCAGAAAAGTTTCATAATGCACCTTTAAGTCACAGTACGGTTCACTTTAGTCTATGATTGAACCACTCACCTTCTGGTTTGTGGGCGAGCGCTGTACCACTGTGCCACTGCTGTTGTAGGTGTGCGACCGGGGAGGCGTGGCAGGAGATCATGTTGGCCTGTCTGCCTGGTAAACTCTGCGACGTGGAGTCAGACTATAACCCCGGAGAGGAGCGCACCTGTGGGAGCGGCTTCGCCATCATCTACTTCATCAGTTTCTACATGCTCTGTGCTTTTCTGGTACGACCACACCACACCTCTGTCTCTCTGTCTGTGCAAGGAGCAGGGTTCTGTGATATTAGGGGGATAACCCTGTACTTTTCTGATACAACAACACTAAAACGTAGAATAGAATAGAAACAATAGAGAGTGCGGATCGGGATGAATTTTTCTGTCTGAGCCCAGCCCACGTCCGACGGAGCAGTGATCGAATCTGACCCGAGCCCAAAAGGCTTTAAGATATTTGTGTCTGAACCCAACCGAACCCTACACAGTTAAAATCACACTATTTTCACAGGTCTACTAATGACACTAATGATATTATTTGTGTGGCCTCTAACGGACACAGAGATGCAAAATACAATCTCGGGTTATAGCGAAAATAATGAGAAAACTGTATTACTCACATCTCGTAAGGTCCACACTATCCATAGAAATTGTCTTCTGCAAATAATGACATCAAGTCCATAAAACAGTGCTGTTATTCCAGTTTGAAGCGTTCTTTAAAAGTAGAGAGAGTGAGAGTAGTTCCTCACGAGGTGAAGCTGCAGATTTGTGATAGTGACTCCACTTCCTGTGTACTTTATTGCCACTCTTTTATTCTTTTACAAATCACATATCTGAAGTATAGTACCACATTTCACAAATAATAATAACACAAACTTGTATCTAAACTAGAAGTGCAGAAGCTCTGATCTTTTGATCTTAAGAGTCTTAAAGTGATCTGTTTTACTGTTGACAGGAAACAGCTGACGCACTGATATGTCCGAGTCTGACCTGAGCCTGAAAAGTTCTAAATATTTGTCCAAACCTGTTGGACTTCGACTTTCCATACTCTAAACCACATCACACCTCTCCCTGTCGGTGCATGGAGCAGGGCTGTAGGATATGAGAGAAGAAGCAAAAAAAGATGATTACTAGTTCTTAGCAGCACGGTGGCTGAGTGGCTAGCACTCATGCCTCACAGCAAGAAGGTTCTGGGTTCGATCCCTGGGTCGCCCGGGCCTTTCTGTGTGGAGTTTGCATGTTTCTCCCCGTGTCTGGATGGGTTTCCCCCATCAACCCAAAACATGCTACAGGTCTCCATAAACAGTTGATAGCCATGGTCAGTTAAATACAATCAATTCAATCATTGTGTCCTTAGGCAAGACACTTGCCTAGTATGAAAGTGGTGTGTGTGACTGATGGTGGTGGTCGGAGAGACTGATGGCGCCGAGTGGCATGGCAGCCGCGCTTCTGTCAGTGTGCCCCAGGGCAGCTGTGGCTACAATAGTAGCTTACCATCACCAGGTATAGAGTGAATGAATGCTGAATAATGCTCTGTAAAGCGTCTTTGTCTGTAAAAGCGCTATATAAATAAAGACTTACTTACTTATTCCAGTATTTATACTTTGGACTGTAAGAGAACTGTATGTAACCTGTGCTCTTAGACTTAAACAGACTTTATTGACCCACAAGGGAAATTACTTGGACACAGTAGCTCACACATCACAATATATTACAAAATCAAAGAGTAGAATAAAAAAATATATATAAATAAATGTAATAAACTTCTAAATAAGTAGCAATAAAATAGCAAGTGACTGGAATCAATAAGACATAAAGTATATAAATGTATGTACAGTAAGTAAAACAAAAATATTATATTATATTGTAATATAAATACAGTATATCACAGTTATATACAAGAGAAAAAAAAAAGTTAAAAAACTACAATCATGACTGAACCTGTGTTGCCTGCAGATAGAAACACATACAGGTCCTTTAAGTATGTGACAAAACCTGATATCAGCCAGTACTTTTAACACAACAAATCCCACCGATCTGCATTGTAAATGGTTCAGCAACAGACAGTAAATTGTTTTATTAAATGTGCATTATGTAACTTTTTGGTTGGGATGTGCTCTGGATATGTCATTGTTCCACAGTGTGACATTAAGCAGCTCTACTTTACATTTATTCAATTACAGGTGTTTTTTTTTTTCAGTTCAAAAATACCAAGAAAAACAGGCATTCTGACTGTGAGCGGGGTCGCCTCTCCACAGATCTGACCTGTAACTTGGTCTCAGTGAAGATAGAAAGGTTTAATGTCATACTGTGAAACATTCCATACAAAAAAATAACAAAAAAGTACATAGCGGACCCTTCCCGAACTGATCCTAGAAACTATACCCAATATTAGAACATAAAAAATAAATTTATTTTAACACTGTTGAACAATAGGTTTATATGTTTTAGATCATTAACCTGTTTGTGGCCGTCATCATGGACAACTTTGACTACCTGACGCGTGATTGGTCCATTCTGGGACCGCACCACCTGGACGAGTTCAAGAGGATCTGGTCCGAGTACGATCCTGAGGCCAAGTGAGTACTGCACTGTGCACTGTGAGGATGGCTTTCCGGGGATATCAGGCTAAATTTCTCTTTCAAGACTAAAAATCTGAATTACAGTAAAAAAAAAAAAAAGACTCTTGCAAGAGAATGATTCTAAATTCAAGTTATTTGAACATTTTTGCAGTAATGTTATTTACTGTTCTGCATTATAACTCAGATAGCTCAGTTGTTAGAGTCGGCGGATGTGAGGGTCTGTGGTTTGAATCCCCCTCCCGGTGTTGGTAAAGCTGTCAGAACCCCTGTCCTACAACGTTTTGGTGTGATTGTAGCTTCCCCAGATGAATGCTGTTGTTGTGTCCTTGGTCAAGACCCTTAACCCAGTTCACCCCTGTCTGTGTACACTGGTGTAGTTCCTTAACTATTTTAAATGTATAGTGTAATTCTGCTTAATGTTTGAATGAGCTAAATTAATTTTAAGCTATATGTCTTGCATTGTGGCAGAAGGACAGAGTTATAGTTAAATCTAAATTAAAAGTAGTTAAATCTAAACATTGTGCTTGTGTGTGTGTGTGTGTCTGTGTGTCTGTGTGTGTTTGTGTGTGTGCGCGTGTGTCTGTCTGTGTGTGTTTGTTTTTCAGGGGTCGGATCAAACACCTGGACGTGGTGACGTTGCTGCGCAGGATCCAGCCGCCTCTGGGCTTTGGGAAGCTCTGTCCTCACCGCGTGGCCTGTAAGGTCAGTGGCAAAAGACACATATGTTATCTTTAATCAGACATACGCTAACTATCGTTTAATCAGAGCGGCAGTAATGCAACTACACTCTCCAGTCCTGGTTTTGTACATGTAAGTTATAAACCCTGTTGTAATTGGAGCAGAGCAGTGGTGAGCCTGACTCTGTGTGTGTGACCTCGTCTTGTTCCTCTGCAGCGGCTCGTTGCCATGAACATGCCCCTGAACAGTGATGGCACGGTCATGTTTAATGCCACTCTGTTTGCTCTGGTGCGCACGGCTCTCAAGATCAAGACTGAAGGTGAGGATCGTATGAACAGTAGGTCGTACTGTTACTGTACTCACTTACATGGACTCACCCTGTCAAAAGTTTGGACAAGCTTTTTAATTTCTGTTTCTTCTTTATTTCCGTGATTGTTTACTTTCTGGATTCTCATTGAAGCATCGAAACTATGAATAACACATACGGAATGTAGGAAACAAAAATTAATCTCCAAAAAAAAAAGAACACATAAATAAAATAGCCACTCTTTGCTTTGATTACTGCATTGCACTGTGGACTTCATCATGACACTGGGTGGATACTTTGAGGAGCTGAATATAAAATCTAAATATATTTAACTTTTTTTCTTTTCTACTTAAATATGTAGATTTTGCACGGCATAGCCAATCTCTTCAGTGTGAATATAAAATGTAGACACTAGGGTTAGGTGATAATACAGTATTACAGTATACCGCGGTATCAAAAAGTAGCCATGGTATCAGTTTCATTACCCTCATTAAAAAAATCTGCAGCACATAAGGACCTGATATTAAATTATAATTTCTTGATACCTAAATTGAATGAATGTGTGGTTGTAATTTCAATTTAATGTTAACATGATTTAAAAATAGTGTCTATAATGTTTGTTTTAACTGTGTGGGGAGATGACGTTCAATAAGTTTTGTTCCGTTGTTACTTGATGCTCATAATGGAGACCAAGACAAGACCGCAGGTCCGGCTGCAAGCAAGTTGGTCCCAAAAAAAAAATAATAATAATACTAGTACATCTGCAATTTGGCAGCATTTTGGCTTTAGGCCACATTTGTTTATGTTTTACAAAAACTAAACTTAAAACCACATAGCTCATTTGTATAAACTATAAAGCGCTGATATAAACAGCTGTTTCCTTTTGCGCTGATGTGGTTCAGCTTCTGTTGGACTAAAGGACATGACTCAGTGGAATATGTGTTTTTTCTGTGACAGAGGATGTGCTGCTGATGGTGAGTCTGTTGTGTGCGTGTATCATGTTGGAGATGGTTCATGTTAAACTTTTCAGAGATTATAAATCTGCAGGTCATACACACAGACTGCATGGTCAGTGCGGCTTTGTAGCTTACCAAAGTCGTACTAAAACATTTTGGTAATACAGTAATACCATATACCCCAGTAAAATCCTAAGAAGGTTTAACAGTATCAAAATTTGGATACTGCTCAACCCTAATGACACTAGTGAACATAAAGAGAGGGAGAGATACTTCATTGAACAGAGGGAAATTTAAGTTTTGCTGGAGCAACATTTACACTGTTCTTCAGTCGCCTTTGTGTTTCAGTCAAAGTTCTTAGTGCATTTTAACAGGAGGACTGGTCAGGGAGGGTCAGCACATCTGTGTCAGGACAGTTTGAGGAAAAAAAGAGTCAAAAGTCCCTCCTGTGTCCTGCGGATCCAGATGAACACAACAAGAAAGGCCTTGTTTTTTCAGGTTGGTAATGAACTGGTCCATCACCTTAAGGGATTTCCTCTGGTCTTCTATGGTGTAAAAAGTCTGTAGCAACTCTAAAGTCCATAGCTCTCCATGGATACAGGAAAAACAAACAACTCATTTCACAAAATCCAACAGTCCCGTACTTGTGTCCTCTGAACTGCACATGCTTCACTTCTTAGTTGGTTAAATTTCCAAAATATGATGCTAAAAACTGATGCTCAGTGTGAGAGCCAAGCCACAAAAACAGCCAGAGAACACTGAATGAGAGACAGTGTGTCCAAACTTTTGAATTTTTGTCCAAACTTTTTAGTTACATTTTCTTGAAAATAGTATTTGGTTTGCATACTTTTACTCCGATTTGAGTATTATATTTCATAGTGTAACAGTTCTCTTACTTGAATAAAAGTTGTGGTTCTTTTTCCTACTGTAAGTAAGGCTAACAAAAGCTTTTATGTTGAAAGTATGAAATTATCTCAACATTTGTGTGCTCCTTCAGATATTATTTAGATCTTAAATTTTGTATCTGTCCTTTGAAAACACCAGATTTGTGCATTATTTAAAACGTTGTACTATTAATCAACTACAAATTAAAAATCAGATGACAGTTACTCTTTAAGTTACTCTTGAGTAATACTTTTCCCAAATACATGAATAATTTCTTGGACCACTACTTTATTTATTTATTTATTATTTTGAAGTAACTTTGCTTTCACTTGAGTATAAGTAGTTCAAACTAAAGACCCAGGAAGTCAAAGTGTGATCATGTGACCGAAGGAAACCTGGACGAAGCCAATGAGGAGCTGAGGGCCGTCATCAAGAAGATCTGGAAGAGGACCAGCATGAAACTCCTGGACCAAGTGGTGCCCCCTGCAGGCGGTTTGTACAACACACAACTCTAAAACACAACAACAGGTCAACAGTAACTTAGCACCAAAACTCAAACGGTGTCACCAGTGCAGTGTTTTTGATATTAAAGGTGACATATTGGGCAAAAATTGACTTTTTAGAGCTATCAAAGGTGCACTATCTAACTTTTTACAATTAGTTTAGATTAGAAAAGATTATTATTACATTTGTATGTACATTTGTATGTACTTTACATATATTTACATAGCAAGATCAGTTTTAGTTTCTCAACACACAGACAGCTTAAAGGTGCATTATGTAACTTTTTGGTTGGGGGTCCATCACCTTTTTGTTTCTATGGAAATGCCTTTACTCTTCCAGGAATGTTCTACAGTGTGACATTAAACAGATCTACTTTACATTTATCAAATTGCGTGTGGTTTTATAGCTCATAAATTCCTAGAAATACAGGCATTCTGATTATGAGCGGGGTCGCCTCTCCACAGATCTGACCTGTAATTTGGTCTGGTTTGGTCTCCATGAAGATAGAAAGGTTTGATTCCATACTAGCTTTCAGGCTGGCCAGAATGGTGCTGGTTCCCACACCACTTTAACTGGGAACCAAAGTGTTTATCGGTGAATGACCCATGTTCAAACCGTTTAAGTGAATCCAGGGTGTGGATTTACCACCAAATTAAAACAAGGCCGTACAAAAACAGATATCACGGTGAGGAAAGTAACAATCATGAATTGCATCATCGACACCAGCGAGCGTTTGTTCTCTGTATCTGCGCCAATCTCTGCTAAAACATCTGCTGTGGAGAAACATCCTCTATGGAGGCGGCAGTGACACCAAATCCAAAGATGGAAACTCACCACCAAACACATACAGCACATATTTGGTCTCCTCCACTGACTGTTCTTGTCACTTGATTTCTCCACCATGATTCCACACACATCTTTTCTTCGTTTCTTTATTTAACCATGTGTGACCCAGATGAACCTGCTGACTCACTTGGAAAAAATTACTTTTTGGTTCCTCGAATGATCTGATTTTCGGTATGAGCACGTCAGTCGGTTGGAGATTAGGTTCAGGAACCAGCACCAGCACTGACTGTTCTCTGTCTAACTGTGAAACATTCCAGACAATACGATAACATCTCTGTGGAGAAAAGCATTTGACGGACCCTCCACCAGAAAAATTACACAGTGCACCTTTATAAACCTGTGTAATATCCAAAGTCCTGATTATTATTGTCTGTGCCTCGTCTCTGCTATAGTCTCCCTCTCTGCATGTCTTTATGTGTTTCTGTATGTGCACCGTAGTGTAGTTTGGCTGTTGCTTTGTCGCTAACTCTGTTTCTGCTTTTGCTTCTATGCCGAGCTTCTCTTCTTCTGCAGCTCCAGCCTCCGTAGCCCCTGTCAGTCCTCTTCTCTGTAGCGCCCCCTAAGCTCTTTGGGGCAGTCCTGTTTTAGCCGGTGGCATGAACGACTGGCACCTCCGCCCATAGTACAAATAACCAAGGCTCTCTCCAGAAATTAAATACAGAAATCTCTTAAATTACTTTTTCATGCAGAAGATTCCATGTTGTACCTGATTTATTGTAGCTTTACTCATTTTCTTGCTCTTTACCAAATTTCAACAATATTTACTGAATATATTTACTGAAATAGAAGTTCATAATATCTCAAACTCAAGCTGAAAAAGTGTCTGTAGGGTACAACTCACTCATTTTATCTCTAATAACGTTTTCAAGAAATGTAATATCTTTTTTTAAATTTTATGTAGTATCTGTGGATATCTGTGGATTTTATAAATTGCTGAACTGAACAGTATAAGAGTATTTCCTTTCTGAACAGAGCCTTTCAGTTTGAGCTGTTTCAGGTGTTGTAAGAAAAGTGGCTTTACTTTAAATTCTTTAATATATTACATTTTCATAAGCTAGTTCAGGGATCTCCAACCGTTTGCATCCAGTGAGCTACATTTAGAAAATAAAAAGAGCCAGAGAGCTACTCATTTTAGTGATCGCAATAAACTGAGTGGATATAAGAGGGCAAGCCTTAGATGTTTTACAGTTAG
Organism: Boleophthalmus pectinirostris; assembly: GCF_026225935.1. Lineage (NCBI taxonomy): Eukaryota > Metazoa > Chordata > Actinopteri > Gobiiformes > Gobiidae > Boleophthalmus > Boleophthalmus pectinirostris. The sequence goes on along the minus strand of NW_026571515.1, from coordinate 14,114,232 downwards.
ATGCCTTTAAAACATTAAACCATTATCCGTTTTATTAGTGTACAAAGTTCAAAATAAAACATTTGCCATGGTAATTAATCAAATTTGAGTTTTTCAATATAATACGTAATTCAGAAATCTGCTGACTCTCGAGCTACAGGTTGGAGACCCCTGACCTAGTTAATTTATCTAAAAATCTATCTCGCAGCTGCCTGAGTGAGAGCAGCAGACCAGAGACGGATTAAAAAAGTAAACAAAGACATTCAAAAATATTACACAGGACTAAGACCTCAGCCTATATCCTCATTTTGGCCTGTACTCTAATCTGATATATGTTTTAGTCAGTTCTGAAATATAAATAGAATTCTTTCTCCACCGGTGTTTTTACATTAGTCAACATTTATATTTGAAATAAGAGTTCTAAACACTAATCTACAGAGCTCAAAACTGAGAATAGTCACCACATGATTGAAAAAGCCACATTTCCTATAGGCCTGGAGCTTTACTCCATTTCCCCTCTGAGTTTTGTGTGTCTGAGACACACTCCTCTGCATGTGTGTGCTATGGGGAAAAGCTGCTTATGCATGTGCTTTAGTTAGTCCAGTCTACTCTGCTGTTTGTTGTTTTGGTCGGTTCCCAAGGTTTATCTTAAATGCTTTATCTGGTTTATCTGCTTCCTGTGAAAATAAGTGTGACTGTTTTTCACATGGGAAATGACGCCTCTACACATCTCAGAGTGATAAGGCACAAAGATACACGAGCAGATACTGTCTCCTGTGATGTGTTTCTCATGAGCTCATTTTGACTTTTAGATCCACACTGATAGTGAAGTTAAAGGGCATTTGTAGTCCTTGTAGAGCCTGTGGTTGCTTGATGCTCTGTTCATTTGTAGTCCTTGTAGAGTCCCTGTTAGCTTGATACTCTGGTCATTTGTAGTCCTTGTAGAGCCCCCTGTTAGCTTGATACTCTGGTCATTTGTAGTCCTTATAGAGCCCCTGTTAGCTTGATACTCTGGTCATTTGTAGTCCTTGTAGAGCCTGTGGTTGCTTGATGCTCTGGTCATTTGTAGTCCTTGTAGAGCCCCTGTTAGCTTGATACTCTGGTCATTTGTAGTCCTTGTAGAGCCTGTGGTTGCTTGATGCTCTGGTCATTTGTAGTCCTTATAGAGCCCCTGTTAGCTTGATACTCTGGTCATTTGTAGTCCTTGTAGAGCCTGTGGTTGCTTGACACTCTGGTCATTTGTAGTCCTTATAGAGCCCCTGTTAGCTTGATACTCTGGTCATTTGTAGTCCTTGTAGAGCCCCTGTTAGCTTGATACTCTGGTCATTTGTAGTCCTTGTAGAGCCTGTGGTTGCTTGATGCTCTGGTAATTTGTAGTCCTCTAGAGCCTGTGATAGCTGAGAATGTATGGTCATTTGTAGTCCTTGTAGAGCCTGTGTTAGCTTGATGCTGTGTTGATTTGTAGTCCCTGTGCTAGCATGTATGTTACCTGGGCTCGTGTGTAGTCTAGTAGAGTTCGGGTCTTGACAGGAGCCGGGTGTGTGTGTCTCAGATGACGAGGTGACTGTGGGGAAGTTCTATGCCACCTTCCTGATACAGGACTACTTCAGAAAGTTCAAGAGGCGCAAGGAGCAAGGGCTGGTGGGACGGCGCTCCTGGGACCGGATCAACACCACCATGGCTCTGCAGGTACCACACTTCTGAACACAACGTCAGGATACTTGATTTTGTACATAAACCAGATTTTCAATATTCAAACTGGGACAGACGCGGGTTGGGACGGTCAGTAGTGATGGCGAGATGAAGCCCCATGAAGAACTGACGCGTTCCATCCATTGGCTCGACTCTTGAGCCGATGCTTCAAGGTGCTTCATTTGCTCCACTGCGCCATCAAGTGGCCAAAAAATGTATAACAGGCAGAGTGAAAATAGAACAGTCAACATGATCATTGTGATTCTGTTGGAAAGATTTATACTGAACAAATGAATGATTAAATATTTGAATGTTTGTGGTTTCAACATAAAGTGTGAATTTATAGGTGAGTTTCAGCTGACGTCATTGTTATTAAAAGCCCGCGTTGCATGCTGGGAAATATTTTGGTCGGAGGCAAGAAGCACATTAGCGGTCAAACACAGTGCACGGAAGAAGGAAAATGTCTTTTTCGTATTCTGAGTGAAAAGAACCGCTAACGGTGAATTAAACGGCTTTCAAACATTCCCAGAGCAAACGTAGAAGATCCTAGCAAACCGTGGACTCCAACAAGTTCAACAACACATCGAGACTCTTGGAGGTTTTCATCTTTTCTGCTGTGAATGACCCAGGAGTTTCCACCAAGTCATTATGGATATCGCCGTAGTGAATATTTGTCCAGGTAGTTGGCGATTCTGACCAGAAATTTGTTTTGGTCCACCTTTTGTAGGGGTTGAAAAGGGTGATTTGGCGTCCATCGATGTTTATGACCAATTTCTGGTCAAATCGTCTTCGGTCCTCTGCCGTTAGAGTGGATAAATAACCAGGATCAATACCCTTTACGTGCTTTCTCGCTCCGTCCGTCATGTTGAATTAGTGTTTATTGCTGCCGACCAAAATAATTCCCAGTATGCAACGCGCGCTTTTGTCAACAATGAAACTCGCCTATTCACATGGAGTCTGTGTTCATGATATAATTGTTGGGTTAAAAGAAAAAGTAGACACTTCACCTGATTTTTTTATTTTTTTTTATTTTTACAAGAAATATATTAGATCAGGGAAAATTTGTGTATTTAGTAATATTGTTTATTTAATGATGTCATTATTACTATATATTTTATTAGGAGATATCAGCTCAAAATGTTCCCAAACAGGATATTCTTTTTCTTGCTGGCTCCAGTCAAATTTTGTAGGATTTGTTCTTTTCCAGTTAAGAAAAAGTTTTGTGAATGCGAAAAATTTTCAGAAGAAAACCTTAAGTACTAATTTGCTTGTAAGAATGTTTCATGAATGAGGCCCAAAGGTTTTGATTAAGTCTGATGTGACAGAGGACACGTGACTCAAAAATGTATGTTCACTCTGGACAAAAAACGTCTTTTTCATGAAATCCCTCCTGATGATGGTCCACATTAGACATGATAAAAATAATAATATTCTAAAAGTGAATGCTTTTTTCAGCTATGGATGAGTTCTGTGGCAGAAAACTGAGGCAGGAATTTGAAAGGGCCCATATTACTTTATTTTCTGATCTATGTTTTAATGTTGGTAATGCTTAATATATAAACCTTTAAAGAACACATATTTACATTTTTTACCTTTTTAACTGTTATACCATTGTTCTTCATCAAAAATATACCTGGAGTTGTATTTACTTTCATTCACATTTGTTTCATTAATCCATTAAACCAAGGTAATCTTCTCTGGGCAGTTTGAATTTTGCCAGTTTAGTTTTGTCATAGACAAAACTCCTGACTTTTCCTACGCTCAACCTACTCAAATCATGGTCAGATTGTGTTCATGGGGATGCAGACTTAATTGTTAATCCACATTTTATTATTTTAATCTAGAAAATGAAAGCAACCTCAAGTTTAAAAGGACAATAAAAGGGAAATAAAGTCACAATTATAGCATGTGTTCTTTAAAATAAACGCAACAATGAGCTAAAACTAAAACTGTCTAAAACCTCCTCTGGACATCACATTGTCACACAGAAGATAAAATAAACTCGAGTTTCAGCAAATAATAAGAAATATATTTTTATGAAGCTCATTAAAGTCAGATTTGTTTAACACCACATTATTGGATTATTAGTGCTCAGTGTTGGGAGTAACGCGTTATAAAAGTAACAAATTACTGTAATGCGTTGCTTTTTGCTGTAACACAGTAATGTAAGGTATTACAGGGAAAAAAATTATAATATTTTACTCGGTACAAATGTCAGTATCGCATGTTACAATACTTTTTTAACCTGGATTGAAGTGGTGGTTTCTTCATACAAATTCGCTAAAATCACTGCGATATCAGCAGCAATGAAAGACACCTTGTCTGCAAAGCGCTTCCTAGTTCTAGTCCAAGATTAGTCCTGGTTTGGTCCTGGTTTAGTTCTGGTTTAGTCCTTGTTTAGACCTGGTTTAGACCTAGGTCAGTTCTGGTTTAGTCCTGGTTCAGTTCTGGTTTAGTCCTGGTTTAAATCTAGTTTATACCTGGTTTAGGCCTGAGATCGGTCCTGGTTCAGTCCTGGTTCAGCTCTGGTTTAGTCCTGGTTTATACCTGGTTTAGTCCTGAGTTCAGTCCCAGTTTAGTCCTGGTTCAGTCCTGGTTCAGCTCTGGTTTAGTCCTGGTCTAGACCTGGTTCAGTCCTGGTTTAGTCCTGGTTTGGTCCTGGTTTAGATCTAGTTTATACCTGGTTTAGTCCTGAGATCAGTCCTGAGATCGGTCCTGGTTCAGTCCTGGTTTAGACCTGGTTTTGTCGTGGTTCAGTCCTGGTTCAGCTGTGGTTTAGTCCTGGTCTAGACCTGGTTCAGTCCTGGTTTAGTCATGGTTCAGTTCTGGTTTAGATTTGGTTTAGCCCTGGTTTAGTCATGGTTTAGTCCTGGCTCAGTTCTGGTTTAGTCCTGGTTTAGTTCTGGTTTAGTCCATATACGATGCAAATGTTCAGCATCTTTGCTCAGTTATTTTGGTGAGAGTAACTTAAAAGTAATACAATAGTAATGTAATGCCTTACATTTTAAATACAGTAATATTGTATATTACTATATAATATTAATATTAATATTAATATTAAGTAATATTAATATTACTTTGAAATAACAGTAATAAGTCATAAATCATGCAAAACAGTCTCAAAGTACCTTGCCCAACAGAGTTAGTGCTGTGCTCCATCATTATTTTCTGTATAAAGTGTTGAATTGTTGGATAAAAACTCAAATCTGTGAGTGTGTTGTGGTGTCCAGGCTGGTCTGCGCACGCTTCACGACATCGGGCCTGAGATCCGCAGAGCCATATCATGTGACCTGCAGGAGGAGGGGCTGGTGGACGAGGAGGACGAGGACATCTACAGGGTATGCTTTTGGATTGTTTAGAACAGGGGTCTCAAACTCAAATTACCTGGGGGCCACATTAGATAAAGTCTGAGTGAGGCTGGGCCACATTGAGTATTCGATAAATAGCGGTTGCACGGGAAAAAAGAGAGAGAAAGAACAACATGCAACACACTTTCTTAATCTTTAATAACAGTTCAGAACATGAAAATGTATTCAGAACGTAAGTTTAAACTAATACATCTACTCTTCTTTTGCCTACTCCTTGCTGGTTGAAACCTGGCTACGCTTCATCTTGCACAGCTGAGAGATATTTGGTTTGCAGGAGGAAGCAGATCCTCAGGATAGATTGAAGATGTTCATCAGTGAGCCTTGACCTGTAATAGGTGCTTTCACACCGACAGTATTTGGTGCGCACCAAACGGTCCATTTGAACCAAAAGTGGTTAGTTCGGTTCGTTTGCGTTGGTGTGAAAGCGTCAATCGGACTCGGTTTGCTTGAATCCGCACCAAATGACCAACTTTGGTGCGGTTCCTCTGGTGTGAACGCGAACCCGCGTCCAAACCATAGACAGCAGGTCCAAACAAACTATTCGAAATGCATCATGGAAGAAATAAAGACGCGCTGTATGACTCCAGCGCAGTAACAGATTGTTGTCCAGATACAGCCGCGATTCAGTTTCGAATTATTTTACCAACAATGGCCAATACAGAGAATGTAACACACGAAGATCAGAGCAAGTACCAGTGTGCGAACGTGTGGCTCCAGAGTGAGTCAAAATTGGGGGTGTGTACTTCTGTTCAGCACCTGCACAGAAGTCCCGGTGTTCCCCGTGATCATGTAGGAACCAGCATTTATTATTTTAGGCTTTAATTAACCAAATAATTTTATGGCAATCACCCATTCAACTGATTCACCTTTAAAAAATGTCCTGCTTTTAGCCTAGTGTGAGAAATACAGTCAGACTAGATCCAAACCAGAGTCCCGAACCAGCAGGAGCAGCTCCGGTTCAGGCTCAGATGACGTGGAGCGGGGAGTGAAAAGCGCTTTCCCCGTGAAGAACCAAATGCGCGGAGGACGGACACCAACTAAACTGAATTCACGCTTCTGTCCGGATGCTTTGCACCACCTCCCAACCAGCCACGGTTCTTGAGCGCGGAGGACCGGAGCAGCCCGCACAGACCTGTAGGTATAGTCCACAGCGCATTCTCGCTTTCCCCGCACGGAACCAGCGCGCAGATGGCGGAACGTACCCGCTCAGACCCAGTCATTGCGCACTGGTCTTGCTCGCCACCGTCTGGAACCAGCACATGGAGGACAGAGCCTCCGGACCATCTGACCAACGCGCTTGTAGGACGACAGAAGACCAAGGACCAGACTCCAGCGCTGTCGTGAGGAGCTGCGCGCTATGGTGAACGCTGTTGGCTTCTGCTGTTACCCGAACTCTGGGATGATGAGGTGAGTTTGTAAAGTTCTACGTTGCTGTTTTATGAGTTCATGGTGATAAGATGAGGACGGCCCGCGGTATTAACACTGAACATCAGTATTTTGTAACTGGAGGTATCGGGATACAGAGGCTCGTTAATCGGACCAGTTTTGGTTCGTTTGCCGGTGTGAAAGCACCACACTGGAGTGTATCTGCTTCTCGTATGTCAAACATGGATGGAAGACGCTTGTTTTTGCCTCATACTTTTTGCTAACATGTCGCCAAGCCTCTGGAATAGATTACTGCAATTTTGTGGTGCTTGCATATTGATGGGACAGCTGTGTTTGCCGCTGAGTGCGTGTGGATTTCGGCAACGCACAGGTGGAGCTTGGTCATCGGGTTGCCAGCAAATTACGCACCGAGTGTTGAGCAGGTAAACAGACTGGCAATGTCTTTTTATTTCTTATTAGCCCCTCAAATAAAGGTCCCATACTTATGAACAGGGAATTCTGTCAGCGCCTCCTCTGTGCTCTGATACTGTGGTTGTGGGAGCGTAAAGTGAAGTGCGCACACGTGTACCACCATGTGTGGATTGTTTTGGTTCTTCGGTGACGCTGTATGTGCACGTGTACTCGTATTAACAGATCCACTTAGACTCGTTGCTTCACAGCTGCTGTAAGTTAAGTTTTGGGATGTAAACTGCGTTAATAATCTGTTGTTGTGAATCTGCATGGGCACCGATTGCAGCTTCATCTGTCAGTGCGGCCCGCGGTAGAGGGGTGGGATTGTGCAGTACATCTACCGCGGGCCGCACTGACATTATTCTTTGGAATTAAGTGGAGGGCCACAAAAAATCCTTCTGAGGGCCGCAGTTGGCCCCCGGGCCGCGAGTCTGAGACCCCTGGTTTACAAGGCTTTATGGGTGTATTTCATCAAAGTCCAGGGTTATCCTTAAATCCTGAGATGAAACCAGCCCCGTCTCCAGTTTACTCGTTCCATGAAATAAATAAGCCTGAGTTTGACCGCGCTCCCGGAGACTCTGAGAAGCCCAGATCAAAGGAGCAACAGTGTCACAGAAATGGGCTTTTTAGGGGTTTAATGGGTTTTTTATGGTCGATTAAACGAGAGAGGAGTCACAGTGCCCACGGACAAGAGTTTGATTTAGGAAATCGAACTTTTCCAGACATTCCGATCTGCACAGTGAGACACTTACTTGTCTCCTGTTCGACTTAGGCTTAGACTTAGACAAACTTTATTGATCCACAAGGGAAATTACACATCACAATATTGTAATAACAAATAAGAGAATAATAAAAACAGTAATAATAAATTCTAAATAAGTTGCAAAAATAACAGGAGATTAGTGTCAAATAAGGCACAATTATGTACACGTAAATGAAAATAAAATAAATAGAAATAAAGCAATTCAAATATCTGTGTACCATATTTTTAATCAAAATCCTTTAATTTTCTCAAAAATCAGTAGTGCACCTTATGTGTTAATTCTGGCTGTGCTTACTGACCTCGAATTAATTTTATGAGGTACACAGCGCTCAAAAGTCACAACTGCTGCATGTGCAAGATTATTCTAATGAAATTATGGCAAAGGAGAAAGTCAGTTTGAAGGCTGAAAACGTTTCGCAGCTCATCCAAGCTGCTTCTTCAGTTCTGGGTGAGCTGCGAAATGTTTTCGACCTAAATAAACGTTTGTCCAGCTGACAAATTGTATTTCTCCTTTGCTATGGATTCTACCTGGTCTGATTCATCAGCCGGTTTCACTTTGTGGAAACCGTCTGACCTTGCAGCATTAGGATTCGTTCGCTCGACTGTAGGCAGGTACTTTTTTATTTAACCAGTTGCTGCTATTTGGTCGTGGCGTATGTAATGCACCACTAACGGGACTGAGTGGTATATTAAACTTTTCCCAAATCCCATAGGAAGAAGGACAATAACGTCTTTCCCCTTGATAAAATTCACCAAACATTCTCTTTGTTCCGGCTTTAAATCCTTGATCCCGGGAATCGTTGCCAACACAGAATGTACGGCTCTTAACTGATTGGCTGGTGCCCGGACTCGCACTTCCGGCCTTCTTGCAAAATGTATTCCGATTCCTGACCTAGTTGTTGGAGAGAAATTAAATTGAATGGAGGCATTAGGTGGCGCCAGCCTGGCTAGATTCTACCTGGACGACTGAGGGATTTTACACACAATGAAATAATGGCCTAACCCTTTCTTCATAACCCTTCACTTCATGCAGACTCACAAATGGTCTTTTTTGACAGAGAAATGGTGGCCTTTTGGTAACCATGTCAACCACGTGGGATCAGACCAGACCCAGCCCACCACAGTGACCCAGAGACCCCTCCAGATCCTGCCCGCCTCCCTGGACCGCACCCTCCCTGAGCAGCCCTCTCCCTCCTCCTCTCCTCTGCTCAACCACTACTGCAACTCCTCCAGACAGTCGCCCATCCCATCCAACGCCAACCTGAACAATGCCAACGTCCCCGCAGTACTGTCCCTGAGCAGCGGGGGGCAGCAGAGGCTCCACCTGCGGGACCGTCCTGCCTCAGCCAAGCACCAGGGCTCCTCCCCGTACAGCGGACTGCACTGCCACGCCTGGAAGTCCCACTCCACCAGGTAACACACGGAGCTTAACATGTACAATTTTATTTGAGATATAATTTACACAAGAACGAGATGAGATTTTGACTTTTTTCCTAATATATGAATTGTGTGTGATTCAGTTTCAATTTTAGTCCCATATTTTTTATTCATTTTATTTCAAAGTCCCATATGATGCAAAATTTATGCTTATTTTTTAACCATTTTAGAATGTTGTTTCCTCTTCAAAAACAGACGTGGAGTTGTTTTGTTCTGTTCACACACGTTTGAGTAACCTTTTATTGCCGTAATAAGAGTATAAGATGCATCAGCTAAATTTTAAAAGAAATAAAAATGTACATATATATGCTGCACTTGTCTATAAGCTGCAGGTGTCCACGTCTTCAAGAACATTTTCAAGTTCAGGCCGTCCGCCTCTGAAACCTTTTGTCATCTTTTTGCGTTGAGTCAGTTCATCATGCTGTCTTCGCCAAAATTTCACCATCAACTCACTGATGCCGAGCTCATGTGCAGCAGCTCTGTTTCCTTCTTCCACATCCACATCAATCGCTGTTAACTTAAAAGCTGCATCATCTGTATTTCTTTGTGTGTTTTTCATAAGGAACATGTGTGCATGAAATGCAAAATGACTGTTCAAAACACAAACAAACTCACACAACATCTTCCTTGGCACATCAGCTTTTCCACCTGTCTGTCTCACTCTTGCACCCCTGTCTCTCCCTGGGGATAGGTGTATCCATCATGTATGAGTGGATGTCTGGCTACTGAAGTTGGAGCCATTTCTTCTCGTCATTTACACACTCACCTACATTTAACACATACAGGCAATTAAGACGAATCCGACTCACTAATGTTAGTTTAGCATCATAACTTATTTTATCACAGGGCGATAAACTATTTTAGTGCGATGACAACTCAGGCTGCGCACGCATCCGATCTGCTGATAACCAAATAATCTATCCATATATTCACCATTGTTTAAGGAAGGAAAGACGGAAGGAAGTTTTTATTTATATGGCACTTTCCATAGACATATGTCACAAACACACTGTACAGAGCATTATTCAGGCACTCCATACCCAGTGGTGGTAAGCTATTATTGTAGCCACAGCTGCCCTGGGGCAGACTGACAGAAGCGCGGCTGCCAAACGGCGCCATCAGTACCTCTGACGACCACCATCAGTCACGCACACACCATTGTCATTACTAGGCAGTGTGGGTGAAGTGTCTTGCCTCCCTTGTTCCCCTGTGGCACCTGATTTTCCCAGTGGTCTCCCATTCAAGTATAACCAGGCCCTGCTGAACTTCTGAGATCTGATAGGATCAGGCTTTGACAAACCGATATGGCCACAGGGTTCAAAGAGTGAGAAAAAAACAGTGGCTTATAGTCTGGAAATTACGTTATTAGTCTGTCTAAATCTCCAAAACTCAAAATGCTCTGTTCCATCTTGTGATGTCATGAAGCGCTAGTTTTCAAGTTATCAGCTCCTTTTACCTTTTGTCAATTCCAGGGCTGAAATAATCCAAATAATTTTTTAAAATTTATATTCATACATGTTTTGTTTTGTTTTTTTGTCTTTTCTTTCCCATGGATCCTCCCTGAACAGAACATGCTACTATGAGGCCTACGTCAGGTACCTGCACATCACTCACTGTGGACGTGGTGGTAGGAGCTAGTTGATAGATCCTGTTGTGCCTTTGGGCAAGACACCTTCCTTGTGTGTACCTACTACTATCAGTATGCTTTCTAGTGGAGGGTCCTCTACCTGCTGGTCTCCATGGAAATGCTATTGCTTTGTCTAGAATGTTCCACAGTATAGATTAAACCTACTGTGTCTATCACTAGGGAGACGAGCAGGTGACAGCACTACTCAACAATACAGTTCAGATCTGTGGAGAGTCGCTCCTTTTCACAGGAGGATTTATTGTATTTTTGAGGAATAGAAACACCCGTAACAAATAAAAGCTAGATGGATATGTTTAATGTCATATCATGGAACATTCTAGGCAAAGCAATAACATCTCCATGGAGACAAGCAGGTAGCAGAACCTCCACCAGAAAAGTTGCTCAATGCACCTTTAAGTCATGAATCGTATTATTAGTAGTGAGACTAAAAAAGCAGATTTTGTTATTAAAGATTAGAGCATAAAAGTTGAATATTTACTTGTGAGTGTGGTGTGTTTTCTTAGGTCTGAGAGTGGAGCCGTGTACCCCAGCGTGCGCAGAAAGGAGGCCGCTCGCAGTGACCCGGAGCTGGGATCAGAGGAGCAGGAGGACAGGGGGTCTCAGGACTACAGCGGAGAGGAGAGCCCCAGAGGAGACAGGTGTGGGACAGACTCTTCACATGCTTTTCCTCCTTATTACTTACTTATCTTCAGTCCGGTTTTCACTTCAGGTTTTTGGAATGTGGATTTCTTTAAAACTCTCCCCACAATCACATTTCAAGTAGAGCTAAAGAACAGTGTGTATTGTTACCTTTTGAAGATATAGTCCGCAAATATGACTTAATACCATCTACTTTTCTACAATATACCCAATTAGCATCTATCCTCTCCGAACTACCTAAAAAGTATTACAATTATGAAAATGAAACGGATAAGAAATTTAGAGGCTATAAATAAAGGAACAGTCTCAGAACTTTATAAAATGCTCAATACCCTCAACACTCCAACACAGTCTCAGTGTGGAAATGATCTACCGTATTTTTCGGACTATAAGGCGCATTTAAAATCCTTTTAATTTTTTCAAAGATTGACAGTGCTCCTTATAATCCGGTGTGCCTTATGTGTCAATTTTGGTTGTGCTTACTGACCTCGAACTGATTTTATGTGGTACATGAGGCTCAAAAATCTATCAAAATGTTTTAGTACAACTTTGGTAAACTACGAAGCCGCACTGCTTGATGGATTGACGGAGCATTACCGCTACTGTAGTCAGGAGCCTCGCAGAGTAAAGGGCGAAGTATATTTCTGCATCGACTCAAAGCACACTGCCGCCATCCCCTTTGTCAAAGAAAGAACACACATATTCCACTGAGTCGTGTCCTTTACACCAACAGAATCTGACCACACCAGCGCACAAGGAGCAAGCTGTTTTTTTCCAGCGCTTACAGTTCATGCAAATTAGTCATGTGATTTTAAGTTTTATTTCTGTAAAACGTAAACAAATGTGCACAAAGCTGCATTAAACACATTATTACTCAATGTATATTTGAGTCGACCTCGTAGGAAATTTAATAAAACAAATTATCCATCCACATTCACATTCACCAAAACAGGTAGGCAACGCCGGGCGAATTACGCTACGATCTGCCAATGGATCGTGGACGCCTGGGCTAAGGGATCAGTCTCAAGTGTCAAAAGGGAACATTACTTCACAGGTCCAGAAATTCATGCATTTTGGAATCAAATAACTGGGGTTGTTTCTAAGTTACTAAGTAAAAGCCTTTCTTTATGTCCACTTATCTTGTTTGTTAGTTTACAGGAACAGTGTGATTGGTCAAACAGGTGTCCATACTTGAAAACCCTGCCCCTGCCTCCTCAGTCGCTCCATCTTCTCTTCCAGATTACCCGGCTCGCCTCTGGACTCTGACGGAGACCTGGAGGGTTACCTTGGCGACCAGCAGCATGAAGGTTTCTATGACGATGACCAGGAGCTGATTTTCCGAGAGGATAAGCCGTCGCCGCGGAGGTGGTTCCTGCCCTCCCCTCAGGGTATGCCACACTCGTTTTTATAGGCTGTGGGTGTGTTTTTAAAATGCGATGCTGTCATAAATGGAGGATGGGGCCGAGCACAGAATGTGATGGCTTCACTGACAACAATCATGTCTTCTTTCATGTGGATAGGCCCAGTAATTACAGAGATATGAACAATAAACCAAGTCAACAAATCTGCAATCTGACAGTTACTGCAAATTCCACCTGAGAATTCTGACCTGTTTCCAGTTCAGTTTAAACTAGAGGGGTCACAAAAAAATTTAAATATTTGAATATATATTTAATGGTTTTCCTCCGTCTCGTCTCAGTGTCTCACAGGTCGACCTTCAGTTTCGAGTGTCTGCGTGGTCGAGGCAGTGAGGAGGCCCCTCCCCTGTCCCCGCCCATCACAGCACTGCCCTTACACCTGATGCAGCAGCAGGTACGGCCCCCACAGCAGTAACAGCTCTGTACATACAGACGTACAAACATACTAGTACACACATGCACACACACTTAAAATAAATCATACTGAAGTGGAGAGGATCCAGAGCACCAAGTTCTCTCTGATAAACTCACGACCAGAGACAACATCACAGCTGTGCTAAAGAAGGTCCAGCAACGCCTTCCCTTTCCCTGCAAGTTAAGGAAGGTGGAGCTCCCTATCCCAACTATGAGTCTGTTCTACAGAGAGACAGTGGATCTGTTCTGCAGAGGGACAGTGGAGTTTGCTGGCCTGATCCTGTCCTTCAGTAGCTGTGGGAGAGTCTCGGACACTGTAAGAACTCCAGAGAAGATCACCTTGTTCCTCTGCCACAGCTGTAGATCTTTGAACTGTCTCTGGGTAAGGGATCAGGAGTGGCAGGGGCCCCTGGAGCCTCTGTGGTTTTCTGGCTGCATGGCCCCTGCCACAGCTGCAGATGTCTTCACAGTGTGCTCTGTCCAGAGCAGATGGGACCTTAAAGACTAGACACTCTCTTTGTAACAGGTTTGAAAGACTGCAGCTTTAAGACCTGATCCAGAACTACTGAACAGCTCAACAGATTAGGCTGTTAAATCAGAGACTCTGATTGATATTATACTTACATACATCCACAAATGCACACATACACATATATATCATAAATGCAGTGACCCTCCTGCCCCTCCTCCTGCTCCACTGTCCCTCCTCTTGCCCCTCCTCAGGTGCTGGCTGTAGCTGGTCTTGATGCCAGCAGGCTGCAGACGTTCTCTGGGTCCAGTCGCTCTCACCGCTCCTGGGCCTCTCCTCCAGTGTCTCCCCCTGGGTCTCCCTCTGCCTGCTACACCCCGCTCATTCAGGTCTGCACCTCATTTCAGTTTGAACTTGAATGGTGGTAAATTTATTAACTGGGCCCTTTAGGAGGCACTTTAAATCACGTCAAGGTAAAATACCATCACATTTCACCTCTCATATTTAAACACTCATAAGATGTATTTATCTGTCTTTCATGTAACCCTGGACTTCGCTCTGCAGGTGGACTGGCGCAGCTCGGGCAGCGTGGGCAGCCTCCCTGGAGCAGTGAAGAGGAGCTCCTGGTTCACAGCGGGACGGAGCCAGAGCCCAGGACCAGAGCAGAACCAGAACTACCCCTCAGGACCCTGTCTGCCCCCACCCCACTTGCACCTGCCCCCTGACATGTGCTCACACCTCCTGTCCAAGAGGGGCAGTGCGCACAGCCTGGTGGAGGCGGTCAGTATCTCACAGGGCTTTTCATCAATCGAATATACAACTACTGTATGTTTAAAACAAGTTCTGTTCAGGAGCTGCACACGACCTTTCCATAGATCTGGTCAGTAACTTAGCGTGGTGGCTTCTCATGCTGTTTTTTATGGAAATGTCCAAGTCTAATACTGTATTAATAACATCTCCATGGAGACTCTCTACCAGAAAAGTTATGCAGTGCACCTTTAAATCTCATGATTGTCTACTTCTAAAAATTAGTAGCACTAGAACTGCTGTTGGAAAGAAAGCTTTTGGTTGGACACACCTGCATCTGTTTGTTATGTTTGACGCAGTTTTCTTTTCTAAGTAAATGAATGAAAAACATCTGCTGCTCCCGTCCAACCATGAAATAAAATTAAATAATAAAAATTTAAATGTAGGAAAAACTAGGCAGGATGTTGTTACTGTATTTTCCAGAGTATAAGTCACACCAGTCAAAAATCCATAATGAAGACGAAAAAACATATATAAGTCATATTTTTAGGGGGAAATGTATTTTTATAAAATCAGACACCAGGAACTGACATTTCTTGTTGAAAGTCAAGTTATAGTAAATGTATAGTATAGTATAAACAGTTCTTCAGATAACTATAACATAAACAACAGAACAGAACATGTTTAACAAACTCTCCATCTCACTCCAAATCACTAAATTGATTAAATTCTTCATCCTCGGTGTCACTTCTGAGTAACTCCTCCAACTCTTGTTCAGTCTATCTTTTAGCCCTTTGTTGTTTTCTTCTTTGGAATCCTCTGCTTTTCACCAGTCCCTCACAAGTTTCTAGCTCACTCCAAATTTTCTTTTGGCTGCTCGATTACCATATTCGGCTGCAGATTTCTCTACTTGCAGCTTGTAATCTGCAGAATATGATATGATATGACAGTTTATGTGCCATGTGATAAAATTAGTTATGATGCTAAATGAACATTAGTGAGTGGGATACATCTTAATGACCCGTATGCTTTAAATGCAGGTGAGTGTGTAAATGAAACGTCTCAAACTTCAGTAATTGGATTTCCACTCATAACTGATCGATACACCTATCCCTGCCCCCGGGAAAACCTGAAATCTGCTGAAATCCTCCAAGACACTGACATGATACAGACAGGACAGAGGCTTTTTCTGCAGGAGACATGCTCAGTAGAACATGAAGTGACAATGGTACAGGAGTAATACGAGCAGCAGATACTGACACACAAGCCTAGAGCCTCTCAAGGCTGTCTCTGTGAAAATAACGAACATGTGACATTATATATTTTAATATATATGAGCTGGACCTTAGTATAAAGTCACAGGACCACCCAAACCATGAAAAAGATGTGACTTATTATAAATCGTTTGTCCACAAGGGGGCATTCCAAACTTTTCACACTTTAAAACAAAAGCATGGGTTGGGTTCTGGAGATTTCTTCAGGTATCTGCAAAGAAGGCACTATTTCACTCAGAAAATTATAATTCCCTCAGCTGACCAGGGTTTCTTACAAATATTTATGTCACTAATAAAATCATCATCTTCCACAAAAATTGTTTCAAAATTGTATAATGGCGTCCTGTTGGGTAAGGGGGAGAGTGCAAATTATGTGAAAGAAAAGTGGGAAAGAGAGAGAAAGTTTACAATGATGGAAGATGATTGGAAGCTCATAGGTCAAAGATAGTGGATCTCAACAGGGTTAAATATACGGCATGAATTTTGTTGGAAAAACCTAATGAGATTTTTCATTACACCAGTACAAAAGAGATACCAAGGAATAGGTGATGCCTGTTGCAGATGTGTTAATGATGGGGCTAATCATTTCCATATTTTTTGGGAATGTGGGGTCATCCAAGAATACTGGTCATTGATTCATCAACATCTGCAAAATGTTTTTTCCCCTATCATTTGAAGCCTTGTATCTTGGTAACTTAATATTAGACTGTCTTAACAACACAAACACAAGATTAAGACTATATTCTATTGGCAGCAAGTAAAAAGGTAATAACAAGAAAGTGGCTTAAAGGGACAGTTTGGAATTTTGGACATAGGCCGTCATTTCCTAGTGAGTGAGTAGATGTGTGAAGACACTTTTTGAAATAATCCATCCAGTCCTTGTATTTGCAGAGGTCGCTGGTGCCACTAAAAACCACTACATGATGTGGTCTCAATGGACAGAGTATGTAAAGCCGGTGAGATCAGACTTCATATAAAACTACTTCATATTTGCAATGTTCCGTTATATTGTGAAAGAGGTTCCCTGACTCCACAACCTGTTCCGAGTTTATATATGTTTTAAAAATGTAAAAGCAGGAATGTGTGATTTCATTTTACACATTACAAGGTGTAATCTGCTTTTTCAATAAAAAGTAAATTTGAAAAAAGAAAAAAGGTGTGACTTACAGTCCGAAAAATATGATAATTATGTTATATTCGAGCGTTGTTTTTTTAAATCTCTGGTTCTATGTGTTCTTCTGTGCAGGTGCTGATCTCGGAGGGTTTGGGGAAATACGCTCGGGACCCCAACTTCGTGTCCGCCGCCCAGCAGGAGATCGCCGACGTGTGCGAGCTCACCATAGATGAGATGGAGAGCGCCGCCAGTGCCCTGCTCAACGGCACCATGGCGAACGGGAGCACGGGGGCCTCCGGGAGCTCAGGGGGCCCTGGCGGAGGAGGAGGAGGGGCCCGGGACCGCAGCATACGTGACTACAGCGACGAAGAGCCCTATGTGACGGCGCGCGCGGAGGAGGATCTGAGGGACGAGATGATCTGTATCACGTCACTATAGCAACGGTTCCCAAACTTGACTTTTTTTTTTTTAGGTTTTTTCAATTTGGATTTATTTATTTATTTATTTAAATGAGCGGGAGGACGTCACCGCTTCCCGCTAAAGACTTTCGGACATTTAACAAAGCAAAGTGCCTTGTGAAATCGGAGAGAACCAGCCACAACACTGCCCCCGTGTGGTCGTAGGGTAAAACGCAGTCTGTTTCCCTTTAAAGTTACAGTAATAGTGCGCAGAGCAGCTTGCAGCTTCACAACACCAGAGCCACAACTGTACAGCGTCTGACATGGGTGATATGTTTTGTTTTTAAACCAGATGCCCTTCCTATAACAAGTGAAATACCCGCTGTTTTGTTTCTAAACATCATGCGCTTCCTCTAGCAAGCGAAATGCTTGTTGTTTTGTTTTTAATCCAAGCCAATCCGCTTTATTTATATAGCACATTTCCCCAAAAACAGTTTCCAAAGTGCTGCACAAATATGTAATAATAACAATAATAATAATAATAAAATGATAAAATAAATGCTCAGACTGAATCATACTAATCTTAAAACAATAAAACCAGTCAAATAAAATAAAAGCAAAACCATAAGATAGCAATAAATAAATAAAACCAATAAATAAAATGCATAAATAAAAGACACAGAGGAGCACACAACTCATGCGATGTTAAAAGCCAGAGAACAAAAGTGGGTCTTAAGACGAGACGAGACGAAAACACTCCACTGTGATGGCTGTTGGGACGTGGGTGTTCCAGAGTTTGGGGCCGGACACAGAGAAGGTCCTGTCCCTCCTGGTTTTAAGTCTCGTCTTAGGCACCACGAGCTAGCGCTGATCCTCGGACCTCAGAGCGTGAGGGGGTGTAAATTTGGAGGAGGTCCAATACGTACTGTGGGGCCAGTCCATTCAAATTTAAACCGAATGCCCGTCCTATAACTAGTTATATTAGGGTGACCAGATGTTCCTATTTACTCGGGACAGTCCCAGTTTTAAGTTTTTTGGAGTTTTGTGTCCCCTGTCCCAGCAGATTTATCCAAAACCAGTGATTTGTCCCTGTTTTATACAAGAAATGTCCCTGGTGTCCCTATTTTTGAAGCCAGGCTGGCGCCACCTAATGCAGGGGTTGGCAAACTAAGGCCCAGGGGCCATATGCAGCCCTTTAATCTTTTTAATCTGGCCTGCTGAACTTGAATAATAATAATAATCATTTTCAGTGTTTTAAAAGTCATTAATAAAAAATTGTAAATACTGTGGGACTTGAAAGACAGATATTTTGTTGTAATGCTTTGTAATGATTTTCAGTTATGGGATATTTCAATAACATGGGATATTTTTTTCTCTCATGAGATGGATTACCAAAACACTCCATCCATCTGCTCCTGGTCCGGCCCTTCCGTCAAATTTTAGAACCATTTGTGGCCCTCAAGTCAGAAAGTTTGCCCACCCCTGACCTAGTGCTTCTGCTCAATTACATTTCTCTGCAGGGACTAGGTCAGAAATTAGAATACACTAGACAGTTCGAAAAAAACCCGGGAAGTGCGAGTTCATGCATTAGCCAATCAGGGATGAGACAGACATTCTGTGTTGGCAACGATTCCCAAGATCGAGGATTTAAAGCCGGAATAAAGAGAAAGTTTGGTGAATTTTAGCAAGGGGAAAGACGTTATTGCCCTTCTTCCTACGGGATTTGGGAAAAGCTTAATATACCAGTTAGTCCTGTTAGCAGCGCATTACATACATCACGACCAAACAGCAGCGATTTGTTAAATAAAAAAAGTACCCACCTATTGTCGAGCGAACAAATCCTAATGCTGCAAGGTCAGATGGTTTGTATGAAGTGAAACCGACTGATGAATCAGGTTAAGATTTTTAACCAATTTGATCTAAAAATAGTTGTCCCTATTTTTGACCAAATTAATTTAGTCCTGGTCTAAATTGACTAAATTAAGACTAAAACAGGACTATCACAATTTTTGACTAATCTGATCCCCACCAACAGTAAACAGGAGCATAAAATGTCATTTGATTAGTCAAAATACAGAAAAAACCCAACTACCATAAAGCAAAAAAATGCAGTGATGGAAGTCCCTCAGATTAAGATTAAGCAACATGAGAATGCACAATCTTACACACTCTTTTCACAATTTTATTTATACGAACCATCCCAACCCGGATGCTTAGAATTTTAAATCTGGTCACTCTAGGTTAAATGCCCATTGCAGCAGAGATGGACCAATGCAGTTTTTCAGTTCTAACACTGACTTCCAATTTGGCTTTGAGTGTCTGATATTCTAATTACTAAAAAAAAAAAAGTCATTATGAACATGACCCAAACATGCTCAGAATTATCAAATAAGAAGTTCAAAAACTCCTCCTGAAAAACATGACACAGTGTTATTGGTTTAGAGACATGCAATAATTAAAAAATATTATATGACTGTGAACTATTCTTATTCTTAATACGTTAAAGATAAACCAAGACACTTACAAGCAAGTTTTAGGATATTTCTGAAACACTGTCTTAATTTTGTCCAATAAATCATAGTATATATTAAAATACATACTTTTTATATGTACTTATTTCTGAAATTAAAGCATGTTTTGACGGTTTAAATTGCTAAAGTGGCAAATGTTAATGCCATATTATTAGTACTAGCTCACATTGTGTTGATAGTGTTGGCCCTCCTCTGGTGTTGTGAAGCTGCTCGTGCCTCTGTTTTTGTAAATAAAGTTATTTTGTTCATGTTTTTATAGTAAATGTGGGCGTGGCCTCAACATATCTCTGTCCTCAGGCATATCCCTCCTCAGTCTGACCACACCCCCTCTGAGTCTGACCACACCCCCTTTGAGCCTGACCACACCCCCTCTGAGTCTAACCACACCCCCTCTGAGTCTGACCACACCCCCTCTGAGTGTGACCACACCCTCTCTGAGTCTGACCACACCCCTCTGAGTCTGACCACACCCCCTCTGAGTCTGACCACACCCCCTCTGAGTCTGACCACACCCCCTCTGAGTCTGATGGTGCGTTCAATTATCCACCCATCTCCCGCACTTCAAGCGTTTTATTATGTTTTGCGTGTCTGACTGACAAAAACATGGACGCCAACCAGAAAGATGTTATTGTTGCTATTTATCTTCTGTTAGCGACTCTAGGAACATTTGACAACACCCGTTTAAGTCTATGTTCAACATTGACCTCACTACGACGTTTAAGGTATTGTGGTAACACGAGTGACTGAAACATTTAAACCACCAAAGCGTCCAAACACAATGAAAACACTTCATACCTAAATCTCAGAATCCTTGCTCAGTCTACTCCGGGCTCTTCCGAGTTCCGCTGTCCGAGGAAAAGGGGCGTGTCAGTGCATGTCGCTAGGTAATGTCCTTGGACCCCTGAGTCGGATGGATAATCAAACGCATCATAAGCACACCCCTTGACTCTGACCGATGGATCTATAATAAAAACTGGATAAACCCCTCCTTCTTTGTCCCGGCTTGAGACCGACTAGTGGTGGCTTCAGGTACTGCAGCTCCCGGGAGTTTGTGGCCCGGTTTCCCCTGTAGAAGCGCAATGCATTTTTTGGGAATTTAAACTGCCCGTGCTCGGCTCACAGGGCATCCGCAGCTTTCACAAATATTGAATTTTGTAGGATTCTTTTCTATTTTCACAACATTCACTTTTTCAAATTTTTAAATGCTAGCAAGTTAGTTTTGTAAGACTTAAGGCCGAATTATAGTTCTGCCTCAACTTAACACACACTGCCGCCGTCGCCTTGTTGCCGTCGTTTTTGGTTTATGCGTCAAGGTCTTTGCGCCACAAAGTAATTCATCTCCACAGCGTTAGGAGGCTAGGATTTAAAAATGGCATTCGTGTTTATAAAATGAAGCAGGACAGCAGAGTACTGGAACTGTATTGCAAACGTAGAGAGGACCAATCACAGCCCGTATTGTCTGCGTCGCTTCCCCTGCTGTCTACGTCAGCGCGTAGTTACAAAATTTCTGAGGTGCATGTTGGTCGACACAGTCACTCTGCGGAGGGGGTTTATGGCAACACAAACTTTCTGCATCGTGAAGCAGACGATTTGACGCACGACCATAAATTGGGCTTGATGGGTCTCGTTCTGATTGGTCCAAACACACGGGTGGCAGGTGCTCGCCGGTATTGAAGTAAATGCGGCAGAGAAAATGATTTTTGGGTCCACGCGCCAATGAGCCACTGAAAACAACACAACGCCATCTTGGGTTCACCTGCAGATTTTACTATTGATCCAGGGTCTGACCACACTCCCCCTGAGTCCTGCTCCAAAACCAACAACCACTTCTTATGCAACCAGGGTCAATATCTAAACTAAATCACATTTGGAGCTGATTTTATGAGGTCCAAAACAATGAGGTGTTCATAAAGTCTAGAGAGGTCATGGATAATGTCGCTGTGGTGATTGTGGCGGCCATCTTGCGAGTGTAAGGCAAGCTAAGGTACACTTTATACTTTAAACATTTGTTCTCTGCATTTGACCATCCTTCAATGACACAACAGCAACCCAGAGGAGGGAACCCATCTCTAGATCAGATGTTGAGCTAGTCTTGGTCAGGACTAGCCAGGCTGGCGCTACCTAGTGCCTCCTCTCAGTTTAATTTCTCTCCAGCGACAAGGTCAGGAATCGGAATACACTAGACGGTTTGCAAGAACCCGTAAGTTGTAGACCGTGCACCGGCCAATCAAAGAAGAGCTGTGAAGCCATGACGTCAAACTCGTCGCGCCTGTCTGGGTCCCTTTTGTGGAACAGCACAACAGTAAACAAAACGTCGAGATGGATGTAGATGACGACAGACATTCTGTCTTGGCAACAGTTCCCGAGACCGAGGATTTAAAGCCGGAAAAAAGAGAATGTTTGGTGAATTTTATCAAGGGGAAAGACGTTATTGCCCTTCTTCCTACAGGATTTGGGGCATTACATACGTCAGCGATTGGTTAAATAAAAACGTACCTACCTACCATCGAGTGAACGAATCTTAATGCTGTGAGGTCAGACGGTTTCCAGGAAGTGAAATCCTCTGATGAATCAGGTTAGGTCAGGACAATCTTAGCTGGAGGATTTGACCAATTGTGTATGTTTTGGGTCGATGGAAGAAACCAGAGGAACTCACCCAGACAAAAGGAGAACATGCAAACTCTGCACAGAACCTGGAACCTAGTCACCTGCTGCTAGTGATCTGTTTCACCTAATTAGACTTAGACAAACTTTATCGATCCACTAGGTAAATTATTTGGACTCAGTAGCTCATAATCAAAACAAAAATATAAATGGTAATAATAAATTCTAAATAAGAATCAGAAATAGAAAGACACAGGTGTCAAAAAAGCCATAATTATATAAATTTGTAAGTATAAGTAAAGTAAAAAATAGAAAATTAGTAATGTAAATACAGTATATAAGTTATAAACAAGAGCTTGTAAGGAAAAAACAGTGAAAAGACAGGGACATAGGGTTATCTTTTACATTTTTTAGCTAATTCTTTTCCACTATTTGTTCAGATTATTATGGTAGAACATGGACAGCAGATAAAATACACATGAAAAAGCCCAATTATAAGAATTTATGCGTAACTTCTTGAGTAGATTTTGACAATCACAACATGACTGCTGAAAGTGGATCATAGAAATTAAACAGATGTTGGTTGCGTTGCTCACTCTAGCCTTTATTAGTACCTCATGACTCAAAAAAAAAAAGCAAATTGAACTCCAAAAGAAAATCTATAAAGAGCTTTTCATTCTGACCACCAGTAAACGTTCTCAGATTGTGTTTGAAAAGCGCACACGAATCCACATTTTCCAATATTTGATTTCATTTCATTTGTTGATCTTGAAATCTAAATCAGGGCGACTTGAACTGAAAGGGCTTTGTCGACGTTGAACCCACTCCGCTGTACTTGTAGGAGTCATGATTATACTGAAGACTTTACGATCTATTTTAAACCCGTAGAAATGAATGCACTGTGTTTTTACTCTCTAAGGAATTCTGATTCTGATGTTCAATAATGTTTGTTTTGTTACTTTGTGAAACCTTTGTCCAAAGTGTCAGGGACCCAGTGAGACTGGCTGCCTTTCCACAATAAACGCTCAATATTTGCACTTTGTCTGATTTTACTGCTGGTTTAGTCCTGGTTCCTCGTCACAGAAGGCCTAAACATTTCTGCACTTACATATTACATTTCATAATATAAAGATTATTAAATTGTAGGGATGTCACAATAACCGAAATATCGTGATATTGTATCATCAAAAGTCTCACAATAATATCGCGGGCTGTCACAATATATCGAATTACAAAATCCTTTGCTTAAATGCAGGGTTTTATAGTAGAAATGTATGGAAGCCGAGAGGTGTCACAACAAACACAAACACCGCAACAAATACAAATGCGACAACCCAACAAACAGCCACAACACACCAAAAAAAAGCCACAACAGAAGTGGCCTCGGGACTCTATTTTACGACAGACCGATTAAGCGGCAAGTGAAGAAGAAGAACTACAACGTGAATAGTAAAGGAACAGAGAAGTTGGAAACATAAGTAAAAGTAATTTATTGTTTTATTATTCTTTTCACGTTGTAGTTCTTCTTCTTCACTTACCGCTTGATCGGTCCGTCGGTAAATAGAGTCCCGCGGTCACTTCTGTTGTGGCTTTTTGATGTGTTGTGGCTTTTTAATGTGTTGCGGCATTTACGTTTGTGTTGTGGAGTTTGTATTTGTTGCGGCATTTGCATTAAAATAGAGTCCCGCGGTCATTTCCGTTGTGGCTTTTTTTGGTGTGTTGTGGCTTTTTGTTGTGTTGTCGCATTTGTATTTGTTGCGGCGTTTGCATTTGTTGTGACCCCTCTCGGCTTCCGTAGAAATGGCTTATAAACATCAGAAACTATATCCCATGATTCCTTTCAGCACAGACATGATGAAGAAATATGTTTTTTATTTGAATTCTTGGGATTATGATGAAAATAATTCACACCAAAATCTCCTCAAGATAATTTAAAAGTAAAAAAGTGTCTCGTCTAAAATTATATCAACTTCTTCAAAATATCGTATCGTGACATGCATATCGTGATGATATCGTATCGTGAAATTTGGATATCGTTACATCCCTATTAACTTGAATAAACACTATATTTCTATCAAACTTTTCATAAATAAGGAGTAAAGGGTGACCAGATTTTCAAAATAAAAAACTGGGACACGGTTTGGGTTGGTATTAATATTCATGTCCAGACAATAACAGAGCACTGAGTGAAAACGCTGTAATACATCTGCCACACCTGTATGTGGCGCTGTTAACAATGATAATAATATTTAATAATGTATATGTCATCACTGTTTTTTCTTTAAGGTAATTTTGTCTATTTTAGATTTATCCCACAAATATGGACGTTTTGTTTTGCAAAAGTTAAATATAAGTTTTCGTTTTTAGCCATGAGATTTGGATGAGAATTATTAGAATGACTTGGTCTCAAACTCCAACAGTTTAATTACTTGTGCGTAATCTTTGTTATTGATCCGTGTGTGTAATCTGCGGTGCAAGTTGTTAGTATTAGCGTTAGCAGCGTATCTCGGTTGCTGGGCGACAGGAGCGGCTCCGTAGGCCACACCTGTCACATTTCAGCAACGCTCTTGCGGTCCATCATCGTTTTCCAAAAGCTGCAGTTTGTTTGTCCACATGACAATACAATGCCAGCATTCTCAGATTTCTCCACTCTGAAACCTGTTCTCAAAAAACACTGTTTTCACTACCCCCCAAAACACCGGCTCTGTGTGGACGAAAGACCAAAACGAATAGAAACTTCCACCAAAAAACATTATGTGGCCGAGGGGATCAGGCTTCTGTCAAAGTGGGCCCCCCTGCACCTGAGCGCCCTGTACCTCCATCCTGGGGGCAGAGGGGTGAGGGTGAGGTGGGGAGTGGGGTCTTGTTCTATGGAGAGAGCAACATATCCAATGGCCAAAGATGTTAATTTTGTCTTCTTATATACTTTAACTTCTTGGGTTCTTTTTAAAGATAATACAGTAAAGTGTGTTTACCTTGTTGACATGTTTCGGCTGCTGCTGCATCTTCAGAACTGTCACCGATGTTGGTGGTGACGTGTCGTATATCAGCTGTTGTTGCTTCCTGTAAGTGGGGTCAGCCTCTTGGACCTGCAGGTCGCTCAGACTGACCACGCCTCCTGTCGCCCGGTGTTCTCTGGAGGAGGGTTTCCCAGGTGTGTGAAAGGAGGAACGCTCCATCATCTCCGTTAATCCAGTGTTTGAACTTGTTGTTTTCTGATCCAATGACCCGAAGCAACAAGTTCAAACGCTGGATCAGTGAGGCCATTGAAATCAGGAGCATTCCTCCTTTCACACACCTGGGACACCCTCCTCCAGAGAACACCGAGCGACGGGAGGCGTGGTCAGTCTGAGCAACCTGCAGGTCCATCAGGCACTAACAACAGCTGATGCACAACACGTCACCACCAACACCGGTGACAGTTCTGAAGATGACTTGCAGCGAGCAGCCAAAAAACGTTAACAAGGTAAACACACTTGACTGTATTGTCTTTAAAAAGAACCCAAGAAGTTCATGTCCAATGGCCCTGTCATTAAGATCTGTGAAGTCGTGTGTAGGGAGTCCTGTGATATTTGCAGCTGTGTATGTTGTCTTTGTGAGTTTAAATCGTTCAGCCTTTCTGGATCCTCCATCTCTCGACTGATATGGACATCCGCTCACCATGAAGTCTGGAGGAGTACTGACGGTTTCCCCATTTTTATAAACCAGTTTCCCTACACGCTGTCAAAACGCCATTATACAGGAGCTATAAGTTAGAAGCATGTTCAGTAAGTTCTGTGGTTGTCGAAACATGTCAAATGTGTCAATCTGCGTTGGAGGTTCGTTCCATATAAGTTACACATAGGTTCAAAGCTCGTTACTCATAAATTATGGGTACACCAGACATGATCTCAACCTATCTGGACTTATGAGTAATTTAGGATTAACGTGTGTCAACGTGAGTCAATGTGTGTCAACGATCACAGAATTTACGTGTAAATTGTTGTGATTTGGACTTGAGTCACTATTTTTAGGACTTGAGACGTGACTTGATAAAATGTACTAAGACTTGGGACTCGACTTGGACTTGAAGGTCAGTGATGTGTTACTTGACTCGGACTTGAGGCCTGTGACTTGAGAAGACTTGACGCTTTTCCTAAAAAATATGTTTTTTGAAAATACTTTTCTCTTTTCAGTTGATAAATGCGGCGTTTAATTTTAGGAACAAACTAACATGTCACACTTCTCTGTTACTTTGGATGTAACTGAAGTACTGTGATGTATCCTCATATGTACTACAGTACAATACAGTACAATAGAATACAGTACAGTAATACTCAGTACAGTACAGTACAGTACAATACAGTACAATAGAGTAAAACAGAGGGAACTACGTAGAACATGATCCTTCATGACAAAATAACTGTTATTTAGCTCTTTTAAATCTTAATTCTTTCTGTTCTGACCGTAATGAATCACACTAAGATCAAAATATTTAAAAAGGAAAAAAATTCTTATATAAATATGATTTACCATGACTTTTTAAGAACTTTTTAAGATGATTTTTGAGCTTAAAAATCATATAAATTGCAAAAATCTAAGTTATATTTGGTGCTTTGGTTTAAAGACTGAAATGACTTCAAAATGAAATGAGCTCAAAGCAGACGACTTGGACTTGACTTGGACTTATGGGCCAGTGACTCGAGACTCGGTTTAGACCCAGTTTAGTTCTGGTTTAGACCTGGTTGAGTCCTGGTTTAGACCCGGTTTAGTCCCGGTTTAGTCCCGGTTTAGACCCGGTTTAGACCTGGTTTAGACCTGGTTTAGACCTGGTTTAGTCCCGGTTTAGTCCTGGTTTAGACCCGGTTTAGTCCCGGTTTAGTCCCGGTTTAGACCCAGTTAAGTCCTGGTTTAGACCTAGTTTGGTCCTGGTTTAGTCCCGGTTTAGTCCCAGTTTAGTCCCGGTTTAGTCCTGGTTTAGACCCGGTTTAGACCTGGTTTAGACCTGGTTTGGTCCTGGTTTAGTCCTGGTTTTAGTCCTGGTTTAGTCCTGGTTTAGACCTGGTTTAGACCCGGTTTTGACCTGGTTTAGTCCCGGTTTAGAGGACTCGACTTGGACTTGAGGTGAAAGACTTGAGACTTACTGTAGACTTGCAAAACATCGACTTGGTCCCAGTTCTGGTCTGTGGTGAGGGGGCGTTCAAGTTACACAATGCACCTTTAAAGCTCTGGAAACACGGGCTCAGCTGTAACATTTTTGCAACAGTAAGAGCTCAAGGCTACACAGTTAAATACTCACTGAAAGGTTTATTTTATACTTGAATACTTTTATGTATTTTTGACTTTCCATTTCCATTAATCAACCCACTTGATACAAAACAATTATACAAGATTCAGACTACTTCAATATAAATGGTTAACAAGGGTTTATATAATTCCTGAAATCCTCCACCATATCTCCAGTAATATTCTTAACACTTGTACTAAATGTAGAAATTATAAAGCACAGGTGTCAAACATGCGGCTTGGGGGCCAGATCTGGCCTTCCAAAACCTTTAATCTGGCCCTCAGCTGATTTTCTACTAAAATATTTTAATTCTATTTTTTATTAAAATATTGTTAATTTTCTGTGGTGTTTATCACAGCAGCGTCTCCAGTGTCTCTGTACATGACCCCTCCCACCAGAGCAGCACAAATGAAGACTTGCCTCTTTCCAGACGCTCTTAAAAGAACGATTGTTTTGACTGTTGACCGTGACACCCTCATCAGCAAAATGTCAAAAATGAGAAAAGTGGAACCGAGTGCAGGATTTTCCAAGAAAAATTTACTTATTCCTATTTATACAAGTTAATGTTAACCAACTTCATGTTAAAACATTGTGTGGAAATTGTATTTTTCTTAAAGTTTCAGGTTGTTCATAATATTATAATATTTTGTAAAAGAAAGAGTTCATCAATTTAAAAAGTTTTTGTAATAGATTTGTGTTTCTCTGCACAAATATTTGAACTTATTGTTATTTTTGGGGTTTATGTGACATGAGTTTTCTGATCCGGCCCCTTTGGGATCAAAATCGGTTGGATACGGCCCCCGGACCAAAATGAGTTTGACACCCCTGTTATAAAGGAACACTGTCTTTGGGAATGCTCGCCAATCCAAATATTTTGGAAAGAGATTATAAAATGTTTGACACAAATATTTAATGTAAAGATTCCCATGTGTGCAAAACTGTGCATATTGGGAGTATATCCAGAAGGTTTATTACAGACAAAAAACAAGCAAAATTACTGGACTTTGGATTATTACATGCCAGAAGAGCCATCATTTATAACAAAGGGAAAACTTAAAAGACTTTGTGAAATTGTGGGAACCTTATTTGAATATCGTATCTAAAAAATAGGAATGATGTGTATGTATATTGTTGTTATTATTAGTGAAGATGATAATAACAATAACATTTTTTTTTTTTCTTTTACCCATTTTCCCTTTTTTAAAATTTATATCTTCACTGAATATGGATTTTTGACTAACCTGCGACTGATAAATGGTATTGTGCAATCATTGTTCGTCAATATGTGAATGTGTGTGTGTGTGTGAGGGTGTGAACTGGCCTGTTTTTTTTTTTTTTTTGGTTATATGTTGACCTATGTTAATATGGTCAGTTGTTCATGTAAACATTTTTGTCTGAAAATGTATTAAAAATATTTGGGAAAAAAAAATAAAAAATCAACCCATTTAAATGTTTATTCATATCCAAAAATGACACAAAACTCACGTATGGGCATCTGACATTTTTATTCAATTTCTTTCCATTTTCAAGTTTGATTCAAAACATTTTGATGCTCATGATCGTGTGAAAATAGGTCCATCGGGTTTATCAAGTCCTTCTAAGATTTCATAAAAGATTGAGTACAAATTCTGAACAAAGAAACATTCCCGGTAAGACATGGACGCTTTCTACTGATCACAGTCAAATTAAACTAAACTAAAGGTGCTTACATTTTAAAAAATAATTTCTTAAGTCAAAATCAAAAAGTATTATCCTTCATAAATTTCACGTAAACACTGAAAGTAGCTGTGCAAAAACGATTAAGACACGATTTAAGGGCCCAAAAATATATATTATAATACACAAAATTTACTCTTGTGAGTCATATTATAATGTTAATTCTTCATCAAAAACACAACAAAAAATTTTAAATATCGTACTACGGGCCCTTTAAAGGCAGCTCAGAACATCACAAAGTAAACAAAATGTAAAATAGTTCACTTATAGTACCGGATATTGTATATTTTGTAAACTGCACCAGGTTTCAAGTGTTCTGTTGAAATTACAAAACAGAGAATGTATTAAAAATATAAAATAACACTTAAGACCAGACCTTCATCTCTCAAAAACATGATTAGGAAAAATGATTGTTCATGTTACAAGGTGAAGGATGATAGTGTTTTGTATCTGAAATAATGGACCAGCAAGTAAAGTGTTTGTGATTATTGCACAAATGAGTCAAGTGATTAAAAGCTAAAATTCTTCATAAAACATGGATAAAATAAAATAAATTCTGCGGTAGAGGTTGTCACAAGTATCGAAAATCAGACGCTAATTGATATGAGGGATGGGACAAGATCTCGCGAGACAAAAACACCACGAGATTGTGCACATGAGAAAAATAATCTCGTGAGTTTTATTGGACTGGACAAAAAAAGTTAAATGCTGGTGCTTGCATCTTTTGAGAAGCCATAGTTCCAACAAAAATATTAAA
Organism: Boleophthalmus pectinirostris; assembly: GCF_026225935.1. Classification (NCBI taxonomy): domain Eukaryota; kingdom Metazoa; phylum Chordata; class Actinopteri; order Gobiiformes; family Gobiidae; genus Boleophthalmus; species Boleophthalmus pectinirostris. The sequence goes on along the minus strand of NW_026571515.1, from coordinate 14,084,162 downwards.
TAAAGTAAATACAAATTCTGAAGCCAACTTTGGGAACTAAATCAGACTATTTACGTCTTAGAATTTATGTCAAAATCTCGTCTTGTCTCGTTCTCGTGGACCCAATCTCGTGTTTTGTCTTGCGGAAACTGTGTCTCATCCCATCCCTAATCAATGCTAAATAATTCACATTGACAGGACAGAAATGAACCAGACGTAAGACAACAAAATCACAATCTGTCTATCTGAGAATCACATTCTATTGTCTAAAGAATCAGAATTGAGTATCAAGTCTATCCCTTCGTACCGAGACAACAATATCCCAAAATGTACCAACACACACAACGAAAAACTGGCTCCCTAAACAAGCAGAAGACACGAAATGATTCAAATATTGTTTAAAATTGCACCACAGTTATAAGGAGGAAAAATTATATGTTCCAATGCACATTTTGGGATTCAATATTTGTAAAAAAGAAATTAAATCAAAGGTAAAACATAAGCTCCATTCAGATTGCAGCCTGAAGTGACCCAAATCAGATTTTTTTCTCCCGTATGCTCCTGTATCTGATCTTTTAATGCCAGTCTGAGCAACACAGATCCGATTTTTTCAAACACGACCCAGGCCACTTGGATATTTGCTCCTAAAACCCATACATATCCGATCTTTTGACATGCGACTTATGTCTGAATGATAAGGTCGCATTCATCCCACCTACACATCAGGATCAGAGTCTCGCCAATGGAGGGAAAGTGAGGTTGGCGAGTTCATCAATATTTGGGGGGATCGCTGTATTCAGGCCAAATTGGAGGGAATTTTTTTTAATGATTGCCAAAGAAATGGTCGGTCCTGGCTCCAATGTCAACGAAAAACAAAGATCCTGAACCTGAACATTTTACCAAGAACTGGACCAGATTTTTGGCAACTTCCGTAAACACTGAGCACGCTCGCTGTGTCCTCCAGTGCACATGCGGGACACTTTTGGGGCGTTCAGAGTTCACACTGGAGATCACATACAAGTCGCATTTAATTGGAAATGTGAATGACCTCGCCAAAGAAAATCGGATTTCACAAAAAAATCTGAATTGAGCATTAAGTCCTACAGTCTGAACGAAGCCATAAAGGTCACTTCCAGGTAAGACTGAGATAATTAAACTGTGCTGGTACAGATTTAAAGAAGACATATTGTGCTTTTGTTTCGCTCTATAGTTATAATCTATGACACTTGTGGATTATTATGTTCATCATTTGGACATTTTCAATCGCAATATTGAAATGAAAACAACGTAATAAAAGAAACAAGTCCGTGCCCAGTGAGGTATGTGCAGCTAGTCCAAAGAGATTCATTGGGTCTTCCGATATTTTAGGTTATTAAGAGTTTGGTCTGTACCGCTCATCTCAAGTTTGGAGTGTGTCATCCTAATGGTACGGGTGTGTGCACTGCCATGTTTCATGTTGTTAGGGCCAAAAATGCTAGTCAGGCTGGTGCCACCTAGTGCCTCCACTCAATTTCATTTCTCTGCAGCGACTAGGTCAGGAATCGGAATAGACGGTTTGTAAGAACCCCGGAAGTTGTAGTCAATCAGCGAAGAGCTGTGAAGCCATGACGTCAAGCTCAAGCGCCTGTCTGGGTCCATTTTGTGGAACAGCACAACAGTAAACAAAGCGTCGAGATGGATGTAGACGAAGACAAACATTCTGTGTTGGCAACGATTCCTGAGATCGAGGATTTAAAGCCGGAACAAAGAGAATGTTTGGTTTGAATTTTATCAAGGGGAAAGACGTTATTGCCCTTCTTCCTACGCGATTTGGCGCATTACATATGTCCAAATAGCAGCGATTGTTTAAATAAAAAAAATACCCGCCTACCATTGAGCGAACGAATCCTAATGCTGTGAGGTCAGACTCTTTCTATGAAGTAAAACCGGCCAATGAATCAGTCAAAAAAAAAAAAAAAAGCCAAAGATCTTTTAAAATGTAGTTAATATGATTAACTGAGATTCAGGAGCAGGACCACGCCTCAGCCGCCCTCTCCTCTCACCAGCGAACCACAACTCACCTCCACCACGCCTCTAATTTCCCAGAAGCCTATAAGTAGCAGCCTTTCCCATCATCCCAGTTTGTCTCGGCTAACTCGACCCCACCCTCCCATCCCCTATTTTGTCTTTAAGTCATAAAACACCTGCAAGGGGGGTCCCGTTCCGGCTGGGCCAATTGCAGATTGAGACGGAGCCCCCACCCATAGTCTCAACCCAGCCATCTCTGCCCCTCTTCGTACATTATCAATAAACTTCTTCGCACTATGTCGTTGTTGGCGTGGTCCTAGCTAGTGAAATGAGTGATATATTTAACGGACACCACGGGGAAGTGCAGCCCGCGACGACTTCTGAAGTTATCGCGGGCTACACTCGGAAAGTCTTCTACAGCCTGTGCACTAGTTTCAAAAATAAAAGCTCTTAAAAGTTGATTTTGCACAATATGCCTTCTTCAAGCCCTTCATAGTATTTCATTATTATAAGTGTCATCTTAAGGCACAAAACACATATACTCTGCAGTGCTGTTAAGTCACAAACACCACTACATCTACATCTATATTTATATAAAATGTACTACACTGTAAGAAATCACTCTTTGATCAAACATGCTCTCAAATATATTAAAGGTGGTTAAAAGCTGCTGTAAATACAAACTTACATCATAATATTCAGTCTAGTGTCACATTCTGGTTGATTCTCATAGTCGTGCAAATCACTGTTGACGAATCATTTCTGTGTGAATAAAAATACACTGCAAAAGTTTTAAGGGCTAGACTTCAGAATATTAAATCTGATTTGACTAGTTTGGGTTTGCGTGTTTCAATATATTTCAGACTGACCGGTTTCAGCATTCTGTATTACACAAAACTGATTCTTGTGAGCTTTATAATGCCGTTACCTTCACAAAAACAAACCTGGAGCTGTGTTTTGTCTCCTTCACGTTTCAGTAACTCTGTACACAGATGTATTACTCAGGATCACTTATGTGTGATGTTTGAGTGACGTTTCTCAAACATGTGTGACATTACTGCAACAGGATTACTCAAACGTGTGATTTTAACAGGAACAAAAAGGAGAGAGCACATAACCCCAATCCTTGTATCTTTGCACTGGCTTCCTGTTAATTTTAGAATTGATTTTAAGCTTTTATTGTTTGTTTTTAAAGCTTTGAATGGACTGGCCCCACAGTACGTGTCGGACCTCATCCAAATTTATACCCCCGCGCGCGCTCTGAGGTCTGAGGTCCAGCTCCAGCTCGTGGTGCCTAAGACGAGACTTAAAACCAGGGGGGACAGGGCTTTCTCTGTGGTCGGCCCTAAACTCTGGAAGGATCTGCCGCTTCACGTTCGAGCAACACCCACAGTGGAGTGTTTTAAGTCTCGTCTGAAGACCCACTTTTATTCTCTGGCTTTTAACACCGCGTGATTTGTGTGGTCCTCTGTGTCTTTTATTTATTTTTATGTGTTTTTATTGGTTTTACTGATTTAATTAATTTATTTCTATTCTATGATTTTGTTTTTATTTTATTTTACTGGTTTTATTATTTTAAGACTAGTATTATTTTAGTAGTTTATTTTATCAGCTTATTATTGTTGTTAATTTTATGTATTTGTTTGTTGGTTTGTCTGTGAAATGTGCTATAGAAATAAAGTGGATTGGATTGGATTGATCATTGGTCTGTCCATCTCCAAATCTCAAAATGCCCTGTTCCACCTTGTGATGTCATTAGTGGTAGTTTTCAAGTTAACAGCTTCTTTTACCTTTTACTACTGAACTCATCTTTATACTTTAACTGTTAATTTGTTTGTTTTTTTCCTGCACTTAGACTGAGCAGCTTTGAATCTCATTATACTGTATAATGATGATAAAGGCTTTCTATTCGATTCTATTCTTTTGTTCAGCTCAGATCAAACAAAAAGTAAAATTCCTGGTTTGAAATGATCCAAATGATTTTAGTGAAGGTGTATAGAGTTTAAAAACACAGTGGAGCATTTCCAGTATAACCTGTATGAAACAAAACACAACTCCAGGTCTGTTTGTGATGAGGAAACAACAATATAACACTGATCAGAACCCTTTAAATAATATATCGAACGATAGAATGTTCTAATGTCGTCTGAAAACTTTGAAAACCTAGAAAAAAAATAAAATAAAAGCCCAAATGAGTCAAACTAAAATGGTCTGAAGTCTGGTCATCTGCCGTGGCTCACATTGCACATCGCACTTGAGGTTCTTGTGTTTTTTTATCTCTGCGTCTGGAGCGTGGGCGGCTGGTACACTGGCACCCCGCGGTCCACCAGCGGGGGGCGCCCTCTGATGATGTCCGCCGCCTTCTCCGCGATCATGATGGTGGGAGCGTTGAGGTTTCCGCTCACCATACTGGGCATGATGGAGGCGTCCACCACGCGGAGCCCGTCCAGCCCCAGGACGCGGGCGCTGGGGTCCACCACCGCCATGGGGTCCGAGGGGGAGCCCATTTTACAGGTGCAGGATGGGTGGTAGGCGCTGTCGGCCTTGCGGCGTACGAAGGCGTCGATCTCTGCGTCTGATTGGACGCCGGGCCCAGGCTGCACCTCGGGGCCTCTGAACGGGTCAAACGCTTTCTGAGCGAAGATCTCACGGGACAGTTTCACCGACTCCCGGAACTCCCACACATCCATGTCTGCAACACACAGCCAATCAGGAGTCAGGGATTATAACGACAGCCAATCAGGAGTCAGGGATTATAACGAAAGCCAATCAGGAGTCAGGGATTAAAAAAACAGCCAATTAGGAGTCAGGGATTATAACGACAGCCAATCAGGAGTCAGGGATTATAACGAAAGCCAATCAGGAGTCAGGGATTAAAAAAACAGCCAATCAGGAGTCAAGGATTATTATGACAGCCAATCAGGAGTCAGGGATTAAAAAAACAGCCAATCAGGAGTCGGGGGTTATAACGACAGCCAATCAGGAGTCAGGGATTAGAACGACAGCCAATCAGGAGTCAGGGATTATAACGACAGCCAATCAGGAGTCAGGGATTATAACGACAGCCAATCAGGAGTCAGGGATTATAACGACAGCCAATCAGGAGTCAGAACGACAGCCAATCAGGAGTCAGGGATTATAACGACAGCCAATCAGGAGTCAGGGATTATAACGACAGCCAATCAGGAGTCAGGGATTATAACGACAGCCAATCAGGAGTCAGGGATTATAACGACAGCCAATCAGGAGTCAGGGATTAGAACGACAGCCAATCAGGAGTCAGGGATTATAACAACAGCCAATCAGGAGTCAGGGATTAGAACGATAGCCAATCAGGAGTCAGGGATTATAACAACAGCCAATCAGGAGAGAGTACAGTGGATATAAAAAGTCTACACACCCCTATTCAAATGCCAGGTTTTTGTCATGTAAAAAAAATACATCAAGATAAATAATTTCACAAATTTTTCCACCTTTCATAACCCATATAACGCAATTGAAAAACAAACTGAAATATTTCAGGTGGGTGAAATAAAAATAAACACCTGAGATAATGTGGTTGCATAAGTGTGCACACCCTTTTATATCTGGTGATGTGGCTGTGTTCAGATTTAATTGATGACATTCAAACTCATGTTAAACTGAAGCCAGCACACACCTGTCACCTATTAAAATTCCTCTGATCAACCCCAAATAAAGGTGAGCTGTTCTAGTCGGCTTTTCCTGACATTTTTTGTAGCCACATCTTCCAGCACAAGCCATGGTCCGCAGAGAGCTTCCAATGCATCAGAGTAATCTCATTATTCAAAGATACCATGTATCAGGTCAGGTGAAGGCTACAAATGAATTTCCAAGGAATTAAATATACCATGGAACACGGTGAAGACCGTCATCATCAAGTGGAGAAACTATGGCACATTACCAAGAACAGGACGTCCATCCAAAGCTGATGATAAGACAAGAAGAAAACTAGTCAGGGAGGCTGTCAAGAGGTCAACAGCAACACTGAAGGAGCTGCAGGAATTTCTGGCAAGTACTGGCTGTGTAGTTCATGTGACAACAATTTCCCGTCTTCTTCATATGTCCATAAGACGGAAGCTTTATCTTACAAAGAAAAACATCCAAGCCCAGCTTAATTTTGCAAAAAGACATCTGAACTCTCCCAAACACATGTGGGAAAATGTGTTATGGTCTGATGAAACCAAGGTTGAACTATAATAATATAATATATTTATAATATAATATAATTCCAAAAGGTATATTTGGCGCAAAAACAACACTGCTCATCACCAAAATAACACCACACTTACAGTGAAGCATGGTGATGGCAGCATCATGCTTTGGGGCTGTTTTTCTTCAACTGGAACTGGGCCTTAGTCAGGGTGGAGGGTATTATTAACAGTTCCAAATATCAGTCAGTGTTGGCACAAAACCTTCGGCCTTCTGTTAGAAAGCTGAAAGATGAAGAGGAACTTCATCTTTCAGTATGACAATTACCCAAAGCACTCATCTAAATCAACAAAAGAATTGCTTCACCGGAATAAGATTGAGGTTTTGGAATGGCCCAGCCCGAGTCCAGACCTGAATCCCATCAAACACCTGTGGGGTGATCCGAAGAGGGCTGTGCACAGGAGATGCCCTCGCAATCTGTCCGATTTGGAGCGGTTTTGCAAAGAAGAGTGGGCAAATATTGCCACATCAAGATGTGCCACCCTGATAGGCTCCTACCCAAAAAGACCGAGTGCTGTAATAAAAGCCAAAGGTGCTGCAACAAAGTATTAGTTTAAAGGTGTGCATATTTATGCCACCAGGTTATTTTAAGTTTTTTATTTTATATTTTTCCCCTTTAAAGTTTTCAGTTTGTTTTTCAATTGCATTGTACAGGTTATAGGTCACATTAAAGGTGGAAAAAGTTGTCAATCATTTGTTTTGCTGTCATTATTTTACATGACAAAAACCTGGCATTTGAACAGGGGTGTGTAGACTTTTTATGTCCATTGTAAATGGAAAAAGCAACAAGCACAGCAATAACCACATGATACTAACAGGTGGACGGTTTGTTGTAATGAGACCAGTGAAAATGTGAGAAATTTAAAAACACAAAGGAGCTCTCCCTGAAATAGAGGCAGGCTACAGGCAGCACTTTGGCAAATTCAGTCTTAAATCAGAGAATGAAAGGTTTTTAAACTGACTTAAGAGTCCATTAAAGATCAGTGACTGAGAGATCAGATTTTTGGGATATTTGGAGCCGGCTTCACACAAGGAACATTTTACCATCATATGTTATCTGTGGAGAGGTAGTTCGTGGTCTTACCTGTGGAGAGGTAGTTGGGCTGGAGGATGGGGTGATCCATAGGGTTGGGGCTCTTCAGTTTGAGCCAGCCCACACTGGAGCTCCTCATGGGCCCGACGTGAACCTGTGACAGAAGCACACGCTGTGAATCTAATGAAAGGTAAGAAGTAAATTTAAATGCCCTTTACACTATTTATTATTTCATGTATTTGAGCAAAAATCTCTCTGTCTTATCCATAGACTGTTGGACATTGCAAAGAGGAAGTGCGGACGAAAACTCTTCCAGTTCCATCAACTCTGGCTCCAATTGACTTTACATTAACTGCTGTAACTCCTACTGTGAGCCTCGTCATTTGGTCTTAAAATGTTCATATTAACCCACTCTACATGATCCTGGTGTTTTTATTTCATCATTTTGTCCTATTCCTAATATGGAACTCGATTTTATTCCAGATTTACTCCTGTAACGCAGCCTCCATGAGCTTCCTTTGACTGGAGCTGAACGCTGTGGGTGACCTCACACTCCCTTATTCCACTTCTTTATACAGTCTATGATGTTGCCCCAGTACAGATGTGTTGTAAAAGCAGCTCTTGAGGTCAAAATAAGTCTGTCTTCATCTGATTATGAAGTGTTTTATTGTCTGATAATCAGGAAGTGTGTGTTAGCAAACTAGTTGTTGTCAGCTTTATTGTTACAGCAAAACTTTGTACTGGTCTCTAACTTTTTCAGATTTGATATCGATCAAAGCATCATTAAGTTATTACAAAACTGATCCTATTGTGTTATTTACAAGATCCATAAAAAGTTACATAACAACTAAACAGCTTTTAATGAATTAAAAGATCATCCAGATCATCACTAATTATAACAGTTAATTTCCCTTTCAGTGTATGCCGTTAAAATTGTAATTGTAACGAAAATAATTTCCATTTCTTCTTTTTCTAAGGGCTGGGCTCCTCATAAACTGCTTCCGTAATGATGAACTGACCCCACCGATGCCTCATGGGGACCAGGTTGATATCTCTGATTTTGCTTGTTTTAAAATCCAACCTCTCACCTCCTTTTTTTTTTGTTGCAACCTTGGCTCAGGGTCTTAACACATCAAATTAATAAACCTTTATATTCAATTATACTTAAAGTATCTTTAATGTGAAAGAATATTGTGTATTTATTCATACTAGTGTACACACTATACTGCAACGTCACTTGTCTGTCAAACTGTTTAACTGTGCAAGTGTCCTGATCAGCACTAAACAGGAAATCAAGCAAATAATGAGTAATAATCAGTTACTGACTTTGGCCTTTGCATGACTCCTTATTTTTGGTTATTTTTGGTATAGGAAGTGACAAATAAGGGTCAACAGTCAATTTTGAGCTCAATATTTTTCACATGCATTATATTCATTATAACGAGCTCTACATATTATACTTTTGTCTGGACAAAACTAACTTTGAAGTAATTTTTCTCAGTTTCACACTTTGCGTAAAGTAAAGTGATGAAGTAACTTGTTTCAGGAGTACAGTGCCTTTTTGAGCTCTTGTCACTGACACTGTGAAACTTGGTACACTTTATGTTTTAAGTCCCTCTTCACAGTAGCTCATTTTAAATGTGTTAATGGTCTTGGGCCTTCTTATCTTTCAGAACTGCTTTTACCCTACGAACCCTCACGGACCCTGTACTCCTCCGGCAGCAGGCTCCTGGTCATTCCCAAAGTCAGGACACACACTCATGGAGAGGCATCTTTCCAGTAGGCTCAAGACCCACCTTTTTAGTTTAGCTTTTGAATGAAATCTTATACCATATTTTCCGGGCTACTAGACGCGCTCTTAAGCCTCTAACCCCATCAAAAAATGACCGCACGCCCCGCAAGCCAGAACGCCCTCCACACGAATCCACTCGGGTGTCCCAGCACGACTTCAGTAAACTACAAAGCCGCACCACCCGCAGCACACGCAAACACACACGGAGCAGACAGCGACCGCGCAGTGAAACACACCCACAGACACACTCATCACCCCACACCGACGAGGAATGGAACAGAGGAATGAACCAAAAAAGCAAATCCAATGTGCCTTTCTAATCCGTGTATCATTCGTTCATTCGTTTTTCAATATAAAACCAAAAATAAGAAAACGAAAAAACAACAGTTTTCTTCGTTATTTGTCTCCAAAACCAAAATAAAAAAATGGATAATTTTCAATTTTGTGTTTAAATGAAGAATGGAAAAAAATGGTCCCAGTCTGTCCCGGTCTGGTCTCGGACCTGGATCAGTCCTGGTTCAGTTCGTACGCGGTGCAAAAGTCTGGCATCGCAGTCACGGAAGTCACGTAAACGGGAAGCCGTTATCTGTTTTTTCCATTCTTCATTTAAACACAAAATCGAAAAACTGAAAAAACGAATCGTTATCTATAGGAGCCCTCTGCATCAGGAGCGGAGGTCGGCTGTGACTGCTGGGACAGCCTCCTGGTTGGAGGGTTGGCGCTCGGGCCTCAGGTGCCCGGGCTTCATCTCTCCCCTGGGCCCTGTGGCGGTTCCTGGTGGTGGCGGACGGCTCTTTTCTGCTCCTGGGGTAGACGGCTCCTCTGATGGTGCTTTCTCAACTGGTTCGCCTGTATTCAGCCTCATATTTTACTATGTGCGGTCTTATGTATTTTAGCATGTTAGTGTGTGTGTGAGTGTGTGTGTGTCTGGGTTGTTTGGTTGTGTGGGGTTGGGGGTGTGGGGGTTAGTTAAGTGAGTGGGTGGATGGAAATGTGGGATTGTTTTTAATCACTGTAAAGCCCTTTGTGTTACATTTTGTATGAAAAGCGCTTTATAAATAAAGTTTGATTTGTTTATCGGTTTCTATGAGTGATAAAATCACATATACACACAATCAAACAGAAACGCAGTTCATATTCTTACAGTTATTGTAGGAGATCTGTATCAGAGATCTCGGTGCACTGGAGTGGTTAAAAACAATGAGTAAGTGTTGTAGTCACATTTGAAAAGCAAACAATGACTTACAGGTTGGTAACAAATATAAAGCCTTGTTTGCACAGGATTAGTTTCATGGGTGGTAAGAATTTCCTTGAATATTTCTGCAAAAGGTCAGGTCGTCAGGTGATTCTAGTCCCACGTGAACAATCATGTCTGTAAACTGCCCTGTTTTTCATCTGTGCATTGAAGCTAATATTGATTCAAAACGTTCATTTTAGGTCCAAATACAAACTAAATCAACTATATTTATTCTCCGATCCAGTTATTGTATTTTTCTACAGTTTAAAAGTAAAAAAATATAAATCAAAGTGCGGTAAAGACATGACCTGAGTGTACAGCCCCATTGTCATGGAGCCTCTGTGGAGAAGTTCGGGTGCTTTTGGTGCAAAGTTTGTAAAGTTTGACTGGACTTGGCTGCATCAACGTGAACGGAGAGAGACTGTTTCATAAGAAATCTGAGGCGGATTACATCAGTGCCGCAAGAAACACGGTGTGCAGGTGTATTCTGCTAAAACAAACTCAGAATAAAAGCAACATTAAAAGGGTCTTGTCTTGTTGCGGTGAGTGTATCAGTCCAACATTTCCAGAATAAAGTCTATAAAAACAGGTCATGTCTTATCCTGTGTGAATTTACACAAAAAACTCAAGATGCAGTGAGGTAATTTAAATTTAAAGACGTCCCTAGGTAAAACTAATCCTGAGCAAATAGGTAATAATGTAATCTGTAATAATCATAACAAATAAAAATGTGTATGAATGACTGTTGATCTTGGCTTTTGCATGTTTACACACAATAATAAAAGATTGTGTATCATGTATAGGCCATCGAGATAAGAGGAGCTGACAATTTAAGCTGGAACTGGAGATCACGTAGTTACCTGGAAGTGTCCCGGTCCAATGACTCAGGTCACTTCCAGGGAACTTCTCCGGTTGGACTTGTAAACACAATGGCTTTAGTTAGACTACAGGCGCTACAGCAGAAGTGGATTAAGGGAGTGTGACGTCACCCTGGGTGTTCAGTTGGAAATAAGGCTTCGTTATAAAGGCTAATCTGCCAACCAGGCATCATATTAGGAAATCCGGGTGCGAAATGAAAGAGTCAGGAGCGAGGCTGCTTGAAGGTACACGGCCCTGCTAAACCAGTGGTACGAGCGGGAAAGGGGCTGTCAATCAAACGCCTCATTGGTCTGATATTAACGTTCATATATTAATTTCTGGACAAAATAGCAGGACAAATACAGCAGGATCGTGCAGAGCGGGTTAATACAAATGTCGGCCAAAATGACGAGGCTCACAGCAACAGTTTTTCAATACAAGACAAGTCAAACATAACCAGAGCTTGAAGGAACCACTTCACAGCCATACTCGTTTCCTATTTTTGTTATAAACTTTTTCACAACGACCAGAAGTGCTGTGATGTAGGGTAAACGTCACTTACGTTAATGCTTTTCTGTGGCAAAATATCTGTGGAAATGTCTTTCGTATTTTCCACCAGCTTCACAAATCTGCCTCATCACCAAATCTTTAACCAACAAGATCGACAAAGGATAAACATGACGAATTAATCCACAACTATCAAGGTAAAAAAATATGAAAACATAAAGGCGAACAACAACGATGCATTAGTGAACTACTCCTGAGCAAAACTAACATTATGATCATGAATAAAACATAAGTAATAAGTAATATGTTAATGAGTAATTTGTAAACTCAGACTGATTCTACAGTTAAAATTAAAAATCGATTTCATGATAGATATTGGCAAAGACAGAGAGATTTGTGCAGTTCGAATGCGACCAGTCTCCTGCTGGTGCCCAGAGTCAGGACTAAACACGGGGAGTCAGAGTTTCAAGTTCACGCAGCTAAAACCTGGAACAGTCTTCCTCAAATTGTGAGACAGGCCTCTTCTTTGACGCTGTTTAAATCCAGACTCAAAACGGTTCTGTTTAGCTGCCTATGACTGAAAGGATTTAATTCCGCACTCTTCTCTCTAATTTATGTAATTACTGTCTCTCTCTCTCTCTTTTTTAATTTTAATGATGATTATTTATGTTTTGATTTGTTTTTATTGTGATTGTAATGTATTTCTTATTCTGTAAAGCAATTTAAATTACTTTGTGTACGAACTGTGCTGTACAAATAAACTTTACTTGCCTTGCCTTACATGTCTCGCATTTAAACTACACAAATCTCTGTCTATGCAAATAATCGACATCATGAAATCTAGTTTTATTTTAATTGTAGAATCAGTCAGTAGAATGAGAGAACAAGTTACTTATGTTTTATTTATTACCATAATGTTAGTTTTGTTCAGTAGTTCACTAATGCGTCGTTGTTGTTCGCCTTTAAGCTTTCGTCTTTCTTACCTTGATAGTTGTGGATAAATTCTTCATGAACAAAATATGTTCATTATTGATCTTGTTGGTTGAAGATTTGGTGATGGGGCAGATTTATGAAGCTGGTGACAAAAACGGGAGACATTTCCACAGATATTTTACCTTAGAAAAGCATTGACGTATGTGACGTTTACCCGACATCGCAGCACTTCCGGCTGTTGTGAAAAAAGGTCTATTTATCATCTGTCTATATATACAGTCTATAGGTTACACACATGGAGCTTTATCACTATGGAAACTTGACGAGACCCCAGGGAGACAACGAGCGTCTGATCATTATGGAGGTAATGAGCGTCTTAGGGTGCGCTCAAACTTGCTTAAACGAACAGTGCCCAAGTATAGATAGCCCCTAAAGCACAGTATATTTGTCCGGTGTGAGCACAAAGGAACTGTGCCTAGGCACGTTTCGGACTTTGGCCCAGCTGGACGACTATACGAGCCCGGTGTATGCGCTGATGTTACGCGTACGAGGAAAAAAGTGAATAAACTCTGCTCCAAAACACACGTCAAATCCATGCTTACCTTTTTTGCCATCTCCTCTGTGCTGTTATTATATAAATATACTCACAGAGGAGCGCGCATCACAAAAGGACACTTCTACCTCACTATTTAGTTGTTATTACTTGGTCCCGGAAGGGTTGACCAGGTTTTGTATTCACCCTGTGTGTGTGTGTGTCTGTCTACGAGTGATAATTCCGCCATTTATTGACCGATTGTCACCAAATTTGGTAGGTGGGTCAAGCCCCTGTGCCCGATGTCACAAAAAAAGTTTGGTGATGATCCAAGGTCATTTGAGGTCACACGGGTCAATTGAACTGTCACACCATTATAAAGGATCGGCAATTTCATCAATTTCTCAACCATCTGTGGCCTATTCACCCGATCATCACACAAGTTGGCACACACATAACCGGGGTACACTGGATGTTACAGGTTGAAACCGGTCAAGGTCACTTGAAGGTCAAGGTAAACAAGGTCAAATATGCATTTTTGGTCATAACTCAGCGAAGGATCGAGCTCGAGCAATGGGAGTGGTCTCACAATCTCTGAAAAATTATTATCTATTTATAATTCTGTGCATTTGTATAGTTAAGTATTAATAGTTTTCTAGATAATCACTTATTATAACAGTTCCTTTCTCTTTGAGTGTAAATTCTAATTGTAACAAAAATAATTTCCATTTCTTCTTTTTCTGATGACACACAACACACAGATCTACAGTCACACAACTAACATATACACAACTCATGAAAAATTACATTTTGGTTACACACTAGTAAACACAGACATTCTCATGTGTGACCAATATCACACAAATGTTCATGGGCCTGTACACATACACACATTACATTGTGGATATAACAATCATGTAATATGGGCTGGGCTCCTCATGAACTGCTTCTGTGGTGATGAACTGACCCCACCGATGTTCCACCGAACCAAGGGTGATATCTCTGAGTGCGCTTGTTTTTAAATACTGTTGTACAACTCGACATGTAAACTAACAGAGGTTCAGTTGTGCGGGTGGAGTGTGGGCCAGAGAACCCTACATAATTGTGCTTGAGTGTGAAAGGCTTTTCTGCATTTGTGCAACACTGAATGAGAAGTTCAGATGAGCTGCCCACCTGGTAGGCCTCGATCTTGGAGGCGACCCGGCCGTGGTCGATGACCTGAGAGGGCAGGAAGTGGAACTGGATGTCCGGGTGAGTGACCCCAGGGCGACTGCGGATGAAGCCCCCACTCTCCAGGTGAGCTGTGGCACCGTACCCTGAACATAACACAAGATCATACACATAAACACACCACAAGATCACAGATACACACAACACCAGAACACAGACATGAACACAACACAGAGAACACACACACATAACATCAGAACACACACGAACACAGTACAGACACATATGACATCACATAAAACACACAAGAAATCCAATTGTGCATGAATTAAGAAAGAGGCAGAACTGAATTTGGTTGTTAAACATCGTTAGTGTGAAGTGGCTGTTACCTGTGAACACGGTGAGCCACTCCAGCCCGATCTTGACCATGTGGAAGGGCTTCTGGGCCTTGTACAGAGTGATGGGCTGAGTGCACTGCTGCTGCACGTACAGTTCCAAGTGGTCCTGAAGGTTACTGCCCACTCCTGGACAACACACAAACAAACACAAAAACACACTGCTGTTCAGAAAACACTGGGGCTCACTCATGAAAATGAGAGACAGACCGATCTCCAACACAGGCTGATATTTTGTTTTGACAAAATGAAAAGTGCACAGCTGCCTAAAAAGTACACATGAAGCTTTATTTAGAGGTGCAGGGTGTAACTTTTCGGTGTAACTTTTCGGCCGTCATCTTCGTGTTTCTTATGGATATGTTTTGAATGCTTTGAATGTTCCACGACAATCGAAGCAGAGCATTAAACAGCTCTACCTTACTCTGACAAAGTGAGGCCTTTGTCTCATTTTAAATTCATGTTAGTTTATGTTAAACATTTTTATTTTGAAAGGGGACTTGCTTTGCTTTGGGAGTTACCTGGATACTCACCTGGGGGGAGGCTGCTGGGAGGAGTATAAAAAAAGAGCAGGTGTCACCAATTAGGGAGAGACTTCTGTGCAGGTGTTTGGTGTTTTTGCTTTGAGTTACTTGTTTTTTGTCTAGTTGTACTTTTGTTGGTGAACTCCAAAAGTCTGTTTTAAAATAAATTTTGTCTGCATAAAGACACCTTTTTTGTGTCATCTGCCGCCATCTTTTGACCACTTTGGCCAGCTTCCCCACACTTACATTTATCCAATTACAGGCTGTTTTAATGCTCAGAAATACTTAAAAAAAAAAAAAAAAAAAAAAAAGTGTCTGTGAATGGGTTGCATCTCCACACATCTGACCTGTAACTTGACTTGGTTTGGTCATCACGATAGAAAGGTTTAATGCCGTACTACAGGGATCATCAAACTAAGGCTTGCGGGCTGACTCTGACTCTCTACGCCTGTTTGACCGGCCCCCCAGCCCCTCGGCCGCTCTGCCCCCTCCACTTGAACTGGCCCTATGAGTTGATCCACAAAAGTTGTTATGGCCTATTTCTTTGTATTACCTTTTGGCATATAATGACATGTCTGCATCTTGTATTTTGTTGATTTTCAAGTATTTATATGGGCCCGGTCAAGCAGAAGTAAACAGCAAGGGCCAAAAATTCAAGTTAATGCATCTGATATATAAATGTATTCAACAGATAGCATATGTACTATAGTTTATGAAACTGTTTACCTTTTTTCTGTACCATTTTTGGTTCTAAAGTTACATACGTTTTAAACAGACCATGTATGAAACATGGAACAAAAATTATTTCCCAAATTTCAAAGACCTGCAAATCATGTAAATAAATTTATGTTTTTCATCATGTCTTGTGTTATTCGATCTTTGAACTGTTGATGAAGTTTCATGGTTTTTCAAAAAAAAAATATTTAAAATGATAAAAATTTGCTTGGAAGGACTGACATATTTTATAGAAATAGTTTCCTTTCATTGTGAAGTAATATTAAAGTATTCGAAAGAAAAAAGCGACAAATTATGCAAAATTATGCACCTTCTACTTGTTTGCACAATTTTCCCTCCGTTACCATGACCTTTCTTAATAAAAAATCACATTACTCAAAAAGTAAGAGGTTTTTCAACCTAATCTTGTACCATATGGTAGAAAACTATATGAAGCAAATATTCAAACCAGTTTGTTAAGGATATGTAAGCGAGAACCACTAGTTATCACTGTTTGTATTTATTGCCCAAAAAGTGCTGCATATTTTATTCCCTCCGTTACGGACATGAGTTTTAAATTTTTTTGTCAACAACTTGAAAGAATATCACAGGTTTAACTTAACCCTATTGGAGTGTTAACTCTTTCCTACATTCTGATACTTTACTTATTTCAATAGTCCCTCTAGTTTCTTAATAAGAGCTATTTGAATGTAAAAAATCTGCCCGTTTCCCTCCGTTACTGCTTGACCGGACCCATATTTAATTATATTATATTGTAATTATGACATGTTTACATTTGCTGCAGAATTTTCATCACCTGACAAGCTCGAGATCAAACAGTGACAGTCAATGCAAGCAGAGTTTTGTAGTGTAGTTGAGGACAGCAAAATGGCTCGTGTTAAAGTACGAAAAGTTGACAGAGTTCCAAGTTTTCAAACAACAGTGGACGACCGATATTTTTTTGTTCAGTATAAGGACTGTGCGTGCAGTGTGTCTGATATGTAAAGAAAGTGTGGCGATTTTCAAAGAATATTATCTGCGTCGTCAGGGTTGTACAATTCTTTTCTACAGCCGACCTGACCCCGACCCCCATCACAGTCAATAACAATAATGTGGCCCCCAGAGAAAAAAGTTTGGTGACTTCTGCAACATCTCAATGGAGAAAAGCAGGTGGCGGGCTCACAGAAAATGTCAGAAAATGTCAATATATTCTAAAACACAGACATCCAGCTCCAGTTCACTTTGTATTGAAAAAATGTCACCCCTCTCTCTGTAACTGCCGCTGTCAGACTCCTACTTTGGTCTTAAAATGTTTGTTCGTACATGACCCTGTTTTTTTTATTTCACTGTCTTGTCCGAGAATCACTCTGCATTCCTAATATGGAACTGGGCTCCAAATTAAACTTCTATAAATGCTAACCTCATGAGTTCATTTGCCTCGAGCTGAACGCTGTGGGTGACATAATACTTCCTCAGTCCGTTTCCATTTATAGTCTGTGGGTTTTTCTATCAATATCAGCAAGTTGGCGGTTTGCGAGCAAGCTATGTCTACTTATATATATAGTCTGTGATCAGGGTGAGGTAGCGTACACTTGGGTAGAGTAGGTGTCAGACAGTAAGGGGTGTAAGTTTCCTGTTTTATCTCACATCATGTACGCAGCCTACAAGAGGAAGACCACAGGAAGGAACTGAGACATATAAAGCTGAAGAAAAAGAGAAGCCTTACTGTTTAAAGGTCTACATTACACAAAATCGACTTTTGTGAGTTTTAAACCATGTTATAATGTTATTTCCTCATTAAAAACATCCCAGAGTTATGTTTTGTTTCATTCACACGTTTGAGTGATCCTTCATTATTAGTCTGTCTACATCTCCAAAGCTCCAAATGCTCAGTTCCACCTTGTGATGTCATGAAGCAGGAGGTTTCAAGTTAACAGCTACTTTTTACATTTAGTTCAGTGGAGATTGGCAATCCCACATCTGAAATTGTCCAAATTAGGACTGCTAGATTATGGAAAAAATCATTATCATGATTATTTTGGTCAATATTGAAAACATCTCATGCCTCAAGTGGAGGAGTTCAAGTATTTCGGGGTCTTGTTCACGAGTGAGGTGAGGATGGAGTGTGAGATTGACAGGCAGATCGTTGCAGAGTTGGCAGTGATGCGGTCGCTGTATCGGACCGTTGTGGTGAAGAGGAAGTTGAGCCGAAAGGCGAAGCTCTCAATTTACCGGTCAGTCTTCATTCCTCCCCTCACCTATGGTCATGAGCTCTGGGTAATGACCGAAAGGGCAAGATCGCGGATACAAGTGCTCGAAATGAGTTTCCTCCGCAGGGTGATTGGGCGCTCCCTAAGAGATAGGGAGAGGAGCTCAATCACATGGGAGGAGCTCGGACTAGAGCCGCTGCTCCTCCACATTGAGAGGAGCCAGTTGAGGTGGGTCGGGCATCTGTTCCAGATGCCTCCTGGACGCCTCCCTCGGGAGATGTTCTGGGCATGTCCCACCAGGAGGAGGCCCTGGGGAAGACCCAGGACACGCTAGAGGGACTATGTCTCTTGGCTGGACTGGGAACACCTCGGGGTTACTCTGAAGGAGCTGGAGGAAGTGTCTGGAGTGAAGGAAGTCTGGGAGTCCCTGCTTAGACTGCTGTCCCCGCAACCCGGCCCCAGATAAGAGGAAGAAAATGGATGGATGAAAACATGATTATTCAAACGATTATTTTTAGTTGCACGATGCATTTGTTCAGCATTTCTCTCTCAAAAAAAAAGTTTGTTATTGATAATTTACACAAAACTTTAAAACTGAAAATAATATAGGCTATAAATATGTACCTTAGAGCAGTTTGTACCTTAGAGTACTTTGTATATATACTTTTGAATTGACCCAAATTATAATATACTTCGTTTGACCCAAATTGAAATCGCAATCAAAATTCAATTAACTGTAAAGCCTTAGTCCGATTCTAGTGTGTGAAGTTTAAAAAAACAATTAAGCACATCCTGTATTTCAACATGACACAAGGTAGAGTATTTTGAGTTTGAGAGAAGAACTGTCTAAAAATCTGCAGAGTTTGTGTGTTAAACGTGTGAATGAATCAAAACACAACTCCAGGTGTGTTTTTGCTGAGGAAACATTAGAAACATTAGAAAATAGATCAGAAAATAGCTTAATAATAAATGGCCTTTAAAACTGAAGACAGAATTAACCTTTCCCAAAGAGGTTTTTGTGTTTGTCAAATTCTGCCTTGGTCCAGTGAAATACCTAGGGTCAATAATTATAACAGTTTTGCATCAGTTAAGAGGCTGTTTGTAGGAAAAACTCAGCAGGCGTAGTTATGAAACGGAATTTCTCTGCATTTTGGTGGAATTTTCCATGGTGATGACATAGCCCGAGACTATTTACGCACAAGGAAGCATTTTTCTGACTGATTAAACCTTGACTTAACAAAATAAACATGCTATAATCAGTTTTTAGGCTAAATTATTGTGAAATTTCATTTGGCCTTAGTAAATATTATGGTTGCTTGATAACAGTTGATACCTGTAAAAAAGTCACAAAATGTTACAAAAACAGAAAAGAAAAGAAAAAAAAACCGAAGCAAACTTGTTTTTAAAAATCTTAAATCTTACTATGTTAACTATGAATTATGTTTTAGTGAAATGAGACTAACCTGGCATATACACAAATAATGTAAACATGGAAAATTTATATCTAGGTTCAATCTCTGCACTGGTAGAGATTATTTATTTATTTATTTTATTTTATTTGATATTCCAAATAAAGCCGGTTTAGCTTTCTTCATTTAAAAGGGCCCACATTTCACTATTTTCTGATGTTATAATGTTCTTTCCTCAGCAAAAACATCTCTGGAGTTGTGTTTTGTTTGATTCACAAATATTTGTTTAACGCACAAACTCTGCAAATTTAGGCTGAGCTCTTCTCTTAAACTGAAAAAACTCCATACACCTTCAATACACTCGTTTTGTTGTTTACAGATCTGGAATTGCCAGTCTTTCTAGGTAAAAGGTAGCCTGATTCAGCAGCCAGTTCCACTTCGTAGAAACCGTCCTACCTCGCAGCGTTGGAATTCGTTCGCTCGACTGTAGGCGGGTATTTTTTGTCATTTAACCAGTCGCTGCTATTTGGTCGTGACGTATGTAATGCACCGCTAAGGGGTCTAACTGGTATATTAAGCTTTTCCCATATCCCGTAGGAAGAAGGGCAAGAACGTCTTTAACCTTGATGAAATTTACCAAACATTCTCTTTCTTTATTCCAGCTTTAAATCATCGATCTCGGGAATCGTTGCCAACACTGAATGTATGACTCTTCACTGATTGGCTGGTGCCCAAACTCGCACTTCCAGGGTTTTTGCGAACCGTCTAGTGTATTTTGATTCCTGACCTACTGTATTTTCCGCACTATTAGGCGCTCTGGATTATAAGACGCACTGTCATTAAATGGTCTATTTTTGAACTTTTTTCACAAATAAACCGCACCGGACTTTAAATGAAACACAGCACTTGGATGGGTCGGTGGAACTTTGTTTGGCGCTTTCACAGTGACTCTGGGCTTTGTTCAGTTGTGGCGTGTAGGGAGTGGCGTGGCGTGTTTGCAGTGACTCAGTTGTTCAGTTGTGTCTAGAAGTGGCACACTGCGCTCACTTTTTCGGTTTCCGTTCCTCGTCTGTGTGGAGTGATAAGTGTATCTGTGGGTGTTTTCTCTGTGCGGTCGCTGTCTGCTTCGTGTGTGTTTGTGTGTTCTGCTGGGACACCTGAGTGGATTCGTGTATAGGGCGCTCTGGATTGAGGGGCACACAGTCGTTTTTTGATGCCCTATAGCCCAGAAAATACAGTAGTTGCTAGAGAGAAATGAAATTGAGCGGAGGCACTAGGTGGCGCCAGACTGGCTAGGTAAAAGGAGCTGTTAACTTGAAAACTACCACTTCATGACATCACAAGGTGGAACAGAGCATTTTGAGCTTTGGAGCTGTAGACAAACTGAAAATAAAGAATCACTCAGACATGTGTGAATGAAACAAAACACAACTCCAGGTCTGTTTTTGATGGTGTTTTAACAACATTCTAATGTGGGTAGAAAGAGTTGATTTTGTGTAACGTTTTAGGTGCATTATGTAACTCTCTAGTTGGGGGTTTCTATGGATATGTCATTGTTCTGGCTGGAATGTTCCACAGTATGACATTAAACAGATCTGCTTTACATTTATTCAATTACAGGTGGTTTTATTGTTCAAAAATATCTGAAGAAACAGGCATTCTGACTGTGACCGGGGTCGCCTCTCCACAGATCTGACCTGCAACTTGGTCTGGTTTGATCTCCCTGAAGATAGAAAGGTGTAATGCCATACTGTGAAACATTCAAAACGAAACAATAATATTTCCATGAAGAAAAACTTCTGATGAATCCTCCACCGGAAAAGTTATACAATGCACCTTTAAAGATGAATATCCATTATGTGGCACCATCTATGGACTCCCACAAAGACGTACCAGGTAAATGTTGGACCACAGAGATGCCGTGTTGGGTCAGGTCGTCTGCGTTTCCAACTCCAGACAGCATCAAGAGCTGAGGAGAGTTTATGGCCCCTCCGCTCAGAATCACCTCCTTCTCCGCAAACACCTGCACAACAAGCAAAGGAGGAATCATCACAATCCGGGTTGTCAAAGTATCAAAAATCAGATACTTATCAATGCCAAAACTATCGAAACTAGACTCATCTGAGCAGAAATCAATACAAAAAAACTCTGCTTAAACCGATCACAATACGGATCACAATAACAGGTCAGACAAAGAGTGGTTTAGAAGCTCCTGGGATAAGTATTACTATTACATCAAGGCCAGTTACATCGCCTGGATTGGCGTCACCGGGCCCCACCCTGGTGCCGGGCCTGGTGTCACAGTCCCTCAAGCACCTCTGACCTCATCTGCCACCCCCTGAATGGTCACCTCCTTCCGTTTCCCTTTTGTGTTTCAGGAGTGAAGACAGATGAACTGGGGCCATCCTCAGCTGAAAAGTAACTCAAGCCAGATCAGTGCTGCCAGATCGTAATACTCCTTCAGTTAGTGCTACGTTCCAGCTACATTTGATATACCTACCTCTAACTTGAATCACTTACCTGTTGCCCATGTGCCTCAGATCTCCGTGCTCCAGTCTCCTGCTCTGACCTGCTCCAGTCTCCTAGTCCAGTCGCTTACTCCAACCTGCCCTGTCCTGCTTCGTCCTGCTCTGGTCCATGAAATTTCTGGAAGTTTTTCTGTAATAAATACTTATCGATTCCCTGTTGACCTGTGTCTGCTCTTGGGATCTTTGACAATCTGACACATGGGGTGGGTGCTTGACGGTGAGCGCCTGGTGGCAGGGGCCGGGCACAGCCTGTGGGGCCATCCAAACAAAAGTCTGTATTTCTGCTAAAATAAGATGACGTACTGCACATCGGTTTGTTTTGATTCACTCGGGAGCTTGAATTAAGGGACATGACTAGGCCAAATGCTACATATACACTTTAAAGCCATACTGAAAAATCTTCCAGACTATGTGCTTGTCTGCATGGAAACAAACACCAGAAAAGTTACATAGTGCAGCTTTAACCAAGTTTTATTTCACCATCTGGTTTTGGTTTTCTCCTGAAGCCAGTGACTTAGCTAATTCTACATTATTAACTGGATATTTCCAAAAAGATGTGCAGTCAGATAATGGCTCTGTAATGTTCTCCTCATAGTCAATATGAAGGGCTTGATTCCACGTTTTCTCCTCTGGTTTACATGGCAAAAGATGCGTGTACATCAACACTGTTAGAGTTTAGTCTCAGTGACTAACAGTTTAAATATAAGCTCAGAACCTACTCAGTGATTTCCAATTCCCAGAAAATATTCGTCATGAAAGGCTCAGCCATGAAGTAAATCAATAAGTCATCCAAACAAATCCGGAACCCTCCGCAAACAGGAATGTCACAGTAGAGTCCAAACAAAGCCAAAGAAAAGACAGAGAAGCGCGTCTGCTGTAGTTACTGTTGTAGTTAGAATCCAGGACATCTGTGGATCATTAAGTTTTATTTTAAGTCAGAATATTAATCTAAAATGCCTGAAGTTCGAGTTGGAAAACTGTGGATCTCAATGACGTATTAGGACCCCCTTTAAGGTACATCACCTTAAACATAAACAACAACAACATGCTGTGGGCACCTACTGTGGCCACTGCAGCTCACACTAACAAACACTGCAGATGTTTCCATTTAAGACAAAACGACTACGTGACAAAATACATGTCACTGAAATAAAACTGGAGAACAAAGTGTGCCAGACAGTGGGCGTGGACCACTGCTGGTGAAAATGAGGTGAGATCAGAGGATTGCCGATACGATACATACCTCAATAAATAGACCACGATACGATACACATCTGCACTTGTGGAGATGTGAAAGATGTGCACTTTCGATTTGATAAGATATATTTCAAATCGATTCGATACGGTTCCATAAAAAATAAAGGCTAAATTGTAGCTGCGATACGAAAAGTCTTTAAACCACTTCTTGTGCAAAGTTCATATGAAACACAAACATTTTAATCATCAGAACAGCGAAAATGTGTCGCATAAACAACTTTCCATCCTTTAAACAAGCAAAAAAACTGTAGTGCTGTAACAAATACAGTAAAATATACCAAAAAGTCCTCTTGCTGATATATCGGTACAGCAGCCCACAATATCAAAACTGTATCATCACATTAAGCAATACGATATTGATATTTAGATATTTTTGCACACTCCTAATATGCACGGATTATTGCTTTGGCAGAATGCAGGAAGCGCCACGGTCTCTCTAAATTATGTCTCTCTCTTTTTTAATGTTAATCTATAATTTTATGATGAATATTTATGTTTTGATTTGTTTTTATTGTGATTTTAATGTTTTTCTTATTCTGTAAAGCACTTTGAATTACTTTGTGTACAAACTGTGCTATACAAATAAACTTGCCTTGACTTGTCTGTGTGCGGTTCACATTAAGTTACAACGCTAGAGCTGCTGTCAGCACTAAAGCAGTTTATTGCCGTGCGATAAAATAAGTTATGATGCTAAATAAACATTAGTGAGTTTAACATTGACTCCCAAGAACTATAGTTACACCATGCTCTTACCTTGGCACACCATTGGCACACCATTATCTAAATTGTGTCATATTGCTGACTGGTGTCTACTGGCCTTTATAGTCTCACCACACCTGCTTTATAAACTTTTTTCTTTGGAAGCAGAGTCAAGGGGTCTGTACACTCAAAGATCACACTATGTTCACTTTTGAAATCACACTATGTTCACTTTTCACATCCCCCTGGCCTGTATTATTGATGGTAAATAAACTTCTCCTGCTTAAGACGTCCAGTTGGTCTCCACCGTTTTACTTCCACCCTTTCTTGGACAAGCCGAAAGCTTACCTACCGTAAATGACGAGAAGAATGTCTCAAACTTCATTAGCCGGACATCCACTCATACCTGATCCATACACCTATTCCCGCCCTCAGGAAAGTCTGAAATCTGCTGAAATCCTACAAGACACTGACACAATACAGACAGGACAGAGACTCTTTCTGCAGGAGACATGTGCGGGAAGAGACGGGGGTGATGCGCCGAGGAAGATGCTCGTTTGATTGTGTTTTGAACAGTTATTTTGCGCTTCATGCACACACCCTCCTCATGGAAAACACACGAAGAAATACAGATGATGCAGCTTTTAAGTTAACGGCGATTGATGTGGCTGTGAAAGAAGGAAACAGAGCTGCTGCACGTGAGCTCGGCATCAGTGAGTCAATGGTGAGCAGTGTGATGCACTGACTCAACGCAAAAAAGACAAAAAAGCTTTCAGAGGCAATAAAAGCAGACGGTCCTAACTTGAAAACTTTCTTGAAGACGTGGACACCTGCGGCTTAGAGACAGGTTCAGAATATATACATTCCAGGTAGGGTTGTCCCGATCCGCATGTTGTGCAGGGGAGTTTTGGCGGAGGGTCCGTTTCTTATCTTTTATCTTTTTTTAACCTCTGTCTGTTCAGTTCTTACCTTTGTACCATTTCAAGCTCTTCACTGGACTGGCACGACTTGAATTGCAATAAATAACTGGAAAAATAGTCCGGAAATGACGGTAACTAACCCACTTTAAGCAGAGTTCGGTTCAGTAGTCGTGTGTTATTTGTCTTTCTTGTGAAGTCCTTGGTCTGTTATCATGTTTGCTCAGAGCTCACCCTCTGCTTGTGTCCTCTCTGGGTGTACTCCACTCCCACAGCGCGCCTCCCGTCAAACAAGATCTTGGTGGTGAAACAGCGCACCTCGGCCTTCAGGTTAGGACGCCCCAGTACCGGCCGGAGATACGCGCTGGCTGTGCTCCACCTCTTCCCTGCACAAACACAGGCAGAGCAATCACGTTTGATATCTGCCCATATGGAAAAAAACTGGAAAAAAAAAAAAAAGAATTTACCACTGTCTTTGTAGTAAATCTTTATATAAGGTTAATATGTGCCATGTATGGTTTACTCCTGAAAGTGGCCGCTTTTACATTTTTCTCATACAACTATATTATGAAAAACTAGTAAAGATAAAGTGAACATTTTGCATGACATTTACAGGTAATGTGCATGATAAACTACATTTTCTTTGTATGTTCCATGTAATGTTTGTATTCTTTAATTATATGTTGCAGAATAAACAATCAGAGTCTGAAGGGGGATTCAAATCCTGGTCTACCATGTTGAAGTCCAGTGACTTACCAATTGAGCAAACTAACTGCTGATTAAAATGGGAACAATAGCAGATATCGAGGACAATTTTGAGGACAAGTACCAAGGTACAAGTACCTTGGTATTTGTAACTGATATGACCTCTTGTTAGTTGAGGCATGTGAAAAAAACATAAGTGTATAGCTGCTTTTTGCAATATTACAAGTCAATATAGACCTTTGTAATAATTAGGATTTTGCAGAGTAAAAATATTTTTACAGCACATGTATGTTCACTGTGATATCTAGAGCCCGACCGATATATCGGCTGGCCGATATTATTGGCCGATATGGGCACCTGGAGACATGTCGGCTATCGGCCGATATGCTTGCTGATATGGGCCGATATTTCACCTGGGCATGTTATACCTCGTTATAATGCTTAAACTCTCTACATTATGTTCATTTAATCCAATTTAAAGTCAGATAAATGTCCTAATATGTGGCTCCACATCAGTATTTATCTGCGGTGTAATTTGTCTGTGTCTGTGTCCGTACTGTCCCTGAACACACCCCCAGAGTCACGTCACTATTGTTTCCACCCGCAGTGGTGCGCAACACTGAGATTATTTCTTTTTACAGTCGGTTTGAGTCTGGATTAAAAGGACATTTATTAGTGCAGACTTGTGATGTGAGGAGGAGCCTGTGTGAGCGGTGAGTGTTGGAAATACACCGACTTTGAAGCTAGTTTCGCTATTTGTTATTAGCGATTAGCTGCTGTAGCTCCCGCACATAAACAGGCTGTTTTCTATTGGTCTATTGTAAAGTGACTATATTGGCCGTATATTTGTTACTGGACCAGTATTGATATGTAAATGAGCTGTGAATAGACGTGTGAATGATCCACATTTATGCATATAATTAATTACTGCGGCGCGCACGTTTTTACGGCTAAAGGCTAATAGTGGTAGTTTATTTACTATTTAGGAGTTATGGGTCGGTCGCGATAGAAGCGGCTCTTAGATCCGGGTATTTGAAACGAACAACGGGAGCATGTTTCTTATTGGGAGCCGTGTTTTCTCTTTTTCTCACTTTTTCTCTTCAATCCGCACGTAGACCCGTAGTTGACAGCAGCAGCAGCTGAAAACGAAACTTTCAGAAATCTGCGTGTGCATAGGATAAAAAAAAAAGTGCATATTTGGCTGCAGTTCAGCATAAAATTAATAAACCAGGACTAATCTTGGGCTCGAGTGAGTGAGAGACCGAGTCCCGACACTCAGTCCTGGTTCAGTTCTGGTTTAGTCCTGTTTTACACATGCTTTAAATCTGTTTTAGTCCTGGTTTACTACTTTTTCAGTCCTGGTTCAGTTTTGGTTTAGTCCTGCTTGCAGCAAAACAATCTCAAGAGTCACTTGGGAGCCGAAAGAGCCAGCTGCTTTAGCGAGCCAAGCCAAAAGAGCCGGTTCTCCAAAAAAAAAAACTGGAATATCCATCAGTAGTAGCTAGAATGTGATGCAAAAATGCCATTAGGCCAATCTACTGTCTGTAAATATGACGTAAAGAGTCAGAATAACAATAAATGTTGCCTAAATAAACCCAATTTAGAATCCACTAGAGCCAAACCTAAGTTTTTTAAACAATTCAAGAATGTGAATTTTTACATCACTAAATATATCGGCGATTATATCGGTTATCGGCAGCTCCAACTCCCATTATATCGGTTTCATATCGGCCACAACAAAATCCATATCGGTCGGGCTCTAGTGATTTCAGTGGAATATGTTTTTTTAAGGTTGTAATGCAATATTTGCATTACTGTGTTTACCCCCATGCTGCCCAACACACACACGCCGCACCCCCACACACAAACACACACACAAACACACACACACAGACACACACACGCACACACATACACACACACACACACACACACACACACACAAACAGACACTGTGATAATTTTCTTTCTCACTCTCATACACACACAACACAGCAATCAAGTTTAAGGAAACAATCATCATTTCACTTGTTTTTCTGTGATTCTGTGGTAAAAATGACCTTTGTCCAACACTTGTGAGGATACTGTATGTGGGATCAGTGTCATATTCAGCCCTTGCAGGTTACAAAGTTTTATATGTTTCATGCTGCACATATTTACCAAAGATCTTGTAAGTGTTTTCACTGTCATATACAAATCTTTTAGGATTCAGATAAAACATGTTAAAATGGTGCATGATTTTCTCTACCTTTTCCATATGGGTGAGCAGGTCTGTCACGATAACTACTACCTCTTTTATACAGAAGCTTTTTATGGAGCTAAATTATTCCCTGATTGTGGGAAAGCTGGACTGATGTGGGTAGTGTTGTGTTTTAGTTTTAGTTTTTCCTTGAGTGATGCAGAAAAGACGGAGCCAGTGTCTGTGTGAATGTTCAAGTATGTTAGGTTCATCATTTTTGGGGGTCAGTATTTCAGTATTCAGCATTTGCGGGTGGCTAGAGATGGATAAATCCAGCTTTTTCAATTCGATACAGATTCCGATACTATGGATTTAAGTATCTGCCAAAACCAGTGGCGGATGAAGTCAATTTGTTACTTAAAAGTACAGATACAAGGGCAAGAAGTTATTCAAGTTAAGTCTGTGCAATTAATCGAATTTTGATCGCGATTTTGATTTGTGTGTCAAACGATCTCCAAACTCATATAATCGAGTTGAAACGATTTAAAGCTTAAATCAGGGATGTCCAAACTTTTTTCATCAAGGGCCACATATCTAAACACAGATGAAGCAGAGGGCTGATCAAGGGCTGTAGACTGGGGCTCAGTACAGGAATAATTGAAATATGTGCATGTTTAAACACGTTAGAATGAGCCATCAGTCTTTATTCATGCTCAGATCCCTAAAACCACAAACTAAATATTAACTATGAGCTTTATCAAGGTAGATTTTCGAAAAAACTTGCAGTCAAATTTCATTTTTAATTGATGCACGGTAATTTGGGCCAATTTACCTAGACGTCTGAGAGCTAAGAAAAATTGGTATGAGGGCCGCATTTGGTCCCTGGGCCATAGTTTGGACATGCCTGGCTTAAACAGTTTATTTTGGGATTTTTAAAAATATAAATAAATATTTCGATTAGATTTTTTAAATATAGAGATTGTAGAACAGTTGGATATATAGCTTATTTGAATAACTGATGTTTTTCTATGCTTTATTTCATGTTCAAAGTATATTTTATTCATTTTATATTTTTTACATTGCAAAATTGCTCTAAGGTACAGCTTTATATAGTATTTAAAATAGAATAGAATAGAAAGCCTTTATTATCATTATACAGTATAATGAAATTCAGAGCTGCTCCGTCAAAATGCAAGAATTAATAATAAATAAAACAAATAAATAAATAAATAATACATTTACTTTCAATGAAAGTTTTGCATAAATTATCAATAACAACGTGTTTTGTTTTTTTTCTTTTGAAAGAGAGAAGTGCTGAATAAATGCATCGTGTAACTAAAAAAATAATAATTTGAATAACAATACTGACCAAAATAATCGTGATGTTTTTTCCATAATCAAGCAGCTCTAACTCAAGTAAAAGTAAAAATATCACATGAAAAAATCTACTTAAGTAAAAGTATTAAAGTACCTGTTAAAAAATTGTACTTAAAGCATAAAAAGTAATTTGGAAAGATTCTGTAGTGAAAAGTATTGCTTTAGATAAATAATTTAGATGATTTTAAGTGATTAAATTATAATTTTTTTGGGCATTTTTGTTTTGCGTTGCTCAAAATTGGGACGGAAACACAAATCAAATGTGTCAAAAACAAGTCTCAGCAGGTCTCAAACCAGAAAGAAAAGTACTTTTTACTTTTCAGTCCAGATCCAAAATGTAGTAGAGTAGAAAGTACAGACACATGCTCTCAAATGTAGTAAAGGTAAAAAGTATCCAGTGTAAGTAAAGTACGGATACCTAAAAATTGTACTGGGGATGTGATAAAACCGTGGATTCTGCGGCGGCATTCTTCACAACCTGCCAAAGCTTTCCGGGACTCTAAGCCTACGTTCAGACTGCAGGGCTTAATGCTCAATTCCGATTTTTTTGTGAAATCCGATGTTTTTGCGAGGTCGTTCACATTTCCAATTAAATGCGACTTGTATGTGATCTCCAGTGTGAACGGTAAACGGCCCGAAACTGTCCCGCATGAGCACTGGAGACACGACGACGTCAACTGCAGCGAGCGTGCTCTCTGTGTTTATGGAAGTTGTCCAAACATGGAGGCGAGCATTGAGCACCTGGAGATTTTAAAATTCCTCTCGTACCGGAGCCAGAACATGAACGACTTATTTGTTTTAAGGAGGAAATTGAGAAGGAGAAGGACGAGGTTTTTGGCCGTGGTGTTTTGTGGGACAGCGGCAGCGACGTCCGTTGAAAAGAACGTGTGGATGCGCAGACGTAGCCAAGAGTGGTGAGTGGTGATGTGCTTCGCTTCAGTGACACGGAGTTCATTAACAATTTCGCCTACTTCAGCGCAGAATAGTGACGTTTGTGTCTTGTTGATAATGCGCTTTGACTGTTCAGACTGAAGTTGCATGTCAAAAGATCTTACATGTATCGGTTTTAGGACCACATTTCGAAGTGGCCTGGGTCGCATTTGAAAAAATCTGATCTGTGTCGTTCAGACTGTCATTAAAAGATCAGATACAGGTCACATAGGGGCCAAAAAATCGGATTTGGGTCACTTCAGGCTGCAGTCTGAACGCAGCCTAATCGCGTCTTCAGTGTCACTTACAGGGACCTGGTTGGAAATGTGTACAATTACTTTTTTTTTTTTTCTTTTTGACATCTTTAGTTTTATTTTTTTAATTAAGTTTGACAAATTATAATACACAAATGAATAGCCAATGTACAAAACTTTTTCCTCTTAAAATGCTACTTTTTCCTATTAAAATGCTACTTCTTCCTTTTAAAATGCTACTTCTTCCTCTTAAAATGCTACTTTTTTATCGTAAAATGCTACTTCTTCCTCTTCTATGCTATCTTCTTTCTATCTCCTCTTAAAATGCTACTTCTTCTTCTTATTGCTACTTCTTCCTCTTAAAATAATACTTTTTCCTCTTAAAATGCTACTTCTTCCTCTTCTTGTAGTCTGCATTGAAATTAAGCAAAGGATCGTGGTCTATGTAGTTCCCTCTTTTGTTTAAATTTTCAGTTCAATTCATGTTTATTTATACAGCACAGGGAGAAGAGGTGAGTTTTTAGTCTAGTCTTAACTCTTTCCCCCATGAAGATGACATTCGACGACCCCCCTTGTTTCCTTAATGACGTGTTTTGACACCTCCGCTGTATCACTAAAGATGAAATTTGAAACGGTTCCTGTTTTTCACATGTAAACAGAGGCTGCGATAGGTGGGGGCCACTATAACTCATACTAGGCTGAGCAATAGGATTCAAGGAAACGTTTTTGGCAATTTTTTACAAAGTTAATCAAAGTAGTGATGATTTTAGCTTCCGGAAATGAGGAGCGGACTTAATTTATGGATAACTTTGGAGAAAGTTATTTTTATACTGTTTCAGGTGATATGAAATCTGTTTAAACCCTTTGACAAATATATACATATATATATATATATATATATATATATTATATTATTTTTTTTAGGAATATAGTTGTCACTTCAGGCTGCAGTCTGAACGCAGCCTAATCGCGTCTTCAGTGTCACTTACAGGGACCTGGTTGGAAATGTGTACAATTACTATTTTTATTTATTTTTTTGACATCTTTAGTTTTATTTTTTTAATTAAGTTCGACAAATTATAATACACAAATGAATAGCCAATGTACAAAAGGGAAAAAGAAAGAATACAGTGGCATCTAGATGAAGAAATCCGTGACATTTTCTCAGTTTTCTTGGATTTCATCAAAGTTTCCGCTTTTGTTCCGTAAACATAGAGCCCATTTGGAAGCTGAGATCTGAGTCAGCAAATTTTTCAACACGTCCAATATCAATATCCAATCAGTGCATCCCTGATTGTGACTCCTTTTTCCTCGTGCTAGTGTGGAATTTTTGGTTGTTTATTTCTCCGTACTATGTTATGATTTGAGCTGTAGATGTTTGTATAATGGTTGTTGCTTCGGAAACGGTTTTGATTGGGAAAATTATCACTCAAAACAAATGATCTACTCGCAAAGTGTCTATCAGTGTTGTCCGGAAAACCACGTAGATTATATACAATGACTCTTCTTTCTGCTCCGTTTCAGTCATTTCTTGTATGTTTAATGTTATGACACAGTTTAAGTACAAAAATAAAATAAAACAAACTCCTCTCGTGTTTCATTCTGCTGTTTATTTCTTTGCAGCTCATGTTTCCTCTAAAAGGTCTTTAGTGTTATGATGATTACATGAGTTTCAATATTATTATATCTAAGGGATGTAACGATAAATCTCTCGGTACGATATTTTCACGATATTTATCTCACTGTAGGTACGATATTTATTGTGATATTTTATGGAGGCTTACAAAACTGTGAATATGCTGCTTTTACCTCTTAAAATGCTACTTCTACCTCTTAAAATGCAACTTTTTCCTCTTAATATGCTACTTTTTCCTCTTAATATGCTACTTTTTCCTCTTAAAATACTACTTTTTCCTCTTAAAATACTACTACTTCCTCTTAAAATGCTACTTTTTCCTCTTAAAATGCTACTTCTTCCTTTTAAAATGCTACTTTTTCCTCTTAAAATGCTACTTTTTCCTCTTAAAATGCTACTTTTCCTCTTAAAATACTACTTCCTCTTAAAATGCTACTTTTTTCCTTTTAAAATACTACTTCTTCCTCTTAAAATACTACTTCTTCCTCTTAAAATACTACTTTTTCCTATTAAAATGCTACTTCTTCCTTTTAAAATGCTACTTTTTCCTCTTAATATGCTACTTTTTCCTCTTAAAATGCTACTTTTTCCTCTTAAAATGCTACTTCTTCCTCTTAAAATGCTACTTCTTCCTCTTAAAATACTACTTTTTCCTCTTAAAATGCTACTTTTTCCTATTAAAATGCTACTTCTTCCTTTTAAAATACAACTTTTTCCTCTTAAAATGCTACTTTTTCCTCTTAAAATGCTACTTCTTCCTTTTAAAATGCTACTTTTTCCTCTTAATATGCTACTTTTTCCTCTTAAAATGCTACTTTTTCCTCTTAAAATACTACTACTTCCTCTTAAAATGCTACTTTTTCCTCTTAAAATGCTACTTCTTCCTTTTAAAATGCTACTTTTTCCTCTTAATATGCTACTTTTTCCTCTTAAAATGCTACTTTTTCCTCTTAAAATACTACTTTTTCCTCTTAAAATACTACTTCCTCTTAAAATGCTACTTTTTCCTCTTAAAATGCTACTTTTAAAATCTACTCTTAATATGCTACTTTTTCCTCTTAAAATGCTACTTTTTCCTCTTAAAATACTACTTCCTCTTAAAATACTACTTCCTCTTAAAATGCTACTTTTTCCTCTTAAAATGCTACTTCTTCCTCTTAAAATGCCACTTTTTCCTCGTAAAATGCTACTTCTTCCTCTTAATATGCTACTTCTTCCTCTTAAAATAATACTTTTTCCTCTTAAAATGCTACTTCTTCCTCTTCTTGTAGTCTGCACTGAAATGAAGCAAAGGATCGTGGTCTATGTAGTTCCCTCTTTTGTTTAAATTTTCAGTTCAGTTCATGTTTATTTATACAGCACAGGGAGAAGAGGTGAGTTTTTAGTCTAGTCTTAACTCTTTCCCCCATGAAGATGACATTCGACGACCCCCCTTGTTTCCTTAATGACGTGTTTTGACACCTCCGCTGTATCACTAAAGATGAAATTTGAAACGGTTCCTGTTTTTCACATGTAAACAGAGGCTGCGATAGGTGGGGGCCACTATAACTCATACTAGGCTGAGCAATAGGATTCAAGGAAACGTTTTTGGCAATTTTTTACAAAGTTAATCGAAGTAGTGATGATTTTAGCTTCCGGAAATGAGGAGCAGACTTAATTTATGGATAACTTTGGAGAAAGTTATTTTTATACTGTTTCAGGTGATATGAAATCTGTTTAAACCCTTTGACAAATATTTACATATATACATATATATATATATATATATATATATATTTTTTTTTTTTATTTATTTTTTTTTTTTAGGAATATAGTTGTCACGCCCCTGCCTGTCCTGAGTCTTCTGTGTGTGGATGTGGGCGGAGTCTGCTGGGAGCACCTGCACACCATCTGCAATCAAGTCTGCTACAAAGGCCCAGCTCTCCTGCCAGACTCTGCCAGATTGTTTCGTCTACCTGACGTTCCCGCCATTGAAGACTCCTGCATCCCGGCTGCTGGCTCCTCATCTCTCCACCGCCTATCCTCCCTGGTTAATAAACCCTACTTTTGCATTTTTGTCCCTGTTTGAGTCATTTTTTGTGGTCTACCCCTGTGGTGCCTAACAATAGTACTCAGAACATGCAAATATCAGATGCTGAATGTAATTTTTTGTTTTCGATTTTGCACCTGACCAGGTAAACTCTCATTTTCAGTGAGCTGTTATGAACCTGTAAATGAGTTGAATCACATTTGAACATCCATAAAATAGTTCAAAGTCTAAGGTTTCTAGAAATACCAAATATGTGTGTGTTTCAGTTAAGTTTGTGAGTGTGAAAATCATTTATAATCACCGGTAGAAGTCTGTTTTCTTTTATGCCCTAGTAATACATGTTATGGGTTGAGTCCAAGGGGGAAAGAATTAAACTGTGTTACAAACTCAGAGGATCTGACAGGAAGAGAGGTTGTTCCACGGTCCGGGCACTGGCACGGGAAAGGCTCCATCACCTCTCATCTTGAGCCTGTTTTGACCAACAGGAGCTGGTCGGCTGATCTCAGGGCTGCAGTGATTCCCTCAGCTAGACTGGACCCATAGAGTGTAAACATCTGAACACAATCAATGTAGCTACTGCTGTGCCATAAACATTAATTTAAGCGAAGAGACTTGTAATAATATATTATAGTGAGACCTTTGATGATACAATACCTACGGTTATATCCCTTTTGTATATTGTAGCTGTATCTTCTTGAGGCTTCAGATTGTGCGATGGTGACAGACCTACTGGTGGTTTTCAGATTCTGTGATGGTGTCATCCTCATTCTTCCCTATTGTTTACACTGTACTTTGCCCTGAAATATCTATAAGGTAAATTCACAAATAAATAGATGTAGTTGGAGCATTCGCTGGATCACCACCAAAGTGAAATAATAATCAGGTGCTCCTCGGAGATCCCGAGTGGGCAAATAACTGACTGGATGAAAGAGGAAATCCAAGGCTCTCCGATACACTTTGCTATTGTGTACTGGTGGTATTTAAAGTCACATGATGACACCGATATGTGACAAATCACCCATACAACCATATAAACATAAACAAAGTGAAGCATCACAGTAATATTATGAGTATGTTCCAATGCACAAATGTTGAACCTCATTATTTCTATCAGTGTCTAGACCCACAAACTCAGCTATTTACAACTGAAATCTGCAACAATATTAACAATATTAATTATTGTTGCCCCACGTCTGTATTAAATATTATTGGTCTATAAAACACTATGACGTCATCTGAAATCCAGTAGTAAGTGTCTGATTTCCATTTACGAGTGTTACCTTTGTAGATGGTCATGTCCATCCAGCCCAGGCCTTCCTGCTGGTATCCGTTCATGTCGTGGGTGAAGGGGTACCCGGCCTGCTGCCCGGCCTCGATGAAGGCCGCGTGAAGAGGGTGCTGTGTCTTACCCCTGGACACTTTCAATGGACCACTGCCTCCGCGGTACCTGGTATTACAACCAAAGACTGTATAAACAAGAGACTAAAGAAGAGCGACCACAGACAGACTGCAGCAGTCAACAGAACACCAGCAGAACCAGCATTTTATCATCAAAACATCCTCTGCCCAAATTCGGCACTGAGGAGAATACAGGCAATTATAATGTAATTAATACTATATATATATATATATATAATATAATATATATATATATTATATATATATATATATATATATATATATATATATATATATATATATATATATAAAATGAAATTACTTTATATATATATGTGTGTATAGATATATTAGATTAACAAATTTTCAGTTCCTTCAAAATAAATTCTTATTAAATGGTAGGGATAAACAATTTAAGAAAAATAACAAATAGCAATGAACCTGTTTACACCAGATTGATCTGTGTGTCATTCTGAATGGAGCTCTACACATTTATCAATCTGGATTAGCTTTCGTGAGTCTCATTTTATGAGTCATATGATTCCATCTAAAGATTGCAGATCACATTTACACTGGCACTAAACCAAACAGCTGCAGGCACTGCTGCTGCGGTCACTTCCCACATGAACACACATAACCTCTACAACACTCACTCATGCATAAAGGGAAAAACTGGAACAAAAATAAACCAGCTTCATGTCTAGACTTAAGTGCACTTTGTAACTGTCCTGGAGTGGCTCCATAATCTGTTTGTCTCTATGGAGATGTTGATGCTTTGGCTTAAATCAGGAGTGAACTCAAATTCACAGAGGCCAAAATTTAAAACTGGGATTAAGTCGTGGGCCAAATTAAATATTTATTGAAAAATTTCAACAACATCTGCAGGTTTTCTCTTCTTTCGAGATGTGTAATCTTAAACCTTTTCTAATTCAAATAAATGTTTAATAATAGTTTTGCTTAATCATTGAATCCAGAAGAAGTATAATATAAAATAATAACACAATTTTAAATAAATAATGTCTCTATAGTCTCTCTGTAGCTGGCAGGCAGCTCTAATACATATTTGATATGATCTCGCGGGCCAAATATAATTATATCGTGGGCCAAATTTGGCCCCCGTGGCCTGAGTTTGACATGTCTGGCTTAAATGTTCCAGTATGGCATTAAACTAATCTGTTTTACGTATATTCAACTACAAGTGTTATTTATTGCTCAATAATATCTTAAAAACTTGAATTTTTACTGTGAGTGGAGTCTCCTCTCCACAAATCTAACCTGTAATTTGGCTTGCAAGTCATACTAAGCACATCTCCACAACTGATATTAAACCATAAATAAATCCAAATATTCTGGAAAAACTACCATGGAAAAGTTGGCTCTTCCTAAACCACATATAGTAAAATTAAAATACTAAATAAAAAAATTATTTTGTGTTGAAATTATATCAAGCTTTGTACAAATATATTTGTGATATCAAACTTAGTATAGAAGATCAGGTCTCATAATGGAGTTTGTAAGTTTGGAGTCTGGAATGTTTCACAGTATGGCATTAAACCTTTCTATCTTCATGGAGTCCAAACCAAACCAAGTTACAGGTCAGATCTGTGAAGAGGCAACCCTGATTGTCTGTTGACTCACAGTCAGAATGCCTTATGAATGTTTTTCTAGGAACTATAAAACCACCTGTAATTTAATACATGTCAGGTAGAGTTTTTCATACTGTGGAAGTTTCAGACAAACCAATGACAAATCCACACTAACAAGCAGGTGACGTCCAACAGAAAAGTTGCACAATGCACGTTTAAAGGTTCACCTTAACCTGATTTGTGATAATTCAGCAAAATATCTCCAGGACATTCACAATGATTCAAAACAAAATGAGTCAGCCTTAATGACACAGCACTGAAGCAGGTTTCACCCTAAATCTAAAAAAACATGATTACGACACTGGGTCCAGTACAGACATGGGACGACCGAAATTTGATGTCACGATTATCACTGCCTAAATTATTGCGATTAACGATAATATCATGATCTTTATTGAAGCTGCTGACAGTTCGACATGTTTTTAGATATGAATAATTATCATTTTAACTGAAAACACATATGATCTAGCAGATAACTTGTTTTTTTCAACAATTCTGGTGATAAAATGACTATTATTTTTGTTGGTGATTATTACAATTATATAAAATGTACCACAAAAGATTACAGTCTACCCTTTTTTATCATGTTCTGGTAAAAGCAGTTTGATCTTGTTCCTTGTTCCACACAGAGGATCTATTGTGTGAAGAGAAATTGAAGTACTGCCAAAGATCTGTGCAATTTCAGATAATCCAAGCCACAAAAGGCAGTTCTTTGGTAATGGAAACTATAGACTATGACTAATCTAATCATACTCACTCCGCTGTGATGTCAAGTTAACAGCGAAGTTTTAACTCAGACACGTCAGACTCAGGCCCAGGGGCCAAATTCGGCCCAGGATATAATTATATATAATTAATTAATTATATTTTATTAATATAATAATAGAGCTGCCCGCCAGCTACAGAGACATTATTTATTTGAAATTTTGTTATTATTTTATATTTGGCTTCTGGATTCAATGTTTAAGCAAAACTATTATTAAACATTTATTTTAATAAGAAAAGGTTTAACATTACATATCTTGAAAGAAAAGAAAACATGCAGATGTTGTTGAAATTTTTCAATAAATATTTAATTTGGCCCATGACTTAAATTTTTAATTTAAGTTTTTAATTTTGGCCTCTGAATTTGAGTTTGACACCTGTTTTAACTTTTGTTCAGTATAGAGCTTGGCAGTTCCAGGGCTGAAATAATCAAAATGATTCTAGTGAAGGTGTATGGAATTTAAAAATGAAAATAGAATAAAACAAACCACAAGAGTATGTTTGTGATGAGGAAACAACATTATAACAGAAATCAGAAAATATAGTTATACAGACCCTTTAATTATTTTCAGTCATTTAGTGCAGTGACTGTGTTTAGTTGAATAATATATTTATTCATTAAATAATGTGAATTAATCATTGCATTTATATAGCGCCTTTCAAGATATCCAAAGTCCTTCACAGTTCATTATTCGTTCACTCAACACTCGTGGTGGTAAGATACTACTGTCGCCACAGCTGTCCTGGGGCAGACTGACGGAAGCGAGGCTGTCAATCTGCACCACCGGCCCCTCCGACCACCACCAACACTCACACACACACCACTTTCATACTAGGCCATGAGATTGAAGTGTCTTGCCTAAGGACACAATGACAGTGTTTGCCACTGGCGCTCCCCTGTGGCTCCTGATTCTCCCAGTGTCTCCATCCAAGTCCTGACCAGGCCCGACTCTGATGAGCTTCTGAGATCTGTCGGGATCAGGCTTGACTGAATGCACAATTGTACAATTACAAATTTAGGCTAAACTGAAAACATTCTGATCTGAATGGTGATAATGATGATCTAAACCCCAGCGCCTGTAGCCATCATGAATCAGAGCTAGTGCAGCCTCTGTAGCTCAGGGAGGGAATTCTGGAGGCTCTGAGCATTAATTAGTAATTACCATATTTTTCAGACTATAAGCTGCTCTGGAGTATAACTCACACCAGCCAAAAAATGCATAATGAAGAAGAAAAAAAGTCGCACTTTTGGGGGAAATTCATTTTACAAAATCAGAGACCAGGAACCGACATTTTATCAAAGTCGATAAAATGTCAAGTTCTAGTAACAACAATAGAAGAGAGACCAACAGACTGTTAATGTCACATATGAACAGTTCTTCAGATAACTATAACATAAACAACAGAACAAGTTTACCAAACTCTCCATCTCACTTCAAATCACTAAATCCATTTAATTCTTCATCCTCGGTGTCACTTCTGAGCAACTCGGTGAGCTCCGGAGGTAAATAGAGCGCTGCTTCCTCTTCTGTGTTGTTGCCGTCAGACTCAGCATCAGTTCCTGTTGGAATTATTCCAGCCTTTCTGAATCCTGACAGGATGGTTTCAGTGAAGTCCATGCTTTGTGCATCCATCCAGTGACTTCGAGGAAAGTTGCATGGCAGATCTTCTCGGTTACCGTGAAGCTGTGTTCTCCATCTCATCCTTTCACCAGTCACACAAGTTTTTCGCTCACTCCAAACTTTCTTCCTGCTGCTCAATTACAGTTTTCGGCTGAATATTTCACTACTTGTTCGGGACAGAGGCTTTTTTTTTGCAGGAGACATGCGCATTAGAGCCAAGTGACAGTGGTAGTGTAGTAGCAGATACTGACACACAAGCCTCAAGCCTCGAGCCTTGAGCGTCTCGCTGCTGTCAGTGTGAAAAGTTTCATATATAAGTGCCACAGGAGTATAAGTCGCAGGA
Source organism: Boleophthalmus pectinirostris (assembly GCF_026225935.1). Taxonomy (NCBI): domain Eukaryota; kingdom Metazoa; phylum Chordata; class Actinopteri; order Gobiiformes; family Gobiidae; genus Boleophthalmus; species Boleophthalmus pectinirostris. Next base: position 14,044,350 of record NW_026571515.1, on the reverse strand, counting down.
AACACCCAAACCATGAAAAAAAAGAATTATTTATAGTCCGAAAAATACGGTACACTGAACTTATTGATGTTTTGCAGCTGATGCCATGAACATTCCCTGGGGGTGTGAAGCTAACTGTAGACACTGCTCTGTCTGAAGCTCTGTTAATCAAATTAAAGTGTAATCTGAGAAATGTGACTATAAAGATGTGACTTAGCTGGAACGACATTAGGTGAGCTGATTTGTGCTGTTTAAGAAAGTCACTCTCACCGTTTTGTGGAAAATCAAACCTAAACAGGACCATGAAAGCTGTTTTCAGATTATTCTGCATTTTTTGGCAGTGTTTGCTAATGTGTGCATTGTGTCTCCATGGTAACAGCTGTAGACCTACATGTAGAACACCCCCGGCCTTACGTCACTGCGAAGTCTCACTGGAGATGTGATGACAAATACATTCATACACAGTAAAGCCAAAGTGTTAAAGCTTTGTACCTGTCCTCCCCCAGTTCGTGACTCTGGGCCTTCCTGAAGTACGGCAGACAGTGTTCGTAGTCCCAGCCCTCGGCCCCCTCGCGCTGCCAGCGGTTGTAGTCCTCGGCGTGGCCCCTGATATACACCATGGCGTTGAGAGAAGAGGACCCCCCCCACACCCTCCCCCGGGGCCAGTACATCACCCGCCCATCCATGTGGGCCTGTGGCTCCGTGTGGTAAAACCAGTTGTACCTAAAACAAAAGAGATTATATTATATGGACAGTTTTATTTCTGAAGCACTCTCACCTCAGCGGTCACTTAAAGATACTGTCTAATAATGCCTTAAAGAGAAAGTATTATGCACAATAATTCTTCTGTGATGTGATAACGTTCATCAAAAACATACCTGAAGAGGTTTTAAGCATGTATGCATAACTTCCATGCATGTTTGAGTAATCTAGTGACCTTTCCCAAACCCTATTCAGACCATAAACTGTATAAAAGAAGTGGACTAAGCGAGAGTGACGTCACCCACAGTGTTCAGCGCCGCTCAAATGAAGCTTGTGGTGCTCACAGTTATAGGAGTGAATCTGGAGCCAGACTCTGTATTATGAATAGGATTTTTTTAACGGACAAAATAGCGAACGGGTTAATACGAACATTTTAAGACCAAAATGATGAAGCTCAATGCAGCAATTAGAGAGAGAGGAGCCACAAGATCCTAATGTAAGTCAATTGGAGCCAAGTTCAGAAGGAGTCAGTTAGCTATGTCCGCTCATATATATGGTCTATGATTCAAACCCTCTTTATGTTTATCTGTACAATGCTCCCAATATACAATATGGGTCCGGTCAAGCGGTAACGGAGGGAAACAGGCAGATTTTTTACATTCAAATAGCTCTTATTCAGAAACTACAGGGACTATTGAAATAAGTAAAGTATCAGAATGTAGGAAAGAGTTAACACTCCAACAGGGTAAAGTTAAACCTGTGATATTCTTTCAAGTTGTTGACAAAAAATTAAAAAACTCATGTCGGTAACGGAGGGAATGAAATATGCAGCACTTTTTGGGCAATAAATACAAACAGTGATAACTAGTGGTTCTCGCTTCCATATCCTTAACAAACTGGTTTGAATATTTGCTTCATATAGTTTTCTACCATATGGTACAAGAAAAACCTCTTACTTTTTGAGTAATGAGATTTTTATTAAGAAAGGTCATGGTAACGGAGGGAAAAGTAACGGAGGGAAAATTGTGCAAACAAGTAGAAGGTGCATGATTTTGCATTTTTTTCCTTCTGAATACTTTAATATTACTTCAAAATGAAAGGAAACTATTTCTATAAAATATGTCAGTCCTTCCAAGCAAATTTTATCATTCTAAATATTTTTTTTGAAAAATCATGTACCTTCATCAACAGTTCAAAGATGGAATAACACAAGATATGATGAAATACATCCATTTATTTACATGATTTGCAGGTCTTTGAAATTTGGGAAATAATTTTTGTTCCATGTTACATACATGGTCTGTTTAAAACATATGTAACTTTAGAACCAAAAATGGTACAGAAAAAAGGTAAACAGTTTCATAAACTAGAGTACATATGCTATTTGTTGAATACATTTATATATCAGATGCATTAACTTGAATTTTTGGCCTTGCTGTTTACTTCTGCTTGACCGGACCCATATACAAAAATATGATACAAAACTGTACACAACAACTTCACAAACCCGATGCGATGTACAGTATTAGTTTAATTGGCGAGATGTACTCTGATTGTGTTGTGATGGCGCTCTGAAGGGGAAGTTTTACATCTGTTTTATAATTATATCCTTTATTACCAAGCAGGACATGTGGGCTGAGCATTGGACAAAATCTTACAGCTAAGGACGCTTCAAATAGGGTCCAGGAAAGATCGCTAAATTACTCAAACATCCATGCATGACACCTAAACCTTCTTTAGGTGTGTTCTTTAACAACAGTGTTTCTTTGTTAAACCACAAATTGCAAAGTTCATATGATACACATCTATTTTACACAACTGTGAAAATGTCAAGTGTGTTGCATAAACAAGTTTCCTTCCACTAAATAAGGAACTAATCTGTCATGTGGTCACAAAAATAAAATGCTAAGAGATACCAAAAAATACTCTTAGTGGTATTACTACATCAGCCCACAATAACAATCACCTGACCAGCCAGAATCACACGCTTTGGCAAAACTTTACAAAGACGAGTGGATTTGGAGCTGGATCTGTGTCCTGACTCCCTGATTTCAGAGGGCATGATTGACAGACGGATTAACACATCCTCTGTTCACATCCATAACAAACGTGGCTACTTACACATAAGAAAGTGGAAAAACTACATAAAGGACTGAGAAACAGCGCAGATTTTTATAGAATCAACAATCAAAGCACCAAACTATTACTTATCTCAGGTAAAATAAGTTATGTCTTTCTGAATGTTATGAGAATTTTCAAGAGAGATGTCTTCAACGTTTGAGAGACACATAAAACAAATGAGCAGCTGTGGTGGATCATCTCAAGTCTGGACGAAGATTTTTCATGCTCTATGATCCAGTTCTTGGGCCTTCTGGATTCTAACAGAATATAGAAAGAAACTGGCTGCTCAGGCAACGATAACAATGCTGTATCACAAAATTTAGCATCACAACATATATTAGGGCTGCTCGATTATGGAAAAAATAATTATCACGATTATTTTGGTCAATACTGAACAATTATTCAAACAATTATTTTTTAAATACATGATCCATTTATTCAGCATTTCTCTCTCTCTCAAAAAAAACCCACTTTGTTATTGATAATTTACGCAAAACTTTCAAATTGAAAATAAATTGAGGCTACAAATATGAACCTTAAAGCAGTTTTGCGATGTATAAAACATAAAATGAATAAAATATACTTTGAACATGAAAGAAGGCCAAAATATCCAAAATAAACTATATATCCAGCTGTTCTATAATCTCTATATTTAAAAAATAAAATAAACATATTTATTTATACAAAAAATATCTGAAAATAAACTTTGTTAAGCTTTTATCGTTTCAACTCGATTATATGAGTTTGGAGATCGTTTGAGACACAAATCAAACTCACGATCAAAATTCAACATTCCGATTTTTTTGCACAGCCCTAGTACTTGTTTCCTACATGTGACGTACGTACTTATCATCACAGAGGTTGTAGGTGAGCGCCGCCGGCATGTGGATCTTCCAGGACAGACGCACGCTGCCCAGGAGCTGGTCCTTAGGCCCCGCCTCCAACAGCAGCACAGACTCATGGGAATCTTCACTGAGACGATTGGCCAGCACGCAGCCCGCAGAGCCCGCCCCCACTATAACGTAGCTGTACGAGGGCGTCTGATTGGCCGAGGCGCTGAGCTGTCTGCGGTGGGCGGCGCAGAGGGCGTGGGCGGAGCCTAACAGGCGGCGCAGAACATGTGACCTGTGTGTGGGCGGGGCTAGTCTCACTCCAGTGTGGACCACAGAGGCCACAGACAGCAGCATGGTGCAAGGGGGGGGTGTCCTCATTCACTGTTAGGACAAAACAACAATATTATTGATATTTTGCAGTGACATCGTGATGGGGGTGTTCTGCATGTATGTCTATGGTGGAATGTTCACCAGTTACCATGGTGACACAATGCACTCATTAGCAAACACTACCAAAAATGTTTTAAGATCATCATCATCATCATCTTTATTATTCCGGACTCATGTTCCATTTTAAAAACAGACAAGAACAGTGATACAAACACAATAAACATTCATGTTTTTAAAAGACAACCATACCAGTGTCTCCCCATACTGGACTGATACCTAATTGCACTGAATCTCAGATTTGTGAGTGACATTATTATTTCATTGTCTGATTTGTTCAGTCTGCAGATTAAACTGTACATTAAAATTCTTAGTGCAGCTTGCAAAGTGTTCACTCGTGCAGTAACAAACATCTCTGTCGCACTCGTCCATCGTGGCTCCTCAAAAGCACCGTAAAGCGTCATTGTCTTTGCAAACTGACTTTTTTATAATTAGTCCAGAGGTGGGCTGTGTGCAGCGGTGTACAATATGATTTAAACAATAGCAAATTTACATCATTTGTACAAGAACCAAACTTACGCATAAGAGTATTTGCCTGAGCATAGAGCGTCCTACACTGTCTGTACATCATCATCATCTGTCATGTCCGCGGTGATGATATGCCCGAGATATTTAATTTTTGTTGTAACAGACAACACAACATTTGACATTTGAAAATCATCTGAAAACTCTGAAAAAACACAAAATGGATTTGAACAACACAATTTCAGGACCTTTATTCAAATTAACGGCATTAACTAAAACAGGCACCAAGAAATGTTCTCTGGTTGTTTGGATATCCCCCAAAATTACTGCCACGTCTGACATATTTCTTTTTCTCAGTAACTTTCTGTTTGACATTTAAAACTGAGCTCTGGGTTCTTAGGGTCTGAGTGTGATAAAGTGAAATGAAGTGAAAAGATAAAAGCCTACGTGAAGTGACGCATATGGTCGGTCCAGACTCATCACTCCGTGTATTTACATGTGTGTAAAGTCAGATTTCAGTCCGATCCACAGAACAATAAACGTGGAATCAGGTTTGTTTATTTTAGTGATATAACAATGATAAATAAGGAGCTCATTGGAAATACGTCACATTTTTCAGTCCTGTGTGATATTTTTTTCCTTTTTCTCGTAAGCAGCCACATTTGTTTTGATAGACAGACCACGCATTGTCTAATCACCTGTCAGTCACACCAATCTGAACTCTGACAGATTTAACAGCGACCAGACTCATATGGCATCACTTTTTCTTCCAGCGAACTCCTTTATGAAAAGAAAACACCAAAGAGCTACTTATTTTAGTGGTCACAGGAAATTGCGCATTGGAAAACCTTAGATGGGGAACAGTTAGACACCCATAAAATAATATAAACCTTTATCCATTTATCGGTGCACAAAGTTAGACATTAAAAGGATACATTTATGACGGAAGTTCATCAAATTTGAGTCACTCAGCACAATATGTATAATTCAGAAATCCTTTGGCGAGTTATTTGGAAGAGGGTCGAGAACTCCTGGTAGATCCCAAGTTACAGGTTGGAGGCCCCTTGTGTAAAATTTAAGAGTATTCTGGAGAGGGCTGGTGTCATTCAGAAGTTGCCAATATGATACATACCTTGATACATAGGCCACGATCTGATACATATCTCGATACAGTGAGCTTACGATTCAATACGATATACCGTATTTTCCAGGCTATTAGGCGCTCTGGATTATATGTCATTAAATGGTCTATTTTCGAACTTTTTTCACAAAGATTTTAAATGAAACACAACAGTTGGATGGGTGAGTGGGACTTTGTTTGGTGCGTTCACGGTGACTCTGGGCTTTGTTCAGTTGTGGCGTGTAGGGAGGGTGCTGTCTGGGACCACTGGATTGTTGGCGTGCTCGAAGTGACTCAGTTGTTCAGTTGTGTCTAGAAGTGGCACATTGCACTCGCTTTTTCGGTTTGTTCCTCCGTTCCGTTCCTCGTTGGCATGGAGTTATGAGTGTATCTGTGGGTGTTTTTCGCTGTGCGGTCGCTGTCTGCTCCGTGTGTGTTTGTGTGTTCTGCGGGTGGTGAGGCTTTGTAGTTTACTGAAGTCGTGCTGGGACACTCGAGTGGATTCGTGTATAGGGCGCTCTGGATTGTGAGGCGCCCAGTCGTTTTTTGATGGGGTTGGAGGCTTAAGAGCGTGTCTAATAGCCCGGAAAATACGGTAATTCTATGGACCTTACGTCACTGCAGGTTTTTTCTGTGTGTGTGTGTGTGTGTGTGTGTGTGTGTGTGTGTGTGTGCTGGGTTTATATATGAATGTAGTGTATTGTGGGTGTGTGTCTTTATGTGTACAGTTTGGACCCTGAGTCTGTAAATAAAGTTATATCTAAATCGTGGCATATTGCTGACTAACTGGTGTCTACTGGCCTTCATAGTCACACCACACTTGCTTTATAAACTTCCATCTTTGGAAGCAGAGTCAAGGGGCTTGTACACTCAAAAATCACACTATGTTAATTTTTGAAATCATACTATGTTGACTTTTCAGGTTCTCCCTGGCCTATATTATTGATGGTAAATAAACTTCTCCTGCTTGAGACTCCAGTTGGTCTCCAGCCTTTTACTTCCACCTTTTCTCAGACAAGCTGAAAACTTCCACAACAGTATTAAGTGCAATTTTTCTGGGATCCAGAATTAGGGGTGTGCAAAAATACTGACATATTGATATATCGTATTGTTTAATGTGATGATAATGTGATGATTTTACTAAATTATTTTTATTTTGCTACAGTGCTACAGTTTTGTTGCTTGTTCAGAGGAATGAAACTTGTTTATGTGACACATTTGACATTTTCACTGTTTTGATGATTAAAATGTTTGCGTTTCATATGAACTTTGCACAAGAAGTGGTTTAACAAAGACTTTTAGTATCACAGCCATGATTTTGTCTTTTTTTTTAATTGAACCGATTTAAATTACCGTATTTTCTGGGCTATTGGACGCGCTCTTAAGCCTCCAACCCCATCAAAAAATACACGAATCCACTCGAGTGTCCCAGCACGACTTCAGTAAACTACAAACCCGCACCACCCGCAGAACACGCAAACACACACAGAGCAGACAGCGACCGCACAGCCAAAAACATCCACAGACACGCTCATCACTCCACGCCAACGAGGAACGGAACGGAGGAACGAACCGAAAAAGCGAGTGCAATGTGTCACTTCTAGACACAACTGAACAACTGAGTCACTGTGAACACACCGACAATCCAGCGGTCCCAGACAGCACCCTCCCTACACGCCACAACTGAACAAAGCCCAGAGTCACTGTGAATGCCACAAACAAACAAAACCACTGACCCATCCAACTGTTGTGTTTTGTTTAAAGTCCAGTACGGTTTATTTGTGAAAAAAGATCGAAAATAGACCATTTAATGACAGTGCGTCTTATAATCCAGAGCGCCTAATAGCCCGGAATATATGGTAAAATACTTACAGATGGCTCTTCCAACATTTCCAGATGTCAGAGTAACATTGGGTGTCACTTTCCTTAATATAGGTCAAGCACGTTATAATTCCATTTCTTGATTCATTTAACCTACACATAAATTTATATATGAGGTTCCTCATTAGAGCCTGGAATGTGGGAATATTTGTAGTAACAAACAAAGTACTCGCACTTTCCCACCTTGGAGTCTGTAGCAGAATTCTGAGAGCATCATTATGTGCCACCTTGATCTTATTCATTTTTGCTTTGCTGTAATGACACGATAGGTGAGCTGTGTACAGTGGGGTACAGTATGATCTAAAAAGAGTCGTTTTGACATCGTTTGTACACACGCTTGTGAATACAGTTTGCAGCACCGACGCTGGATGTCATCATCATCACAGGAGTCATTTCTGATAATATGGCCCAAGTATTTTGTTTTTGTTACATGAGCCAGCTGATTCAGCGTCAGGACAACTCAATCATCAGCAATTTAGATAAGGGTATGTTGTGCCAAGGGAAGATCACGGTGTAAATATAGTTCTTGTGAGTCAACGTTAAACTGAGAGATGTACTTGGAGGATAAATTACTTAAATTCTCTTACAAATATGACCTGGCTTTTTGAGGTTAATATATGTATACTGTTAAGATTATCACATAAAACAATATATACATATACACAGTGTTAGGGAGTAACAGATTACATGTACTAGAGTTACGTAATCAGAGTACAAATTATAAGTAACTGTATTTAGTTACAGTTACTGTTTCAATGAGTGGATTACAGTTACTTGGTTGAAATAAATGGATTACACTGCGGTATTTTCATTTTCCTGTTTTCACATTTGGACTATATATATATATATATTTTTTTTTTCCTGCAGTAATTCCACTCTTTGCCGAACACTAAACCAGGTCTAACACCAGGTCTAAACTAGGTCTAAAACAGGACTAAACCAGGACTAAACCAGGACTAAAACCAGGACTAAAACCAGGACTAAAACAGGACTAAAACCAGGACTAAACCAGGACTAAACCAAGACTAAACCAGGACTAAAGCAGGACTAAAGCAGGACTAAAACCAGGATTAAACCAGAACTAAACCAGGACTAAACCAGGTCTAAAGCAGGACTAAAACCAGGTCTAAACCAGGACTAAAGCGGGACTAAAGCAGGACTAAAACCAGGTCTAAAGCAGGACTAACACCAGGACTAAACCAGGAATAAACCAGGACTAAAGCTGGACTAAAACAGGATTTAACAGGACTAAACCATGTTGCACGGACAGAGTCTCCTCCGCTTCTATCACTAATACTTTAATACTTTGTGGTTCAGTAAAGTCTGGGCTTTTTATTTTCTTTTAGTAGACAGAACTTCTTATGTGAAGATTTCCTCATCTTTGCTTCTCTCAAGTAATCCAAAGTATTCAGATTACATTACTCACTTTAATTAATTTAATGGATTCTGTTACAAACTACATTTTGGGGTATGTAATCTGTAATCTGTAGGGGAATACATTTTAAAAATAAACTTCCCAACACTGCATATACATATACATATAGTGCACAAAATGGATTCTTGTGAGCTTTAAACGATGTTATAAAGCTGTTCTCCATCCAAAACAGAGCTGGAGTTGTGTTTTGTTTCATTCTCACATGTTCATTAACTCTGTAGAGAGACTAATAATAAAGGATTACTCACATGTGTGATGTTTCAGTAACTCTTTATTATTAGTCCATCTACATCTCCAAAGCTCAAAATGCTCTGCAGTAGTTTTCAAGTGAACAGCTCCTTTTACTTTTAGTTCAACAGAGGCTGGCAATGCTGAGGCTGAAATCATTCAAATTATTCTAGTGAAGGTGTGTGGAGGTTAAAAACACAGTGGAGCACTTCCTGTATTACCACATGACGTGACAAGGTGGAAGAGAGGGTTTTCTGTTTGAGAGAAGCACTCAGAACCAAAATCTGCAGGGTTTGTGTGATAATCATGTGTGAATGAAACAAAACACAACTCCAGGTCTGTTTATGATGAAGAAAAAACATTAAAACAGAACAAAATATTGTAATATGAGTGTTCTAATTTAACATTATTGTAAAAAAATAACATTTCTTTTCACATTTCTATTCTCCACAGACTAATATTATCCACTACCTGCACACACACGACCTCAGAGCCACTTCCTCTCTTCCAAAGGCACATTTGTAATTTCTAGTAAATGAACAGCTTGAAAAGGCAGTGCAAATACTGTCTCATTTCCGTAGTAGTGCGAGGGAACAGTTTTTCTGTTTTTGACCTTGATAAGATCCTCCACCCCGTTACCATGGAAACAAGTGTGTAATCATTTAGTATCTGAAAAACAGCTGCTGTACAGGGTAGGGTTAAGATAAGAGACTAAAACCAAACCTATGTCAACACAGAATGACAATTCAGCCTAAAATATTTGTGTGTGAATAAAACAAAACGCAACTCCAGGTATGTTTGTGATGAGGAAACAAGGACACAGTGATTCTCATAAAAAAATAGTGTAACTAAGGATCTCCTAATGATTACACTTCAATTATAAATCAGATATTTCATCTTGACAGTTACTCTTTGTGTTAGAGTAGCTGTTTTCGCTTTTTTCTCTCTCTTACTTGAGTCATGCCTTAGACCAGAGGTGTCCAAACTTTTTTCATCAAGGGCCACATATCTAAACACAGACGAAGCAGAGGGCCGATCAAGGGCCGTAGACTGGTGCTCAATACAGTGAATAATTGAAATACGTGCATGTTTAACACGTTAGAATGAGCCATCAGTCTTTATTCATGCTAAAATCCTTAAAACCACACACTTACTATTAAATATTTGCTTTATCGAGGTAGATTTTCAAAAAAAAACTTGCAGTAAAAAGTTAACTTTTAATTGATTCAAGGTAATTTGGCCAGTTCACCTGGAAAACTTGACTTATACTTGAGTAATATTACTTTAAGTGCGTAATTAAGGAAAATTGTTGCACTCAACCCATTCATGACTTATTCATGACTAACATGTAAGTCAGTATACTCACATTTTCTTTGTGTATTGGTCAATAAGCAGCTTTTCTGTATTTTATTTAACAAATGACAATTTATGCCTTTCTTTACTGTTGACAGGTGTCAAATTGGTCAAAAATAGGGACGCATGGGACATTTCTTGTATAAAACTGGGACAAATCACTGGTTTTGGATAAATCTGCTGGGACTGGGGACACAGGACTCAAAACTGGGACTATCCCGGGTAAATAGGGACGTCTCGTCACTCTAAACATGTGTGAATGAAACAAAACTCAACTCCAGGTATGTTTTTGATGATGATGATGATGATTATTATTATTATTATTTATTATTATGCCAAGTAACATTATTATTATTATTATTATTATGCCAAGTAACATTATTATTATTATTATGCCAAGTAACATTATAAGATAGATCAGGTAACACGGGTTATTTAATGGTGAGGGCTGCAAACTGCTGCGGTATATAGGTCAGTAACTAAAGTGGCCAAGAGCCAACCAAGGAGCAGATAACTCAGCCGACCTTTAGCACAGATTTAACACTTACAAACGCCATCTTTAAATCAAAAACATCTGCGATTCACCGTGCACAATGCAATTAATCAACCTGCAAACAAAATTACAACTTTTCTACAGGATATTATCAAAGTAATTACTGAAAATGCACGAGTAAAATAAATGTAGCGGTTTCAAATAGGCTGCAGAAGTCTAAGCTAACACGGCAAGCCTTGTTGTGTCATAGTGTGCAAGATTTTGGAGATGTTTATAGTAGTTTGTTTTTGTTTTCTTTGCCTAGCTGTGAAGAAGTGGTTACCTAAGGTTATTTACGCGTGCAATGTCCACACAAAATAACGCTCAAAGTTCACAGACACACGCACGGGGTTATTGCAATATCTGCGAATGAACTAGAGATATGCTGTCATCGTATTTGGACTAAACTTTACAAATGTTTAAAAAAAATAAAAAGTTTGAACAAACGTACCGTTGTCTCCAGTTTCCTCAGAATTTGTTGGTTTTGAGACCCGAGCTCACCCGGGCGGGCGGAGTCAGCGGCGGAGGGGCGGATCACGGAGCTATGGGGCTGACTCATGGATCTATTAAAATAACTATAAATCATAAACTCTCGGCATTTAAAATCAGAGGATGTAATTACAGTAAATGTTAAAAATCTTGTATTACGCAAAAGTGGATCTTGTGAAAGCCATTTAAAACACACCCGGAGGCGACTGAAGGCGAAAAAAAGCAACTGCAGCTGCCTTCACCTGCCGTCATGGACTACAAAGCCCAAGGGCATGATGGGAAATGCAGTGCTGTTAAACACGTGCTCTGACTGACAGCTGATTAAGCCCGATATGTTTGAATGAAACGTGAAACTCTGCAGCTCCTCACATCTACGATCTTTATCTACATCTACACATTTATCTACTCTTCATTTCAGACATTTACGGTAAAATCAGACAGAAAAGTGCCCGGGTGTTGTACATTAGAGGTCTCCAACCTTTCTTTCTTTCTTTCTTTTTTTTTTTTTTTTAATTCAAGTTTTTATTTTATGTTACAGTTTTTAACATATAACATAACAGACAACAGCACATTACTTAGGGCCGAAGGCGTAAAACAACAAATTTATCTGTACATATGCATATGCAAGTGCACTCCAGAGCAAAAATAAACAATAAAATAAAAATGTCAAAGTGCATGTGACAAGCCTCCACACCTCTCTAATTTCCACTCAGTTTAACCTGTTACAAGTACAATTAGTTTCAATTCTAAATTAAAAGGACAAATCCATACCACATGCATAAAGTGCAAAAAACAAAGATTTGTTTTCCCAATGTACCAATTTCAAATGTGTTTTAGTCAATTGAGCAATCAAACCTGTCACAGGCATTTCAATCAAAAACAGGTGCCCAAGATTTTACAAAAATGTCCATGGTATCATTCAACTTAGCCAATAATTTCTCATATGAGACAATTTTCATCAAATTGTCCATCCATCTGATAAAGTCTGGAGGAGAAGGATCCTTCCATACACCAAGAATTACCCGTGCTGCAGTTATTACCCCCACCTTTAAAACCACATACTCACATTTTGTTACCCCTGGCATTACTGATTTATTCCCAAGTAAACATAATCTTGGTGACCTGGGTATAGTTTTACCTATCCACCTTTCTATACATTCTAGTACTCTCTCCCAAAAGGGAGTCTCCAACCTTTCTTATCCTCTGAGCTACTTTCACAAAACTAAAATGCCAGAGAGCTACTACTTTTAGCAGCCACAAGAAATTGAGTGAATACATGCATCATGAATTTCTGACTTCCGGTCATTGCGCAGTGCATACTGGGAAGGAATTTCATGTTGTCAAACCCAGTCTTTTGAACCATATTGTTTTTGTTTCTGGTTCTGATATTGCCATATTTTAGTTTTGGGATTCGGACATCATAATTGTGTGGTTGTTGGATCCTAACAGCAGAAAAACGGCTCAAGAAATTTGTTTACAAACTTAATAACTGCAAAAGGGAATCAGATGTGTGTGACTGCAAACCCCCGTTCAAACTGTTTCCCTTCCCAACGGAATTGAAAAATAATGAAAGGTGAAGGCGATGGGCAGGATTGATCCACGGTAAGGACAAAAAAGGAAACCTTTGGCTGACATTTATGTAGTTCACAAACTTCTGAAGCCCATTTCTCGAGCTGTTTTCCGCTGTTAGGACATACAACAACCACACAATAATGTCTGAATCCCAAAACTAAAATATGACAATATCAGAAGCAGAAACAAAACTGATATGGTTCAAAAGACTTGAAAAGATCAACCCACTGGGAAAACAAACATGCCGATTTGATGCTCACTTTTTCGGGGATTCCTTCCCAGTATGCATTGCGCACTGACCAGAATTCCCAAATTCGTTATGCATGTATTGACTTTTTTCACAACGCCCAGAAGTGCCGCGATGTATTGTAAACGTCACTTACGTTAACATTTTTTTAATGGCAAAATATCTGTGGAAATGTGTTGCGTATTTTCCACCAGCTTCATAAATCTGTCCCAACACCAATTCTTCATACAACAAGGTTAACAAAGAACAGATGCTGTCAATGAAAAATGTATCCACAACTATGAAGGAAAGAAGGACGAAAACGTAAATCGACTAGAGTTAGTGAACTAACTATATAACATATATATATATATATATATATATATATATATATATATATATATATATATATATATATATATATATATATATATATATATATATATATATATATATAACATATAACATAAGTAATAAGTCATTTGCTAATAACTAACTTGTTAACTCAGGCTAACATCATGAAATTGATTTTTGATTTTAATAGTAATGTAGAACTGATGTATAATCAGTCTGAGTCAACAATCATGCGATGATTCATGCATTGATTCGTAAAGGTATGATGGGAAATTCAGTGCTGTCAAACATGTCCCCTGACGGCTGACTGGGTTTGAATCATACACCGTATATATGAGTGGACATAGCTAATGCTCTAGTCGCCGCATGCCAAACAGGAAGTTCACCAGGAGGTTCTTCGGGTTCCTTCTGACTCTGGCTCCAACTGACTTACATTAGGATCTTGTGGCTCCTCTCTCTGTACCTGCTGCAGTGAGCCTCATCATTTTGGTCTTAAAATATTTGTATTAACCCACTCTACATGATCCTGAGTTTTTTTTGTTTTTTTTTTCACTTTTTTGTCCATCAAAAACAATCCTATTTATAACACAGAGTCTGGCTCCAGATTCGCTCCTGTAACCGTGAGCATCATCAGCCTCATTTGAGCGGCGCTGAACACTGTAGGTGACTTCACACTCGCTTAGTCCACTTCTTTTATACAGTCTATAGTTTGAATGAAATGTCCCTCCTTCTTCATCTCACATCTATGATCTTACAGTCACATTTATCTACTCTTCATTTCAGGCCACAAGAAATTGAGTGAATAGAAGAGCCACGGTGAGCCTTAGATGAGGTACAGTTACATGCCTATAAAACATAAACTATTATCCATTTATTAGTGCACAGTTACGCATCAAAATGATACAAATACAGTGGTAAGAGGCATTTATTTAATCAAATTTGACTTATTCAGTACAATACGTATAATTCAGAAATCCCTTGGCGAGTTATTTGGAAGGGGGTGGAGAGCTACAGGTTGGAGACTTCTGTCCTACACTGACACCATGATTATAGGTGAGCTAAAAGTCATTTTCAACACAGATCTGGCCAAAAAGTGTCAACCTTTTTATAAGCTCTGTATGCGCTCTTTTCACGTTAATGTCACAAAACCCCAAGACGTTTGGAAACATGCAGAAGATGACTTCCTTTGGGCTCTATCTGACAAAATCAAATCTTTCACAGACTTTGGGTGTTTCCCATTTCCCAGGATCCTTCCTCCAAAGACCACTCTGTAGCACTGTTCCAGAGTCCTTTCCTCCGAAGCAGAGCCGAGTGTCCTGCTCACCTCTCCTGAACAGACACCATAAAAGAAGCATTGATGGTTTAATAAACATGAATGCTTCTACAAATAAAAAGTATTCAGAGGTGTTTTTATGTGCCAGCATGTATTAAAAAATGAAGGCTGAATGAATGATCTGTTATCAAATTATTTAGGCTAATAATTAGTCTAAATAAATAAAAAAATAAATACACAGGCTGAAACATTTTCAAATAATATTCTAATTGTATTCCCATTCCTCTTTTTTTAAAGGGACAGTTCAGAATTTTGGACATTGGATCACTAGGAAATGAGGTCCTGAGTGTTGGAGACGTGTGGAGACACTTTTTTAACTATTTCAACCAGTCCTGGTGTTAGACTAGTGCATGTCAATGACCATTGTTATCCTGCCACTAAAAACAGTTTCACCCACTCCACAAAACACCCGAGGTAAATCTATTATTACACCAGACTGTTTATGTAAATTTCTGTGCTGATAGAATAATGTTTCAAATTAAACTAACCTTTGTGAATCATTGCACAAATCATGTGATGATTCATGCGTTGATTTGCAAAGATGGGAAATTCAGTGCTGTCAAATATGTGCCCTCATGGCTGACAGTCCGCTGACTGGGTTTGAATCGTAGACTGTATATACTGTATCTACTACCAAACAGGAAGTTCACCACGAGGTTCTTCCAGCTCCTTCTGACTCTGGCTCCAACTGAAGTCATAAAAGAAGCATTGATGGTTTAATAAAAATGAATGCTTCTATAAATAAAAAGTATTCAGAGGTGTTTTTATGTGCCAGCATGTATTAAACATGTGAATAATGAAGGCTCTTAACGAATTATTTAGGCCAATAATTAGTGTAAATAAATACATACATACATAGGCTGAAACATTTTCGGATAATGTTCTAATTGTATTCCCAATCCCTTTCTTTAAGAGATTTTGCTGCATTTGTCCTGATTTGAATTCACATGAGTGATGTCATGTCAGCCATTTTGCACGGCAAAAAGCATCTGCATCAACAAGTCAACATCAATACCTGCAACAGTTAACAATGTACAACATCAACATCGTTACACAACAGTACAACATCGACATTGTCATACAACAGTACAACACTGACATCGTCATACAACAGCACAACATCGACACTGTCACACAACAGTACAACATCGACATCGTCATACAACAGTACAACATCGACATACAACAGTACAACATTGACCTCGTCATACAACAGTACATCGACATCGTCATACAACAGTACAACACTGACATCGTTATACAACAGTACAACATCGACATCGTCATACAACAGTACAACATCGACATACAACAATACAACATCGACATACAACAGTACAACATCGACCTCGTCATACAACAGTACATCGACATCGTCATACAACAGTACATCGACATCGTCATACAACAGTACAACACTGACATCGTTATACAACAGTACAACACTGACATCGTCATACAACAGTACATCGACATCGTCATACAACAGTACAACACTGACATCGTTATACAACAGTACAACATCGACATCGTCATACAACAGTACAACATCGACATACAACAGTACAACATCGACATCGTCATACAACAGTACAACATCGACATACAACAATACAACATCGACATACAACAGTACAACATCGACCTCGTCATACAACAGTACATCGACATCGTCATACAACAGTACATCGACATCGTCATACAGCAGTACAACACTGACATCGTTATACAACAGTACAACACTGACATCGTCATACAACAGTACAACATCGTCATACAACAGTACAACATCGTCATACAACAGTACAACATCATCATACAACAGTACAACATTGTCAACAGTTATCGTGTACAACATCAACAATTGTCATACAACAGTACAACATCGACATCGTCAACAGTTACCGGTGAGTTTAAACTTTTCAAAGTAACGTTTTTGATCCTCAACATCCAGTGACTTGAAGTCATGTCAAAACATTTAAATGGAAAATCTACTTCAAAATAAGACGAGTCATCTCACGCAACACAACTGTCAACACAAGTGAGCGGCCCCACTGAATTTTGCCTACCAGCCACTGCGCACGTGCGGAAAAGCCGGATGTAAACAAAAGCGTTTTCTGTATTCAATCTAATAATAGATCTGTATCAAACTGGATAAATTGAAAAAAAATAATTTTATTGAAGAATTTGTTTTATTTGATTAAAATGCATTTTATTTATTTATTTTAAATAAAGTTAGGAAATGCGGTGCACTGTGGGTCATTTGCAGCGCTCCGAGGTGGTAAAGGATCCACAGGTGCATCTTTGGTAAAATGTGGATCTGTTTATGGTCCGAAGTGTTTCAGAATTGGGAAACACATTCAGATTTATGAAGTACATCACTTAACAAATAAACGCGTGATCTGTCCTGCCAGTGGAATTTCAACTTGAACACAGCTCCTTGTTAAAAGTGAGTTATTTGAGCCGCGATTGGATGTGAATTCCCGTCCCGGAGGGTTGGGGGGCGGAGTGAGCGTGGTGTGGCCGGATCATGAGCAGAGCGGCCGGGCGGGGTTTGGCAGAGAGCGCCGATCTGGAGAACCTTAAACCGGACCCCGGGAGGATGCGCTGCACTGACTGGAGAGCTGAGCAGGAGGGCACTGAACGGGTATATTTAGTCTCACTCAGTGCTCGCACGTGTTTCTTTAGACGGATTTCATCGCTGACTGCAGGTTTTTTCCCTTTTTTGTAAGATGGAGATGATGTGGGGTGTTTTGGTGATTTTGCTGTGTGGATCACTCGCATCTGGAGTGTCTGTGAACGAAATAGTAAGTCTGATTTTATTTGTTATAAATTAAATACATTTCAAGAAAAAAATAAAATAAAGTACTTTAGAGAAGTTAATTTTATGCATTTTATCATAATTAGCGGAGGCGGAGTAAACAGAAATTGTAGGGGGAGTCCGAGGCAGGATGTCACACTTTTTCCTCTTGTCTCTGTAATATACATGACGGAAATATAGTATGTATAGTATTTATAGTATACCAAATGAACTACGGTCTTATACATAGTCATTTATAGAAACACGAGGTTAGGTCTGTGGTGACATGGTGAGTTGTCACATTCACCATTATTAATAATATTAAAAAATGAAATGAATGACGTTCATGAGGACTGCATTTTCTGTCTTGGGGATGTACATTAATTGTTTATAGAAAAATCATCAAAGTAATCACATGCATAGGGTTTCAAAATCAGATTTTCATTATCAGAAACTGGGACACCCCCAGTTTGTGGTGGTTGGTAATAATAAAAGTGTGAAATGACCGTGTAATTAAGGAAAATTATTCTGCACTCTGCCCACTCATGACTAACATATGAACCAGTATAGTCACACTTTCTCTGGGTTTTTTAAGGCAGATTTTCTGTATTTTACCTAAACAAATGACAATTTATGCCTCTCTTTACTGTTGGCAGGGATCAAATTTGACAAAAATAAGGACACCAGGGTCATTTCTTCAATAAAACTGAGACAAATCAGTGGTTTTGGATAAATCCATTGGGACAGGAGACACAGGGCACAAAACTGGGACTGTAAAGCATCTGGTTTGAATTAGAGAGACAAAAGCACCATTCTGACCAATCTCTGTAAGCTGTATTTTATTGCTCACACTCTTGTAAAAGTTACTCAGTGTCACTATAAAAAAAAATAAAAATACAATTTTAAATGTGATTAAAACATGAACTTTTGGGTGGTATTTTTAAGAAGGGGCCCTTAACCTCTCTGGGCTGTGAATAGAAATACTCTCATCTGATCGGTGTCTTTAAATATTTAAATATGTATTTACTAAATTATTACAATTTCTTGGAAAGTTATAACAAAATAGTTTCCAGGAAAAACCCAGACTCATTGCTGTACCCGCGGCTGATCTGTATAATAAATACAGAGATACTGTATCTTTCTGGATTTCCAGGCAAACAAAATATCCTATTGCACATTAAAAAATTGTATATTACACAAAACTAACTCTTTGCTTTACAGTTTTTTTAATTGTTTTAGCACATTTTTTGAAAGTTGATTTAGTTTGACTTTTTGTTTCAAACCTCTGAGCAGGGAACAGGTGCTCACATCATTTGAAACATTTTTCATGAGTTCATACAGTTCTTAGGCTCTTTCTCTGAACACTGGACACAGCTTTCATTCACAAACACATGTTATCAGTGAAGTCACTTTGTTTTTTCAACACTGGAGGTCTGATCTCTTGTGGTAATGGACTTTGGTCAAAACTCTGTCACTTTCAATATAGAAACTCAAACAGAACGGCAAATTAAAATGTGTGAGCCCCAGAAATCTGCGAGGAAAGGATTTCACACATGAGGCAAGAGACATGTACAGACTACGTACAGATTTTAAGATACATACAGTTATTGTTTAATTTTCAAGAACACATTATATATTACAGTACAAAATTAATATGATATATATGCTATTCCAACACCTTTCAGTTTTCTTCAGCATAAATATTTTGGATTAAATACGGTAAAATCTACTTTGCAATTGGTAATGTACTTTTATATTTTTACATAATGCAATACAAACAGGTTTTAGACAAAGAAGTACAACAACTATATAGTCACTGAGAGAAGAACTGAACCTTCTGAGCCTCAGTGTCAAATGAATGAAACAGTGTGAGATGGTTTTGATGGTAGAACTTGCTTTTGGAGAATGATTGACCAGTTTAGAATAAAAAACTGCATTTTGTTGAGATTAAATTTAGTTTTAGGAATTTGTGTGAGCTGTTTTGCACATGTCAATAAAAGTGCCAGAGCAACTGAGAAAAACTGTAAGCCATGTTATAATGTTGTTACCTCCTCAAAAACAAACCTGGAGTTGTGTTTTGTTTCATTCACAGATGTTTGAGTAACACGTTATTTTCAATCTGTCTACATCCTCAAAGCTCAAAATGCCCTGTTCTACCTTCTGATGTCAAGAAGTGGTAGTTTTCAAGCTCCTTTTACACTTTTTTTTCAGTAGAGATTGGCAATTGCAGGGCTGAACTTGTCCAAATTGTGAATCCTAGTGAATCTTGTATTACCACATGACATCACAAGGTGATACAGAGTGTTTTATGTTTGAGAGAAGAACTCAGCCTAAACATGCAGGATTTGTGAGTTAAATATGTGAATGAAACAAAACAAACTCCAGGTCTGTTTGTGACGAAGAAACATTATATCATAGATCTGAAAATAGTGTAACATGGGCCCTTTAAGACAAACACTAACATTAACATTTGTTTTCTGTGTTTCAGAGTTTGATCTGTGATGATTATTCTGGTAGGTTTTGCAGTACTTTTTCATTCATGCTTATGATGATGGTTGTTGTAATCCTGCCCCACACTGACACCAGACTCTTGTTTCAGGCGAAATCCCAGAGAGTGACACCTACGCCCCGTCTCTGCTGGTCGACCTGAAGGCCACAGCAACACTGGACCAAGGGCACTATCTGTTTAATATCAGCTGGGCCATTGCAGTAGACAGTAAGAGATGACTGTAATACATTTTATTATAAAGGGTTTGTGTGTCAATGAAACAAAACACAACTCCTCATCAAAATAACATTAGGGGTCATATGGTAAATGGTCACATTTTTCTATAGCGCTTTTCCACCTTCAAGGTCCTCAAGGCGCTTTACAACAAGGAACCACTCACCCATTCACACACACATTCACACACCAGTGTACGCAGACACTGTGGGCAAGGTGGGCAAGGTGGGTTAAGTGTCTTGCCCAAGGACACAATGACAGCATTCATCTGTGGGAGCTGGAATCACACCAGCCAACCTGTGGGTCAGTGGATCTAACCGCTCAACCTGTGATGTTTATGTCGAGAGCTGGAATTGAACCGCCAACCTTCAGATCAGTGGGCAAATGCTCTACCAACTGAGCTACTGCCGCCCCGTCCCCATATCTTGCCTCTGGTCTTTGTGCGAGTGCAGGCGTGGGGCGTGGAGTTCTAAACCAGAGGTTTAGTGCCTGAATATCAGGTGGAGCAGACTGAGGGTGTCATGCGACACTTTCAGTGAATTAACAGAATTGTAAAAATAAATATTAAATGAGTTCACTGGAAAACATTATGTGTAAGATATTCATGACATAAAAAGCTTTTGTTTATTTTAAAATTTATGATGCCCTCCCACAGCAGAGCACAGCCTCGTGTCTGCTCCCTGTATCAGCTCAGCGCTGCTCTACAGTTTGGTTTGATCACGATCTGTACAAAAGCTGCACCTCTATGTACTTACCTTTTGGGGTTCTGGAGTTGTTTTTGTACCTATGTATATCTATCTATATCTATATCTATATCTATATCTATATCTATATCTCTATATATCTATATCTATCTATCTATATATCTATATCTATCTATCTATATCTATATCTATCTATCTATATCTATATCTATCTATATATCTATATATCTATATATCTATATCTATATATATCTATATATCTATATATATCTATATCTATATATATATATATATATATATCTATATATATATATATATATATATATATATATATATATATATATATATATATATATATATATATATATATATATATATATATATATATATATACACACATATACATATATATATATATATATATATATATATATACATAGACACAGTGATCACAGACTGGTTCAGTACCTGTACTGTCCCACTCCAGCCCCCTCCGGCCAATTACAGCCCAACCTGGACACACTCCCTTGTTAAGTTTGCACTTGCGGTGGCGAGATAAGGCCCTATAACATAGATCAGAAAATAGCATAATATGGGCCCTTTAAATACTTATAGACATGTTTCAAATCTGGTTTTATTTCTCGTGATTAAGGGACCTCTTTCTTCTCACAGGTACTCTCAAATACGTCAAAGGCATCATCATCCTCGTCACAGGAAACGTTATGTTGAAATGTGAATATGATCCACCTTTGAAAGAACTCAAGCTCCCAAATGATCAGGAAGAACCAGTAAGACAAATATCTGCATAGTAATAAACTGTTTTTTTTTTTTTTTAAATACACAGTTCCCTTGTACTGTTCTGCCTAAATAGTTGTTTTTGCATGAATTCCCGTTTTCTTGAAATCTTGTGAGATATTTGAAGTGGAAATTTAATAGCATTGTCTCCATGTTTCTGTGTCCTCCATTCTGTGTCCTCTGCCCCTCCTCCCCCTCACTCTTCTCTCTAGCGAACTAACCCATCGGCTGGACATGTTCTAAAGGTGCATTATGTAACTTTTCTGGTGGAGGGTCTGTCAAATGCTTTTCTTTATAGAGACGTTAGTTCACTGCACGATAATAAACCTTTCTATTGTCATGGTGAGCAAACCAAGTTACCGGTCAGATCTGTGGAGACGCTCACAGTCAGAATCTCTGTTTTTCTAAGTGTTTTTAAGCCCAACCAAAAAGTTACATAGTGCACCTTTAAGTCGACCCAGGGTTTCTTTAGTGGACCATTGGCCTGGTTTTGAATAGCGAGTGATAAAGCTCTGTCCTTTCAGATTTGGTTCCACCACTCTGTTTACGCATTCTACGCTCCTCAGCCCTTCATCGTCCAAGCCAAAAACATTCCTCAGCAACCGGTGGACCACGACATACCGTACAGATATGTGACGGTGTATCCGCCGAGAAGACCAGGTACGTATAACCACACAGACTGTTGGCTGGTCAAAGCCTGAAGAGAAGCAGAGCTGGGCCTGGTTAGGACTGGGGATGAGCCGAGGATCCTGGCAATTGGGAAACAGTCAGGGACACAGAGACACAGAGGCAGAGAGAGACACTGTCAGGTTTAAACCCACCTAAACATTGTAAAACAAGAAGAAAGACAAGAGATTAGAATCGTTTTCTCATGAGGAGGGCGGACAGAGAGTGCATTCACCGTTACAATCTCGACCCGTTCTGATGCACTCTCTGCGTCTCCTCTTTTTATTGTCTTAGGAGGGTCCCTAGTTACAATGGGTGTCTCCGCTCTCAGGAGAAGGGGTGAAAACAGCAGAAACACCAGACATACAAATATGACAAATATATGTTATCAACAGCAGGTGCATATGTTTCGTTTAGCTTTCAGACACAGCTTTCTCCGTGCAGCCTTGAAAGTCGTCTGCTCTCATGCTCCGAGCGCCTTGAGAGTGTCTGCTCCCAGGCTCCGAGAGCCGAATCGCCGTTGCTCACACATGACTGCATACAGTTTCCAAGCACAAAAGATTATTCAAATACACAAAGAATGGTACATAGCAAATATAGCAAATATAGGATAATATATACAATTATTCTATCAGACACACACACTGAAAGAGAGAGACAGAGAGAGAGAGAGACACAGAGAGAGAGAGAGAGAGAGACAGAAAGAGACATGGAGAGACACAGAGAGACACAGATAGAGAGACTCACAAACAGAGACACACAGAAAGAGAAAGACACACACACAGAAAGAGAGAGACACACAGAGAGAAACACAGAGAGAGAGACAGAGAGAAAGAATGAGGCACACAGAGAAAGAGACACACAGAGAGAGACACAGAGACAGAGACACATAAACAGAGAGAGAGACACACACACAGAAAGAGACAGAGAGAGAAACATAGAGAGAGAGACAGAGAGAGAAACACGGAGAGACAGAAAGAGAGAGAGACACACAGAGAAAGAGACAGAGACACAGAGAGAGAGACACAGACAGAGAGAGAGAGACACACACAGAAAGAGAGAGACAGAGAGACATAAACAGAGAGACGCAGAGACAGAGAGTGAAACTGAAAGAGAGGCACAAAGAGAGACACACACACAGAAAGAGAGAGACACACCGAGAGAGAGACAGAGAGAGACAGAGAAACAGAGAGAGACACACACAAAGACAGAGAGACACAGAGACAGAGAGAGAGACAAAGAGGGAGAGACACAGAGAGAGACACACACAGAGAGAGAGAGACACACGTAGAGAGACACAGAGACAGACACACACAAACAGACACAGACAGTGAGACAGACAGAGAGAGAGCGAGACACACACACACAGAGACACACAGCGAGAGAGACAGAGAGAAACACACTGAGAGATACTCACAGACACAGAGAAACACGCACACAGAGACAAACACGTACACACAGAGAGACACACACAAAAACAGAGAGACACACAGAGAGAGAGCGCAGTAATAGTAGGTCTGACTTTTGAACTTCACTGTGTGCACAATTATTTTTCATGTGCGTATTTTGAGGATATCATGATTTTTATGCATATTCTCCAAGCTCTATAAACTTGAATTCTTATTGGATTTAAGCATAAATGGCGATTTGTATTTGTCTAACGAGGAGATCAAAATTCTTTATCAAGGTGTGCAGAATTATTAGGCAGCTTCTTTTCCTCAATCAAAATGGGCCAGAAAAAAAGAGATTTAACTGTCTCTGAGAAGTCAAAAAATGTAAAATGTCTGTAAAAAATGCTCTTGAAATTGCAAAGATATTGGGGCGTGATCACAGAACCATCAAACGTTTTGTTGCAAATAGTAGTCAACAGTGTCGCAAGAAACGTGCTGAGAAAAAAAAGACGCAAATTAACTACAAGAGATTTGAGAAGAGTCAGACATGAAGCTACCAGGAACCCTTTGTCTTCAAGTGCTGTCATATTCCAGAAACGCAACCTGGAGTGTCCAGAAGTACAAGGTGTTCAGTGCTCAGAGACATGGCCAAGGTGAGGAACGCTGAAACCCGAGAACCACTGAACAAGAAACATAAGCTGAAACGTCAAGACTGGACCAAGAAATATCTGAAGAGAAATTTTTCAAAGCTTTAATGGAGTGATGAGATGAAAGTGACTCTTGGCGGACCAGATGGATGGGCCCTTGTCTGGATCAGTAACGGCCACAGAGCTCCACTTCAACTCAGACGCCAACAAGGTGCAGGTGGGGTACTGGTATGGGCTGGTACTATCAAAGATGAGCTTGTTGGACCTTTGTTGGACCTTAACTCAAAATGAACTCCAAAACCTACTGCCAGTTTTTAGAAGACACTTTCTTCAAGCAGGGGTACAGGAAAAAGTCTGCATCTTTCAAGAGGACCATGACTTTTATGAAGAACAACAGCATCGAAGTATTCTGTCTGTCTGTAAAGGGCTTAAAGAGACAGAATTTTGGACATATGACCTCATTTCCTAGGGAGCCAGAGTGTTGGAGACATGTGAAGACATTTTTTAAAATATTCCATCCAGTCCTTGTATTTGCAGAGGTCGCTGGTGCTAGACTAGTGCATGTCAATGGTCATAGTTATCCTGTCACTAAAAACAATCTTACCCACTCTAGGGTTGGGCGATATCCAAATTTTGATACCATTAAATCTTCTCAGGATTTTACCAGGGTATACGGTATTACCATATTACCAAAATGTTTTAGTACAACTTTGGTAAGCTACGAAGCTGCACCATTGTACAGTCTGTGTGTATGACCTGCAGACTTATAATCTCTGAAAAGTTTCACATGAACCATCTCCAACACACACACACAGAACAGACTCACCATCAGCAGCACATCCGCTGTCACAGAAAGAACACTCATATTCCACTGAGTCGTGCCTTTTAGTCCAACAGAAGTTGAACCACATTAGTGCACAAGGAGAGAGCTGTTTTTATCAACGCTTTATAGTTTATGCAAATGAGCCATGTGGTTTTAAGTTTGTTTCTGTAAAAAATAAACAAATGCACACCTGATGCCAAATTGCTGACAAATTGCAGAAGTACTAGTATTTTTTTGGCTGGTGGGACCAACTCGCTTGCGGCCGGACTTGCTGTCTTGTCTTGGTCTCCCTTATGAGCGTCACATGACAACGGAACAAAACTAATCCAACGTCGTCTCCCCACACAGCTAAAAGAAACATCATAGACACTATTAGTTTTAAATCATGATAGCATTAAATTGAAAATACAATCACACATTCATTTGTGCTGAGTAAACACATTTAGGTATCAATAAATTATAATATTTTATTAGGTCCTGCCGCTTTTTTACGTAGCTGTAGATTTTTTTAATGACGGTAATAAAAGTGATACTGTTGCCGCCCAACCCTAACGCACTCCATAAAACACCCGAAGCAAATCTATTATTATGCCAGACTATCGATGTGATGTCTGTGTTGACAGAATAATTTTAGAAGTAAAACCAGACCTTCCATTTGAAGGATTTATGTCTGAGCAGCAGCAGTGAGTTGTACTTCCTGATAGAAAGCTCAGCAGCGGCGGACTGATATCACCTCGCACCTATCTTACCTCTGTTGCTGAAAATTGTCCCTCAACATGCGACTATTCATGGGATGCCTATGTCCAAAATTCCGGACTGTCCCTTTAAAGTTGATAAAATAATGACATGCCCTCCTTCCTCACCTGACATAAACCCTATTGGCCCTTCTTAAAAGGAAGATTTCCAGTGAAGGAAAACTACACCTCTCTGAAAAGTGTCTGGAGCGCTGTGGTTGCTGCTGCTCAAAAAGCTGATCGTCAACAGATCAAGAAACTGGCAAACTCCTTGAATGACCATTTTTGAGAAGAAGAGTGGCTATATTGGTCACAGATTTTTCTTTTTAAATGTCTGAAATGTTTATTTGTAAATTTTGAGTTGTTTACTATTCTGACAGATGTGGCAGATGAAGCGGCTGTGGAAGCGCTGGAGGACCAGAGCCTCAAAGAAGAAAATGAGGTTCAACCTCTGAAGGAGGCTTGCGAAGCGTCAGTTCAAGAGGCAAAAACACAGGCGCAGAAATACTTAGAGGAGACAAAGAAGAACGAGAAACTAGAGGTAACTCTGAAAGACAAAGATGGGACGATTAGCAACCTGGAGGAGAAGATCAAGAGCCTTCAAGATGAGGTCAAGACCCTGAAAGTTTCCCTGCGTTTGTACAATAACATGACAGAGGTCAGGGGAAAGAAAAGGAAAAGGAAGATCAGAGCCAACAGGGCATGCAGACGTTCATTCCACCAGGGTAGCCGTGGGGTCTTAGAAAGCTCTTAAATTTCATGTTCCTTAATTAAGACCTTAAAAAGTTCTTAAATTATGCTGTCCAAGTCTTATTTTTTTCACAAAAGTCTGAAATTTCATTAGCCTAATTTTTTGTACACTCAACTGGACTGCAGTGCAATGTTAAATGAGGGGAGGGAAAAAAACAACGTGAAATCATGTAACGTAAATGAATGTCAAATTTGGAGTATGCGCAAACATTACTTGGGTTTCTGGCGGCGGCGGCAATGAGTAAACAATCAGTCGAGTGGAGGAAGACGTTGGATGGATCATGGGGAAGTGTAAGTTTAATCCACAGTGGCTCTTTGATTCTAGATATAGTACTGTAATTTCCCGGCTATTGAGCGGACCTGAATATAACCCACATCAACTAAATTTTAACTAAATTTTAAAATTGTACATATGTAGGCCGAACCTGAATATAAGCCGCACGTCCACGTCCACGTCTTCAAAAACGTTTTCAAGTTGGGGCCGTCTGCTTTTATCGCCTCTGAAAGCTTTTGTCGTCTTTTTGAGTTGAGTCAGTTTGTCATGCTGCCATCGCCAACGTCTCACCGTCGACTCTCTGATGTTGAGCTCACGTGCAGCAGCTCTGTTTCCTTCTTCCACAGCCACATCAATCACCGTTAACTTAAATCTGCATGTGTGAGCTATTTGCTTATTTTGTTGATTATTTTGTTGATCTTTTAATGACAGTCTGAACGACACAGATCCGATTTTTTCAAATGCGACCCAGGCCACTTTGATATGTGCTCCTGAAACCGATACATATCCGATCTTTTGACATGCGACTTCAGTCTGAACGGCCAAAGCGCATTCATTCGACCTACACGTTATCAACAAGCCACAAACGTCACTATTCTGCGCTGAAGTAGGCGAAAATTGTTAATGAACTCTGTGTCACTGAAGTGAAGCACATCACCACTCACCACTCTTGGCTACGTCTCCACATCCACACATTCCTTTCAACGGACGTCGCTGCCGCTGTCCAACAAAAACACGGCCAAAAACCTCGTTCTTCTCCTTCTCAATTTCCTCCTTAAAACAAGTAAGTTGTTCATGTTCTGGCTCCATTATGAGAGGAATTTTAAAATCTCCAGGTACTCAATGCTCGCGTCCATGTTTGGACAACTTCTGTAAACACAGAGCACGCTCGCTGCGGTTGACGTCATCGTGTCCTCCAGTGCACATGCGGAACACTTTCGGGCCGTTTAACGTTCATACAGGGGATCGCATACAAGTCGCTTTTAATTGGAAATGTGAATGACCTGGCAAAAACGTTGGATTTCACAAAAAAATCGGAATTGAGCATTAAGCCCTGCTGTCTGAACATAGCCTAAGTTGTTATTATTTACATTAGCACCTTTTTTGATTTTGGTTTAATCTGGATCACCTAGGGGATAAAGGAAGGTAGGACACGTAGACCAGAGTGCACCTGGGTAGGCCTATGTTTTTTTACTAGTCGAATGGAGAGGCAGCAGGAGTAGGCCTTTAACATGTACCCCTCGTTGCTTGCCAAAACTGGAAATAAATCTTGGAACTCAGCTTTGGTCATGGACACTGATTTGTACTGCGTAAACCACATGCCCATGGTGCCCATAGGTGATTATTTGAGTTATGTTTAGTTCTGAGTTTGCTCACCGCTTTTATTTGTTACTTTTATTTGACAAATAGTCACTACACGGCATCATCTACATTTCTTCATGTGTTTTCCATAAGGACAATGTATGTATGAAGCGCAAAATAACTGTTCAAAACACAATCAAACTAGAATCTTCCTCGGCGCATCATCCCCTTTCGCTCTACTGTGCATGTCTCCTGCAGAAAGAGCCTCTGTCCTGTCTGTATCATGTCAGTGTCTTGGAGGATTTCAGCAGATTTCAGGGGGCGGGGATAGGTGTATCGATCAGGTATGAGTGGATGTCTGGCTACTGAAGTCTGAGACGTTTCTTCTTGTCATTTACGCACCTACCTGATTTAACACATACGGGTCATTAAGACGTATCCCATTCACTAATGTTCATTTAGCATCATAACTTATTTTATCACACGGCGATAAACTATTTGAGAGCGCTGACAAAATCGTATGCTAGTGTAA
Source organism: Boleophthalmus pectinirostris (assembly GCF_026225935.1). Classification (NCBI taxonomy): domain Eukaryota; kingdom Metazoa; phylum Chordata; class Actinopteri; order Gobiiformes; family Gobiidae; genus Boleophthalmus; species Boleophthalmus pectinirostris. Next base: position 14,015,140 of record NW_026571515.1, on the reverse strand, counting down.
CACAGACAGCGCCATTTTCTGCAATCAGCCCGCGTGTATCTGCTGTTTTGCCAAACCATAGACCAAATATATAAATGAACAATGTGCCAAACAAAGAATCCGTCCATATATTCGCTGAATTGTTGTATAAGCCGGTTCAAACTGTGAGAAAAAAGTAGCGGTTTATAGTCCGGAAATTACAGTAACTGGTTGGTCATTATTTGAATTGGATCTGGTGTTTTTCGCCCGCATAATGGGTGCGATGTTGGTCTTAATTTTCATTTAAGTGGTCTTAAAAAGGTCTTAAAAAAGTCTTAAATTTGGGGTAGTCAATACCCTGCAGACGCACTAGAGTTGCCATGAACGCTAAATTAACACTAACTCCTAACTCCTAACACTAACTCCTGCCTCCTAACACTAACTTTTAACACTAACTCCTGCCTCCTAACACTAACTCTAACCTCCTAACCTGTATCTGAAAAACACTCGAGTTAGTGTTAATATTTGAATGAGGAAACAGAGGAAAACTTTTGTGTGTAATGTGTTATATTGATAAATATATGATTGTAAACTGAATGATTATAAACTGTTAAATGGAGTGGCTATATTTTTTTATTATTATTATTTTAATGTCAAAAATGTTTATTTGTGAATTTTGAGTTGTTTACTGTTCTGACAGATGAAAATAAACAAGTGAGAATGGAAAATGTTCATGTTTCATTTAGTTGTGTAATGATTCTGCACATTAATAGTTGCCCAATAATTCTGCACACATAGATTTTCTCCTAAGAAAGACAAAACTTCATTTGTATTATGTAAATATTCAGGTTTGAGGTTTATTCATATTTTGGATTGACCGATGTTAGGTGTGTTGTCTCAAAAATTACTAGCATCAATCAATTTAAATCACAAAAAATGTATTCCCCTTCCAATACAATTCTAATACAGAGCTCTGGGTCAAATTGCTGACGGCCTACATCTGCACAGGACTTACATCAGGCGATCTGAACGCCTACGTTTCCCTCAACCCAGAGATATAAAACAACAGCATGAATATGCAAATAATATGTTGAGCAGGTTCATGCCTTGAATCGTCCTTGAAACGTCTTTGCATTTCTTCTTTGAAGGAAGTGACAAACCCCACTCTGTAAATCACAAAGTCTTATTTAGGTAACGCCAGCCTGGGTTCTCTCCTTAGCCTTATCTGCAAAGAAATGTCCCTAAAAGCACACATCTGTTTCCCATTATTTAGGACACACAGAGTATTACCTTTAAACATTAAACAATGTTCAAACAAATATTTTAAATTCAATGTTTGATATGCACATGTGGTGCAGTCAAGAAACTTCACCACTTGATACAGCCTTCACCGAGAAGAGCACTGTAGTTGTTCAGTTATAAAATGAATCCTCATAAATATGGCTACATTCAGACTGCAGCCTGAAGTGATCCAAATCCGATTTTTTTGCCTCTATGTGACCTGTATCCGATCTTTTAATGACAGTCTGAACGACACAGATCCCATTTTTTCAAATGCGACCCAGGCCACTTGGATATGTGGTCCTAAAACCGATACATATCCGATCTTTTGACATGCAACTTCAGTCTGAACGGCCAAAGCGCATTCATCCGACCTACATGTTATCAACAAGCCACAAACGTCACTATTCTGCGCTGAAGTAGGTGAAAATTGTTAATGAACTCCGTGTCACTGAAGCGAAGCACATCGCCATTCACCACTCTACGTCTCCGCACGTTCCTTTCAACGGACGTTGCTGCCACTGTCCCACAAAACGCCACGGCCAAAAACCTCGTCCTTCTCCTTCTCAATCTCCTCCTTAAAACAGGTTCATGTTCTGGCTCCGGTACGAGAGGAACTTTAAAATCTCCAGGTGCTCAATGCTCGCATCGATGTTCGGACAACTTCCATAAACACAGAGCACGCTCGCTGCGGTTGACGTCATTGTGTCCTCCAGTGCACATGCGAGATACATTTGGGCCATTTAATGTTCACACTGGAGATCACATACAACTCGCATTTAATTGGAAATGTGAACGACCTGGCAAAAATGTCGGATTTCACAAAAAAAGCCGAATTGAGCGTTAAGCCCTGCAGTCTGAACGTAGTCTATGTGACCCAGCAGGCAAAGCCTCTTGTCATCATGACCCCAATTCTTACATTTACTGAAATATCTGAATCTACTGTGGACAGGATCATTTGCAGTCTCAAAAATTCAAGAGCCAAAGATGCATTCGGCTTGGACACCATCTTTTTAAAAAACTACAAGCAATCACTTGTTATGTCAATTACAAATATTATCGGAGTCCAACATGCACCAGGAACAGGTCTGACTTACTGCCGGCAATGAGAACACAGCTCCTGCTCCGGTCATACAGGGACCGGACAGCCCTTAGCAAAGAGCCTCAGACCCCATACTCTGGGAGTATGGGGTCTGGGCCCCCCCCCCCACAGGACACCACGAGGGACACGGTCGAATGCCTTCTTCAGATCCACAAAGCACATGTGGACTGGTTGGGCAAACTCCCATGAACCTCAAGCACCCGATGGAGAGTGTAGAGCTGGTCCAGTGTTCCACGACCAGAACGAAAACCACACTGCTCCTTCTGGATGAGAGGATCGACTATCGGCCGGATTGTCCTCTCCAGTACCCTGGCATAGACCTTACTGGGAAGGCTGAGGAATGTGATTCCCCTGCAGTTGGAACACACTCTACGGTCCCCCTTCTTATACAGAGAGGGGGGACCGGATTTTGCCAGTAATCTCAAAAGTAGCTGTCGTGGCGTCGCTCTGTGCTGTCTCCGTCTTGGTGAATATGTGTTCACCTTCTCTCATCCACTGCTCCCTTGCAGCTCGCACTTTAACTTTATAATAGCCTTGAGTTTAAAGTGGGCGTTGTAGGCGTGTCTCTTGACAGGTGCATTTTGATATTAAAAGGAATCACAGTATGTAAGACACTCAAATAAATTCATATATAAGGTGCTCTGGATTATAAGGCGCGCTGTTTGTGGATGAAATTAAAGGCTTTTAAGTGCATCATATAGTGCAGAAAATACAGTATATAAAATTTAAAAGACCATGGCAGTGTATTGGCCTTAGATGTTGATCCAAAAATAAGCAAAGAAATTACCAAGTTAATTAACTTCAGCTGTGAAAACAAAAGTCACTACTTCAGAAAAACTTGTCATCAGTCCCTCTGACACGGAGGCTGGGATTTCCTGGATTTGACTTCATTGTGTGGCTTCATTTGTCATCATGTATTAACTCATACCAGTTAACATCAGGTTTTCTTCTTTGAAACGATCCAGAGTGACCGCAGCCTCCCTTCATAAATTAACACGGTCTGCTGTATGTTTTGGAGCGGAGTTGGACCCATGAAAACCGTTTGTTATTTAAAATGAAATATGAATACCCTTCTTTAATTACATTTCGAAATGTTTTCTTTTTCAGATCCCACACATGGTCCTGAAGGTAATTTCCTTCCAAGATAACTACAATTTTTAAAGCTTATGTATCTATTCACTTTTTATAACTGAATGTTTTTATATTTTTTACAAAGTACCTGTCCTGTCTACACTTACCACCCCAGGTACTGAACCATCTATTCAATAATACAGAAGCATTTGAGACCCAGCTGACCTTCTGCTCTTGTGTTGCAGTCCCGTCTGTTCTCATCCCTACGGAGTCTTCGTCTGCTCCCATTGGCGGTTGGTTGTTCATCTGTGGAGGCTTGGCACTCTGTGTAGTGCTCCTACTCTTTGGATGTGTCACATGTAAGTACATCTCACAAAAGGAACTCATTTCAACTCAGATTTTTAAGTTTTTTGCCCTTCTTGTTGTGCTTCATTTACAAAACGACACAAAAGGCACATATTTCCACATAGTAAAACCTTAACCTGTTTATATAAATGGACATAGCTAACCCACCAGTTCCAAATAGGATGTGAGCATGGACACGTTTCTTTGGAGATATTGATTGCTTTGCCTAGAATGTTCCACAGTGCTGTCCAGTGATGGGAATAACGGCGTTGAAATATAATCTAATATTAAGGCGTTAATTTTTTCAGTTACAATTACCTTAATTTACGGGCTATTAGGTGCTCTGGATTATAAGGCGCACTGTCATTAAATAGTCTGTTTTTGAACGTTTTTCACAAATAAACCGCACCGGATTTTAAACTAAACACAACAGTTGGATGGGTCAGTAGGACTTGGTTTGGTGCGTTCACAGTGACTCTGGGCTTTGTTCAGTTGTGGCGTGTAGGGAGGGTGCTGTCTGGGACTGCTGGATTGTCGGCGTGTTCGCAGTGACTCAGTTGTTCAGTTGTGTCTAGAAGTGGCACATTGCACTCGCTTTTTCGGTTTGTTCCTCCGTTCCGTTCCTCGTCGGCGTGGAGTGATGAGTGTGGCTGCAGGTGTTTTTCTCTGCGCGGCCACTGTCTGCTCCGTATGTGTTTGCGTGCACTGCGGGTGGTGCAGCTTTGTAGTTTACTGAAGTCGTGCTGGGACACCCGAGTGGATTCATGTATAGGACGCTCTGGATTGTGGGGCGCGCAGTCATTTTTTGATGGGGTTGGAGGCGTAAGAGCGTGTCTAATAGCCCGGAAAATACGGTAATCTAACTAATTACTTTTTCTATTGTTACAACACCGTTATGGTTACAAACACGTGGTTAGTGCGCGTTACTGAAGCTCCTCATCGAAGCTGTCATCTGACTTGGCTCACACGGACACGGCACGGCTGCTCATGTACACACACATGCACAACTTCACTATACAAGCCCTGTCAGGTGCACTGATGTTATGAATAAACTCCGCCAAACATGCGGAAAATCTACTCTTACGTTCAATAATGACTGTGACAGAGACAGAAGTTCTTCGGCTGTCCTCACTCCTCCCCGCTGTTATTATATCCATAAACTCACGGGGGAGCACATATAGGTTTAATATCTGCCTCACTATTTAGTCGATATTTCTGCCGCTGGACTTATTTCTCTGCTAAAGTGTTCTCTCTGCTGTACGACATGTAAACAAACAGCGCGTGATGACGTCATTGGCCATGGCTCACTTCGGTTGTGCAGGTGTGAGTGTGGAACATAGAACCCACAGCAATCGTTCTCAAACTCAGTTACTTTTTGGGAGAAGTAACTATAACAATTTACTTTTTCAAAATAACATGCCCAACACTGACGCTGTCCCTAATTTTTAGTGTCTTAGAAATGTAAAAAAACAGAATAAATTTTTGCAGTTGTCCAAAGCTTTTCCTCACTTACCTTCGTTGCATTCAGAGCTCTGAATTATTCAACATGAAGCGTTTATACGTTTGTTTCCCAACTCTAGAGGCTAGTGCAGAGTTTCACCTTGACTGTACAGCTAACAACATCTAGCATGCTAACACGCACTTCCTGACTATCAGACAGTAAACTACCATAATTAGATGCAGTCCTCGAGAGAGCTGCTTATATAATTATCTGTACTGGCGAAATTTTGTTCAAATACATAGAAAAAATCTGGTCTTAAAAATCTTAAAATTGTTCATTTATGGATATTTTCAGTAGTTCCAGTGAGCAGTGTCCTCACTCCACAGATCTTACCTGAAACGTGATAATCGTGGCATCACCTGTGTGTGCATTGAGATAGATACATTTAATGCCATACTGTGGAACATTCCAGGTAAAGCAGACAGGTGGCAGATCTTCAGCCATAAAACTGATTATTCCTACTTCATTTTCATGTCTCCTCAGACAAAGCGTGTGGTGCCCGCCTCGCCGTGGAATATAAGAAGATGGGCCCGGGGGCGATGGTTCCGCTCGTGCCCGTGCTGGTGGTGTACCCGGCGGGCAGCACGCAGTTCCAGCGGGCGGTGGGCGCTCTGGTGGAGTTCCTGCAGCAGTACGGAGGCTGCATCGTGGCCGTGGACATGTGGCAGCAGGGGAGCGTGGCCAGTCTGGGCCCCATGCGCTGGCTCCTGGAGCAGGTCCAGGCGGCGCGCACCGTGCTCATCGTGGCTCCACAGGTGAGGCCTCCAGGGGCAGAAGACGAGGAGAGGGGGAGGGTCTTTTTAGAGAATATACGTGATAAAAACTGAAGCTACATGGAAAGGCACTGTACCTGATACTGTCTAAAAGAGGAGGTAGTCCACATTTTGAAGCTTGTTCTCTCATCAAAAACACCTGCAGATGTTTTAGAGTCATCCATGTATGTTTGAATAATCTAGTGATCTCTCCTGGGACCTCTGTGAACCCTTCTTATGGTTAGCTGTACAAGCCTGTACAAGGTTCCGCCCACAGGCAGAAGCGGCGCTACCATTAGGTAAAAGTAGGCAGCTGCTTAGGGCCCCTAAACCTGGAGGGACCCCCAACCAATCGCCCTTAGTGCCACTAATGGCTGAGGACTCAGAGCAATTTAATTTTCTCTCAATATAAAAAATAATCCTAAGAAAAATAACAATAATAATCATATGTAATGGATGTAAACAAAAATATAATTATAGTAGCAAAATAAAAACTACGTTCAGTTCTGGTTATGTAGTAGGCGACCAAACTAATAAGACAAGTTTCCAATCCACCGTAATTCAAATAAATAGAGATGTGCAACAGACAATAAATATATTTTAAAGAAGAAACAAAAAAACAGCAGTGCGTTATAGCAACTGCCCCAAACTCAAGTTCACCTAGGGCCCCTAAATTGCTCACTCCATCACTGCCCACAGACCTACGTCACTAATTCTCCAACACAACAACATAACATTCATAAAGGAGTTCAGAAACGCTGTGTCCGCTGTGGCTCCCAGAGATCCATAAATTGTGTTCGGACGACCTCCACGCTGCGGCTCCTCAGTGCCTTTCCCCCCTGACAGAGAACAGGAAATGAAACTCCTGAGTGACCGCTCGCTCTGGTTCTAAAAGTCAATTTTTCATTCATAGACTAAAGTTCAAAGGCATTTCGAAGGCTGAGTAGCTATGTGTCCAAAAAGGCAGTTTAAAACGCAAGATCCTGTGAAATATTTTAATAACTCAGTGATTTATAAAGTTTCAGTAACAGATTTTAAAGAAAATTATAGATCTTGTTTAGTTAACAGTTAATATGTAGCTGATTAGCCCCGAATAAGCTTTTTATTATATTTTTTAATTGGAAAATCTATGAACCCTCTGTTGAGCCCCGTAGGCTTTATTCATGCTTCCGTCACAAACCACGATGTTTGGAAACAACTTCTGATGGGCTCTGAGATAGTAAGTCTGACAAAATCTAGGAAAAATTTGAAAATGTCCCAGTTTTCTTCATCTCCGTGTCATTGTGGCTTTCCATTATCTTCCTCTCATCAACAATTCCAACCAGACCTCAGTTTTCATCAGTTCCCCACTGACACACAACTCCGAGCGCACTGAGTACATGCAATTAAGAACAAATAAGGCACCAAATTCCAGATGATTCCAAACAGCACGTACGTAAGCAGTCTTCATTTTACTGCTGATCACATTTACTTCAGTTTTTTTTTTATCACAGTCGGTTGGTGAGTTCAGTGTCAGGAACTAATGTATTTTTTGGACCCTGAGTCACTCTGGAGTTTGAGTCACATCAGCCAAAAAATGCGTAATGAAGACAAAAAATATATATAAGTTGCACTTTTTGGGGGGAATTTATTTTATAAAATCAGAGACCAGGAACCGACATTTCATTTTGAAAGGCAAATTATAGCGTAAACAACAGAACAGAACAAGTTTACCAAACTCTCCATCTCACTCCAAATCACTAAATCCATTGAATTCTTTATCCTCGGTGTCACTTCTGAGCAACTCCGTGATCTCCGGAGGTAAACAGAACGCCGATTCCTCTGTTGTGTCGCTGTCGTCCGACTCAGCATCAGTTCCAGTTAGAATTATTCCAGCCTTCCAGACTTTCAGGAAAGTTGCATGGTGCATCCTCCTGGTTTCTGTGAAGCTGTGTTCTCCATCCCCGCCTTCCACCAGTCCCTCACAAGTTTTTCACTCACTCTAAACTTTATTTTTGCTGCTAGATTACTGTTTTTGGCTGAATATTTCACCAATTGCAGCAGGACAGCGGCTTTTTCTGCAGGAGACAAGCGCAGTAGAGCCAAGTGACAGTGGTACAGAAGTAGTAGCAGATACTGGCACTCAAGCCTCTCGCGTCCTTTCTCGGCTGTCAGTGTGAAAATTTTAATATATAAGTCGCACCGGAGTATAAGTCGCAGGAAACACCCAAACCATGAAAAAAAGTGCGACTTCTTGTCCGAAAAATACAGTACCTGGGAAGAGTCTGCTGTGTGACAGGCAGTATAGCTCCAACATAAAGATACAGCAGCCTCTTTAGCTCATCTGAAATAAATAAGCGGGATCCCGTTTGTTAAGCGAGGGGTGCAGAAGACAAACAGACTGAGCTCGCACTTTCTTGTTCTTGTGGTTTTACAGCAACATCACGTCTTGGTCGCTTTGCAGTGGAAGGTGTTTCTTGGTGAACAGCTGGTGCCTTTTGCTTTGGCGTTGACTTTTTAAATTCGTAACTGAGATTGAGCGAGCATTTTGATTTGATGGTGCTCCACATACAAAATGTTCGCGGCAAACTCGGGGTTAATTTAGGCAGTCAAAGATTACCTTTTTCGTCCTTCCCGTGGATCAATCCTACCCATCACCTTCGCCTTTCACTATTTTTCAATTCCGTTGGGAAAGGGAAACAGTTTGAACAGAGGTTTGCAGTCACACAGATCTGATTCCCTTTTGCATTTATGGAGTTCACAAACAAATTTCTCGAGCTGTTTTCCGCTGTTAGGATCCAACAACCACACAATTACGATGTCCAAATCCCAAAACTAAAATATGACAATATCAGAACCAGAAACAAAAGCGATATGGTTAAAAAAACTAGAAAAGATCGGCTTTGTCAATAGACGCATCCCACTGGGAAAGCAAACATGGTGGTTTGATGCTCACTTTTTTGGAAAATCCTTTCCAGTATGCACTGCGCAATGACCGGAAGTCCGAGATTCTTGATGCGTGTATTGCCAGTCGATACCTAAAATATTCTGGCTGCATGGTGTCGGTCATGTGCCAGATCATTTTGTTCTCTTGATAGCCTCAGTGTCTCAGTGTTCCATTTCACTGCTGTGTCATGTGAAACATTTTCTTCAGAAAGGAGTTCATGCGGGTTCGTGGTGGTTAGATGTTGGCAGGAACGGTTTGTGGTGTGGTTGAATAAATACTCGCAATGAAACCTTGTTCTTAATGTTTTGCCTGGAAAAATACAGATATAAATTTGAATACATTCCACATTTTGACATGTATAAAATCTAAATTGCCTTAAAGAGTTGGTGTTAGCAAAAATCGACTTTGCTGAAAGAGCTTTTGGATGTCATCCACGCTCCCACACAACAATTCTCCATAAATATACAAAAGCATGATACAAAACGATTAGTGTTGGGAAGGTTACTTTTAAAATGTATTCCCCTACAGATTACAGATTACATACCCCAAAATGTAGTTTGTAACGTAATCCATTAAATTACTTAAAGTGAGTAACGTAATCTGAATACTTTCGATTACTTGATTTGCTGTAGAGAAGCAAAGACTAGAATATAGTAACATAAGAAGTTTTGTCTGCTAAAAGAAAATGAAAAAGTCCAGTCTTTACTTAACCATATTAAAAATATTATTGATAGAAGACGAGGAGACACGGTCCACGCAGCATGATTTACTCCTGTTAAATCCTGTTTGAGACCTGGTTTAGTCCTGATTTAGACCTGGTTCGGACCTGGTTTAGTCCTGGTTGAATCCTGATTTAGTCCTGGTTTGGACCTGGGTCGTACCTGGTTTAGTCCTGATTTAGACCTGTTTTGGACCTGGTTTGGACCTGGTTTAGTCCTGATTTAGACCTGGTTTGGACTTGGTTTGTACCTGGTTTAGTCCTGGTTGAATCCTGGTTTAGTCCTGGTTTGGACCTGGTTTGGTTCTGGTTTAGTATCCGGCAATGAGTGTAATTACCAAAAAAAAAAAAAAAAAAAAAGGATATAGCTCGAAACGTAAAAACAGGAAAATACCACAGTGTAATCCATTTATTTCAACAAAGTAACTGTAATCCAATTATCACTCATTAAAACAGTAACTGTAGCTGAATACAGTTACTCATAATTTGTACTCTGATAACATAACTCCAGTAGATGTAATCTGTTACTCCCCAACACTGAAAATGATATACTGCATCATTATCACGATTATTTTGGTCAATATTGAAATCACAATTATTCAAACGATTTTTTTTTATTACACTATGCATTTATTCAGCATTTCATATCGTCAAAGTTCTCACAATAATATCGTGGACCATCACAATATATCGAATTACAAGTCTCTTTTCTTAAATTAAGAGTTATGGTGCAGCAATAAGTAAAAAAGACAGAGGGAACTACATAGACCATGATCCTTTGCTCCATTTTAGTCCAGACTACATGAAGAAATAACAGTTCTAAGCACTTTTAAGTCTTTGGATTAAGTCTTGTCAAGGCATTTTAAGAGGGAAAAAGTAACATATTAACAGTTTTGTTTGCCTCCACAAAATATCTCAACAAATATCGTACCGTGAGATGTATATCGTGAAAATATCGTAAAGAGAGATTTGGATATTACTACATCTTGAGCCTCACCATTTCGTGAGCTTTCCCATGATATCGCAATAAATATCGTACCGTGAGATTCATACCGTGACAATATCGTATCGTGACAATTGGATATCATTACATCCCTAATAAATTGTAATTTGTTTCAGTAAAAGACAGAAAAACTGCTTAAAAACGACCAAAACACAAAGAAAGTGTGACTGTACTGGCTTATGTTGGTCGTGAATGGGCCGAATGCAAAACTATTTTTATTAATTATGCACTTGTTTCACAGTTTTGATTATTACCAACCGCCATAAACCAAGGGTGTCCCAGTTTTTTTATTTAGAAAATTTAGTCACCCTATCAAAATAAGTTTTAAGTTTGTCTGAAAACTCAAGTCTGAAAAAAATTCTAAATGGAATCAAACAGCACATTTAAAGGAGCCTGTGATCAATAGATGTATCAAGAATTTCGGACTTCGGTCACTGTGCAATGCATACTGGGAAGGATTTTTGGAAAAAGTGAGCATCAAACCTCCATGTTTGATTTCCCAGTGGGATGTATCTATTGACAAAGCCGATCTTTTCTAGTCTTTTGAACCATATCGCTTTTGTTTCTGGTTCTGATATTGTCATATTTTAGTTTTGGGATTCGGATATTGTAATTGTGTGGTTGTTGGATGTCCTAACACCGGAAAACGAAATTTGTTTGCGAACTTCATAAATGCTAAAAGGGAATCAGATGTGTGTGACTGCAAACCTCCGTTCAAACTGTTTCCCTCCCCAACAGAATTGAAAAATAGTGAAAGGTGAGGTTCATACTGTAGTAATATCGTATCGTGAGACTTGGGTATCGTTACACCCCTATTTGTTATTGATAATTTACGCAAAACTTAAAAAACTTAAATAAATATAGGCTACAAATATGAACCTTAGAGCAGTTTTGTAATGTATAAAACTTAAAATTTATAAAATATACTTTTAAAATGAAATAAGGCATGAAAAAACATAAATGCATCCAAAATAAACTCTATATACAGCTATTCTACAATCTCTATATTTTACTTTAAATTGACTCAATTTGAACTCGATTATATGAGTTTGGAGATCGTTTGACACACACATTGAAAATTGCGATCAAAATTTAAACCCTTTTTCTTCATGCAGATGTTATTGCTTTGTCTGGTTTGTACGGAATGTGTTTTTATCTTCAACAAGACCAAACCTGACCAAGAAGCAGGCAGGTGACAGACCACCAACCAAAAGGTTACACAGTGCACTTTTAAAAAACAGTATTTTTCCCATTTAACACAATAATATAACCACTGTTTTTCCTCCAATCTGAACTCTGCTCCAAACCGCAGACCGCCCCCGTCAGCCAAAACACTGACGTTTTCTAAAACATTTAAAAAGTGCACAGTCAGAGGCCACAGAAGGTAAAAGAAGCTTATGTCACACAGTCAGCAGTTACCCCCCAAGCAGCTCCCAAATCCCTGAGATAAGATTCAATTTCCTGACTATCTACATTCATGAACATTTCTCCTCCCATTTAAAGCAGTGATGTGGAACCCTCTATCTGGTCTCTCTCCTCCAGGTTGGTTTTGATGTTGATAAGTCAAAGTTAACTCCTTGGGATTCCTTTTTAACTCATCATGCCTTCAGTTCACCCAGTCCAGAGACACATGAGCACATGACAGATAGGGCTCTATCAGTGACCCAAATCCGATTTTTTGGCTTCTATGGCTACGTTCAGACAGCAGGGCTTAACGCTCAATTCTGATTTTTTTCTAAAATCCGATGTTTTTGCGAGGTTGTTCACATTTCCAATTAAATGCAACTTGTATGTGATCTCCAGTGTGAACAGTAAAAGGCCCGAAAGTGTCCCACATGCGCACTAGAGGACACGATGATGTCAACTGCAGTGAGCGTGCGCTGTGTTTACGGAAGTTGTCCAAACATGGAGGCGAGCATTAAGAACCTGGCGATTTTAAAGTTCCTCTCGTACTGGAGCCAGAACATGAACAATTTACTTGTTTTAAGGAGGAGATTGAGAAGGAGAAGGACGAGGTTTTTGGCTGTGGTGTTTTGTGGGACAGCGGCAGCGATGTCCGTTGAAAGGAACTTGTGGATGCGGAGACGTAGCCAAGAGTGGTGAGTGGAGATGTGCTTCGCTTTAGTGACATGGAGTTCGTTAACAATTTTCGCCTACTTTAGCGCAGAATAGTGACGTCTGTGGCTTGTTGATAACGTGTAGGTCAGATGAATGCGCTTTGGCTGTTCACACTGAAGTCACATGTCAAAAGATCGGATATGTATCGGTTTCAGGACCACATATCCAAGTGGCCTGGGTCACATTTGAAAAAATTGGATCTGTGTCGTTCAGACTGTCATTAAAAGATCAGATACAGGTCACATAGAAGCCAAAAAATTGGATTTTGGTCACTTCAGGCTGCAGTCTGAACGCAGCCTATGTGACCTGTATCTGATCTTTTAATGACAGTCTGAACGACACAGATCTGATTTTTTAAAATGCGACCCAGATATGTGGTCCTAAAACCGATACATATCCGATGTTTTGACATGTGACTTCAGTCTGAACGGCCAAAGGACATTCATCCGACCTACACGTTATCAACAAGCCACAAACGTCACTATTCTGCGCTGAAGTTGGTGAAAATTGTTAATGAACTCCATGTCACTGAAGCGAAGCACATCACCACTCACCACTCTTGGCTACATCTCCACATCCACACGTTCCTTTCAACGGACTGTCCCACAAAACACCACGGCCAAAAACCTCATCCTTCTCCTTCTCAATCTCCTCCTTAAAACAAGTAGGTTGTTCATGTTCTGGCTCCGGTACGAGAGGAACTTTAAAATCTCCAGGTGCTCAATGCTCGTGTCCATGTTTGGACAACTTCCGTAAACACAGAGCACGCTCGCTACGGTTGACGTCGTCGTGTCTCCAGTGCACATGCGGGACACTTTTGGGCCGTTTAATGTTCACACTGGAGATCACATACAAGTAGCATTTAATTGGAAGTGTGAACAACCTCGCAAAAACATCGGATTTCACAAAAAAATCTGGGCTCATTTATTATCGTACTGGGGAGAGGCAGGACGGAGACACGAAAACCTCTTTTAAAGATTTGTTGCGTACAAAGAAAAAGATTCACAGTTTACAGTTTAGAAAGTCATCTCCAGATCAACTGCAGGGAGTGTTCCTGAGTCCCACAGTGTCTGGTTCGATGCAGTATTAGTCTGTACTCATGTTGTGGAAAAAATTATATATCTCTTGATGATTCCAGTTTTTGGAATACAGACCAAGGTTTATTCTTGTTACTGCAGATATGGACAGGGCCTAAGCCTCTCCTCCCCTCTCCTCCCCAGCAGTATGTCACTCCTCTCTGGGCATCCCCTGGTTTAGTCCTGGTTGAATCCTGATTTAGCCCTGGTTTGGACCTGGTTTAGACCTGATTTAGTCCTGGTTTAGACCTGGGTTTAGTCCTGGTTTAGTCCTAGTTTAGACCTGGTTTAGATCTGGTTTAGACCTGGTTTAGTCCTGGTTTGGACCTGGGTTTAGGCCTGGTTTGGACCTTGGTTTAGACCTGATTTAGACCTGGTTTAGTTCTGGTTTAGTCCTGATTTAGTCCTGGTTTAGACCTGGTTTTAGACCTGGTTTTAGACCTGGTTTAGATCTGGTTTAGTCGTGGTTTAGTCTTGGTTTAGTCCTGGTTTAGACCTGGTTTTAGACCTGGTTTAGTGTCCGGCAATGAGTGGAATTACCGAGAAAAAAAAGGGATATAACCCAAAATGTGAAAACAGGAAAATACCGCTGTGTAATCCATTTATTATTTATTAAGTAACTGTAATCTAATTACCACTCACTTAAACAGTAACTGTAACTGAATACAGTTACTCATAATTTGTACTCTGATAACATAACTCTGGTACATGTAATCTGTTACTCCCCAACACTGCATACATATCAAAGCAGAGTGACCTGTTTCACAGCCTTGTGCTAATCAACTATACATTTGAGGACAGCTAAGACAACAAAGGGCTTCCTGAGTGGGGACAGTTTGTCTGCTGAGCCTTTACACATTCTGACGACTGGTCTGGTCTCAGGTAGAAATCACATTCATTTACACAAAGACTTCTTCTTTCCACAGTATAAAATTCCATCACACGTGTTCTGAAGTTACACGGCCTATTAAGACCAGAGGCATATGACCTGTATGTAAACAGATTATTTCCAGCTTTTGCAAAGATTTACACAAGGTTTGAGGAGGAGTTCACTTCACATGAAATGTTGTACATTATTGAAATGAAGAAAATAAATGAGGGAGTATACAAGTTCAATACGAAATATGAAAATCATTTTTAAATCCAGGAACAAGAACAAACATTTTAATGGAAAACTGAGTTCCATTAGTTGGCAGCGTTCTCAACATCTGACAGGTTTAGTTATGATTGTAGAAACTACGAAAGTGCAGGCTGCTTTGTATCTGCTGTTAGGTCACATTTATGGAATTTTAATCCTGTAAACGTGCACTAAGTAAAGTTTTGGTTGGGTCTGCCTCCTGTTTGTTTTTATGGATATGTCATTGCTGTGCCTGGAATGTTCCACAGTGTGGCATTAAACAGCTCTACTTTACATTTATTAAATTACAGGTGATTTTATAGCAATAAGAAAAACAGGGATTCTGACTGAGAGCAGGGTCACTTCTCCACTGAACCAGGACTAAACCAGGACTGAACCAGGACTAAAACAGGACTAAACCAGGACCGAACCAAGACTAAACCAGGACTAAAACAGGACTAAAACAGGACTAAACCAGGGCTGAATCAGAACTGAACCAGGACTAAAACAGGACTAAACCAGGTCTAAAACAAGACTTAACCAGGACTAAAACAGGACTAAAACAGGTCTAAACCAGGACTAAGACAAGACTTAACCAGGACTAAAACAGGACTAAAACAGGTCTAAACCAGGACTAAAACAAGACTAAACCAGGAGTAAAACAGAACTAAATCAGGATTAAAACAAGACTAAAACAGGTCTAAACCAGGAGTAAAAGAGGACTAAACCAGGTCTAAAACAGGTCTAAACCAGGAGTAAAACAGGACTAAATCAGGACTAAAACAAGACTAAAACAGGTCTAAACCAGGAGTAAAACAGGACTAAACCAGGTCTAAAACAGGTCTAAACCAGGACTAAGACAGGATTAAACCAGGTCTAAACCAGGACTAAAACAGGCCTAAACCAGGGCTGAACCAGGTCTGTGAGCAGGGTCACTTCTCCACAGATCTGACCTGTAACTTTGTTTGGTCTTCATGAAGATAGAAAGGTTTAATGTCATACTGTGAAACATTCCAGACCAACAATAACTCCGTGGACAAAAGCATTTGACAGATTCTCCACCAGAAAAGTTACACAATGCACCTTTACAGCACTGGTAACAACAGTTCAGTTGTGATTGTAGCACTTTTTCAAAAACTAAGAGCACACTTTACCTACAGTTCCTTTAAAAAGTCACAATTCTTCTGTCTGTGTGTCTCCCCAGCCTCGGTCCATCCCCGGAGCCAGCATCCCCGCAGCAGCCCAGGACCTGTACCCCCTGGCCCTGAACCTAGTGGCGGGTCAGGCGAAGGACAGTTCGAAGCTGGCCAAGTTCTGGGTTGTGCGTTTCGGGGAGAGCGCCGCTGTGGCCCCGGAGCTGAAGGCCTGTCAAGCGTTTTGTCTGACGAAGGATCTGAACAAGCTGTGCAGACGTCTCCACCAAAACGAAGGGAACGGCGGCGTAACGGTGGCCAACGTCCTGCTGCGCGGAAACTTCTGCAGCGGACGGAGCGCGGAGAAGCTCGCTGCCGCTGTACAGGATTTAAACGAACGGCACGCGGGTAAAGATCAGGACGCTGTGGGAAACTTTCAAAACGTGTAACGCATTTAAGTCCATTTTCTGATAATTGATTCTATGCAGCTCCCTGGGCGTGTGATGTAAACCAGGTCTAAACCAGGACTAAACCAGATCTAAAACAGGGCTGAATCAGGACTAAACCAGGACTAAAACAGAACTAAACTAGGACTGAACCAGGACTAAACCAGGACTAAACCAGGACTAAACCAGATCTAAAACAGGGCTGAATCAGGACTGAACCAGGACTAAAACAAGACTGAACCAAGTCTAAAAAAGGATTAAACCAAGACTAAACCAGGACTAAAACAGGACTAAACCAGGTCTAAAACAGGACTAAACCAAGACTAAACCAGGACTGAACCAGGACTACTAAACCAGGACTAAAACAGGACTAAACCAGGGCTGAATCAGGACTAAAACAGGACTAAACCAGGTCTAAAACAAGACTTAACCAGGACTAAAACAGGACCGGTAGTTCCAGTTTGACATTTAAGTTGTAGCTATTTTATATTTGTTATTTTTTTTATCTCTCACGTTGGGAGAAGTGCGTGGGTGCTTTTTGGTTTATTTTACTAAATAATTTTGTTACAGCTACAGTTTTGTTGCTTGTTCAGAGGAAGGAAATTCATTTATGCAACACATTTGAAATTTTCACAGTTTGTTCAATATATTTTGATGGTCCACAATATTATTTTGAGAACTTTGATGATACGATATCACGATATTTTGGTTATTAGAATGTAGAATGTATGCTAGAATGTATGCCTCTCTTTACAGTTGGCAGAGATCAGATTGGTCAAAAATAGTTACATTTCATGTGTAAAACTGTGACATATCACTGGTTTTAGATAAATCTGCTTGGACAGGGCTCAAAACTGTGACTGTCCCGTGTAAAAAGGGATGTCTGGACACATTATATTTTTGCTGTGTGCTTTGTGTCACCATGGTAACTGATGACCATTTGTGATGTGGTCAAACTTTTTAAAAATGTTTTTATGTAAATATCTTTCAATTTTTTCTTGTCAGAGTGGGCTGATCTCACTTCGGGACCTCACATTCGTTCGTGGGGACGTGGGCACTTGAGCGGGTGATCATTTTGTGCACTTTTGGATTTTTTTTTCCACTTTTAAACTGATGAACATTCCTCCATAAAGATACACACATACACCCAGCATCATGTCACTGTAAAGCATCAATAAACTGTATAAAATATGTTCTACAATTTCATGAAGTTCAGATATGAGGGCAAGGGCTCATGTAATTCAGCGTTAACATGCACACGAGTCTTAACCCGGTTATCACATGATTCTGGATATGATGAAAACCTCAACTTTATTAATTAATAAAACATACTTATATTGATATATGTGTAAAATAAAACACATGTAGCTTCTTAGTGGTCCCAAAATGGAAGGAAAAAACACTGTTGCATGTCCAAAACTGTGGAATGTACCTTCTATTTTTTAAATCGGCTTTTAAAATTCAGCTCTTCTACAGACGTTTACAGTGTTCAATGTGTTTTTATGTGTTTATATTTTTTGCTTTCTGTTTGTTTTTTATCGTCTTTTGTAATTATTGCTGTGTACTGCACTTTAATCCGATGCTTTGTTTTTAAAGTGTATTAGAAATAAAGTTGGATTATAGGCATTTCTCAAAAGGGCCACTATTTTACTATTCTTATCTTTTTTATCTGTGTGTGTCGGCAACCACTTTACACTCTATGCTTTTGGAATATTTTGGTTCTTTGCCTATTATGTGTTTTTGATATCTTATATTTTTATTGTAAACAAAAGTAAAAATGTTTAGTTCAAGTTCAAGTTGCTGTTGTTAAGAAAAGCGCTTTTGAAAAAATAATTCTTGTCAATTTACTGAAATGGGGTGTCGTGCAAAGCGAAGTTATTACATGTTATATTACATTGTTCCCTCATCAAAATAAAATTAATAACATAAAACATAAAATAACATACAACATAAAATAATAAAATAAAACAAAATAAAGTAAAACTAAATAAAATAAAACAGAATTAAACTAAACAAAATGAAATTAAACAAAATAAAATAGAATAAACAAAAACAAATTTAAACAAATGAAAAATAAATAAAATAAAATAAAAAACTAAAAAAAATTTAAATAAATGAAAAATAAATAAAATAAAATAAAACAAAAGAAAATACATAAACAAAAACAAATTTAGACAAAAAAAAAACTAAATAAAATAAAGTAAAGTAAAGTAAAGTAAAGTAAAGTAAAATGAAATTAAATTTAAATAAATTTAAATAAAGTAAAGTAAGGTGAAGTGAAGTGAACTGAAATAAAATAAATAAATAAAATAAATAAAATAAAAGCGTTTTAGTGTTGACCCTTTTTAGCCAATAGAAACCGTCGCTCTGAGTCACGTGAACAAACGCGGAAGTTGTTGTTGTTATGAAGCGTTAGCATGGCTCCCACAGCATGAATGAATCGTCTCGTGTTGAGGCTGTTTAAACTACATTTCCAGTGATTTTAGTGACGGTATTTGCAAAAAAAAAAATATCAAGAAATAAACCATGACTCAGGCGGAAAAGGACCAAGAAAACGGCAAAGAGAAAGAAAAGGAGCGAGACAAGGAGAAAGAGAAGGAGCAGCAGCGGGGAGTGAAGAGACCCATCGCCCCGGCCGCGGTGCCCGATCTCCCGCAGGAGGTCAGTAAGACTCCCGGGGAAGTCTGCTCGTCCTGGGGCTTTGATTTCATACAGGCTGAGGGTGTCCAGACGTCCCTGTTTTGAGTCCTGTGTCCCCTGTCCCAGCAGATTTATACAAAACCAGTGATTTGTCCCAGTTTTATACAAGAAATGTCCCAGGTGTCCAGTTTTGGGAGTGTTACTTTTAAAATGTATTCCCCTACAGATTACAGATTACATACTCCAAAATGTAGTCTGTAACGTAATCCATTAAATTACTTAAAGTGAGTAATGTAATCTGAATACTTTGGATTACTTGATTTGCTGTAGAGAAGCAAAGACCAGGAAATCTTCACATAAGTTTTGTTTGCTAAAAGACAAAGAAAAGTCCAGACTTTACTTAACTAGATTAAAAATATTATTGATAGAAGAGGAGGAGACATGGTCCACGCAGCATGGTTTAGTCCAGTCCTGGTTTAGTCCTGGTTTATTTAGTCCTGGTTTACTGGTTTAGGTTTACCTGGTTTTAGTCCTGGTTTAGTCCTGGTTTAGTCCTGGTTTAGACCTGGTCCTTTTAGTCCTGGTTTTAGACCTGGTTTTACTGGTTTAGTCCTGGTTTAGTCCTGCTTTAGTCCTGGTTTAGACCTGGTTTTAGTCCTGGTTTAGTCCTGGTTTTACCTGGTTTTAGACCTGGTTTAGACCTGGTTTTTAGTCCTGGTTTTAGTCCTAGTCCTGGCTTTAGTCCTGGTTTAGACCTGGTTTAGTGTCCGGCAATGAGCGGAATTACCGAAAAAAAAAAAGGATTACAGCCCAAAATGTGAAAACAGATAAATACAGCTGTGTAATCCATTTATTTCAACAAAGTAACTGTAATTCAATTACCACTCATTGAAACAGTAACTGTAACTGAATACAGTTTCTCATAATTTGTACTCTGATTACATAACGCTACTTACTCCCCAACACTGCTGGTGTCCCTATTTTTGACGAATTTGATCCCTGCCAACTGCAATGAGAGGTATACATTAACATTTTATTAGGTAAAATACAGGAAAGCTGCCTTTAAATTTCCAAAACACAATGAAAATGTGACTATACTGACTCATATGTTAGTTATGAATGGGCCAAGTACACAGTTTTATTTGTTTTATTTGTACTTGTTGAATTCATACATTTGATTCCTCACACTGTGCAGTTACAAGATTAAAGGGCCTATATTGTGCTATTTTCTGATTTATGTTGTAATTTTCTTTCCTCACACATGTTTAACACACAAACCCTGCATATTTACATTTAGAGTTCTTCTCTCAAACTGAAAACAACACTCTCCACTGTGTTTTTAAACTCCACACACCTTCACTAGAATCATTTGGATCATTTCAGCCCTGGAATTACCAATTTCTTCTGTTCAAAAAGGTGAAAGGTAGCTGTTAACTTGAAAACTACTACTACTATTTCATGACATCACCAGGTGGAACATAGAGGCTTGGAGGTAACAGTAATGGGACTCCAGAGCGTCATGTCCTGATTTTCTACCAGGAAGTATAATTTAAAACCTACAAATTGGCCAAACTGGGAGGAAATATTGAAATGTTATCTTAAATCTTAAATATTATTATCTTAAAATGAGTCTAATCTATGTATATTTTAACCAAACAGTTCCATAAACACAAATCAGTAAAATCTCAACTTTATTTATTAAAAAACATACACATATTGACATAGGTGTAAAATAAGACACATGTAGGCTATGCAGCTTGTTAGTAGTCCAAAAATTGAAGGAAAAACTTGAAAAAAAAATGCTGTTGCACATCCGAAACTTTGAGCTTTGAAGGTGTAGACAGAGCGCAAATTTAAGCCCCTAGAAATCTGTGATAAATCAAAAGCACATGTGTAAAAGTACATATTCTACAAGTACATTTGCCAAATTTTAACCCTTGAAAATTTGAAGCACCAACCTTAAATAGTTTTTTTGATACAGCAAACTGAAAGTGGCTCCTCTGAAAACTCTGCTCAAAACAGGTCAGGGCAGAGTTGACAAAATATTTTTAATGACAAAACTATAAGGAGTTGGGAGCTAAAATTTGGGACTTTTCCTGTTGGAAAGTTTGTGAACCTCCTAGAATTTTTTTCAGTCATATTTGAGGTGATCAAGGGGGGGCATTTGAAGATTTGAGGTGGAATGACTTTATAACCTGGTAAAAACTTATTACCTCTTTTTGTAGGTCAATGTTTTTATGTGAATTGTCCCTGATAAATAAACTAAACTAAACCAAATTGCCAATCTCTTCTAACCAAAAAGGTAAAAGGTAGCTGTTTACTTGAAAACTACTAATACTTCATGACATCTCAAGGTGGAACAGAGAATTTTGAGCTGTAGGTGTAGACAGCCTATTAATAAAGGATTACTCAAACAACTCCAGCTGTATTTTGGTGAGGTAACAGCATTATAACTTTTCCCTTGTGCCTTTTAGCAAATCCAGAGCAACTTTGTGATCGTGATCCACCCGGGCTCCAGGACACTGCGGATCGGTCGAGCCACAGACACCCTCCCCTCAACCCTGCCCCATGTGATCGCGCGCAGACACAAGCACAGCGAGCAGGAGCGCTACGAGGACAACTGGCTGCTCAGAGACGGGCTCAACGTAAGTCCCCACTCCTTTGTCCACACCTCACCCAAGCTGTGTCTCATTTCTCTTTTCTCGCTTCCTTCTTCTTGAGTCCTCTCCTCGATTCTGCAGGAAGGTTCTGGGTGAGGAATTCCCGCCCACAGAGGAGACACAGGGAGGAGAGAGGATATAAACTCCTCACTGAGACCAATAGAGTTTGAGAAAGAAGCGAGGAAAGAGAAATGAGACACAGCTCTAGTATCTACTACCGTATTTTGGCACACACATAACCGGGGTACACTGGATGTTACAGGTTGAAACAGGTCAAGGTAACCAAGGTCAAATATGCGTTTTTGGTCATAACTCTGTGAAGGATCGAGTTAGAGCAATGGGAGTGGTCTCAAAATCTCAGAAAAAGTAAACACAGACATTCTCATGTGTGACCAATATCACACAAATGTTCATGGGCCTGTACAGATACACACATTGCATTGTGGATATAACGATCATGTAATATGGGCTGGGCTCCTCATAAGCTGGCTTCCCTTGTGGATCAATAAAGATTGTCTAAGTTTTTTATGTTTGTGTTTGTAGAAGCCTGAGAGCACTGAGCAGAGACTGAATGGACTCAAAATGGTGGACCAGGCCATTTGGTCCAAGAAGATGTCCAACGGAGTGAGGAGGACGCCTGTGTCTGCGGAACAGGTCTGAACTTTGACACAATGAAGTACATCCATGGTAGTGTGTTGAGATTTGTTTGTTTATTTAAAAGTGCACTGTGTACCTTTTCTCGTGGAGGATCTGCTGTTATTGCTTTGCCTGGGATGTTCCACAGATTGGCATTAAACTAATATATTTATTCATTTATTATTTTTTTCAGACACAAATATTATTCGACCCATGGCTAAAAAGAAAAGCTGGATACAAAAAAATATTTTAAATAATTCGTTTCTGGCATATCTTGCATTTATTCAATTAAAAGAGTTTTTATTTCTCAAAAACTAACAGTCTCAAGGATACTGTGCTTCCTAGAGATGCCATATTGTGCCGCAATGTTAACTGCACCAATTCTGAACATGGTGCTCATCTGGGCCTCCTATATGACACTGTTGTGAATGCTCTTATTATGTCTGGCCGGGCTCTATGTAAAAGGAGGGGTAATGGTCATAGTGGTAAACCTGGGTGGAACAGGTTTGTTGAAGAGCCTCACGCTGAAGCACGGCGGGCTTTCAAGGCTTGGGTTGCTGCTGGAAGGCCTAGATATGGACCTGTCTTTGAAGGGAAAAAACGGGCTAATTCTCAGTTTAAGTATGCTCTTAGGTATATTAGGAGGAATGAAAACACCTTAAGGGCCAACTCTCTTGCATCAAAATTGCAAAACAATGGATACAGTGACTTCTGGAAAGAGATCAAAATGTTAAACAGATGTAGAACTTCTCTCCCATCTAATGTTAATGGTGTGAGTGGCTCTAAGGATATCTGTCAGCTATGGAGGAATTTTTACTATGACTTGTTCAACTGTGTTAAAAGCAATGTTAATGTGATTGAGGCTGTAGAAAACCACGCAGGGGTTATAGTTACTCCTCAAGAGGTATTTCATGCTGTCTCTAGACTAAAGAATAACAAATCCAGTGGGATAGACCAGGTGACATCTGAACACCTGAAGTTTGCTAGTGCTAAGCTGTATCCACTCCTAGCCATCTGCTTTACTGGGTTCCTGGTCCATGGTCTCTTGCCAGAGTCTCTCCTGTCTATTGTTTTGGTTCCTGTTGTCAAAAATAAAATGAGTAAACTTAGTGACATTAACAATTATCGGCCAATAGCACTGGCTAGCTCATTGTCAAAGGTGCTAGAGAGGATTCTGTTAACCAGACTTGAGCCATACCTGTACACTACAGCTAATCAGTTTGGCTTTAAGCATGGTCATGGCACTGACACATGTATCTTTGCACTGAAGGAGATGTTGGATAAATATAATTCCCAGGGGTCCACTATATTCATGTGTTTTTTAGATGCTTCTAAAGCATTTGATCGGATTAATCATGGGAAACTATTCAGCAAATTAACAAACCGAGGTGTTCCAGGGGTACCTCATTAGAATACTTATCTTCTGGTATACCTGTCAGTCCATGCAGGTGAAATGGGGTGATTCTACTTCTGACTCTTTTAGGGTCAGTAATGGAGTTCGCCAGGGTGGAATCCTGTCTCCCCTTCTGTTTAATATCTATGTTGATGACCTGTCTGTGCAGCTGAATGAATGTAAAATTGGATGTTTTGCTGGTGATTATCTGTATAATCATTTAATGTATGCAGATGACCTAGTACTGCTGTGTGTCCTTACAGTGCAGGTCTGCAGCAGCTTTTTAAATATCTGATTGTGCATGCTCACCAATTATGTGCTGTTGCCAACTATGTATATATACACATTGTTTGCAGAGTTTACATTATAACGACTCTTTGAGAATATTACTGAAAAAGGTTCAGCGCCAGTGATGTGAGATGTTGCTGTCAATTTATTCAATTTATGTGTAGAGCTGTGAATCTGAGTAATCAAATCATTGAAGCTCTAGTGTGTCCTGTGAGGAGCTCTGTCAGATTCACCTCTAAGCTGTGGAGACACTGGCGCTCTTGTCTGTATACGTTATAACATGCACTGTATTTAACTTTTTATTCTTACTATTGTTTTTTTTTTTTTTTTATACTATGAACCAGATATCATGTGTTCTTAATAAAGATTGAATTGAATTGAATTGAATTAACACAAAAACATGGATTATTACTGTGAGTGGGCCCACTTCTCCACAGATATGACCTGTAACTTGGCCTTGTCTTGTGGATAGTTACATTAAATGCCATACTGTAGAACATTCAAAGGTAAAAACGATAACATCTACATCAGAGATGGACAATTATTTTTTCCTTGGGGCCACATAAGAAACAGAAAATATTGTGAAGGGTCAAAATGCCTAAATATGCAGGATTTGTGCTTTAAACATGTGAATGAAATAAAAAAACACAGGTCCAGGTCTGTTTGTGATGAGGAAACAATATTATAACATGAATCAGTAAATAGTGAAACATGGGCCCTTAAACAGTAAACAGATTGACTCTAATTGACTCACATTAACAGTAAATACATAACAGCAACTTCTGTCTTTTGTGTTGTTGTGTGTGTTGATGACAGGCGCGGGCCTACAACTGTCAGGTGCGCCCTGCCGTGTTGGACAGCAGCTCCAGGGTCAAGTGGACCAACACGAGTCATCAGCCCCAGTACCTGGTGGGGGAGGAGGTAATGACACTCTGTGATTTTAAACAGCCTGTGCCTGATTTTACCCGTGTATTTGAGCAAAATATGTCTCCAGTACAGCTCCTAAAGCAGGGGTGTCAAACATACGGCCCGGGGGCCAGATCCGGCCCTCTAAGACCTTTAATCTGGTCCTCTGCTGATTTTCTACTAAAATATTTTAATTATATTTTCTGTTAAAATATTGGTAATTTTCTGCGGTGCTTATCATAGCAGCGTCTCCAGCGCCTCTAAAGTGGACGCCGAGTGCAGGGTTTTCCAAGAAAGACTTATTCCTATTTGCATGCAAGTTAATGTTAAAACATTGTGTTGAAATTGCATTTTTCTTGAAGTTTCAGGTTGTTCATAATATTCTAATATTTAGTAAAATAAAGAGTTCATAATTAAAAAAAAGATTTCTGTAATAGATTTGCGTTTCTCTGCACAAATATTTGAACTTATTGCTATTTTTGGGGTTTATATGCCATTATTTTTTTCTGGCCCCTTTGGGATCAAAGTAGGTTGGATACGGCCCCTAGACCAGGGTTTGACACCCCTGTCCTAAAGTCATCAAGGTGAATAATTAGGATGCTCTAAATGCGCAAAGTGAGTAAGATATAAGACCGATTCACTGCAACTGTTTAAAATGAACAAGTTCTGTTTTTCACAGTTTTTCACATATTCAGGTACACCGCCTTTAAGTCAAATTATTTTGAGTTTTGATTTATTATTTACTTACTTATTATTTACTTTACTTAATTTACTTTAATTTACTTACTTACTTTGCTTTACTTAGCATACTTTACTTACTACTTTACTTTACTTACTTCACTTTACTTACTTACTTTACATTTCTTACATACTTTACTTTTTTTACTTTACATTACTTACCATAATTTACTTACTTACTTTACATTACTTTTCTTTCTTCTTTTCTTTACTTACTTAACTTAACTTAACTTTATTTAAATTACTTACATTATTTACTTATCTTATTTAAAATTCAAATGATTATTATTTTTTTACAGTTGTTTTGTGACCTGACTAACCAAATAAACTTGACATCCCTGGTCTTATTCAGTCTACAGCGTCCGGACCCTCTCTAACCCAAAATCTAACCTGCCCACACCAGATTCATATTGGTGTCACTCTGAATGGACCTCTTCACATTTATCATTCTGAGATGACTCTCACTAAAAGCATTCAGAAAACTTGGCCGAAGCGTCACAACAGCGAAAGAAGCAGAAAAAACACAGCACAGACATCTTCTCTTGACACGTTTTTCACAAACTCAAACGTCTTTATTAAAATAGGCTGATTTCGGCGCTTTGATTTGTCACCCGCCCTATTAACCGTACAGCGGGCATCGAGAAGGATTCTTGTCAGTTTATGAGTTCACAGATATCAGAGAATCCATCTGACAGGGGAGGTTTTTGCCTCGCATCAGCAGTTATTAAACACTGATACAAGCTTCCTGTGAAACTTTTCCTGTCTGTTATTGCGTCTTCACATCAGTGGTTTATTAAACTGTCACTGCTTCACACACCTGTGACAAACCAAATTGTCATCTGCTACATCCTCCTCTGAACAAAGACCCCTTCTGTTGACCTATATTTACTTCAAATGTTGTGGAAAAAGACTCCTGAATGAATACTGAAGCGAAAACGAATATAGTCCAACAGAACAATCAGCAGGATGTCCCTCCCAAGTCAGACCCTGATACAAAGCATTAAGTTTATATACACTGAGATGACCCGAGGAGATACATTTGGGTGTGCTTAATCTGATTTGCATCCATATTCACGTGCACTTCTCACTTCCTGACTAGATTAGCACGCAAAACGAAACAGAGGTGTGTACACTGAAGGGTCTTTCCAAACCAAATGAGTTTTAGTTACAAGATCAAATGTGTTTCTAAAAGATAAATTAATCAATATTTCTTTTTACATAACTTTCAGAACCTTTTTTTTTTCATTTTGACCATTTAATTTTGTAATTCCCTACAAAACAACCATTTCTACATTATCACCGTCCTTGTGTATTCTGAAGTCACACAAAACAGCTCCAGTCGCAGAGTGTGTTTTTCTCTTCAGGCTCTGTATGTGAACCCGTCCGACTGTTACAGTGTGCACTGGCCCATCCGCAGAGGGCAGCTCAACGTCCATTCAGGTCCAGGGGGGTCACTGTCTGCTGTGCTGGCCGATCTACAGACCATCTGGAGCCACGCCATCCACAAACACCTGGACATACCTCTCAAAGACCTAAAGGTACCCAACAAACTTTAGGATTTAAAGTCAAAATCTC
Source organism: Boleophthalmus pectinirostris (assembly GCF_026225935.1). Taxonomy (NCBI): domain Eukaryota; kingdom Metazoa; phylum Chordata; class Actinopteri; order Gobiiformes; family Gobiidae; genus Boleophthalmus; species Boleophthalmus pectinirostris. Next base: position 13,987,757 of record NW_026571515.1, on the reverse strand, counting down.
AAAGGGTTTATGGATTCAGATTTTCAAAACAGAAATGTGTCTGGTTTTGTCTTGCTCCTGGGCTTTGTACACTGGTGTTTAAAGAAAGAGTATTTTGAAAATTGACTTTTTAAAGCGTTCGGCCGTGTAATAACCAGTGTTGGGAGTAACGCGTTATAAAAGTAACAAATTACTGTAATACGTTGCTTTTTGCTGTAATGCAGTAATGTAAGGCCTTACATCACATCACAATGCATTTTTAACCTGGATTGAAGTGGTTGTTTTTTTTTTTTCTTCATACAAATTCGCTAAAATCACCGCGATATCAGCAGCGGTGAAATGCCGGAGATGTGCCCACGTAGACCGTTGGGTAACTGCGGGCAAAAGGACCGGCACAGAACGGGGCTAAACGCAGCTGACGCCTGATTGCGCTTGGGGGTTCTCTCAGGGTGGTGCTAGATTAGAGTCCTGGTTTGGTCCTGGTTTAGTCTTGGTTTAGACATGGTTTAGACCTGGTTTAGACCTGGTTTAGTCCTGGTTTAGACTTGGTTCAGTTCTGGTTTAATTCTGGTTTAGTCCTGGTTCAGTCCTCCTGGTTCAGTCCTCGATTCAGTCCATATACGGCACAACAGTTCAGCATCTTCAGTTATTTTGTTGGGAGTAACTTAAAAGTGCTGCAATAGTCGTGTAATGTTTTACATTTTAAATACAGTAATATTGAAATGTAGCAAATTACTCTGAAATGGCAGTAACAAGTCATAAATAACACATTACAGTTTTGAAATAACTTGCCCAACAGTAGTAATAACATTCCCTCATCGAACTTCCATGCATGTTTGAGTAATGTTGTGATCTCTCCTAGGCCCTATTCAATTTACTGGACAATGTTGGCTCAGGACATCTTGTAATAGTGTTATAGCCGTGGTGGTAAAAATACGGAGCTGGGGATACAGTTTAGGTTATTTATTTAACAGGAATATCAGTAGTGAACTAGTCAGGCTGGTGCCACATAGTACCTCCGCTCAATTTCATTTCTCTCCAGCGACTACGTCAGGAATCAGAATACACTAGACGGTTTGCAAGAACCCTGGAATCAGGGTTCAGGCACCAGCCAATCAGCGAAGAGCCATGTATTCTGTGTTGGCAATGATTCCCGAGATCGTTATTGCCCTTCTTCCTACGGGATTTGGGAAAAGCTTAACATACCAGTTAGCCCCTTTAGCAGAGCATTACATACGTCATGACCAAATAGCAGCGATTGGTTAAATGAAAAAAAGTACCCACCTACTGTCGAGCGAACGAATTCTAACACTCAATATCAGATCAGTGCGTCCCTGGTACTAACCATTGGTCTGTGGTCCTCCTCTACAAATGTTTCTGTATGGCTCAGTGAATAAAGTAGCCAGGCTGGCACCTCCTCTCAATTTCATTTCTCTCCACACTAGACGGTTTGCACGAACCCCGGAAGTTGCGGACAGTGCACCGGCCAATCAGCGAAGAGCTGTGAAGCCATGACGTTAAACTCAAGCGTCTGTCTGGGTCCCTTCTGTGGAACAGCACAACAGTAAACAAAGCGTCGAGATGGATGTAGACGAAGATATACATTCTGTGTTGGCAACGATTCCTGAGATCGAGGATTTAAAGCCAGAACAAAGAGAATGTTTTGTGAATATTATCAAGGGGAAAAGATGCTATTGTCCTTCTTCCTACAGGATTTGATGCATTTCATACATCACGACCAAATAGCAGCGATTGGTTAAATAAAAAAAAGTACCCACCTACCGTCGAGTGAATGAATCCTAATTTCCACAAAGTGAAACTGACTGATGAATCAGGCTATGAAAAAAGTTGTGACTATTGATATTTTTGTAACGTATTGTGCAGCCCTGATCTAAACGCAGTCGTGTGTGTGTGTCTGTGTGTGTCTGTGTGTGTCTGTGTGTGTCTGTGTGTGTCTGTGTGTATCTGTGTGTGTCTGTGTGTGTTTGTGTTTGTTTGTATGTGTGTGTCAGTATTACAGATGTATCCTGCTGGTTCCGGACATCTACAACCGTCAGCACATAAAGGAGTTGGTGAACTTGCTGCTTCTCCACATGGGCTTCTCAGGTATGAACTTTTACACTGTGTGCTCAGCAGGAATGTAACGACATTCGATATAATATTGAATCGTTCAGTACTGGTGTCATGATTCGATACTCGTGTTCCCTCCATGCGCACTGTGTTGTAATTTATTTTGGTCCAAAATAGAAACAATTTAAACCAGGACTATACCAGGACTATACCAGGTCGAAACCAGGATGAAACCAGGTCGAAACCAGGACTAAACCAGGTCTAAGCCAGAACAAAAACCAGGACGAAACCATGTCCAAACCAGGTCTAAACTAGGTCTAAACCAGGTCTAAACCAGGTCTAAACCAGGTCTAAACCAGGTCTAAACCAGGTCTAAGCCAGAACAAAAACCAGGATGAAACCATGTCCAAACCAGGTCTAAACCAGGTCTAAACCAGAATGAAAACCAGGTCTAAACCAGGAAGAAACCAAGACGAAACCAGGACGAAACCAGGTCTAAACCAGGTCTAAACCAGAACGAAAACCAGGTCGAAACCAGGTCGAAACCAGGCCGAAACCAGGACTAAACCAGTGCTAAACAAGAATGAAAACCAGGTCCAAACCAGGTCTAAACCAGTCTAAACCAGTCTAAAACAGGACTAAACCAGGACTAAACCAGTGCTAAACCAGAACAAAACCCAGGACTTAACCAGGTCTAAACCAGGAATAAACCAGGTCTAAACCAAGATCAGCAGGAATGTAACGACATTCGATATATATTGAATCGTTCAGTACTGGTGTCATGATTCGATACTCGTGTTCCCTCCATGCGCACTGTGTTGTAATTTATTTTGGTCCAAAATAGAAACAATTTAAACCAGGACTATACCAGGACTATACCAGGACTAAACCAGGATGAAACCAGGTCTAAACCAAGATCAGCAGGAATGTAACGACATTCGATATAATATTGAATCGTTCAGTACTGGTGTCATGATTCGATACTCGTGTTCCCTCCATGCGCACTGTGTTGTAATTTATTTTGGTCCAAAATAGAAACAATTTAAACCAGGACTATACCAGGACTATACCAGGTCGAAACCAGGATGAAACCAGGTCGAAACCAGGACTAAACCAGGTCTAAGCCAGAACAAAAACCAGGACGAAACCATGTCCAAACCAGGTCTAAACTAGGTCTAAACCAGGTCTAAACCAGGTCTAAACCAGGTCTAAACCAGGTCTAAGCCAGAACAAAAACCAGGATGAAACCATGTCCAAACCAGGTCTAAACCAGGTCTAAACCAGAATGAAAACCAGGTCTAAACCAGGAAGAAACCAAGACGAAACCAGGACGAAACCAGGTCTAAACCAGGTCTAAACCAGAACGAAAACCAGGTCGAAACCAGGTCGAAACCAGGCCGAAACCAGGACTAAACCAGTGCTAAACAAGAATGAAAACCAGGTCCAAACCAGGTCTAAACCAGGTCTAAACCAGGTCTAAAACAGGACTAAACCAGGACTAAACCAGTGCTAAACCAGAACAAAACCCAGGACTTAACCAGGTCTAAACCAGGAATAAACCAGGTCTAAACCAAGATTAAACCAGGACTAAATCAGGTCTAAAACATGTCTTAAACAGGACTAAACCAGGACTTAACCAGGACCAAACCAGGACCAAACCAGGACTAAACCAGGACTAAACCAAGACTAAACCAAGACTAAACCAGTTCTAAAACAGGACTAAAACAGGACTAAAACAAGACTAAAACAGGACTAAAACAGGTCTTAAACAGGTGTAAATGATAATATTATGCTCATTAGCAGAAAAAATATCGTGGGAAAAACTGTATAATTGCATCCTGAGCTGAGACACAGCAGAACCACAGTTTGATAAGGCCTCCGCTTCTTGTGAGTTTTCCATCTCTCTTATCACGTGTTCAGATCAGTGGTTTAAAGAGTCGATCTCACACCAACCGCCGCTCTGTGTGTGCCTGCGATTTGTAAAACTCTGTGCCAAACTGTGAGCGGCATCAAAACACGAGAGATAAAAAGAAACACACACAAAAAACATCCTGCTCCAAATGAACACATGATAAACTTCTGTTCACACAAAGAGATCATAATACACGATAATACACCATTTTATGATCTGTGTTGTATCCTCATCAGGTTAATACTACTAATACTACTAATACTACTACTACTGCTACTATTACTACTACTAATACTACTAGTACTACTACTACTGCTACTATTACTACTACTTACTACTACTACTACTACTACTGCTACTATTACTACTACTACTACTACTACTACTACTACTACTGCTACTACTACTACTACTATACTACTACTACTACTACTACTAATACTACTACTGCTACTACTACTACTACTACTACTACTGCTACTACTACTGCTACTACTACTGCTACAACTACTACTACTAATACTAATACTAATACTATACTAATACTACTACTACTACTACTCTTACTACTACTACTACTATTACTACCACTTCTACTACTACTACTACTACTACTACTACTATGACTACTACTTCAACTACTAATACTACTAGTACTACAAGTACTACTAATACTAATACTATTACTACTAATACTAATACTACTATTGCTACTACTACTACTATTACTACTACTACTACGACGACGATGACGACCACTACTACTACGACTACTATTTCAACTACTACTAATACTACTAATACTAATACTATTACAACTAATACTAATACTAATACTACTATTGCTACTACTACTAGTACTACTACTACTAATACCACTAGTACTACTACTACTAAAACTATTACAACTAATACTGATACTACTATTGCTACTACTACTACTACTACTACTACTTCAAGTACTACTACTACTAATAATAATCATCTTTTAAAAATCTTTTAAAAACAAGATTTACAAAGTGCTGTACAAGTCGCAAAAAACATAAAATCACAAACAGAAGGCAAAAATAATAAACTATGCAAACTATTAAAATATTTATAATAAATAAATAAAAAGAAATAAGGAATAAAATCAAGCTAAATCCAGTTAAAGAAGTCCAACCAATAAAAATTTAACTTCTAAGAAGTGATTTAAAAGAGTTAAAAAAAAAAAGTTAAAGGAGAGTGAGTTCTTGTACAGTTGTAGGGAGTATTATCTGTTACATACATCAGCACTTTAAATAACAGAGTCTTTCCTCTGCAGGGATCATTGTGCATCAGGAGTCTGTGTGCGCCACGTTCGGTTCGGGGCTGAGCAGTGCCTGTGTGGTGGATGTGGGCGACCAGAAGACCAGTCTGTGCTGTGTGGAGGATGGAGTGTCTCACCGCAACTCCAGGTGCCAATCAAAACCACTACATCTATTATAAAATAAATATTTTAGTTTTTGTTTAATTTAGAGACAAATCTGATCATGTTTTTGACCTCCTTTGGATTATAGTGCCCATATTACACTATTTTCTGATCTATGTTATACTGTTTTTTCCTCATCAAAAACATACCATACTTTTCCAGGGTTCCCACGGTCTTTTGTTTAAAAGAGACGACATTAAATGCACACAATAAATGTATTTTGAACGTTAAAAAACTATAATACGAAACCATAAGCTGAGCGGAAAGGTTTAACCTTTCATATTTAGCCCTAAAAGTATGATCAGTCCTAACATGTAGGTGTCGTAAAGTCATGGAAAATTCACTTTAGATCATGAAAAAGTCATGGAAAATTTTGAAACCCTCGACTTCATTAATCCACAAGGGAAATTACTTGGACGCAGTAGCCCAGATATCACAATATATTCTAATAACAAAGAGATGATTATATTAATATATATGTACAAGTTAAAATAAAATAAAATATAGAAATAAAGTAATAAAAATATATCTCAGCTAGAAAAGGGGTTATCTGTACATAAGGGTGAGTTGTTTTTGACCTACTTTACATCATACTGTAATAAATTCTAAATAAGTAGCAGAAAGAGCAAGAGACTGATGTCAAATAAGGTATAATTATATAAATGACCCTCTGTGGATACGCCGGCTCGTGTTTCAGGTTGTGTCTGGGCTATGGAGGCTCTGATGTGACCAGGACTCTGCTGTGGCTGCTGCAGAGAGCGGGCTTCCCTTACAGAGACTGTGACCTGAGCAACAGACTGGACTGTGTGCTCCTGTACCAGCTCAAGGAGACCTTCTGCCACCTGGACCAGGTCACACGCAAACTCTTTTATTGGTGGAGTTCAGATTCTCAGATGTGATGATGTTGTACTCTCAGAACGGGGGCGAGAGCTGGTTTCCCCTATTGATTACACTGTACTTTGTCATTAAATATCCAAAAGCTGAATTCACAAATGCTGAATCTGATCATTTCTAATAGTGAATACACCCAAGAACTCACTGTATTACAACACAAATCAGCAATTTTACCAATATTTATTTTAGTATTCCCTATTGATAACATTGTACTTTCTTGATAAATATCTAAAAAGTAATTTCACAAATGTTGAACCTGATCATTTACATTGGTGAGACCCAAGAACTCACTGTGTTACAAAAAATAAAAAATTAGCTGCCCCCAATCTGTATTAAATATTATTGACCTATAGAAAGTTGTGATGTTGTGAAACCCAGTAATACTAATACTATTATACACTGTTACACTGTTCACTAGGGCTGGGATCATTCTGTTTTGTCACGATTCAATTCTTATTTCTATTTTTGTTGGGCCTCCTCTCGGTGCAGGACATCTGTGGTCTGATGGATCACGAGTTTCAGACGCGGTTTCCAGACGGTCCAGCTCTGCTCTACCAGATTCGCCTCGGAGACGAGAAGCTCCAGGTGCTGAAGCATTGATTTTTACAGATTTTATGGTGTTGCTGTGTAATAATTAAAGACAGTAGGGGTCTATTGTCGTTGGCACTCTCTTCCTATTAATTTATATTATATTATTAAATTAGCACTTTTCATGACACTCAAAGACATTTCACATAAATCCGCATTTGCCACGTTTACATGAGAGCTTTAATTTCGAATAAAAATGATTAAATTCTGAATAAAAATAAATTCCGCTTTAAAAAGATCATATCAGATCACTTAATTCCAAATGAAAATGATTATTCAGAATTAAACTTAATTCTGAAGTAAGTTTAATTCCATAAATTTAAAGTAAATTTTGTATCTCGATCATGTAAACGTTTATTCTTCTTAAAAATAATTCTGGTCGTTCAGCGCGTGCTCACTAGGTCGCCCTTCTGACTCTTTGGATTTGTGAGCGGGATGCGGGAGTGGGCTGAGGTAGAGCAGCCGTTGACTCAGTTTGTCTTCTTCCTCCCTTCTCCGACACTCTTCCCTTCTTCTCCTCAGTTGACAGACGTAAAGTGTGATGAATTCTCCAGCTGCTATGCAATTATCATCAGAACCACTGGGAAAAAGTTTGTTTTATGTTCATGTCCGTGGCGTAACAAGAAACTAAGATGACAAAAAAGCCGGTAGCAGCTGAAGTGTGTGTTTTCTTTAAATACGTTTGTGTCTCTGTCCAATCAGAACCTTCCTCACCCCCAGACGTTGAGCGGAATTAAATAAAGACAATTTAACGAGTTTTCCAAGTCAATCTCAATTCAGAATAATTATTTCCATGTAAACTCAAAGGAGAATATTTTAATTCCGAACTATTTAATTCAGACCAATTCATTTGGAATTAAAAAACATCATGTACACGTGGCCCATAATAGTATAAAAAGAAAGTCAAAAGCTACAGAATGCAGTTTTGAAGTTTTGATATAGAAACAGAGCTCTTCATCAAGTCTGTTTTTGAGGAGGTAACAGCATTATAACATGGCATAAAGATTTTTAAACCCAAATTATAACCCAAATTAAACCCAAATTATAGCAATGGATTATTATGTTAATCCTAAATGTGTGTGTGGTTTTCCAGGCACCCATGGGTCTGTTCTACCCCAGCACCTTTGGGATCGTGGGGCAGAAGATGACATCACTGCAGTACCGTTCCCAGGGAGACGCCGAGGATCCCTATGACGAGCACTACCTCCTGTCCACTCAGAGCAAACAGGACCAGGTAAGCCCCGCCCCCTCGTGACCTCCTGTCCACTCAGCTGAGTTTTTATGCAACTGAGTCTTGTAGCTTTAAAGGTCCTATATTACGCAAAATTGACTCTTGTGAGCTTTTAGCCATGTGAGAATGTCGTCAGGGGTGGACTGACAATCTGTGCGTTCTGGAAAAGTCCAGAACTGCAGTCCGGTCCACTGGTACTAAGACCGGAGGGCGCTAATACGATAATTTGCCCATTTGACAAGCATAAAGTGCACAGGCTTAAAAGGCGACAAAGAAGAGTGGGTCACTCGTTGGTTTCAAGGGGCCGAGCTCAATGGGACATGACTCCAGATTCCTCACCTTTAGCCCGGCGAGGTACTTCCGGTGGGTGCGGGACGATTGAGCATGCGCAGTAGTGTCTTTTCTCCCGTGGGCACACACAAATGCACACGAGCGCACACACGGAGCGCAGTCTCGTGTATCACATGACCAATCAGAGCAAGAAGAGCTAGAGTGGAACCGGAGCAAACGATTAAAACACGTTTTTCAAGACGACTGAAGGATTTTGAGCTGAGAAAAAGTTTATGAATTAAAAATAGGTAAAAATCCCCACAAAATCCGATATTTTTGAAAGTTGTAGGTGTCCTGTCAGCAGAACACTAGCAATTTGTGATTACATTTCACTGTATGAGAAAAATAGTTTCTCAGCCAAGGGAATTTTTTTCAGCTGTAGTTCCAGAGAGTGTCACTACGTCAACTGGAGCAGCTAAAAGCAGGCACACCCTCCATTTCAACACACGTCAAAGATGTTGAACAGAAAATGTAAGGGGAAAGGTTGATGGGAAAAGGTTAAAGAAACAAAGTCACTTAAAAAAAATGAAGTAGGTGTTTGTGTTAATAAACAATCAGAAGTATTGTGGGGGAAAAGTCCAGGGCTTATTTTGGTCCCAGTTCATCCCTGAATGTCGATACCTCATCAAAAACCATACCTGTTTGTGTAACCCTTTACTATTAGTCTGTCTACATCTCCAAATCTCAAAATGCTCTGTTCCACCTTGTGATGTCATGAAGAGGTAGTTTTGAAGTTAATGGTTCACTTTTGCTTGTTCAGTAGACATTAACAATTCCAGAGCTAAAATTATTCATATGATTCTAGTGAAGGTGTATGGAGTTTAAAAACACAGTGGAGCACTTCTTGTATTACTTCATGACATCACAGGGTGAAACAGGGCATTTTCAGTTTGAGAGAAGAACGGAAGAACAGTGCTCCAGGTTTGTTTTTGATGAAACAACATCATAACCAGTGTTGGGAAGGTTACTTTTAAAATGTATTCCCCTACAGATTACAGATTACACACACCAAAATGTAGTTTGTAACGGAATCCGTTAAGGTACTTAAGGTGAGTAACGTAATCTGAATACTTTGGATCACCTGATTTGCTGTAGAGAAGCAAAGACGAGGATATTTTGGTCTGATTAAAGACAATAAAAAGCCCAGACTTTCCTTAACCGTATTAAAAAATATTACTGATAGAAGAGGAGGAGACACGGTCTGCGCTGCATGGTTTAGTCCTGTTAAATCCTGTTTTAGACCTGGTTTAGACCTGGTTTTAGTCCTGGTTTAGATCTGGTTTTAGTCCTGGTTTAATCCTGGTTTAGACCTGGTTTAGACCTGGTTTTAGTCCTGGTTTAGACCTGGTTTAGACCTGGTTTAGACCTGGTTTAGACCTGGTTTTAGTCCTGGTTTAGACCTGGTTTAGACCTGGTTTAGTCCTGGTTTAGACCTGGTTTAGGCCTGGTTTTAGTCCTGGTTTAGACCTGGTTTTAGTCCAAGTTTAGTGTCCGGCAATGAGTGGAATTCCAGAAAAAAAAAAAAGAAAAAGGGGGATATAGCCCAAAATGTAAACACAGGAAAATAATGCCATGTAATCCATTTATTTCAACAAAGTAACAGTAATCCAATTACCACTCACTGAAACAGTAACTGTAACAGAATACAGTTACTCATAATTTGTACTCTGATTACGTAACTCCGGTACATGTAATCTGTTACTCCCCAACACTGATTATAACATAGAAAATGCCGTAATTTGGGCCTTTTAAACACACTTTTCCTTGTTTTTATATCAGATAATTCATGTCTAATTTTTTCTGATATTTTTCACAGTCCTCCAAATCAGCAGCAGACCGTAAGTCCCTCTCTCGGCCTGTGGGAGCAGAGGGGGACATGAGCGCTCCGGGGGGCAGCGCTGACCTGTCAGAGCTGCCCAGGGCCTGTGGAGCGGGGGGGGCTTCAGGGGCCCAGGGCGAACTGGAAATGGGCCCCGCGCAGGGAGAGGGTCTGCTGGGGAGCGCGGACATGGAGGAGCCCCTGTCCGCTCACCTCTCCAGGAAGACGGCCATCATCAACCAGTTCGAGAGCAAGGCCCTGGGGCTGGACAAGGCCATTCTGCACAGCATCGATTGCTGCGGTGAGGGCGCAAGATCTTTGTCCAATTAGAGCACAGAATAAACCTCACATGAGTTTCAAGTCTAGTTGGTTTAAAGGGCCCAGATTTATAATGTTGTTTCCTCATCACAAACAGACCTGGAGTTGTGTTTTATTTCATTCACACTTTCATAGGCTGAGTTCTTCTCTCAAATGGAAAACACTCTGGTCTAGGGCTGGGTATCATTAAGGATTTGCCGATATGATACATACCTCAATACAGTGAACTTTTGATTTGATACCATTCAATACGATATTTCAAATCTATTCGATACGATTCAATAAAAAATAAAGCCTAACTCATGTCTGCGATACTAAAAGTCTTTGTTAAACCACTACTTGTGCAAAATTAATATAAAACACAAACATTTTAATCATCAAAACAGTGAAAACTTCAAATGTGTTGCATAAATGAGTTTTCTTCCTCTAAACAAACAACAAAACTGTAGCTGTAACAAAATAATTTAGTTAAATACACCTAAAAATACTCTTGGCGATATATATAGATATAGCAGCCCATGATATTGATACTGTATCATCACATTAAATGACACAATATATCGATATTTCTATATTTTTGCACATCCCTATCTTGGTTTAGCCTGATTCAGCATTAGGATTTGTTCGCTTCACGGTAAGCGGGTACTTTTTTATTTAACAAATCGCTGCTATTTGGTTGTGACGTATGTAATGCGCCACATCCCGTAGGAAGAAGAACAATAACGTCTTTCCCCTTGATAAAATTCACCAAACATTCTCTTTGTTCCAACTTTAAATCCTCGATCTCGGGAATCGTTGCCAACGCAGAATGTCTGTCTTCATCTACATCCATCTCGACCGATTTGTTTACTGTTGTGCTGTTCCACAAAAGGGACCCAGACAGGCGCTTGAGTTTGACGTCATGGCTTCACAGATCAACTTCCAGGGTCCTTGCAAACCGTCTAGTGTATTCCGATTCCTGACCTAGTTGCTGGAGAGAAATTAAATCAAGCGGAGTCACTTTCACTAGAATATTTTAGATAATTTGTACCCTGGAATTGTGAATCTCTGCTGAAGAAACAGATGGACTAATAATGGAGGGTCATGCAAAACATGTGTGAATGAAACAAAACGCAACTCCAGGTTTGTTTTTGATCATTATAACACGTCTTAAATCTCACAATAATCCATTTTGTGTAATATTGAATCTTTAAACTTAAAATATGTCTCTTTGATCTGAATCATCACTACCTAAACACCAACACCTACAGCATCTACTGCTCTGTTCAGAAAATGTTCAGAAAATACTAAACTAATCTAATTACTCCGTCACTCCTCCTCCTCTCACAGCTTCCAGTTTTTGGCTGTAGGCATGTTTGGCTTATTCCACTCATCTTGGGTTACAAAGGGCTGCACAATTCCTGGAAAATGAACTGGAATATTTTCTGAATTCTCAAGAATAATAAGACAAAAGGTTATAAAACATCCTATTTCGGTCATTGGTCTTTCCCAGGAACCTTTCTTACTCATTTGAATCGCTAAAGGGCCCATATTCAGTGTTAGGAAGGTTATTTTTAAAATGTATTCCCCTACAGATTACAGATTACATACCCCAAAATGTAGTTTGCAATGTAATCCATTAAATTACTTAAAGTGAGTAATGTAATCTGAATACTTTGTATTATTTGATATTGTCATGCTTTTTAAAACTACATGAATGTAACAACCACATCCTGAAAATTCATGTTCTCTTCAAATTGTCTGTTGAGCCCAAGTCTCCATGAACAGACTTTTGTTTTACTGTAGAGAAACAAAGACTAAGATGTTTTATCTGCTAAAAGACAAGAAAAAGTCCAGTATTTCCTTAACCAGATTAAAAATATTATTGATAGAGAAATGATTTTTATATGAAATCACTGCTGCTTTAAATTATGTCCACCTACTCTTAGTGTCATATTGTTTAGACCTGGTTTAAACCTGGTTTAGACCTGGTTTAGACTTGGTTTAGTCCTGGTTTAGTCCTGGTTTTAGTCCTGGTATTAGACCTGGTTAGACCTGGTTTTAGTCCTGGTGTAGACTTGGTTTAGTCCTGGTTTTAGTCCTGGTTTTAGTCCTGGCTTTAGTCCTGGTTTTAGTCCTGGTTTTACTCCTGGTTTTAGTCCTGGTTTTAGTCCTGATTTAGTCCTGGTTTAGCCCTGGTTTTAGTCCTGGTTTAATCCTGGTTTTATTTCTGTTTTTAGTCCTGGTTTTAGTTCTTGTTTTAGACCTGTTTAGACCTGGATTAGACTTGATTTAGTCCTGGTTTAGTCCTGGTTTAATCCTGGTTTAGTTCTGGGTTTAGTCCTGGTTTTAGTCACACACAAACTCTGCATATTTAAGCTGCGTTCTTCTCTCAAGGAAGTGCTCCACGGTGTTTTTAGACTCCATACACCTTCACAGAAATCATTTGGATGATTTCAGGCCTGGTAGCTGTGAACTTGAACACTAATAGAGCATTTTGAGCTTCGGAGTTTTAGACAGACTAATAATAAAGTGTTACTCAAACATCCGTGAATGAAAACACAACACCATGTATGTTTTTGAGGACGATACATCATTAAAACAAACAACAATAATAAATATAATGTGTTAACGTGTGATGTTTGTTTACAGCGTCGGACGAGACCAAGCGTAAGATGTACAGCTCCATCCTGGTGGTGGGAGGAGGCCTGATGTTCAGAGGAGCTCAGGAGTTTCTTCTGCACCGGATCATCAACAAAATGCCCCCCTCCTTCAGACGCCTGCTCGACTCTGTGGACGTCATCACCAGACCCAAGGTAAACACACGCACACTAAAGGCTAAAGGGACTAAAATAAAATATGGTAGATTGCAGTGGTGGAACGTAATGAAGTAAAAGTAGTGTAGTAATTTATTTATTTATTTTTTTATTCTTCTTTTTTTTTCTCTTTTCACAAATGTATTTATACCAACCATCCAACCCCAGGTGTGTACCAGTTTAGATTTTTTTTAAATTTTATTTATTTATTTTTTCTTCTCTTTTTTTTTTTTTCTCTTTTTACAATTTTATTTATACCAACCATCCAACCCCAGGCGTGTACCAGTTTAGAATTTTTTTTTTTTTTTCACAATTTTATTTATACCAACCATCCAAATCCAGGCGTGTACCAGTTTAGATTTTTTTTAAATTATATTTATTTATTTTTTCTTCTTTTTTTTTTCTTTTCACAATTTTATTCATACCAACCATCCAACCCCAGGTGTGTACCAGTTTAGATTTTTTTTAAATTTTATTTATTTATTTTTTCTTCTTTTTTTTTTCTCTTTTCACAATTTTATTTATACCAACCATCCAACCCCAGGCGTATACCAGTTTAATTTTTTTTTTTTTTTCCACAATTTTATTTATACCAACCATCCAACCCCAGGCGTATACCAGTTTAATTTTTAATTTTTTTTTTCCACAATTTTATTTATACCAACCATCCAAACCCAGGCGTGTACCAGTTTAGATTTTTCTTTTTTTTTTTTTTTTTTTTTTTTTTTTTTCTCTTTCCACAATTTTATTTATACCAACCATCCAAACCCAGGCGTGTACCAGTTTAGATTTTTCTTTTTTTTCTATTTTTTTTTTTTTTTTTCTTTTTCACAATTTTATTTATACCAACCATCCAACCCCAGGTGTGTACCAGTTTAGATTTTTTTTTAAATTTTATTTATTTTTTTTTCTTCTTTCTTTTTTTTTCTTTTCACAATTTTATTTTACCAACCATCCAAACCCTATACCAGTTTTTTTTTTTTTTTTTTTTCCACAATTTTTATTTATACCAACCATCCAACCCCAGGCGTATACCAGTTTAATTTTTTATTTTTTTTCCACAATTTTATTTATACCAACCATCCAACCCCAGGCGTATACCAGTTTAATTTTTTTTTTTTTTTTTCCACAATTTTATTTATACCAACCATCCAAACCCAGGCGTGTACCAGTTTAGAATTTATTTATTTTTTTCACAATTTTATTTATACCAACCATCCAAACCCAGGCATGTACCAGTTTAGATTTTTCTTTTTTTTTTCTTTTTTTTTTTTTTCCTCTTTTCACAATTTTATTTATACCAACTATCCAAACCCAGGCGTGTACCAGTTTAGAATTTTTTATTTATTTTTTTATTAAGGCAACAGAATATAACATTTAGAAAATAAAACAACAATCAACATTTAATAATTACAATATTTAGCATAAAACGAAGACAAAAACCCACGACACCACAACAAATACAAAAAAAAAAAAAAAAAGCCCCCCCAACCACCCACACCGACACAAATTTGGCAAAATTAAACAAAATAAATGTAATAAATAAATAAATGTAACAAATACATTTTTTATGCATAGTAATAATGTTAAATTTTTTATGTATTCATAAGTTAGAGGCTTTAATATCAGCCCTTTTGAGTAAGACCCGACCGATATGGATTTTGTTGCAGCAGATATGATACCGATAAAATGGGAGATGGAGCTGCCGATATAATCACCGGTATATTTAGTGATGTAAAAATTCACTGTAAATCTTGAATTGTTTAAAAAATTTAGGTGTGGCTCTAGTGGATTTTAAATTGGGTTTATTTGGGCAACATTTATTGTTATTCTGCCTCTTTACGTCATATTTACAGACAGTAGGTTGGACTAATGACATTTTTGCATCACATTCTAGCCAGTAAAGAGAGAAAATAAACTACTGCTATTAGCCTTTAGCTGTAAATGCGTAACAAATATACGGCCAATAAAGTCATTTTACAGTGGGTCAATAGAAGAGAAAACAGCCTGTTTATGTTTATCTGTGGGAGCTACAGCAGTTAATCGCTAACCAATGAGAAATAATCAAAACTATCTTCAAAGTCGACATATTTCCAACACTCACCGCTCAAACAGGCTCCTCTCAGATCACAAGTCTGCACTAATAAATGTCCTTTTAATCCAGACTCAAACCGATTATCTGTAAAAAGAATATACCGTATTTTTTGGACTGTAAGTCGCACTTTTTTTCATGGTTTGGGTGGTCCTGCGACTTATACACCGGAAAATCTTAGTGTTGCATATGGATCTGTGGCTGCAGGTGTAAACAAGAGTATGTGAGTGACGTGACTCTGGGGTGTGTTCAGGGACAGTACGGACACACACGGACAAATTACTCTGCAGATAAATACTGATGCGGAGCCACATATTAGGACATTTATCTGTCTGTAAATTGGATTAAATGAACATAATGTAGAGAGTCTAAACTTTATAGCGAGGTATAACATGCCCACGTGAAATATCGGCCCATATCAGCAAGATTTAGGCCGATCGCCGATATGTTTCCAAGAGCACATATCAGCCAAACAATATATCGGTCGCGCCCTACTTTTGAGTTTTTTGACTCTTCTGGCACCTACTTTTTTTATCTAGTGTTTTTTTTTTTTCATTTTATACGTGCAAAATAAATAAATAAATAAATACAAAAAAGAATACATATTTAGGTATCTGTACTTTACGTAAGTAGATTTTAAAGTGGCTGCTTTTTACTTTTACTTCACTGCAATCTGCACAGAAGGTTTAAGTCTTCCAGAAACATCTGTGACTTTTGGACTGAAGCGGTGACTGCCAGACATTTAGAACTGTGTGAATTTCCCAAAGGTCCTTTCGCTCAAATGACATGGCAGCATTCTCTTCCACGCCCTTCATACTTCACACAGATATGGAGCAGCCAAGATGGATCTTGTTTAAAATATTTTAGTGTTGATATGACCAGTTCAAGAGTCACACAGAAGTTATGGCTATACTGTCCTAGAGATGCACAAATCTCTCTGTCTATGCTAATATCGACATCATGAAATCGATTTTTAAATTTAATTGTAGAATCAGTCTGAGTGAAAAAAGTTCCTTTTGTTTTATTCATGAGCATAACGTTCATGCTTAGTAGTTCACTAATGCAAGACGTTTTCATCTTTCTTCTCTTGATAGTTGTGGATAAATTCTTCATGTTGGAATGTTTATCCTTTGTGGACCTTGTTGGTTGAAGATTTGGTGATGGGGCAGATTTATGAAGTTGGTGGAGAATACGCCAGACATTTACACTCTATAGCTCTACCTGCTTTCATTGAATGGTGCGATTATAACCACCTGGCCCTAAATGTAGCTAAAACTAAAGAAATTGTTGTGGACTTCGGGAAAAAGATTCACAGCCCAATAGCCAGCTTTATCCATGGGGAAGTAGTACAAATGGTGAACTCTTATCAGTACTTGGGAACTGTGTTTGATTCCTCCCTATGGTTTGATAAGAACACAGCAAATAATCAAACGAAACGAGGACAGCAGCGGGTTCACTTGATGCGGAAGCTCAGCTCTTTTAATGCGTCGTCCAACATTTTAAGTAATTTTTATCATTCCTTTATCGAAAGTTTGCTGACCTTTTCTTTTATTTGTTAGTTTTATGGGTTATCTGTGAAAGCTAAGAACAGTCTGAACCAGATAGTAAAAGTATACGGCAAAATCATTGGTGTTCAGACAGAGGATTTGGCGTCTGTGTGGAGACATCGGGTCCTCCAAAAGACTAAGGCCACTGACTGAGCCGGTCTAACCATGTTCCTGCGCTCACAGTTTGTGCAAATGCCCTCCGGGAGACAATATGTCACCCCACAACAAAAGACCAACTGCTATAGGTGAGTTTCATTGTTGACAAAAGCGCCCGTTGCATGCTGGCAATTATTTTGGTTGGCGGCAAGAAACACTAATTCAACATGACGGATGGAGCGGGAAAGCACGTAAAGGGTATTGATCCCAGTTATTTATCCACTCTAACGGCAGAGGACCGAAGACAATTCGACCAGAAATTGGTCATAAGCATCGATGGACGCCAAATCACCCTTTTCAACCCCTACAAAGCCTGGACCAAACCAAATTTCTGGTCGGAATGGCCAACTACCTGGCCAAATTTTCACTTTGGCGATATCCACAATGACTTGGTGGAAACTCCTGAGCCATTCACAGCAGAAAAGATGAAAGCCTCCAAGAGTCTCGATGTGTTGTTGAACTTGTTGGAGTCCACGGTTTGCTAGGATCTTCTACGTTTGCTCTGCTAATGTTTGAAAGCCATTTAATTCGCCATTGGCGGTTCTTTTCACTCAGAATAAGAAAAAGACATTTTCCTTCTTCCGTGCTTCTATTTGTGCATCCAATAATGCAGCAGAAATTTACCATTATCGGGGATAAATACGCGAGGTTACGCACTGTGCTTGACCGCTATCGTGTTTCTTGCCTCCGACCAAAATATTTCCCAGCATGCAACGCGGGCTTTTAATAACAATGACGTCAGCTGAAACTCGCCTATACTAAATCTTTTATTCCTTCTGCCATAAAGCTTTTAAATGGAAAGTAAATTTGCTACTGTGTCCCTGATGCACTGAGGTTTGAATAGATTGTGTCAGTTTTCTTTTTCTTTTATTATTTATAGATTGTTGTAACTGGATGTTCCGTAAATCTACAGCGGGGCACTTCCAGCCATTGTGAAAAAGGTCTATTATGAGTGACCCTGTTGTTGCGTGTGATTGTGCGGCAGGACATGGACCCCAGACTGATCTCGTGGAAGGGTGGGGCAGTGCTCGCCTGTCTGGACACGACTCAGGAGATGTGGATCCACCAGGCCGAGTGGAGACGCTTTGGGCTCCGAATGCTGCGCGAGAGGGCGGCTTTCGTCTGGTGAAGTGAAGCCGCTGGACTGAGACGCTTTGTGTAAATATGTAAGGGCGCGTCTCATTTCTCTCTCCTCGCTTCCTTCTCCTTGATTCCTCGATTCTGCAGGAAATGGGTGAGGAGGAGAGAGAGGAGCAGAGGAAAAGAAAGAGGAGAGGAGCAGAGGAGGAGAAAGAGGAGCATAGGAGAAAAACAGGAGCAAAGGAGAAGAGAGACGAGAAGAGGAGCAGAGGAGAATGGAGAGAAGCAGATGAGAAGGAAGAGGAGAAGTGAGAGGAGCAGAGGAGAAGAGGAGAAGAGAGAGGAGCAGAGTAGAGCACTGAGACAATTATTTTATCTGACTTCTGCCTCTTGCACCCTCCCTCTGGTTTCCTCTGTATTTTCCTTCCCTTCTCCCCTCTGAACTTTGGGACACCACTTAATCCGGAACATTTGATTGACAACAAAAAAAATGGAGGCTCAAGGAGAAGGAAGCGAAGAATGAGAAATTAGATGCACCCATTGTGTACAAATGTATGAATTAAACCATTTTTAGAATAATAAATATCTTTAGAAAGTGTGTGTGGTCATGTGTTATAGTGTTTGATTTTCCATGGAGTATTCAGGGTAAAAAAAAAAAGGCAATTAAAGGTGGGCTATGTCACTTTTTTAAGCTTTGGGGTCCTGCTTGTTTCTATGGTTATGTTACTACTCTGGAATGTTCCACTGGATGACATTAAACAGCTCTACCTTACATTTACTCAATTACAGGTGGTTTTATCGCTCAAAAATACCAAGAAAAACAGGCATTCTTCTATGGAGTAAGAAAACTTTCAGAAATATTTGTGCGCATAGAATAGAAATCTGTGCATATTTGGCTGTAGTTCCGCATAAAATAAATATTTGGAAACTCTCGAATGAGTCCAGTCGTACATAAAATATATTGTGTACATCTTATCCATCAGAATACGAACTGAAAAGTTATGAAGTCAAGCTTTCTTACTCCATATTCTTCACTCCCAAAAGAAATCACCACACATTTTAACAACGCAAACTTTTATTGAAGCGAGATAAAATAATAACTACAACCGTCGTAAAATCAAGTTCTCTATAGACTCTTTAAAATGCTCTCATCAGAAAAGTCCGGATTGGAGGCGATTAGAGGCTGAACGAAGCTGAGTACAAAGACTGACATCAGCTCTAAATTTTCAGGGATGAAGTGTACAGTTTAGAATTTTCAGAGTAGAAATATCAATTAGTTTGCTTCTAAAAGTGGAATAAATATTTTCAAACCTCTTATTTGAGCTTCACAAAACATACATACTTTACCACAAATGTATTAAATCACTCATGTACATTTCATTGGCCAAACTCTCCTTGCTGTTTCATATTTTGTAATAATCTCTGGCTGCCTCCATTCCGGTCTTAAAGGTGCATTGTGTAACTTTTCTGGTGGAGGATTCCTCACCTGCATGTAATTGTTCTGCCTGGAATCTTCCACAGTATGACATTAAACATTTCTACTTTACATTTATTCAATTACAGCTGGTTTTACAGCTCAAAAATGCCTTGAAAAACAGGAATTCTGACTGTGAGCAGGTCGCCTCTCCACAGATCTGACCTGTAACTTGCTCTGGCTTGTTCTGGTTTAATGCCATACTGTGAAATATTCCAGACAAAGCAGTAACATCTCCATGAAGGGAAGCATTCGACTGAGACCTTCACCACAAAAGTTACACAACGCACCGTTAAGAATGTTTTTGTTTACACATTTTTACAAACTATATCAGTAAGAAAGGAAAAGGAGGAGAATAGTTGCATCTCATTTCTCTTTCCTCGCTTCTTTCTCCTTGAATCTGGAGGAAATGGGTGAGGAGGAGGAAGGAGGAGAGAGGATATAAACTCCTCACTTTAGACCAATAAAGTGTGATTATTTTATCTGATGTTTGCCTCATGAAGCCTCCCTCAGATTTACTGCTTCAGTCTGTGGTTTTCTTAATATGACAGATTTGATTGATTAGAGGAATCAAGGAGAAGGAAGCGAGCAAAGAGAAACAAGATGTGGAGGAGGCTGGAGGAGAAGGAGGAGGAGGGGTGTAGCTGCTGATCGACCGACTCAGACCCTGGCTGCAGGAGTTCCCGGGTCGGCTTCATAAACTGCAGGACACAGGCAGCTGGAGAGAGGGGGTCGTCTCTGGACTGAGACTGGACCCAGCGCCTACACTCGCGGTGCAGGCGTTTACCTACAGACAAGGGCAGATGGTCAGTACTGAGGCAGTACTTCAAACATGATACAAAAACAGTGGGAATGTGAGTGGGGGTTTGATTTACAGCTGTAACGAGACATGGGGCCACAAGAATGAAGCAAGACAGTTATTCTGAAGTTCAGTTCACAAGTTCAAACCATTTTTAACTGACTTTATTGAATGTCTTTGCGGTCATTGGGCTGCTGTTCTTTGGAACTACAGCTTCTCCAGAAATGTACCGTATTTTACGGACTATTAAACATGCTCTTTTAAGCCTCTAACCCCATCAAAAAATGGCCGCGTGCCCCGCAAGCCAAAGTGCCTTATACACAAATCCACTTGGGTGTCCCAGCACAACTTCAGTAAACTACAAAGCTGCACCACCCACAGAACACGCAAACACACACGGAGCAGACAGCGACTGCTGTGATATGACTGTGATAGTGATAATGTATGTGGGTCTTCATGTGCAAATACTAATATTTTAATTTCAGTTGTATTCAATAATCCACTTTACTTTCGTCAACAAAAAGCAGCAAACAAAAAGTCCCTCCAAAAATGAAAATATGCCCTCCCAAATAACATATCTATACATCTCTACATCTACAGGACACTGGTTTAGTCTGTTGTACCTTCCTCATCCTCCTCCTCCCATCGGTGGAGCATTGGGACCTCCTCCGTGGGTTATTCTGCCCATCCTTCTCCTGCCACCAGGGGGCCCCGGGGGGCTGCAGGGGGAATAAAACAACATGGTTGAGTCTGTGAACGTTCACTCAAGAACTGAATATGAATAACAAAGTCATTCAAAGAGACTCGTTAATCATATTAGATTCTAGGACCAGGACTAGAGTCTAGGACCAGTCATAAAGCTCATTTTAGAACAGAATTAAATATTTTGCTAAGAAATTCTCAGTTTCGTACTTTTTTTTGGTTTAAATTTTACTTCCTGGTTAGAAATCATAACATATTACATGAGACTCTCTAAATATGGAAATTGAAAACAGGTATTCTGAAAATTATTACATAATTAAATTTTATAACATTAACAGAATCTATTGATACTTTGCAGCTGACATCATCAACATTTCCTGGGGGTGTGATGCAAATTGTAGGCACTGCTCTGTCCGATCTGCCTATTATTCAGGTCAGAGTGTAATCTGAGCTTTATATTCTGGTCTGGCTTCGTTGAAACTGTGACAGGTGATCTGATTTGTGCTGTTAAGTCCCTCACATATAAAATTTTGGTTAAAAATCAAACAAGAACATGAAAGTTCAATTTGATCACAGGTTCCTGAAAATGTGTTTAAATCAAAAATAAATGTATTTTTTTCTTGAGTGCAAAAGCCACTCAAGATTGCACCATAAACACACATGCGGAACCCCCACAGTGTGATATCACTGCGCAGTATCAAGACATTCAGCTCTGTAGTTTGGACTTCTCACCCTCTGCCATCACTGAATCTGGACGTGGCGCTGCTCCCGTGTTTGGACATGTCTGGGTTGATGATCGTCTTAAAACTGGAGACAGAAACAACACATGGATTTAACACAAATGAAACAGAAGTGGACTGGTATGGTTTGGTCTGTTTTTTATTTGTACAGGGACAGTGCAAAACAACACATGAACCAAAACAGAAGTCATAGGAGACATGCTGGTGCCAGGGTAAAGCATGAAGGCTCCTTTACACCCGTTGTCCCTGAGCTGGCTGGTAGAAATACTAAAATACAGATTCAGTGTATATAGACAAATTGACCAAAAATACATTCAAAACAGTTATTACTTAGGGTTACAGTGTTGAAATACTATTCTGCAAACAACATACACCAAACATGCCTCTTCCACCTGGTATCATGCCCCAACATTTGCACACACACACACACACACACTCTGCATTCTCCTGATCATTAAAATCACACTGATCCCTAATGTGTACAGACTTGTTTAGAGATCAGCCACTTCTTCGTCAGACGTGCAAACATTTGAAAACCTGATGGAGTGTGACCATAAACTGTATAAAGAAGTGGATTGAGGGAGTTTGACGTCACCCACGGCGCTCGGCTCCGGTCAAACGAAGCTCACGAGGCTAGAGGTTATGCGAGCGAATTTGGAGCCAGTTCCATATTAAGAATTTATTAACAGACAAAATAGCGAAATAAAAATGCTAGGATTACGTAGAGTGGGTTAAAACGAACACTTTAAGACCAAAATGACGAGGCTCACTGCAGCAGTTACAGAGAGAGGGGCAACAATTTATCAATGTAAATTCATTTGGAGCCGGAAGCGTCCCATTGACAGTTTGTGGGTTTTAATAATCAATAATACTCAGAATCAAACACAGTCTGTTGTACTTACAAAAGGGTGATGAAATCCACTGCTCCCCAGAACAGGTCTGACAGCAGAGACAGTCTCCATGGCGACTGGGTCCTGCTGTCCAACACCTGACCTACGATCAGAAGGACAGAGACAGTTATTACCAACTCATGTACGACCTTTTTTATTAGTATTTCAAGTCAGTTCAGATAAATAAATATTCTTGTCTTTCTTTGAGTTAGGGGCATTTTTATAATAAAGGAATAAACTCTATACATAATAAGAATTCCAATCCCATGATGATAATAAAAAAAAAAAAAACTTCTTTAGATAACAGAATGTGTTTTTCAGCATTAAATCGCAGTATTTTCTTTTATATTACCATGTTACCAAAGTTAAAGGATTCGTTTCCTTTGATTTAATGTCCAGGCAGGTAAAAACGCAACAAAAATTGTCAGTTTAAATCACACATCTAAGTATCTTCTGATAGCAGCAGTAGTGCCAACAGTAGTAGCAGCAGTCTTCTCAAATTCTCTTATACCTCTTTTTTTTTTTTTTTTTACTGTTTTAATTAAGCAATTAGAATTCTACCTATCCACTATCTCTAAAAGCATAAACAAAAAAGCTACTGTACATTGACATATGAAAGTTGTATATCTGTGAATACCTTTGTACAATGTCTTCCAAAATCTTGTCAGGGTGTTTTAGAAGCAAAAAAAAAAGTGTCATATCTACAATTACATCAGCTTCTCTAAAATATCGTAATAAATATCGTACCGTGAGATGCATATCGTGATAATATCGTATCGAGACATTTGGATATCGTTACATCTCTACAAATCTCGTGTTTGAATGAACGAGCTTTACGCTGTGTAGGAAGCAGTTCGTTTTTTAACCACCAGATGGCGCTACAAAACGCACCTATATAGTATCAACACAGTGCTGGAAAAGTGTTACACCCTGAGGCCTCATCTACCATCACTACCAACCCCGTGTAAGTGAAAATAATAAATCCAGAGCTGCAGCCGCTGAGAGAAAACCCTGAACCTGCGCTTCCTGTTTCTCTGCTACCAAACACAAACAGCCATTAGCCTACATGCTAACCGCTCACTGTTAGCATGGTCAGCTCCGGCTCGGTTTGTCCTCTTAACGGAACTGTCTCATGATCCGAAACGACAAACTGTGAATACTGGTTGAAAGCAAACAGTGAAAACATTAATCGAGCTAAATGTTAAAGAATATACAAGGAAACAAGAGAAAGCACTCACCGTTGGACACGTACACCATCTTCAGCTGTGTTTACGAATGACGCAGCACGCACGGACAGTTGTGTTTTGAATACGTCATTTTACGCCATCACGTAATCATGTTTTTTTTTAAATTATTATTATTATTTTATTTACTAATTTATTTCATTGTTATTTGCGTAATTTATTTTACCAGAAATATGCATATTATTAGTACTTTTTTTTTTGTAAATGTTTAATATTTGTGTTATAATCTATAATCTATATAATAATCACATTAGCGCAGAACAGGAATGTCATAGCTTTAGTTTCTAGTGTCTAGGCCTGATATCAGAACATCCTCTTTTCTGGAGTACTCGCTGTTCAAGTAATGAGTATATATATAATAAGTTTGTCTTTTTCTCTCACAAGAGCTTTCAGGCTCTGGAACTTCTCCAGTAAGTCGTCCAGATTTACTGGAGGAGATCCAGTAAGTCTAGAGCAGGGGTCTCCAACCTTTTTCCTATGCTGAGCTACCTCACAAAACAAAAATACCAGAGAACTACTTGAGAAATTAAGAACCGAGAAAGTATAAGAGTCATGGTGTTGGGGTCATGGGGTACAGTTAAAACATAAACCATTATCCAGTCATTAGTGCAGAACTACAATGGTAAATAATCAGATTGTAGTTATTCAACACAATATGTATAATTCAGAAATCCCTTGGCGAGCTACTTGGAAGAGGGTGGAGAGCTACTGGGAGCTCCCAAGCTACAGGTTCGAGACCCCTGTTCTAGAGGATAGATTCACTTTATCCTTTTATTTTTTAGATTCTCAAAAGGATTAAGAATTAGGATTACGGTCAAATAAACACAAACCAATTTACCACACCAAATATAATACCAATCATTTTATTTGAAAACAAGATCAATTTAGGAGACACACAAGCAAATAATGAACATTACATTTGCACAACTGATGACAACTGTCCCAAAAAGGACTTTAAATATAATAAGATCTTCAATATAACTTGCTGTCTACAGACAATGATATCAACAAGATCGATCGCAAAGCCCACAAATTACAGACACCATTAAGTAAAAAGTTATTATCCGTCCTAATGATATAAATTTTTGTTTTTCACGTTTCCTGTCCATCCTCTGTGGGCTCTTGTGTGTCACTCCCGGGCTGTCCAGTTTTTGTCGCGTCTGTCCCTTCGTCCACCTCCTCATTCACCCGTCTCTTCTCCTCCGTCTGTCCATTTCGTGCCTCCTTTAGTCTTTTCCTCATCTTCATCCCTACAGCCTTCCCAGTCTTCCTCTTGAGCCCTGGCGTTAGTTCTAAATACAGTTTATACACGTCGAGAATCTCCGAAACCGTGCGGAGAGACACGTTACACATCTCGGACACGTCTTTTATGGACAGGCCTCCCAGATAGGCCCCCACGATCTGTCCCTTTTCAAACTCACTCAGTTCGCCGATGGAAGAGACCGGACTAGGTTCTTCCTCCTCTGTCATGATCACGGTGCCTCTTTTTAAGCGTCCTCTTCTTTAAGGTTTATGTAGGAGAAGGATGAGATGGTTTGAAACGATTCTACAAAGACAAAACGTAAGTAAAACAGATATAAGTCACTAAACTGAAATGGACACTGAACATTTTTACTGAAATGACAATAAATATGTACTAACAAAAAAAAAAGAAGAAAAACATCATTGCACTGAAGTAATTATAGCTATTCCGTATAAATACTGTATTCAAGTGTTGACATGATACTAAAATTTCAAAATCGATTTTGATATTAAGGAATAGAGTTGATAATTAAAGGTTCATTGTGTAACTTTTCTGGTGGAGGGTCCATCAGATGCTTTTCTCCATGGAGATTTTATTGCTTTATATGGCATTAAACCTTTTTATTATCATTCCAAACCAAACCAGACCAAGTTACAGGTCCAATCTGTGGAGAGGAATGCTTTGAAAGCTTTTCTATTTAGGTATTTTTGAGCTGTAAAACCACCTGTAATTGAATAAATGTAAGGTAGATCTGTTTAATGTCACACTGTGGAATATTCCCCAACCAAAAAGTTACATAGTGCACCTTAAATACTGATTCTAAAACCACGATGATGATAAAAAACACTAACAAACAATAGAAATTGAATTAAAATTTTTAGTATCGATATCTGCTCAAATGAGTATACAGTTTCGATACTAGTTTTAGTATCTGATTTTCAATATTCATGCCCTACTGTATAGTAATTAAATTTAGGAACAATTTAACACCAATTGTGTATTTTTTTAATGTAAAAATGCACAGTGTGACCATGGAGATGTATGTTTTACTGGCTGGAATATTTCACCATATGGCATTAATCTTTCCGGCGGTGTGTGATTTTACTGCATACGGTTTTTACTTGTAGGCTTGCTTCTCCACAGATCTGACCAGTAATTTGGCCTTGTGATGCCACCTGATTTTCAAAATGGGATAAGAGAGTGAATATATGGTACAGAGAAGGTTATACTTATTATAAATGGTTGAATTGTTTAAATTTTTTTAAACGTAGATTTACAATAACAATCCTCTGCTATTACAAAGCATCATTTTGCATTTTGAGATCAGAATTATTCATATTAGAGATGGTGTAAAGCTATTTTTGGTGGATAAATACAGTCAGATCTTCCAAAAACACGAGCACAAACAACTATTATTAATGCATTCAAAAAGAGGAGTACTGTGTGTGGAATAAATGCCATAAAACACTTGTATTTCGTGCTAAATGGAAGGAAAAGAAGACAAGACTCACCACTGGCCACCATTTTGGCTCCTACTTCTTCTTGGAGGAAATGACACAAATACACTACCGCCATCTTGTGGTCTGCAACAGCTGGAGGAGAACCACATGTCACTGTCAAATAATTAAGACACTGTAAATATATTTGTTGATCCTTCTTCTATTTCAAATATTCTTGTCCATATGAAAAATAAAAAAAATACAGTAAATTCATGTAAATAGTTTTTCATGTGTCTTGTTTCCTTCACTCATTGTAGTTAACAGATACAAATGTCAAATATATGTCGAGTTTCTGTCTCATTTAACTGTGAAAGGTGTTTTGGGATGATTAACTTAGAATTGTAAAATGCAAATAACCTTACTACTGTTATTATAACCTTGAAATATAATGTTAATTGCATATTGGACTCTAATATGCTTATAAATATATTTAAAGGTTAATATATTAATTATTAGAATGTTTTAATTAGGTTTGCCATTATTATACATAATAAAAATGAATTACACCTGAATCTGTGTTTTTAAGGATATTTGCAGAACTTTGATTGACTTATTTTATATTGTATCATTTAGGTTGATTTACATAACTTTTTTTTGTTTTAAATAAAGGTGCAGTTGCAAATCTTTAATTGTTATTTAAGTATGAATAGTTTTTACCATTATTAGAGTGAATTTAGTTATTGCAAGTCTGAATAGTAACGTGTTCTTCAAGAATTTAAACCAAGTTTGTTTAACATGGAGCTGCAGTGATTTTGGTGTAGGACGATTTGCACTGTTCATCTTGTTCTGGTATATTTCCTCCTGGATGTTGAGTTGGCTCTGGAAAGGCTGAAAACCTTTTGGGGGCATGAACAGGATCTAGGGTAGAACTATAGTTAAATTTCACTAGACACAGTATATGAAGTGGATCCGGGCCATATCCGTTATAGTTTTTAAAAAATTTTTTTTTTTGTAGTTTAAACTTCAGATACAAACAAAAAGGCACCACACAAAGATCACACCTAAACACAGCAAAAAATAAATAAAAAATCAAACCACAATTGTGAAGAAAACAAACAAACAAACAAACAAAAAAATTCATGAACAAACTAAGGGGGCAATTCTAAAGCTTCTAATCAATGGAACAAATCGACATCGTTCAGAAAAGATACAAGAAACCGGCTTCCCTTTTTTCAATCAGGTTCAATGAGTCAACAAAAAATCTGAGGTCATTTCTAAAGTGCGTTACATTTGGTTTTATCTTAAAAAACACAAACAAACAAAAAAACGACATTTGTGAATAAAAATACCTAAAATCAATAAATTATTAATTCCAAATTCCTTCCTTTTATCTTCTGTGCTTTGTTGACCTATTTGTATGATGTTTATTGTTTTGTTTTGTTTTTTTAAAATCTTGTTTTAATGTTGTACAGCACTTTGGTCGGCTTTGTTTGTTGGAAGGTGCTATAGAAATAAAGTTTGATTGATTGATTGACTGATTCTCTTAATGCACCAAATTTGATTTCTTTTATGGTTAGAAAGGCAAATTTTATTCCCTTGGACGAAGCAATGAATGAAAATCAGACCAATATTGTTGTACTAAACTACATGAGAAGAAAAGATGTTCCAAGTCTTCTTCCCTTGTGTCACAGAATAAACATTTACCTCAAATTTGAATTTTTGTTGTTGAATTTTGCCCATATAAACTGAGGAGCAGCGGTACCAGGTAAACGGTACCGGTTTTAGGTGCACCCGGATGGGCCTGCGCATTTTGCTTTTGCGTGTACTTTGACTAAATTTGGGTTAATTTACGATGAGATCAATCTGGATAATCTAACAATAAACCGCATAATCATTAAAAAACACGAATGAAGAAGATTATAAACTAAAGTCCAAAACGCACAAAATGGCGGCGGTCGCGGGGAGCAGGCTCGTGGCGCCGGTGGGAGGGGCGTGTACTCTTGCGCTGGGAGCACGCCACATGCGCAAGGGAGAGGGGCACGAGGAGAGCGCACACCACGGAACAACACACGGGTAAGAGAAACATGTCTGTGTTTATGTCCATGCGGGGGTTTCATTGAGTGTTTGTGGATTTCTGACGCGTTATTACAGCGATAAACAAGACAGTTCTGTAGTTACTGCGTTATAACACGTTTATAACACGATCGCAGAGGTTTACGGACTTCGATTGTGGCACGAGCGCTAATGTTTTGGTATGAAGTAAATAAAAAATACTTCTAATCTCGGGCTTGGTTGGTTATTTTTACGCTTATTAATAACCAAACCAACGCAGTGAAGAGATGCACAACTCAAAACGTGTGCGCTTTTCACACTCACTCATTCATGTTGGTTTTCATGAACTCCGCCATCTTTGGCCTCCTGAAAAAAGCAGATCTAGTTGATCGGAGTTGTAAAATGTAAATGTGTCTTTGTTTGCCGCTGCAACTTGTCTGCAAACAAACAAAGTTCCACACTATTCCCACTCACTTGTAGTTGAAAGTACGCTGTTTGTTTGTGGAGTTGTAAAGTTTACAGAGCACTCTTTCTGTGTCTGATCAGAGTTTGTTCCTTCAATGATCTCACGGTTTCCATTGCGGTTGTGTTCAGTGAGAGCTGCCAAACTGTGCCGCGTTTGGAAATGGAGATCTTTCTTTGTTTTCGTTGTTTTTCAGTCTTTTGTTTTAGTGGCGTTGGCGTGACTCGTCTTTGGTTACTGCTTTTAACAAACAGCAACATCCAAACGGCGCCTTCACTCTGTTCCATTCCTATCACGTAATTTACTATTACTACTAAATTATTTTTCAATTTACTAATTTATCATGTTGTTAAAACTTCTGTACGTTCTTGTATTGTTTGTTTCTGATTGGTCCACACTTTTAGCTGCTGCAATCCTATTGGTTAATGTGTTTTTACGTCATTATGTTCACTCCGAAGATACGTTTGTATTTCACCTGCAAAACGATCACGCATTATATTTATTTGGACTTTTTAAACATATCATCTTTATAATTTCTTCAGAATTAGTTGCTATCGTGTAGTTCACTCATTCTGTGCCTTACTTTTAAATTTTAGCAGCAAAATAATACATTTAAACAGGTTATTGAGTTGCTCTCCCGTAGACTTGAATGCACCCCGGAGTTGGCGCGGGAGGAATATAAACAGAAAAGCAGCGTGCTGAGCTGCTGCTACATGCTAAAAGACTGATCCCAGTGGTGTGATTTTATTGTTTATCTGTTGTCAGTGAAGTTGATTGACATGTAAGAAATTCTGGAAATGCGCCCCAAAGTGCAGCGATGTTGTGCTAGAAGTCGTTGGATAGTTTTTGGAGAGGACGCACGCTGACAGGTTAGTTTTCCTGCATAAAAAAGAAAATAACAGCAGCCAGAGTCGGTTTGTTGGTCCAGTAGTGATGAAAGATGGATATTCTCTTGACACTGACAGAATCCGTGCTTAAAATCGTTCCATATCTAAAGAATGAGCTGCTGTGAATGCATGTTTACGCACAAAGAGGTTTTACGCACGTAGAGCAGCTGGCAAAAGTTAAATGACCAGCTATTCCAACCCACGCACTGTTTATGAATCTGCACATGTCATCTTTTGGTCCTCTTGAATGTTGGTATGCAATTTAACGCCGCAGTACCATCTCCAGAATGTTACAGTCTGTACTTTTAAGTTGTATGAGTAAAATGCCCATGTATTTTTAATTTTAAAGCAACTCGTCTGCATTTTATGTTATAATTATTTTTATGTTTCCATTTTTGACAGACTACTATATTATTAATAATAAATGAAGCTCAGTATTATATTATGTTGTATTGGTTGTTTATTGAAATGGTCCATATTACAATATTTTCTGATCTATATTATAATGTTTCCTCGTCAAAAACATACCTGGGGTTTTGTTTTGTTTCATTCACACATGTTTTTCATCACACAGACCCTGTATATTTAGGCTGATTTCTTCTCTCAAACTAAAAACTACTGGTTCCACCTTGTGATGTCATGTGGTAAAACAAGAAGTGCTCCAGTGTGTTTTTAAAGTCCATACACTTTCACTACAATCATTTGGATTGATAGTTGTGGAACTGGCTTTTTCTACTGGACAAAATTTATAAGCACTACATGATATCAGAAGGTGCAACAGAAGGTTTAATAACGCAGTTTTATTCATAACACGTGTGAATGAAACAAAACACAACTCCAGATCTGTTTTTGAGGAGGTAACAACACTAAAACATTGCTTAAATCTGACAAGAGTCAATTTTGCGTAATATACTATCGTAAGTATATATAAGTAACTTTAATTAATCTTCCATCAGTCCTTTTTTGACCAGTAAAGGCAATAAGTGACGTATTTCCCCTTGAAAAATTTATGAATGTATGAATCTGTTTCGTTTCAGGTGCAGCCTTCTGCCAGTCGACGCACATCTTGTTTCCTTCCGTAACGGGACTGTCAGCAGCCAAACTTCACTGTGGAGACAAAGACTGAAGACACAACTACGATTTACTGCAGAAGGCTTTTGATGAAGTTGGTGTTGTTCAAATGAGTAAAATAATAATTTAGTTGTGTTGATTTGGGTGTTGTGTTTGACCTTAGTATCTAAACTGTGCATTCTCCCTCTAGTTTATTCTTGTTAATTAAATAATAAAGAAGGAGGAAGTAAAGCTCTTGAAGCTTCTGCAGTGGTTTAGTTTTTTTTTATGAGAAAAGCTACGAGAGAAGATGTTATTAAATTACCTCCACTGTCGGATGCAAGTGCATTTACAACTCTTCACTGTAATGAATTGGTTAAAAAGAGCATTAGATTGCAGCTGTTAACTGGAATAATCAACAATTGAAATATTTGTTGACTTTTTAAATGATTGCAATTGTTAACTGGACAAATAGCAATAGCAATATTATTTAATCAAAACAAATTTAAAAAGAATTGGTCATTTTCACCTTTTTTTGAAAACATTTTTGGAACTATTGTATTTTAAAAAATCTCTGTATATAGAAACAATACTTGGCTAGTCAATTGTTTTCTTATTATTAACTACTAGTTAATAATACAAATAGTTAAACAAAATTTTGACATTGAGGAAAAGGTGGAAAATTTTGATAATAAAAACTGTATAACAATTAAATGTTATTTTATTTCTTTAATATTGCAAAAACTGTTCAAGAAAAGTATTTTTATATGATTTTTATTAGTATCTAGATTCAATACTAGTTTTAAATATTGTGTAGTAACTGAATTAGATTTTTTCACAACCCTATTTCATAATTACATTTTCTAGTGTCTCATAGTGTTTATCTTCTTCTGAAGGTTTTAGCTTTGACCAACATAAATAGGCCTGCAAGAAACCAGAAAAAAGTTATTTGACAGACAACAGTGTGTGTGTTCATAAGACTGTTACATGTACCAATTACCACATGTTTATTTTTATTATAGATCCCTCCTCTAAGAATGCTGAGCTGAGTCCAGTGGAACCAGAAGTTGACCAAAAGATGCTGGGACAAATGTGGATTTAACCAATGAAGATACGACACAGGAGGTTATGAAAAAAGCCGAACCAAGTTTATATCAAGACAGGCTTAAACCTTTGAAATTCCCTGATAATCAAGAATCAGCCCAGTTTTTCCTAACAAAAGACAGTTCAGAAATAAACCAAATCACATTCAGTTTCTCCCTGCTAGTGAGAATGCACAAGAGAGCAATACCTCTTTACTGACAGTGCTGCTTAAATCATGGACGAAGAATCTTAACAACAGTTATCCAAATGTGTGTGAAAAGTTGAAAGAATTAGTATAACGCCTCCCAGTATAAATGTGTCAGAAATGGCAATAATAATTAGTCATATTGAGCAACCATGTGCAAATCCGTAAAGTGCACAAATCACGATTTCAGAATGCAGTATCCTTCTGAGCACTGACATTTTCGCCGTCTCTACTAACTGTACCTCAAGCAGTACCCAAATACTTTATATATTCAAGACAGAAAACTCAAGTTGAAATGTCCGCTATGGCCGGAAGCGACGTCATTTTGATCTCGGATTCTGAAGATAAGCCACAGGAGACTAAATCAAGCGCTGAAAATGCTCATCCGAAGCCGCCTACATCCACTGGAACTACAAAGGCCAGCAAAAAAACGGCGAGAAAAACTACAGGAACGCAAAATGAGTCACAAATCGCATATGCCCGGACTTTGAAAGAAATCTGCTCCAAAACGCCGTATTGTCTGTATGCGGACATGGCGTTGGAGCTGGATAACACCACCTGCGCGGTTATGATCGGCTACTTCGACTGCTGCTCCGGAGTAAGCGTAGTGAGAAGGCTGAACACGCTGCGCATCAATCAACCCAGCAGTGAAACTAAACGCAAGCCAGTGATCACCAAACACACCGCCAGCTCCGCGGCGGATCTGTTGGTAGACTTGCTCAAGACTGCCGAGCTCCCTTTGTACAATCTCAAGGTGTTTTACTGCAACATTCGCGATCCGGAAGTCAACGGAATTATTGTGTCGAAGCTAAAGGCACTCAACCCGCATTTGGTGTCTCTGGGCGGGCTTGCCTGTACGGTCGGGAGGGCTTGCCAGACGGGGCTTTTGGAATATTACAGCCACGTGATCGACCTCATTAATGACATTCACTTCTTTGAGTTACCTGAGTGTTTAGGAGGCACAGAGTACAGCGTCACTCTACCGATTTCAATCCAGTACACAGAAATCATCATGGTTATCCAAAATATGTCCTCAAACTGGCTCAAAGTGGAGGAGTATTTCAAAGAGCTGAGGTTAGACGTCGGGTTAAGCCGTCAGCAGAGGATTTGCGATCAAATGGAAGAACCGAAAGTTAGGTTGGATTTTACGTTCCTCGCTCAAGCTTTGGGAACCTTCCGAAGTTTTCGGGATGTGCAGGACAACATGGCGCGCGATATGGTGGTGGAGCTGCAGATGACGGCGCTGCTGGTCAACGTCTGCGCGTCCAGTATTTTTACGCCGACCGCCACGGAGGAGTTTGTCAGGAAGAAGGATCTGGGAATGCTCCAGAGTGAGAAGGATCTGCTCCCCCTGGCGAGTATAAATGTGGGTTTGAGAGCCAGGAGGTACTTGGGGTCTCTGTCCTTCGTCGTTATGGTGGAAGAAGAGAGGACTGAGTTCCTACAGCAGGCTCAGGGCTTCTACCAAACAGTGCTCAAGATTTTGGTTGAGAATCTCCCCGGACAGCTGAGTCCTCTGTCCATGAGGAACATCGGGACTCTGCTGAAGAGTCCAATGAGTCTCAAGGTAAGTGGTTTAAAACATACTTAAGCGTAATTTACCCATAATTTTATTGCAACCATGACCAATACAAAATCCAATATTTTTTTTTAGTATGATTGTAGCTTTACAAAATCGACGATGCACTAGGCAAGTTTTCTGGAAGAAGGTCCATCACCTGCTTGTGTCATGATAAGTTTTGCAGTATTGGAAAAAATTCCCACTCACAGAGGATTTATTGCCCACTTGTTTGTCTCCATTGATTGCTAATTTTTAAGGCAATTTATAGAACATTTGGAAAAAAAATATCTCCACATACAGTGTACACAATCGGTCAAAAGTTTCAGAACGCCCTAATTTTTCCAGTTATTTATTGCAATTCAAGTCGTGCAAGTCCAATGAAGAGCTTGAAATGGTACAAAGGTAAAAACTGAACAGATAGAGGTTAAAAAAAGATAAAAGATGCTAAACACAAGTCTAAGGTAACTACCTCAGGAAAAAAGAACAAGATGGTAAAACTTGAAAACATGGAGTATCCAGCACAGTGTCCAGACTTAAACCCCATCGAGCTGGTTTGGGATGAACTGGACAGAAGAGTGAAGCAACCTACAAGTGCCACACATTTATGGAAACTTCTGCAACAGACTTGGGAAGAACTTTCTGAAGAATATTTGATTTCTATTGTAGAAAGAATGCATGAATCAAAAGTTTAGAATAAGTTTTGGTCAACAGTAAATGGTAAAAAACTGGAAAAAGTGTGGTGTTATAAAACTTTTGACCAGTAGTGTATAGTGCCATATTATTGCTTTGCTTTGAATGTGGCATTGATTATGTAGATTAATTTTATTTTGTAATATTACCATTTACTTTTGCTTCTAAAATTGTCAGTTTTAGTTTTTACAATGCTTATTTTCACATTCACAGAATAATAACACATCTAATCTTTTTTTTTTTGTCCAGTCGGAGGATGTCTCCCATGTGCAGTTGGCAGAGTTGGGTTCTCAGTTGGGTTTGTGTAAAAGTAAAACCTCCAACTCTCCTCTGGCGTCTGAATACGTCAACTACATCCAGAGGATCAATGACGTCCGCGGGTTTGAGGGCAGCACAGCCGGCGCCAAGTGGCTCAAGGTGAAGCTGCACCACACGCTCGTAGAGGACTGGGCGCAACAAACAAAACAAAAAAAATCACACTTTCTTTTGTCATATTGAACAACAACAACAATCTCCAAGTTCTATTCAGTTTTACTTTTTTCTTTTAGTATTGATTTCATGAACATAAACAAGATACCTTTTAATTTAAGCCACTGAAAAGATAAAAATGCCTTAACTGAGAGGTTGTAGACCAATCTAAGGTGAAAGGGGCTCCAAGTAGTGCTCAGGGAGTTAGTGTGTTTGCTCAGAAACATGAAAAATTTAGGGGGAACATTGCTGTAGTGCTCCAGTAAAAAAAACCAAAAAAAAACAAGTTGCTCATTGACCATTAGAAATGACTGAATCTCAATCTTAATCTCAATTTGATTAACAGCCCTGTACATGATTTCTCCTGTGCAAAATCTGTCTTGCCCCAGTTCAGCTCATGAAGTCCAAAGTCTGCTGTGTACTATGAGAAAACGTTTTACAGTCGTCCCTCGCTGTATCACGGTTCACCTTTCGCGGTCTCACTGTTTCGCAGATTTTTTTTGCGCAATTTTGCATGCCTTTTTTTAAAATTTATTTTTTTACAGTGTATGAGCACGCATTGTGTCCCTCCCCCTGCGTCCTGATTACGGGCGGGTAGTGATTACACACAGACTAAACCAGGACTACACCAGGATTACATCAGGTCTAAACCAAGTCTAAATCAGGACTAATCTTGGATTTAAGAGCTTAAAGCGCGATCGAGCGATGGCCGCGATTAGCTCCATGAGTTGTGGAGCTCTGAGCCGGTCCTTTCTCCTGCGGTCACCCTCAAGCCCGTCCCAGCAGTGAGTCCTGGTTGAGTCCTGGTTGAGTCCTGGTTGAGTCCTGGTTGAGTCCTGGTTGAGTCCTGGTTGAGTCCTGGTTGAGTCCTGGTTGAGTCCTGGTTGAGTCCTGGTTTTGTCCTGGTTTTGTCCTGATTTTGTTCTCCTCTTCAGTCCTGGAATCAGTCCTGGGTTAGTCCTGGGTTAGTCTTGGTTCAGTCCATGGCATATGCAGTGCAACAATTTGATATAATCTCTGTGCGAGTCTCCAAATATGGACCTGTGCAGGACTCTGCGCTGCAGGGCTCTATTTCGGAATAAATGAATCTTCTGTTCGTTACATAAAGAAGGAGGAAAATAACAAAAGGACGACAGCAGAAATAAGTTTTAAGAAGGATGCAAAAAGGGTTGTAACTGTCCTGTGTGAGAAAAGTGTACAAAGTGTGTACTGAGGGGTTTTACAGCCTTAAAACAGATAGAAAAATTGTAAAATATAAAGTTGACTACTTCATGGATTTCACCTATCACGGGTTATTTTTAGAACGTAACCCCCGCAATAAACGAGCGACCACTGTATTGTCCAATGTTCAGGAAGTGTTTGTTAGCATGGTAGGTGTTACAGTGTTAGTTTCCATGACTGCAAAACTCCCCTCAGGCCTCTAAAAGTTATGAAATGCTTAAGGAATGCCTAAGGTAAGTGAGGAATAACTTTGGACCACTGCAGAGCTCTTGTTTTTCAGTTTAATTGCCGAGCCGGACTCTTATGTGTGTCGTCTGTGCCCGTCTGTCTGATCGTAATAATGAGGTTTTAACTGTCTGGTTTATGTTTTGCAGGTGCTGGACAGTTTGGCACGGTTTCCTATTTTATTTAAGCTGGTCCTCACTCTCCTGGCTTTTCCGCGCTCTCTACAACTGAAGCACATTTTTCAGGTGAGTTTCCCACTTCCCACTAGAGGCAAATTTTAAATCCAGTGTGATTTTTACCTATCAATAGTGTGCAGTTGTAAACAACAGGATTTTATTTATGCATGTGTTGTTATAGTTGGAGTAATAAAAATATTGAGCTGGGGGATGAAGTTTAAAATAGTTGGTTTTCCAGTGAGTTTACTGAGAGGCACAAATATGGATAGACATAGATCGGGTAGAGACAGCCACAACAAACATCACCACAAATGGGCAGGTTCCAATGAAGCTTTTCTTATAGATGAGCATCAGTATTTTTGGGGGGAAGTGGCCAAAAAACAAACAAATAAAAAGAAATAAACCAGTTTGTCCCCTTTACACCCGCAACACCATCTCTTCTGAGGCAGACAAACTGGGTGAACTCAAATTGGAAAACAAACTAAAGGACAGCAGACAGCAGTAACCGCAACTGTAAACACAAAATTACAAAAAAAACAAAACACTTAGACAGATTTGATAAATTTTTTATAAAAAAATTTAAAATATGAGCTATTTGTGTGTCGTGAGACCCGCATACTTCACGGTCACACAGATCAGCCGTTAAAAACAGCATGGCCCTAACATAAAACATTCACACACATAAACAATTTAAAAGGCTTACAGGTCACACAGCCAACTTCTCCTTAAAGGGCCCATCTCATGCAAAATAACTCTTTTCACATTGTATCTTCTGCACATATACAAGCACAATTTGGGTTTTGGAACATCCATTACACAATAGTTATGAAATCTTACTGATTTGTTGGAGACAGTCACAGACCAAGAACTGTGAAAGACCGACTATTGCTCATCCCCCCGCCCGTCCTGAGAAAGCACAGGCTCCACCCTCCAAACCTGACGTAGGCTCTGAGTGAGCCGCCCTTCCTCCACCCATCTCAGGGAGGGAGGGGGAGACAGGCGTGCACGCTGATAGTGGTAGGAATAAACTTTTATTCATCATGGTGATACAGCGCGTTCAGCCGCATGTGTTGGACCCGGAATCGGATGAGGACTTTGAGGTGCAGGAAATGCAAGCACCGCGTCGACATCAACTTATTATATTGTGTAGACTGCAGTGTAAAACAATACACTGAGGGGGGCGGGTGCGAAGCGCCTTCTGCTGCGTCAAACTTGTCATAGTGTAGCTGCCGCATCATCGTTGTATAGCATCTTTAGTTCGTTGTCACTTGGGAGGGTTTTAGAAATACGCTGCAATTTGTTAAAAAACGCCAAATCAACCTAAAAACCATTTCGGCGACATATACAAGGCCCACACATCACTCTTAGAAGGTAGAAATCTCTGAAAAGTTGATTTTGCATGAGATGGGCCCTTTAAATTCCATTGGCCTGTGCCACAACAGCGACACCCCGAGGTGCCCCCCACTACATATATTAACAGTGAAAATGTGATCTCCAAGGCTGCATTCACATTTGCATAAAACCTCAGCGAAATTGTGACTAAAATGTGGGACTAAACAACAGGACTAGACCAGGACAAACACAATTTAGCATTTACTTCTTCTGTTTAACATTGTCTCTGATCAGTGAATGTGTGTTTCCAGTCCTCAGGCAGAAGCGTTCTTTCCCCAGACCAAAGGAAAGGTGTGAAGAGGAGGTATCGACATTCGCACAGAGCGGAGAGAGAGAAGGACTCCTCCTTCTCCTCCTCCTCCTCTGATGAAGACCGACCCAGACCCCATCCCACACGCCAACTGGAGAGGGACTCAGAGGACTCGGACTACACTGACAACTCATCAGGTCAAATAAATGCCCTTGGTCTTCTTTTGTTAAGTGAAGGAACTGTGTGTTAGATTATGATTTTAAATTCCATAAGAGTGACCTAATTTGTCCACAGATATGAAGTAAACATTTTCAAATCAAATCAAATATAACTTTTACTAGTAACAATTGTAAAACTGATTTATTCTTCATTACAAAAGCACTGGATACAAGGACCATGTTTGTTTTGGTGTTTGATTCTCAACATGATTATCCAACCAGAAACCAGAATGAGCCTCACATGACTCACTCATTTGGGTTGCCAGTTTCAACTCTAATATCCAGTTACTGTATTTTTTCGGACTATAAGTCACTTCATCCAAAAAAATGCGCAATGAAGAAGAAAAAAGCATACAAGTTGCACCGGACTATAAGTTGCACTTCTTGGGGGAAATTTATTTCATAAAATCAGAGACTAGGAACCGACATTTCATCTTAAAAGTCAAATTCTAGTAAAAACAATAGAAGAGAGAACAACAGACTGATAACGTCACATATGAACAGTTCTTCAGATAACTATAACATAAACAACAGAACAGAACAAGTTTACCAAACTCCATCTCACTCCAAATCACTAAATCCATTCAATTCTTCATCCTCGGTGTCACTTCTGAGCAACTTGGTGACCTCCAGAGGTAAACAGAGCACCGCTTCTTCCTCTTCTGTGTAGCTGTCGTCAGACTCAGTTCCAGTTAGAATTATTCCGGCCTTTCTGAATCCCGACAGGATGGTTTTGGTGTCACTGAAGTCCAGACTTTGTCCATCCATCCAGTGATTTCCAGGAAAGTTGCATGGTGCATTCTCCCGGTGTCACAAGTTTCTCGCTCACTTCAAACTTTGTTTCTGCTGCTCAATTACCGTTTTCTACTGAATATTTCACTACTTGCTGCTTGTAATCTGCAAAATATGATTTTCTTTTTGGGGGCAGTTCAGTCTTCTCAGTTGTCTTAATAAGTTTGTTTAAATGTTTTAATTTCAGTGGTACAGAAGTAATGGTGCGATCGACTGACATGATACAAACAGAATAGAGGCTCCTTATGCTTGGAGACATGCTACAGAAGTAATAGGAGTGGCAGATAGGGGCACACAAGCCTAAAGCGCCCTCTTGTGGGTGTCAGTATGAAAATTTTAATATATAAGTCGCACCGGAGTATAAGTCACAGGAAACACCCAAACCATGAAAAAAAAATGTGACTTATAGTCCGAAAAATATGCAGTACTTTAAACCTAAAATGCCTCTCTTTGATTTGAATGGTCATTACCTAAACCAGCAGCCAGTCATGAATCAGTGCTAGTGCAGCCTCTGCAGCTCAGTGAGTGAATTCTGGAGGGAGTTTGAGCTTTCACATGAGGCAAAAACTGAATAAAATTGTTAGCTTTACCCCTGCAAAAGGGAAAAAAAAAAAAGACTAATACTGATACTGAGTAATCTCTCTTGTCTTATTCCAGATGTGGTCGACGTGACTGACGGCTGCAAAGAAACAATTAAAGCACATGAAGGTACAAACTTTAGACTTATTCTATATTATTATACAGTCTGTGTTCCTTTTCCATATTAATACTATAATTTCTACTTAAACTACATTTAACTTACAGATTCAGATGACACGGAACCAGAGCCTGAGAAGCCTGTCAGTGAGTCCATCTATGTGCTGGAGGGTGAACAGAAAAAGACCAAACACAAACCAGCCAAACTGAAACCAGCCAAAGCAAAGCCTGAACAAGTAAGATGTGTTTATTTTTACCTTATTTAGAGCTAAATCACGTCTATAACTGGACTTTTCCAGGTCTAATCTATGGCTAAACCAGGTCTGAAAGTGGACTGAATGATTTCTAAAACAAGTTCTAAACAAGAAATGATCCAAAAGAGGACAAAGTGTGGATAAAATGAGCTCTAAATTAGGCAAACTCTCAAACTCAAGACCTTTATACAACATACACAGCAGCTTTATTAAATCAAAATGTCAGAAGAAGAATAAACAACTCGCAATTTCTTTCAATAATATACTTTATTTGTAGATATTCTCTGTTTAGAAGCTTTTACTCTCCATATTTCTATCTCTCTTTTATTGGTTATTTGGTATTTTCAAGTCGACTAGTAAAAATATTGTTAGTAACAGCCCTAGAATCTAAAATCCTGGTTTGATTGGTGAGATGTTAAGAGAGTTTTCATTTGTGGCGCAGAGGCAGCAGGGTGAGCTGGTTCTGATCAGCCTGGAGGACGCCCTCTGCTGGCCGGCCGTCACAGTACCCACTTTAGAAAACAACCAGGAGCCGGACATGAAGAAGGTGGTGTGGTACGGGCACAGCATGACCTCAGAGGTGACTTTTGACTCCGTTCATATATTTGAGTAACACTTTAGTTTGGTGACTGTATTTCAATCGCTGGGTGAGTGGTAATTGGCATATTTATTACCGTATTTTCTGCACTATAGGCACACTTAAAAGCCTTTAATTTTATCAAAAAGCGACAGTGCGCCTTATAATCCAGAGCCCCTATAGTGCGGAAAATACGGTATTCAAATTTTAAGCCTGGTGTCTGCTTTTTTTTGCCTTGTATGATTTGCTATGTTTACATTAGAGCT
The DNA here is from genome assembly GCF_026225935.1 of Boleophthalmus pectinirostris. Classification (NCBI taxonomy): domain Eukaryota; kingdom Metazoa; phylum Chordata; class Actinopteri; order Gobiiformes; family Gobiidae; genus Boleophthalmus; species Boleophthalmus pectinirostris. The sequence goes on along the minus strand of NW_026571515.1, from coordinate 13,946,439 downwards.
TTAATTCTGAATAAAAAGACCATGTAAACACTTAATTCCTAATGAAAATGATTATTTAGGAATTTTACTTAATTCTGAAGTAAGTGGGTGGTTTATTCCGATTTTAAAGCCAAATTACTTTATTCCTCGATCATGTAAACGTTTATTCTTCTCAAAAATAATTCCGGTCGTTCAGTGCATGCTCGTTGGATCGCCCTTCTGACGTGTCCAAATCGCATCAGAAGGGTGAGTTAAGCTATTTTCTGCACATCAACGATTATTGTCTGCTCTTTTTATCATGTTAAACAATGTCAGATTGTGTGTAGGGATGGGACAATAAACAATAATATTTGGTTTCAAGCTCTGTGTGGTAACATTTTTGTAATTACTGTGATTAGGTGCTGCTGTTTTCACCTTTGTAAAAGTGAGTAAATGAACGGGAATCAGGGAGAGACAGTCCTGTTCACAGTGGAGCAATTCTTCTATTACTTTGACTCTGCGCTTGTCTTTCCGTCCTTATTCAAAGATAAGATTGATCATAGATGTTACTTTTTTTATTGTGTCACTGATTGTAACAGATCTTGAATATCCATCAGCATTGAGGTCTACACTTGTTGAATCTCTGTCTGTCGTCCTGTTTGTGTTTAATGTTCAAAAACTGTTGTGCTGTAGGTCTGCATCGAGTATCTGCGTCCATTCGCTGACTTCTCCAGATTCTTCTCTCAAAACACCTTTGCCACTGTCGCCACCTACAAAGATGCTGTGTTTTTGGCACTAAGGGTTTGTTTTTTCATTTTATAATAAAAAAAAATTAATTTGACTGTGTTTTTTTAGTTATAAGTGAAAATATTTACTTCATTTAGGAGGCGAGTGCCCGCTGTCAGAAGCAGTTTTCAGCCTCGTTTGACAACAAAGAGGAGATCCTGGTGGAGATGCTGGACTGGGCTTTTGGTGGGTTCAAACCAACGGGACCCACAGGATTTGCACCTGCTTTATTAGGTATATTTTATTTTAAAAATACATTTTCATTTCATAATTTATAGGGGTGAGATTAGATTTTAAAAAAATCTAATTAATTACAGGCTTTGTAATTAATTAATCGCAATTAATCGCAAAACAATATTTGCTTTACCAGAGTAGCCGCCGGGTCTTAAAAGTCTTAAAAAGATCTTAAATATCATGTTCCTAAATTAAGACCTTAAAAAGTTTTAAATTATGTTGTCCAAGTCTTAAATTTCAAGTCTTTAAATTTCATTTGCCTATTTCTTTGCATACACAACCGGGCTGCAGTGCAAAGGAAAAAAAGCCACCAACATGAAATCACGTAATGGGAATGAATGTCTAATTTGGAGTATGTACTCTGTACTTTGGTTTCTGACACTGGTGGTAATGAGTAAACAATCAGTAGAGTGGAGAAAGAAGTTGGATGGATCATGGGGAAGTGTGAGTTTAATCCACAGTGGCTCTTAGATTCTAGATATAGTACTGTAGTTGATTGGTCATTATTAGAATTGGTAAAAAGGTTTTTAAAAAGTCTTAAATTTAGGGTAATCAAACCTGGGGATACCCCGCTTACTCATTTACTAAATTTTCTCCCTGAAGCCTCTGATTTGTTTGAGTTTGGGCTGCTGACACCGCTTGTTTGTACTCAGACCAGAACTGCTCCCACCCACAGCTCCAGCTGTTTCTGTGCTCACTGTCACATGTTTTCATTTAAATGGTATTGCAGGGTTGAAGTGCTTTTGTGATATGAAAACTCTTTTCTGCACAGTTTGCAATAAATGCCGCCTTTGTCAGTACTTCCACGGGGTACTTTTTTAAATAGAAATTTACCGTCCAGCAGACCCAGAGCGCTTTCATCGTTGTTGTCGGAACTGTGTGTGTCAGTATAATTAGCGTACCACAACATGGTGCACTGACAAACCTTGTGTGCTGTTTGACAAAATGTGATAAAATGCATATTAAAAATATTTTTAATGCATTATTTACTCTGTAATTAATTCAATCGTAATTTACGCTTTAATGCCCCACCCCTAATAATTTAATTTCTATATAAAAGATGTAAGGTGTGTTATGTAGAAATAGAAAAACTAAAATATTATCATGTGGAATTTTTTTTCACAGCAAACCTTCAGTTCAAACCTGACTTTGTGAACGCTACTGCCAAACAGTCACCATAACAAATTTTGTAGTACGATATATTGCTTAAGAACATGTAAAAATTAAATGATAAGATTGAAACTAATGCTACTGGAGCACTGCACCTAAACAAGAATTATCCCCAAAAATAATTCTGAAGGTACAATATAGTTAAAAAACTGCAATGAATAAATAAATAAATAGAAGAATCAAACACTTGAGTCGTTAGTTTGTATCTGTAATGAGCCATAAAAGTGATTTATTCAATCTTTTAACATTCAAATATAATCGTACTACAGGAAAAGTAACAAAAACTTTCTCACTGGTATAAAGAAAAAGTACTACAATAAATACTGACCCCCAAAAATGATCATTCCATTTAAGATACATGAACAATAAGTCGATATAGTTTTCTAATTATGGTGACAGTACTTCCAAGTGATCTGTGATTGTGATGTACATTTGTATTGTGTTTGTATTTCTAATTGTGTTTAAAAAATTTTTTATGCAGCAAAAGAGAAGAACCGCCCTGTCGAACCCTCAAACTCATCCAAAGGCAAAACTATCACCCCTGAAGACCTGCCCAGGCTTTCCGTGTCTCTGTACAAACTGCCACTGGAGATGTTACAGAAAAACACAGAAAAGAAAAAGACTAAACCTGTGTGGAAAGGGAAGGGCCCGAGGAGGAAAAGCAGTTTATGTTTGAGAGACACGTTTGAAGATACAGACATGTCCCCAGACTATGTGCCGTGTAAGAAGAACTTTATGAAGAGACCCTACAGCAGAGTGGACCAGTCGAACAAGGGCGCCCCGCAGAATGTGTACAAACAACCTGACCAGAAAGAGAGAGGTGAGACAGTGCAAATATCAAATGTATGCCTATGTCAACTAGGGTTGTTCCGATACTGATACCGGCATCAACAAAAGCTCTGATACAGAACGTTTTTAGGTATCATATTGGTGAGTACTCGGACCAAATCACCGATCAAATACCTCTGTATCTTCTTGAATAACAATTTCTTGAAATGTTAACTTGAGGAGCTGCTGTTTATGTTTCTGCCTAACCTGGAATTTACATCAAGAGCGTCAGCAGCACGTAACATCGGCAGATCTGCAAACCTGTTTCCCTTTAAAAGCTTCAATTTACACCAGAGACAACAGAGCTGCTCCTGTGATGCCAGCCTCTGTGTATTCTCATGTTTAAACACTAAATTTTTACATCGCTTATGTATTCTTTGTTGATTGGATGAATTATGTTTTAAATCACAAAACAAAGTTGATAAAGTCGATGCTTTGCAGCGACAACAAGCTGTATCTGCTGTGCTGTATTAATTAAGATACTGTATTTTTCGGATTATAAGGTGCCCTGGATTATAAGGCACATTAAGTGAAACAAACGGGCGACACTTGAGACTGATCCTTTAGCCCAGGCGTCCACGATCCATCGGCAGATTGTGGCGTAATTCGCCCAGCGTTACCTCCCTGTCTTGGTGAATGTGTATTATGAATGTGAATGTGGGTGAATCATTTAAGTTTGTTTCTTTATTTCCTACGAGGAGGACTTAAATATACATTAATAATGTGTTTAATGCAGCTTAGCGCTCTTTTGTTTACGTTTTACTGACACTAAACTTAAAGCCACATAACTAATTTGCATAAACTCTAAGCGCTGAAAAAACAGCTTTCTCCTTGTGCGCTGATGCGGTCACCTGCTGTCAGACTAAGGACCGTAAATTGGGCTTTACTCTGCAAGGCTCTGTAGTTTTGACAGATTTTTGAGCGTCGTGTACCACATAAAATCAGTTCAGGGTCAGTAAGCAGAACCAGAATTAATACATATGGCGTACCGGATTATAAAGGGCACTGTCGATTTTTGAGAAAAATTAAAGGATTTTAAGTGTGCCTTATAGACCAGAAAATACTGTACTCACTATTTAACTTTGCTTGTCTGCTCCACGCACCTTTTCCCTCAGAAGCTGTTCTTGTAACGTTGCTGTTTGATGTCATAAAGTGTTTTATATTTATCCTCCATGGCTGTAAACTTTCCACAGTCCATCGCGAGCCATTCTCCGAGCTCCTTGATGCGATGCACAGTGTATTGTTTATATTTTGGAGGTCTCCTGTTTGCTGCATGCATTTAACTTGTTTTTTATTTATTTATTTATTTATTTGATTGGGACAGAGCATGTTAATGAACAAACATGACAACATGAATGTAAACACACCGGATTGTAGCCTAAGGCTAATTTCCATCCGTTGTCCCAAGGGCTGGGGTCACAGGGGGCCAGACACTAAAATATTGCACACTCCACTCATTATATAGTTCCATTCATTGCACAGTTCCCATTGTGAGAATTTTTGTTTCAGAGAGGATCATACGCAGAATTATGGAGTTTGACTTGGACATTGACAGTGAGTATCGAGGACTGGTTACCTGCTTATTTTTTCGTAAAAATGTCCTAATGTCTTTTTTTGTTTTTTTGCAGAGTTCTGTGTGTGTTGTGGCACTGAGGACGTAAGCGTGTTCCACCCTCTGTTCAAAGGCAGCCTGTGCTTGGAGTGTAAGGTAAGGGAGCATAGAATTGTGACAGGTTAGACTATCGGTACTCATCTGACTAAATAAAACACAGTCAACATCATTATATTCAAGACTTTACTAAGAATCAAGTGTTGTTTTTTCAATTTTTAACTTTTCTATTAATTTAAGCGGTTCTTCAGATGTCCAGGAATTAGAAATGCTCACAAAATTGGATCAAAACAACTGGACTTACTCAACTTTTGCAGCCAGTGATTCACTTCTAACCAAGTAGCTTCTTCTGGCTTTGTTTTAGTCACTGTGGCTATTTTTATTTATTTTTTATTTTATATAATTTTACTTCTGTAGCAGGCATAATGTCTAAATTGCTGTGTAGTTCTCCATTAGACAAATAAAAATAATTGAAGGTTTAAGTTGCTTGTATTAGTGACACAAGTAGAGGAATTCTGTTTTCGAACTCAGCTCTACTTTTCGTATTTTTGTACTTTTTGTTTTTTCCACAACAAACTGTCACTTAACTAATATAAAACTATGGTAAATATTGACCACAGGTACTATCAGACCAAACCAATAATTAGAAAAAGATGAAAACATGTCATATGTACTTTAAAGAGTAGGTTTTGTGATGTGTCTAACTGATTTTTGGGTGTGATTTTCAGAATAACTTCACAGAAACCCTGTACCGGTACGATGAGGACGGGTACCAGTCCTACTGCACCATCTGCTGCTACGGCATGGAGGTCATTCTGTGCGGCAATGACAGCTGCTGCAGGTTTGTTTTAAAGGCCCTAGATTACATAAAATAGACTCTTGTGGGCTTTAAGTTGAGTTGTAGTACTCGAGACCGTTTTTTTTTTTTTTTGGCGGTTTTGGTCTCGTCTAAAACTTGACTGTGCTTGGACTCAGTCTTGTCTCAGTCCTGAAGGCACTTAAACTCAGTCTGTCAGTCAGAAAAGCACGTTTCTCAAAGAGGAGTGGGAAGAAGAAAAAAAATTATATTAACTCACCCCTGTTCATTACATAGTTTCAACAATTAAAAAAATGATGCGGCTGCTTATGGACATTGATTACGAAACTTTACAAATATTTACATATAGCAAAATAAATTACATACTAAGAATACTAAATATTATTTTTACCCAGGTTCTTTCTTTTTTTAATGTATTGTACTGTATTTTGGTTGTACAAACTAATAATAATGATAAAGAAGGCACAGAAGTTTATCGTTTATGATCGTTTCAAATTAAGCTAAATGAAATGAAAAATTTAAAACTATTACTTTATGACATCACAAGGTAGACCAGAGCATTTTTTAGCTTGGGAGATGTAGATAGACTTATAATATTATAGTATAATAGTATTACTCAAATGTGTGTGAATGAAACGGCACAACTCCAGGTGTGTTTTTGAAGAGGTAACAATATTCAACAACATGACGTAAAGCTCAAAAGAATCAATTTTGTGTAATAGAGGACCTTTAAAGTTAATAATATACTAATAATATAGTGACAAACTGTTCCATCACATTTGAAAGTCTCTCCATTTCCATCGTAAACGTTCAGTCCTTTGTTGTGGTGCCCAGGTCGTTCTGCGCAGACTGTCTGAACATCCTGGTGGGAGAGGGCACCTTCGACTTCCTTAAGGACCTGGACCCTTGGATTTGTTACCTGTGCCAGCCCCACGAGACCCACGGCTCCCTTCGACCCGACTGGAGCATCCGCGTGCAGGAGCTCTTCGCCAACAACAGTGCCATGGAGTTTGTAAGACATTCAACTCTCTACAAGACCTTTAACCTGAGGACAGTGTTTTTAATAGCATGGGCTATGTTTTGAAAGACATGAAACATATAGTTTTCTTTTTCATACTTTATTATATACAATATTTTGACATAAAAATGTTTTATTTTTTATTAATTAGATTTTTTTTTTTACATTTTTGGTAAATAATTTGTTCCAGTTCCATTTGTTTTGGTCCAATGATATGAATAGACTGGGTGCAATCAAAGACAAATTTGAAGTAAATTTCCCATTCATTTTTCCCATAGACTTAAAAAAAAATCTGTAAATAATCAAGTAATAGAAAAGTAATAAAATAATACATACATGAAATTATATTAAAATAAATATTAAAGATAAGATAATGGGGGTTAACCGGCTAAATCATGTCTATACAGTCCAAAAACACATTTAATATCTAAAAATAAGTTTTAATAACTTTGTGTTCAATCAAGTTTCAGAAGCCGATTATGACTAAAATAATGGATCTTGTGGTCATTAGTTAACACAATTTTTGTTTCTTTTTTAAATGAATATTAAAATTTTCCTTCAAGAACTAAGTAGTCGCTGTTGAGCCATAAGATGACTTGCTAAAAATGTTATCTAACACGAAATGTACTTTTGGTACAACTTTCTTTAATTGTAGTTGAATTTCTATACATATGAATGACGTTAATATTATATATATCCACTATTTTATCTTTCATATAGTTAATCTTGTGTCAAATGAAATATCACAAAACATTAACATTTCACAATTGAGACAACTGATGAGCTTTGAGCTTGAGTGCTGTGAAAACAGGTTAAACATAACCTGACTCGATGCTAAACCAAATTTTTTTTAACACAGGGTGAAACAGTTAAATCATTCAGTTATTAAGATATTTAAAATAAGTTTCATTGGTCCATTTTAAACACAGTTCCCAATGTATTTGCGCTTATTTCTGCACTTTGTTGTCTTGTTTATAAATACTCTCTTCAGAGTGGTTAATAAATGACAGAAACAAAATATTTTTATTGCTGAAGTTCTCAAACACATGTGCTGCTTTACACAGGAGCCTCACAGAGTTTACCCGTCCATCCCCGCCAGCCTGCGCCGCCCCATCCGAGTCCTGTCCCTGTTTGATGGAATAGCCACAGGTGTGCTCCTACTGGCCAAGCGCATGTCCAAATCTAACCTGCATGAACTAACACAAATGTATGGTTTTTAATAAATGGACCACCAAATAACCCCCACTACCTTTAATTGCACTAATGGCCACTTGATGACGCTTATGTACTTTCTACTTTTCCCATTCATCTTATGCACAGAAAATCCAGAATGATCTCTCTCTTAGGGATGCATTGGTATCTGATGTTGGCACCAATCCAGGAAATTTTGCATGCTTGGACCCATGATATCGGTTCAGCAGATGTCCTGGTTGGGCCATTAGGTTCATGTAATAAGAGCAGGGATCTCCAACCTGTAGCTTGAGAGCTACCAGTAGCTCTCCACCCAAGTAGCTCACCGAGGGATTTCAGAATCATACCACTGTGCTGAATAACAAAAATTGTTTAATTACATGCATATTACCATGTAAATGTATCATTTTGTAGCCCAACTTTGTGCACTAATAAATGGACAGTGGTTTATGTTTTAGTGGCATCTGTCTGCACCCAAAGACTTGCCCTTTCTTATAATCATCTCAATTTCTTCTGGCAGCTAAAATAAGTAGCTCTCTGGCATTTCTGTTTTGTAACGGTAACTCACCGGAGGAAAAAGGTTGGAGACCCCTGGTTTAGGGGCTCAATCTCATAGTGATTGAACCTTTATACAAAGCTGCTCAGTAGTTACTTGCAGGAAAAATTATAATTACATACCAAAAGTTAACTGTGTTTTTTTGGGGGAAAAGGGCCATTCTCAGTCTAAACACTGTTATGGGTTCATATCTGGTATCGGTGAATACTTAAAGAAACAGTATCGATACTGGACCTGAAAAAGCATCGGTACATCCCTAATCTCTTTATTTTTAACGTGAAGATATCAGTCTGGTCCCCACTCGCTGGATCGCGCCTTGGGCCAGAACCAATTATTATTATGATTGTGCAATCAAATTTACATTTAAGGTGTATTTCTACTTTCTACTGCGATTTATTGAGTCCCCAGTCCCATGTTTATTTTTCCCTATCTTAATTCCACATAAGCTGCCATATTTATTTTGATATGAATGTATCAAGGTGGATGGGAACTGTTCTTACACATGTGTTTCACTTGGTTTAACAGCTGATTCTGTCACCTGCATGCTGGTGTGATTATTTCATGGTCACTTTCTGGCTGATACTCTATTTCGTCCAATGGCTCTGTAACGTCTCCTGCCATGTACCAAAAAAGTTTTAGCGTTCCTGTCAACACCAGATCTCAATCAGGACTATTATAACTATGACAATGCTGCAGGATACAGAGAACACAGGGGAGAGGTACTTTTGTCCTGAGGGTTCTTACTCTCCTCAAACTGCCCTGACACTGGATCTGGTGACTGACCTGTTGAGCTGAACTGAGACTTTTGTTTGAGCTTTTTTACTATTGTGTTTACTGCTCAATGTGGGCGCTGCTCTGTCTGAGGCTTATAAAGAACTGACTTGGGTGAAAATACGACAAGTGATATGATTTGTGCTGCTGCTCAGATTGCGTTAAATTAAAGGTCTGAATAAAGTCTAGTTTGAGTAACAGAGCTTCAGACAGAGCAGTGCTTACAGATGGTATTAATTAAGACATTCACCTGGTCATGATGTTGTAGTTTTTTCACATGCATGCTGGTGCTGTAAAAAAAATTTTCATGGACATTTTCTTTTTATAATTTGCCCTAGATTTTCCACTTTTTATAGATTTTCCAATTGTGAGTTTGAGTTGTATTTGCAGTCTCCATGTTGCTTCTTGCGCATCTTTAGGCTACTTAGTGCTCAAAGATCTGGGCTTCAAAGTGGAGAAGTACGTGGCGTCAGAGGTCTGCGACGACTCCATCGCTGTGTCCACCGTGAACCACGAAGCCAAGATCATCCATGTGGGAGATGCCAGGTTTATCACTCAGGAACATGTAAGTAAAACTAAAACACTAATGAATCTAAAGGGGACATATTCAGCAAAATACATTTTTTCAGAGATTTTTAGCATGTTTTAGTTGTTTCCCCTTCTCATTTCTCCTCTCAAAGTTGTATTTAGAGTGATTCATGCAGGTTTGAGTAATAAATATTCTCCTGCAATCAAGGCGCAATAAAGGCTGTAAAGACTAAAGGAATTCTTGGTAGATTAAAGACGTGTCTGCCAATTGATTTGCCGACTAAAAAGGGGGCGTGGTAAAAGCTCTGACCCAAACTACACTCACAAGACTCGACCTACAGGAGGAGCTCATGCAAAAAATACTACTGTATTTTTCGGAGTATAAGTCGCACCGGCCAAAAAAATGTGTAATGATGAAGAAAAAAACACATAAGTCGCACCGGACTATAAGTCGCATTTTCTGGAGGAAATTTATTTTCCCAGGAACCGACATTTCATATTGAAAGTCAAGTTATAGTAACAACAGGCTGAAAAAGCATTAATATGTTAACGTAACATATTAACAGTTCTTCAGATAACTAGAGCATAAACAACAGAACAAGTTTACCAAATTCTCCATCTCACTCCAAATCACTAAATCCATTGAATCCATTGAATTCTTCATCCTCTGTGTCACTTCTAAGCAACTCCGCGCAACTTTATTTGTCACTGAAGTCTGGGTTTTGTAAATCCATCCCGTGACTTCCAGGAAAGTTGTCCCTCACAAGTTTCTTGCTCACTCCTTTTTTCTGCTGCTCGATCACCGTTTTTGCTGCATATTTCACTACTTGCAGCAGGAGAATGGCTTTTTCTGCTGGAGACATGCGCAGAAAACTGACACACAAGCCTAGAGCCTCTCACGGCTGTCAGTCTGAAAATTTAAATTCATTAAATTAATTAATTTAAGTCGCACCAGAGTATAAATCACAGGAAACACCCAAACCATGAAAAAAGTGCGACTTAAAGTCCGAAAAATACAGTACTTTATGCTGAAAGTACTAGGAAACAATGTATTTATATGAAAACATTAAATTTGTGAATCATGGGTTTTATCTGATTTTTCTACATGTAAATACACAAACTTGTTATAGTTATGATTAGCCTCAAGCAAGATTACTAAAGATTTACTTAAAGATTTATATTTACAAATTCTGGACTAAACAAGGTCTAAACCAAGACTACAGAGACAACATCAAACAGTGGCAAAATGGAGCTAATTTAGATGACTTAAGATGACTTCAGATTCTCCAGAATTACCTTTTTAATATTGTACTTGTACCAAAAACAGTATTCTTGTTTTGAAATGATTTTGTTCCATGGTTGCTTTTTTTCTCTATACTTTATTATAACTAAAGTCTTGTCTGTTTTTGCTCGTGTAGCTGGATCAGTGGGGGCCTTTTGACCTTCTCATTGGTGGAAGTCCGTGCAATGACCTGTCCATTGTCAACCCGCTGAGAAAAGGCTTGTATGGTAAGTATCTAAACTAATGTTGTTATGAGACTAAAATGTCGAACTCTATTTAGGCTACGTTCAGACTGCAGCCTGAAGTGACCCAAATCAGATTTTTTCACCCCTGTGCTCCTGTATCTGATCTTTTAATGACAGTCTGAATGACACAGATCAGGTTTTTTTTTTTTCAAATGCGACCCACACCACTTGGATATGTGCTCCTAAAACCGATACATATCCGATCTTTTGACATGCGACTTCAGTCTGAACGGTCAGGTCACATTCATCCCACCTACACGTCAGACTCGGAGTCTTGTCAATGGAGGGAAAGCAAAGTTAGAGAGTTTATTAATATTTGTGGGGATTGCTGTATTCAGGACAAACTGGAGGAATCTTATCGGAACCGGGCAGTTTTTGAAATGATTGGCAAAGAAATGTCAGAGCGCGGCCACAGACTGTTTTGGCTCCAAGGTCAATGAAAAATAAAGATCCTGCGAGGCAAATACAAGGAGGCTAAAGACTCAAACAAACGAATCAACCGTGGATGTGTAACCTGTCCATTTTACAAAGAACTGGACCGTATTTTGAGAGACAAGCCCAGCGTTTAGGCGACTTCCGTTAACACTGAGCATGCTCACTGTATGTGACGTCGCTGTGTCCTCCAATTCACATGCGGGACACTTTTGGGGCGTTTAAAGTTCACACTGGAGATCACATACAAGTCGCATTTAATTGGAAATGTCAACGACCTCACAAAAAATCTGAATTGAGCATTAAGCCCTGCAGTCTGAATGTAGCTTTAAATAATGCGAAACAGACTCAAAATTCAATACTGATTCTTTTACCATGACGATAATAAAAAACACTTTCTTTAGACCAGTGCTTCTAAATTATTTTCTCTCAGTACGCTCTTCCACAAATATAAACAGTATCATTTATATTCACAAAACGGGATGATTGTTGGCAATATTCAGCTTGTTTTCACTGAAAAAACTCAAGTGACTCATCAGTGTGATTGGGATGTAATGTCTTTAAGCGACGCCGTAATTTATTTGTCTTCATGCTGTCTGCTGCCAACATTTTTAGACACAGTAAACACACTGGTCTTTCCTCGTTTGCCATCGTATTCACAGTGAACGCAAGTGCTGAATACACTTCGTCATATTTCCTCGTCTTAGCTTTCAGGAGACTGTTGTTTGTTTCATTATCTTCGTCTTTCTCCGCCTTTTATTTCATCCCTGTTAAATATTTTTTCATGGCCCACTATTTGAGAAGGACTGCTTTAGAAAATAGGATTTGATTTTCAATATTAAATCATACTTTCTTGTATATTATGAAGTGGCCGTGTTCTTTTTTTTGTTCTGCTACAGCTCAAGATCTTATCATAGCTGACCTGTATGTGCTGTAATGCCTGTTTTGTCCTGCAGAGGGCACCGGGAGGCTGTTCTTTGAGTATTACCGGATCCTGCAGTTACTGAAGCCCAAAGAGGAGGACTCCAGGCCGTTCTTCTGGCTCTTTGAGAACGTGGTCTTCATGAACGTGCACGACCGGCTCAACATCTGCAGGTTTTTAGAGGTTTGTCCCACCATGTTTAATCTGGGAACCTGATTTTCAAATCGTGAAAGAAGGATTTTTTTATATATATGTACTGCGTTTGAGCGATTAAGAAAAAGCTATTGGCGAGTGAAGTCAGTAAAGAGCAGTGGGCGTGTGCTGGGTTCGGTGAAAACAGGATTAGCAATATTGTCTTGAAAATGACTGAAAGTGATTAAGGATGACTCAAACATAATCACTCCACATAAAAATTCTAGAGAGTAAATGAGAGCGGGTAAAGTCGATTTTTAATTTTGTTATTGTATATTTGTACATAAGCCGAACAAAATCTTAATTACTCCTGCTTTATATCTTTTATGCTTAGTTTATATCTTACATTTTGTTTAGTTTTTTTTTTCATTGTGGTTTGAAAACAAATTTTACTTTTCTCTTTTACTTACTTTTACTTTTCTCAGTCAAAGCCATGTTCAGTATGAAAATCTTTTAGACAGGGCCTGGTCTTATTATTACCCGAAATAGATGTCCCAGTGCACCCAGTTTACAAAAAACTCCAAAAAACAACCTGCACCCTTCTCAAGTTTTTCACCCCTGACCCATTTTCATTCCTGCATATTTATGTTCCTGTTTTTCTTGCTTTCTGTTGTTGTTTTTTTGTAGTGTAACCCTGTGCTGGTGGACGCTGTCAGAGTCAGCCCTGCCAACAGATCGCGCTACTTCTGGGGCAACATCCCTGGAATGAGCAGGTAATCCATGTCAAAAAGCTCCATTGTTTTATAAAGTAATTACTCATTGAAGTTAACATGTAGTATTTAAAGGTGCACTGAGTAAAGTGGCCACAGGATACGTAGGGATTCTTGGCTTTTGTCTTGTTTACTTGAGATACTTCTTTATTTTTATATTTTTGGTAATATTCTTTGTCTTTATTTAGGCCAATTACAGCCTCTCAGTCGGACAAACTGAACCTACAGGACTGTTTGGAAATTGGACGAGTTGCAAGGGTCAGTGACATTTTTCATCCCTAACAATAATAGTTTTCTGAATCCCAAGCTTTGGAAGTACTGTGGAATATTTCATCTTTTCTTTTTTACCTGGAATTTGATGTATTTGTTTTTCCTCAGGTTACTAAAGTGAGAACCATCACCACCAATTCCAACTCTCTGAAGCAGGGTAAAAACGTGTCGCTGCTCCCTGTTCTCCAGAATGGCACCGAGGACACACTGTGGATAACAGAGATAGAAAAGTAAGTGGGAGAAAGATCAGGGAACATTGCGCGACACATTACAAACACACAGGCTCCCAGTGAGTACCAGCGTGTATCACAGGGCAGATTAAACCTTTTAAAACATCCTACTTGTCCATCTGCCTCATTGTCTCAGCACATCCCTCTCTCTCTCGTATTGTGCACATCGGCTTGGTCCTTAATTCACACCTATTAAAAGAGTAAGACAAAACCTAAAGCAAAAACTAATCAAAATTTATGGTACAGTGTCAGCACAGGAGGTCTACAGCACAGAGCAGACCTACAGAGATATGTGGGCTGAAGTTTGCCTAATAAAATGCCAAATACATTTGTGTTTGCCACAATGTGCCTTTGTTTTGGTAAATGTGCAGAGGCTAAATACCATTGTAAAACCAGTAAAAGAATGTAACTCCAGTTTGGAATTTGAAAAAAACAGGTTTAAAAATGCTACCAATTTTTTCACTTTGAAGCAGCTTTCTGGTAGCCTGATTCATCAGCTGGTTTCACTTTGTAGAAACTGTCTGACCTCGCAGCATTAGGATTCGTTCGCTCGACAGTAGGAGGGTACTTTTTAAATTTAACCTGTTTGGTCGTGACGTATGTAATGCGCCACTAAGGGGCCTAACTGGTATATTAAGCTTTTCCCAAATCCCGTAGGAAAAAGGGCAATAACATCTTTCCCCTTGATAAAATTCACCAAACATTCTCTTTGTTCCAGCTTTAAATCCTCGATTTCGGGAATCGTTGACAACACTGAATGTCTGTCTCTTTGCTGATTGGCTGGTGCCCAGACTCACTTCCAGTGTTCTTGCAAACCGTCTAGTGTATTCTGATTTCTGACCTAGTCGCTGGAGAGAAATTAAATTGAGCGGAGGCTCTACATGGCACCAGCCTGGCTAAATTTCTGTAAAGTGCCAGTGGGAGTTCTTTTAAAGAAGGGTTCTCAAACTGTAGGTGAGGGTCCAAAAAAAGGGCACAGAATGTCGTTGTGCCATACAGTTTGCTTGGCTTATTTTATGCCTAAATTAACATTTAACAGATAAAATATGGAGATAGATTTATAAAAACACAATTTAAGTGCCAAAATAAAAATGTAAAATACAAATAAATGTAGAAAATGATTTGGTCTCGATGGTCTGTTGTCTCGGTCTTGTCTCGGTCTTGACCTTTAAAAGTCTTGGTCTTGTCTTGTCGTGGTCTCGGACAGGTCTTGGTCTCGATTGGTGCAGTCTTGACTACAACACTAGTGCATATACTGGTGAATTCCCATTCATTTAGACAGGGCCTGGTCTTATTAACCTGAAGTAGATGCCCCAGTGCACCCAGTTTATAAAAAATAGGCTCTCTTTTAATTTTTGTCAGTAATGGCCACCCCACATCTCAAATTAAACTTTTTACCTTTACCTCTACCTGTTCCTGACTGCATCTCCTTCCTGTGTGTCACCAGGATCTTCGGCTTCCCCAAACACTACACCGACGTGAGGAACATGAACCGGCAGCAGAGGCAGAAGGTCCTGGGCAAAGCCTGGAGCGTGCCCGTCATCCGCCACCTCTTCGCCCCGCTCAAAGACTACTTCGCCTGTGAAGAGCTCCCCCCGTTGGCCACGTCCAGCGCTTCTACCTCCAGCTCCTCCTCCTCCCCGGCATCCCCAGCCACTCCGGAGATCCTCCAGCTTAGATGACGACACCAAACAATGCAATTCTTTTATTATTACTCAATTATAGAAGGTCTAAAGTCAGATTTAACTCTATGCTTTTCTCTATTTTGACAGGATACACAATATACTGTATTTTTAAAACTTTGTTTACATTTTTAGTCTGTTTTAGATCACTTCAGCTTCAGGTTAATTAACTCTCAAAAGCTGGACAGTGCTGTAGACAATGCTGCTAAAACCATGTTCAGATAAATAGGAAAAAGGCTGATTAATCTCATTTAAAGATGTGAATTAATACAGGAATCTCATGCGTTTATGAACATGCTTATTGAGGTTTAATCTACAAGGTTAGCAGGGTTTATACATCCCACAAATGTAAATTTTTATCTTCCTTATCAATTTCACTAAGTGTCACTCCTTATAACCGGTAAATACTAAAAGATTAGGCAGTGGACGCCGGTGACTTGAGGGTGAATCTGATTGAGAACATGTTAAAAACTACACAGACACTTCATCGTTTTAGATGTTTGTGTCTCAGTGCAAAGACTAATTCTAATTTTAAGGCATAAAAATATTAAACTGCCACAAACAGAAGCCCTCTACGTATGAAAACATTTGAGTTATCTTTACCTTACATTTGAATAGGATGTTTATTTTATGTTTTGCATTTAAATAAAAGTGGGCATTGAGCTTTGAGGAAGCCAGAGCGCTGCTGAGCACAGTGTGGAAGATAATTTGTTCCATCAGATTTTGAAATTTAAATACCGCTGAATTTCTCGCTTTTAATTTTTCAACTTGAATTATTTTTATTCTGAATTTTAGTTGCTGAAATTGAAAGTATACCTTTGCGAAATGCTTAAAATCCAATATACATATATATTAAAAAAAAAAAATCACCTTTTAAATATAGATTTACAAGTCATCCAAGTCAACATTCAGGCTGTAAAATTTTCATATCGCTTTTGTTTCTGGCTCTGATATTGTCATATTTTAGTTTTAGGATTCAGACATCGTAATTATGTGGTTGTTGGACGTCCTAACAGCGGAAAACAGCTCGAGAAACGGGCTTTGGAAGTTTGCAAACTCCATAACTGCAAAAGAGAGTTAGATGTGTGTGACTGCAACCTTCAAACTGTTTCCCTTCCAATGGAATTGAAAAATAGTGAAAGGCGAAGGCGATGGGCAGGATTGATCCTCACGAAGGACCAAAAAGGAAACCTTTGGCTGACTAAGAAATTATTCAGAGTTTGCGGCAAACATTTTGTATGTGGAGCACCATCAAAGCAAAATCCTGTTTGTTAATGGAGAGGTGCAGAAGACAAACAGACTGAGCTGCACTTTCTTGTTCTTGTGGTTTTACAGCAACATCACGTCTTGGTCTCTTTGCAGTGGAAGGTGTTTCTTGGTGCCTTTCACTTTGGCGTTGACTTTTTAAATTCGTAACCAAGGTGGAGCGAGGGATCGGGATTTTGCTTTGATGGTGCTCCACATACAAAATGTTCTCTGTAAACTCGGGATGATTTAGGCAGTCAGAGGTTTCCTTTTTTGTCCTTCCTGTGGATCAATCCTGCCCATTGCCTACACCTTTCACTATTTTTCAATTCCGTTGTGAAGGGAAACAGTTTGAACAGAGGTTTGCAGTCACACACATCTGATTCCCTTTTGCAGTTATGGAGTTCGCAAACAAATTTCTCGAGCAGTTTCCCGCTGTTAGGATCCAACAACCACACAATTAACGATGTCTGAATCCCAAAACTAAAATATGACAATATCAGAACCCGAAACAAAAGTGATATGGTTCAAAAAACTTGAAAAGAGAGAGACACATCCCACTGGGAAAACAAACATGGCAGTTTGATGCTCACTTTTTCGGAAAATCCTTCCCAGTATGAATTGCGCAATGGCCGGAAGTCCAAAATTCGTGATGCATGTATAGGAAACAGCCTTTGTCCTCGAGCCAGCCATGATCGATGCTTCTGCCGTGGCATCCTGGATCTTTGCTGTGAATTTTACACTTTTAACTGTTGAATTCGAAGGCTTGAAAATATTTGTGCTAAATATTTAAAAGGTGAAATTGGTATGTTAAATTTGAAACGGCATACTTAAAATTTCAGCAACAAAAATTCTGAATAAAAATAATTCAGCAGTATTTAAATTGTAAATCTGATGGAACAAATGAGCTTACATAACTGAGTCTATTACAGCTTTGTATCCAAAACATAAGAGTTTACTGCAGGAATGTGGAGAGGTCGGGTTTTGCTGCTGCTTGACGCACACTGGACACTTTGTCTCGCCTGCAGTCACGGCCCAAGAGACTTCTGCTCCACTCCCAACGCCTTTCAGTGGAGCCACTAAAGACACTTTGTATTGTCAATGGAAAAAAACTGCATCTTTTGTGTAGTTTTTTTTTTTTTTTTATTTATATGCTGCTACCAACTACCAACCAATCTGTGCCAAATCATGTCATACATATTTACAACAGTATTTAATGTGATTTTTTAATTTCAAAAGTGTTTAAAGGTCTTGTATTATAAGTTTTAGGTTTGTATTAATTTGTTTAGCACAGTTTGTACATAAAGTAATTCAAAGTGCTTTACAGAATAAGAAAGACATTAAAATCACAACACAAACAAATCAAAATGTAAATAATCGTCACAAAATTAGCACTGGAACAGAAAAGAGTGCAGAGTAAAACCAGTTAACTTTGGTTTCTTTTTCCACTCATACATTTTTTTTAATTTTTAAATGTGAAATACCTGATCTTGAGTTTTTTATGATTTTTTTTTTTTTTTAAATCTGAATTAGAGGTAATATAAGACCTTTAAACATCAGTAACATTAAGTAATTTTGAATCATGTCCACTCTGACGTAACTCTACTTTGAGCTTTAATTATTGTTATTATTATAAATTTTTCATCATATCAATTTTTTCAATAAGATGTAAAAAGGAAAGTTACATCCGTCACATTTTTACTCAGTTTTACTGTGTTTTTATTGGTTTGTAAATAGTTGTTTTTGTCGTGAGCTGCTGTGCCACTTTAACTTTGAAAAACCCAAGACCAAAACCTCTGGAGTTGAGTTAAAATGTGCACTGATTTTTAAACAATTGTGCTTTTTTAATTTCGTTTTTTAAAATGGTGCTACGATTTGTAACAGGACAAAAACTTTCTTACCTCTTCGTCATATTTCTTTTTTTTATTTTTATTTGTATGGCTTTGTTTTCTCTGTAATACTGTATTCATTGCTAATACTGAGTAATGCACAGACACTCTTGCACACGAGCCAGCATTTCAGTTCATAATTGTGCATAGATACGTGTGAGAACTGAAGTGTTCTTGAACAAAATAATGTGAAATAAAAAGAAAATCTGTATTTGCATGTGTCCTGGAGCTCATTGGAGATCTCAGATAGTTTACATCAGTGTTAATTTTGATAAGAAAGCATTTACATTCACTCTGTGAGACAAATAATTTTAGTTGAAGTCATGTTTTAGTAGGATTGTGTCTAATCTGAACCAGACACAGGGCAACAAATTCACAGGTTTTTATTTGTACTTACAGATGGGACGAAATATCACCGCAAGATCTTGCAAGACAAAGCTGCCAAAAGATTGTGCACACGAGGAAAATTATCTTGTGATATTTTTTCCTTATATTTTTACATTCACCTTGGATAAAAAAAGGGATTAACTTTGCTAAGTAACTCCTTTTGAGAAGCTGTAATGCCAAAAAGAATAGCTACAATGACAACAAAACTGTAAAATTAAATAAAGGAAAAATAGTGAAGCCTAAACTGTGAACTGAATAGCAATTTTTTTTTTTTTTTTTTTTTTTGTAATTCTTTCTTTTTTTTTTTAAAGTTGTATGAAGAAGACAAATACAATACAGCCTGCGGGTGTGCCTTTGATGCAAAAACAAAGTAATGGGTCAAACAAAGTCCGGTCTCACAGTATTTATACATTCAAGCCACCATTTCCATTTGCTTTCAAATTTGCCTTGTTGCAGTCTTATGCTAAAAGTAATTCTCTCCATCTTAAAAATATCATAAACAATCTCAAACCATTCATCCAGTGTTGGTACTTGTGGATTAAGCCATTTCCTGGTTATAGCTTTCCTAGCAGCCGCACTCAAAATCTGGAACAGGTATTTAGCTTTATACGTCACATTTTCACCCATCAGGAAACCCAAGTACATTGTTTCAAGTTGAAACGGCATGTCAGTACAGAACACAGTTTCTAATGATTTGTGAATTTCTTTCCAAAATGGAACAATATGACACGTCCAAAATATATGGCAATGATTTGTCTCCAGTTCACCGCATTGCCTCCAACAGTTTGAAGATTTGGTGTAGTGTCTTTCCTGGAGCGGTGTTTTAAAGAACCTAACCAAATTCTTCCAACAAAACTCTCTCCATATTATTGAGTTAGAAGTTTTCCATTGTATCTTGCAGAAGTCTTCCCAATCCTGATCAGACATGAATAGCACATTTTATTTATTAAAAATGTTATTAAAAGTCTTGTTCTCGTGGACTGAATCTCATGACATGTCTCATCTCATAGGAATTGTCTCATCCCGTCTGTGCTATTTACGCAATTATATGCTAAACATTGACAATTAAATGTTTGTAAAGACATTTTAAACCAAGCCAATTTCTCTATGGAAATGTTTTGGGGATTAAATGGACCATCTTTGAAGTGCTAATAAGAGTAAAATTATTGAAATGAGCTTTTAGTAACATTTCATAGCAAACTAAGGTAAAAACTGATTAGAAACTGTATTTAATTTGCTTGTAGAGTAAACTAATGAAAATTATTAGGGACATGTTGGTCGTCTCTAATTCGAAGAAATATGTTGTAAAACTGGGGTGGTTTTATTGGATCTCTGCAACTGTAAACTGAAAAACGTAAGGTCTCTTATTTTGACAGGGCAATGTGAATTGATATAGACCAGGATTATTTTCACAGAAGAGAAGTCCTGAGGGCAAATTTGAGGAAAAGTTAATAAATAATTTTTTATATATATAATTTGAGGATGCTGATTCTGATTTTGTTTACCATGCTGGATTTTGAGCGCTAAGCAGAGGTGGGGACTTGCAAATTGTGACTTGGACTCGAGTCAGACTTGAGTCACTATTTTTAGGATTTGAGACTTGACTTGATAAAATGGACTAAGACTTGGAACTCGACTTGGACTTGAAGGTCAGCGACTTGGGACTTGACTCAGACTTGGAGCCTGTGATTTGAGAAGCACTTTTAACTCTGAATTCTTTCTATTGTGACTGTAATGATTCACTCTAAGACCTTGTCAAGACATTTAAAAAGAAAAAAAAATTACTAAATTAATATCTACAACTTTGATATACTCATATAAATACTTATCTATAAATATACCATGGCTTTTAAGTACAATTTATCTTAAAATTCATATAAATTGCAGAAATTGAAGCTATATTTGGTACTTTGGTTTAAAAACTTAAAATGACTTGAAGCTCAAAGCAGACAACTTGGACTTGACTTGGACTTATGGACCAGTGACTCAAGACTCGACTTGGACTTGCCTGTATTTGACATGGGACTTGACTCGGACTTGAGGTCAAAGACTTGAGACCTAAGCCTTCTAATTTGCATATTAATATACATATTAATATGGCACTTGATTGTAAATTTTCCATTCAAATAAAGGGAACTTTATTTAATCTTATTTATTTATTTGATTTTCCTGGCTATGATATTATGTCAGTCTTAAAACTTAGCTTGGCAAACAAAATATTTGGAATCAGCATGCTCAAATGATAGAAAATAGCATGTTTGCGGTATTTTCCCCAAATCTGCCCTCAGGACTTTTTCTGAAAATGTTTTTTAAAACATATTCTCAGTCTAATTGGCGTCACTGTCGATTTAAGCTGCTGCAAGCTCATTTCGATAGAACACCGGCAGTTTTGCGTCTCATATATTCCTGTGTATTTTGACACACGTAAATGTATATGTAAAAGTCTTTTTCAGTATGAAGAGATAGTTTCAGTGGGGATGGGAGAGAATTCCAGTGTCTTTGGGCCTACAGGGCTACTCATAGTCCCCCCCCATGCAGATGTGGATCCGCCTTTACCGGCCTTTAAACTCATGGACAGACAAGATCCACGCAGACGATCCAAAACACCGGCGATTAACCGAGGGGAACCGTAAGTCGCGCGCTCCAACCCAGTTCAGGTGAGTCCAAAAAGTTTAGTACACCTGCGGCCCGGTCATAAACAACGTGAGGGCTTCGTTGAAAAGCACTGAATCAACGTGCACTTTTTTTTTTTCATATTTTAACAACTGGTATTTATTTTTGAGGATGGCGTACAGAGGACAAGGACAGAAGGTGCAGATGCTTACGGTACAGCTCATTAACCTAATTTTCCTGAACCTGCAAAATCTCGCGAATCCAGGTTTGGTTGTATAAATAGAAGAATATGCGGATAGGAAGATGCAGACAGAAAGCAACTGGGGAGGATCACGTTGACAGGAGACAACATTACCGTACTCCAGAACGTGTAACCTGGAGTGATTCTTTTTTTTTTTTTTTTTTTTTTTTTTTTTTTTTTTTTTTTGTATATGACATGAATATAATATTTTCACACTGTGTTATGAAAATAAATGTAATAAAAAAAAAAAAAAAATAATAATAATAATAATAATAAATAAATATATACCATACCATATACTAGCTGCTCGTTTTAGCACACTTCTAAGTTTTGTATAGTCAAATATTACAGCAATCATGAATAAAACAGGGGGCTCCAGTTAGGCCTCTTGATTAAAGGCATAATATGAACCGAATAAACTCCAAACTATCTTAATTTTATGTGGTTTAAAAAGTTTGAGGTCACAGAAGCTAACGTGCTAACTTGAGCTAACCGAGTGTTTGGAGTTAAGGCCGGGGAGAGCCCACAAACTTTTGATCCACAAGGGAAATTATTTGGACACAGTAGCTCACACATCACAATATAATAATATAGTAACAAAGAGTAAAAAATATAAATGGTAATCAAAAATTAATTATTAAATAAGCAGGAAAAATAGCAAGATGCAGGTGTCAAATAAGACATAATTATATAAATATATACTTACAAATCAAAATAAAATAGAAAAATACGTAATAAAATATAAATAAATATATAGTGTAGTAGGGTGTTGTGTAATAGGGTGACCAGACGTCCCTATTTACCTGGTGTAGCGGCCGTAGTGACAGTCCCAGTTTTGAGCCCTGTGTCCCCTGTCCCAGCGGATTTATCCAAAACCAGTGATTTGTCCTAGTTTTATACAAGAAATGTCCCAGATGTCCCTGTTTTTGACCAATTTGATCCCTGCCAAATTGTAATTTGTTTAGCTAAAACACAAACAATCTGATTAAAAATGACGAAAACACAAAGAAAATACTGGCTCATGTGTTCATCATGCATGGTTTCTGTGTAACAATTTTCATTAATTACACACTTGTTTCACAATTTTATTATTACCAGCCACCAAAAAAACAGGGATGTCCCAGTTTATTTTGAAATTCTGGTCACCCTATACTAACGGACTGACTCAGTAGGGATTTTGACCTTATATAAATGAAAGGTGATCTGTTTGAAGAGTGTTTTTAAATGGCCTAAATCGTGTTTACTTTGAGATTTGTGGTTCACTATTGCGGCTGCACGTTTAGCAGTAAAATCACTGAATTGACAAAACCATACTTCCTTTAACAGGCCATTTTTTGATGGTAATGTTGTTTTGAGTAAGTTTCTAACTTTACTTGATGCAAGGTCTAAGTATTCCCACATATCTAATAGCTTGTGTGGTCATACTGGGTTGTCAAAGCCTGATCCTGTCACATCTCAGAGGCTCAGCAGGGCCGGGCCTGGTTAGTACTTGGATGGGAGACCACTGGGAAAATCAAGGGGAAAAATGTCTTTGTGTCCTCAGGCAAGACACTTCACCCACATTGATAGTATGAAAGTGATGATGGTGGTCGGAGGAGCCAATGGCGCAGATTGGCAGCCACGCTTCTGTTAGTCTGCCCCAGGACAGCTGGGGCATGTCTGTGAAAGGAGCTATATAAATAAAAAAAAACTTACTTACTTACTGATGCTCTAAATATCTTTAATAATTAATGATTTTTTAAAATGGATAATAATTTTCGTCCTATTATTCCAGTAGTGGAAATAGCACTGAAAATGCTAATATGTCCCGTCACGTAGATACAGACTGAGATGCAGACTGAGACGTAGATACTGTAAACAAGTAGTGTGTTAGTTTCAGAGCAGTTTCAGTGCAGTTAGCTCCTCCCTCCCTTCAGGCACATATAAGGAAGTGCCCATCAGCGTCGGATTCTGACCAAAACTGAAGAAGCAGCTTGGATGAGCTGCAAAACATTTTCGACAAATAAACTTTTGTCCAAGCTGACTTTCTCCTTTGCCTTTACATATTTACTTTAGTCTGTGTTAAACCAGTTTCTCTTTTGTATTCACAGGGGACTGAAAATGGCTGTGAACGTGTTCTCCACCTCCGTGACCACTGAAAACCTGAGCCGCCATGACATGCTGGAGTGGATCAACATGTCTCTGCAAATGAACTTAACCAATATAGAACAGCTGTGCACAGGTAGCTCACTTTAAAAAAAATAAATTTTCCCTCATCAAAAACATGCCTGAAGAGGTTTTACATTTCATCCTTGCACGTTTTTATGCAACGTGACAAACCAGATTCAGTGTGCAGTAGTTTCATTAGTGGGATGCATGCTGATTGTGTTGTGTCTGAAGGTGGAGTGACTTGGCGCTGAGAGCAAAGACATCTGTATCTGTGTGATTAGCTTTGTCTTATGATGTTTTTGGTAAAAGGAAATAAATTCAGATTTCAGTCTCTGCACTGATATCTGTTGATATTTGGTGTCAGCAGATACTTAAAGCCCGTAGTGTCTGAATCAATACCAGAACTGAAGAAGCTGGAACTCTGCATTCTACTCATAGATATGGACATGGAGCTCGCCTTCTTGTTCCAAATAGGAAATGAGCATGGGCGGGCTTCTGGCTCCAATTGATTTGACATTGAACATTTGTCGCTCCTCTCTCTGTAACTGCTGCTATTAGCCTCATTATTTTGGTCTTAAAATATTCATATTCACCTGCTCTACATAGTCCTGGTGTTTTTTATTTTGCTATGTGTCCATAAATCAATTCCTATTCCAAATATGAAACTCGACTCCAAATTTGCTCATATAACTGCCAGCCTTGGTGAGCTTCATTTGACTGAAGCTGAACGTTATGGTGACGTCAAACTCCCTTAGTCCACTTCTTCCTACAGTCTGTGGTTCTTACTGATATGGGCAAATATCAGTTATAAGACAAATATTGGTAATGGTATCGTTATTCAAAAAATATAAAAAGGGACAGTTATTAGAAAAAGAACAGAGGAAGTGCAGAATATATTTCAATATTTTTAATTGGCCTACCTTTGCTTATGTATTTCCAGGCCTCTGCTGACTTGTCTTGTCTGATCTTAGGTGCTGTCTATTGCCAATTCGTGGACATGCTGTTCGAGAACTGTATAGCTTTGAAAAAAGTCAACTTCACCACCAAACTGGAGCACGAGAGCATCCAGAACTTCAAGCTTTTGCAAGCTGCCTTTAAAAAGTGCGGGATAGACAAGGTAAACAACCCTAACCTCTAACCCTAACTCTAATACTGCCCAGAGACTTAAAGATGCACAAATGTAACTTTTCCTTTGGGGGTCCAGCACCTTCTTGTTTTTTTTATGATTGAAGAGTGTTTTAATTGTGTTTAATTTGGGCCTTGTGGTTGACATTGAATTGACAAAACCATACTTTAACAGGACTTTTTTTTTGTTGCATCTGTTGTTTTGAGTTAGTTTGTAACTTTTACTTGATGCAATTCTTCTAAGCATTCTCAAACATCTAATAACAGGCCATACCACTTTGTCAAAGCCTGATCTCATCAGATCTCAGAAACTCAGCAGGGATGGGTCTGGTTAGTACTTGGATGGGAGACCACTGGGAAAAAGTGGCCACAGTGGGGCACCAGTCGCAAAAACAGTTGTTATTTCCTTAGGCAAGGCACTTCACATTGCCTTGTATGAAAATGGTGTGAGCGGGAATGATGGTGCTGGTCGGAGAGGCCGATGGTGCAGATTGGCAGCCGTGTCTCCATCTGTGTGCCCCAGGGCAGCTGTGGCTACAATAGCAACTTACAACCATCAATTATGGAGTGAATAATGAACCATAAGTGTCTTTATGACATACGTCTGTGAAAACCACTATATAAATAAAAAACACTTGCCTAATAATTGTGCATACAGTATATGATTCCAAAGCAGTTGACTGTGATTGGTCACTTTAAATGTATTTCTATAAAATCTATTTCAAGCAAATAGAACCATATAACTCCATAAAATGTTGATAGAGTGTACAGTAGGCATCCAGGAACAAAAATACGTGAATGACTCAGTTTTGATAAAAGATGTCAGAACTTTAATTCTAATGAGACGATTTGTATATTTTGACATGTAATTTGTTTTCTTTTGACTTTATAGTCTGCATTTAAATGATTCGAAGTCCTGTCCCTTTCTTCATTTCTTCCCTCAGAACATCCCGGTGGACAAACTGGTGAAGGGCAAGTTCCAGGACAACTTTGAGTTTGTGCAATGGTTCAAGAAGTTCTTCGATGCCAACTACGGTGGACAAGAATACGACGCCGTTGCTGCACGCCGAGGCCAGAATCTAGGTACACTATTCTGCTTTTCTGTCCAGCTGTCTAAATTATCGGCAAGTGACAATGCAGGCACCTAATAGAATATAAAACTGTGAAGGGCTTGCCTGTAGAGTGACTTAAAGCTCCTGATGGTGTATCACTCTTATTCATTTATGTTCTACGGTGGATGTCTGTTTGGGTTTCTGTTGCTTTCTTGTCTTGTCTTTGTATTTCATCCCTGTTCCAAGACAAATTTCACCCTTGGGAGACAATAAAGGATTATTTTGGGGATTTCTTCATTTGGAAGGTTAATCTTGGTTTCATGTCTTAGGTGCTCCCAAACTGCCTGTTGCCAAAGGAGCCTCCAAAAAGCCGGGGTCCAGAAAACCAACGGCAGAATCACAAGAACAGCAGGAATTACTGGCTGAGGTCAGTACATGGAAACTGGGAGAGAAAAATCGCACATCTAATTACAATTAGAAAAAAAAACATTGTTAGTATTTGTAGGAGCCATATGTGGGTTTTCTATTGTTTCTCTTGCGTGACTTATGTGCAAGCACTTTAGTTCTGTGGGTGTTGTGTGGCCTGTATGTTGCCCGTATTTTAACAGGAAAGATTTGCACAAAGAAGGAATAGATGCATGACTATGGATCACAGCAGCTTTAAAGTGCATGCTCGCATGCGTATGCCTACCATCTTAAGCAGTTATCATCTACACAGAGGCGGCGATACCATTGGGCAAAAGTAGGTGGCTGCTTAGGGCCCCTAAACCTAGAGGGGCCCCCAACCAATTGCCCTCAGTGCCACTAATGGCCGAGGCCTCAGAGCAATTTCATTTTCTCTTAATATGACATTAAATGAGAGTAGTTTACCGTATTTTCCGCACCATAGGGCGTGCTCTTAACCCTCCAACCCCATCAAAACACGACTGCGCGCCCCACAATCCAGAGCGCCCTATGCACGAATCCACTCTGGTGTCCCAGCACGACTTCAGTCAACTACAAAGTTGCACCACCCACAGCGCACGGAAACACACACGGAGCAGACAGCGACACACAGCGAAAAACACCCACAGCCACACTCATCACTCCACGCCGACGAGGAACGGAACGGAGGAACAAACCAAAAAAGCGAGTCCAATGTGCCACTTCTAGACACAACTGAACAACTGAGTCACTGCGAACACACCGACAATCCACCAACAATAGCGTCACATGACTGAACCCAGTCATGAACCCAGCAAATCAGGAAGGCGGAAGTCACAGTGACGTCAGCGTATCAGTGTTTTCAGGCATCCACACAGTGCCGGGTCCGATCCCTACTCAGATGAATTCGTGGGAGCTGGCGGCACCAGATCGTTCCGTCTCTAGAGCCGTTTTCCATCGGATTATTGTGGACGAACACTATAACGAAAACTATAACTATAACAACGAAAAACGACTTGAATATGTACTAGTGTGGATAGGGCCTAAGACAAGTTTCCAATCTGCTATAATTCAAATAAATAGAGATGTGAATGCGTCAAGAATAATGGGGAAAACCAGACACTAAGTATATTAAAAAAACTAAACAAAACAAAAAAATGGTGCATTACAAATTGCTAACTCCGCCACTGCATCTAGTTTTGTATTTGTTCTGAGTTATGTGTCCACAGTGTTTTACCCCGTGTCTTAGCCTGCCACGGCCCATGGGATAAGCTTTAGGTTACGTACGCCGCAATATTATTATTATTTTTATAAGAAAGTAAGTAAGTTTTTACTTTATAAAGTGCTTTTCACAGACGTATGTCACAAAAACTCTTTACAGTTCATTGTTCATTCACTCACTGACTCGTAGTTTATGTTTAGTCTGAACCATCTCTCATCCTCATGAAACAGACTATGACAATACTTTTTCCTTTTCTAGATTAGTCAGTTCAAAGCCGACATCCCCTTCTTGGAGATGGAGATAAATTTTTACTTTAATAAACTGAAAACCATCGAGACTCTGTGTAAGGAGCACGGGGAGGACGACCCCGTGCTGACGAACATCATCGATGTCCTCTACAAAACAGAGGTAAGTGCACTGATAAACACTTGGCTACAGGTTCACTCATGGACAGGTTCAGTGGTGGACGGTAAAATAGACTGTGTAAATGGACTTTGTTAAACCGCTAACCGCCATGCTCTAAACCGGAAGTGAGCATTGAGGCACTTCTGGCTCAATCCACTGTTTCCAATTCACTTTACATTGAGAAATTGTCACCCCTCTCTCTATTTATTTATTATTTTATGTATTTATTTATTTGAAAAGGGACAATGCACATTAATCAACATCAAAACAATGTAAATGTGCCAGAGTTCGCTGATAAGAGCTAATTTGCATCGGTCGTCCCTTTGCCAGATGTCAAAAAGGCATCATCCTAAAACAAAATACACTTAAAAGTTACACATCAAAAATTACACAAATGTACAATAAGATTGCAAAAATACAATAAGAGTTTTAGTGTTTACACATTTGCGTTTTTAAAAGCCACTTTTTAGCATTCTTTTTAAAAGCAGAGAATGAGGGAGATGTTCTGACGACTTCAGGCACAGAGTTCCACTGATGGGACGCTCTGATGAAAGAGAAAACAGACCAAATACAGCTTTTCTATGAGGAATAATGCAGTCTTCCCTCACTGCTCCTCTGGTCACTCTGTCCTCAGAGTAGATTTAAAATTAACAAAGTCGTTCAGCGAAGGGGGAGCCGAGTCATGTTTAATCTTGTACATTAGACAGATATTTTTAAATTTAATAAGATTGTCCCAGGTCATTAATTTGTATTTCTGCAAAATGTGACAATGGTGGTATCTGTAGTGTTTTTTGTCAAGTGTTTTTAGAGCTTGTTTATAGAGTGATTCAATGGGTGTGACTTTCTCCGTCCTGAGCTTTTGACCTTCTCTTACCTGAGCGTTTGATTTTCTCTGTCCTGAATGTTTGGCCTTCACTGTCTTGAGAGTTTAACCTTCTCTGTCCTGAGAGTTCAACCTTCTCTGACCTGAGTGTTTGACCTTGTCTGTCCTGAGCGTTTGACGTTCTCTGTGCCTTTGACCTTCTCTGTTTTGAGTGTTTGACTTTCTCTGTCCTGAGCATTTGACCTTGTCTGTCCTGAGCCTTTAACCTTCACTCACCTGAGCCTTTTGACCTTCTCTGATCTGAGAGTTTGACCTTCTCTGACCTGAGAGTTTGACCTTCTCTGACCTGAGAGTTTGACCTTCTCTGACCGGACAGTTTGACCTTCCTGTTCTGAAAATTTGACCTTCTCTGTCCTGCGCCTTTAACCTTCTCTATCTTGAGCGTTTGACCTTCACTGTCCTGAACCTTTGACCTTCTCCGTCCTGAGCAGTTGACCTTCTCTGTGCCTTTGACCTTCTCTGTCCCGTGTCTGAACGTGGTAGAAGCCGCCGCAGACTGTTAACAGCTGCTAGAGCCCTGTTAAATTCCTGTTCAGTAACGACACTGTAGAGGTCCATGCTTCGCTCTGCAGACTGAGCGTGTGCTGGAAAATCATGTCTCAGTTTCACAATGCATGACTAATACACGTTTTTAAAAGCAGAAGAAGTTTAGTTCAATGTTTGGACCACTAAATGAAACTTAAAGTAAACTAAATAGAATGTTTTTTCTTTTTATATCCTACTTTCTACATTATTGATGCATACTGAGGACTAAGACCCAACCGATATGGATTAGTTTTGGAGCCGATATGATACCGATATAACAGCTGATATATTTAGTGATGTTAAAATTCACTGTAAATCTTCAACTGATTCTTAGGTGTGACTCTATTAGATTTTAAGATGGGGTTTGTTTAGGCTAAATTTACTGTTATTTTGCCTCTTTATGGTCATATTTTAAGACAGTAGGTCGGCCTAATGGGATTTTTGCCTGACATTCTAGCAGAGGATGACCAGATTTTCAAAATAAAAACTGGCACATCCCTGGTTTGTGGTGGTTGGTAATAAAATTGTGAAACAAGTGCATAATAAAAGGAAATTGTCATGCACTTGGCCCATGTGAGTCAACATAGTCACTTTTGCTTTGTGTTTTGGTCATTTTTAAGCAGCTTTTCTGTATTTTATCTAAACAAATGGCAATTTATGTTTCTCTTTACTATTAGATATCAAATCTGGCATCAAATTTGTCAAAAATAGGGACACAAGGGACATTTCTTCTATCAAACTGGGACAAATCACTGGTTTTGGATAAATCTGCTGGGACAGGGGACACAGGACTCAAAAATGGGACTGTCCAGGGTAAATAGGGACATCTGGACACCCTGTTCTAGCCTGTAAACAAAGTAAAAACTACTGCTCTATACTGCTTTCTTGAACTACAGCTTCTTAAATCGTGCCAGCTTTCAACTCTCTTTCTGTTCAAGCCAAAAGTAAATTCAGGTGGAAAAAATCTCACAAGATAATTTCTCTCATGTGTGCACAGACTTGTGGCAATTTTGTCTCTCGAGATCTTGTCTTGTGGAACGAGATCTTGTCCTATCCCTACAACTACAATATTTACAGTAAAACCTGGAATACCAACATTCAGGTGCCCAAACTGGACACATATTCTCAAGTAAAACCTCTTTCATATTAAACTGACAGTCATTTAAATGTGTACAATCAGTGATTTAAACAACACAACTATTAAAAACAGTATAATAATGTCAACCTCTCAATGTGTATCAAAGGCCAAACTGTCTAAACTAGTATGTTAAAGTATATTTCCTGATTTGCAGTGCTACATATTATAACCACATTCATGTTTGTCTATCTGTGTCCAGGAGGGCTTTATCATACCTGGAGCCGACGGGCAGGAAGAGCCAGAGCCGGAGAAGTTTTAATTCTTAAAACAGCTTTACCTGTTAAGCCCTAAGTCCTTGTTTGGTTAAATCCTCGGGAAAGGAAAAGTTCATATAAACTGAGAGTTTTCTCAGCTTGTACATGGCCCACATGGATGATCTTGGTGTCTTAGTGCTTTCTGTCTAGTGTTAAATAATGACTTTATAATGCTAGACCCAAACACAACTCTTTAATTCTGCCAGACAAAAAATATAAAATTAAAACTGAAAATTGCCTTTTAAACTTTACATGTACCTTCTGGGACTTGTACAACATGAGATCATCTCTTATGCAAAATTTGGTGCAGATAAAATTAAATATTTACATTTTACACTGTTTATAGTGAGAAAAATTCCAGGTGTCCTGAGCCAATCTGATGCCCGTGTACCACCCATGTGCCAATTGGCCCCATCAGACTTTGTCAGAATAAATAATTCTTTGAGAAAAATGCAAATTTTGACACACAAGGCCAGTAAATAAAACATTTTCAAACAATTAATGTCTCAACCTGACCCATAATAAAGCTGGTTTTGAGTTGTGTCAAACAATAAAAACGTATAATTCATTAATTGCGTTATAATATTGTTAATTCTCAAATTTAGTTTTTTTTTGTGTGTGTGCAAATATAGGTAGATAAACTAATGAGGGGGTTCTGTTTATTTCTGTTTATTTGATATAGTAATCATGACATGTCAGGTGAAAGTTACAGTAAAATGTTTTTGTCTTGGACTAGAGGTGGGAGATGTATGGGGAAAAAAAATGTAGTATGAAGTAGAAGTAGAAGGTATGAAAACCTAGAATATCAAATATATTGTCTATGATTACAACTGATTAAAATGTGACAAAAAAGAGCTGGTTAAAAACTCAAATAAAAGAAAAATCATGTAAGAAGATATTTCTACATTTCTGTGGTTACAGCAGAGCTAAGTTAACCTTGCCAGCAAGATGGATTCTCTCAAGTTCACAAACTTGAGAATCCATCTTGTTAGATTCAGCACTGTGGATTTATCCAGCACCAAACAAACACAAACACACGTGCAGAAGGTGAGCTCTTTGTGCACTGGGCAAGTAAGATGTCTGTGCTTTTCTCTCCACTGGATTTAACTTAAGTTTGATTTTTCAGCTGTTGTGACACATCGTCCAATCAACATGAGCAATCACTTTCTGTGAGAACTGTTCCAGATTAAAGTTCAGAGCTCCATTCAGAGATACGCATGTAAAACAGAATCTGTGTGAGCCAGGCTAGAACGAAGTAACTTTCAGTAAAAGAGCTCCCCCTGCAGCTTCCTTATGAGTATATGCTGTCAGGGAATAAACTCAAAGATCACTGTTACAGGCTTGTCAAAGGCTTGCAAAGTGCTTCACTGTTCTTATTATTCATTCACTCCACTTGTATTGATGGTAAGTTACTACAGTAGCCACAGCTGCTCAGGGGCAGACCGACAGAAGCGATGCTGCCAGTCTGCTCCATCGGCCCCTCCGACCAACACTCTGACCTTCTGGTTGGGGCACCACTGCTTTAACCACTGAACCACTATAGCATGATTGAAATAATTAATGAAAATAAGACAGTATAATCACATACAAAAACGTATCTCATTGCCAAATATAAGGAAAAGCAGAGCCTTTTCATTTTTTTTCATTTTTGTCAATATTTTGACAAAAATATTTTGACAAAAATCTCAGGCCAAACTCTGATCCTGACTGCATCTCCTTCCTGTTTGTCACCAGGATCTTTGGCTTCCACAAACACTACAGCAACGTAAGGACCATGAACCAGCAGCAGAGGCAGAAGGTCCTGGGCAAAGCCTGGTGTGTGCCCCTTATCTGCTACTCCACCAAAATATGAGCATATTCGTGGAGGTGCATCCTGGTGGAGGTCTGTGGGGATGGGTCCGGACAGTTGGAGAGCGACACTGCTTACTGGTTTCAGTCAACCAGATTTTTAAATTCTATTTTATGGGACATGTCTAGACTTGCTATTGAATGTTGAGTTTTTATGGTTTGGTTTGAGGCTTTGGGATTGAAAAGTGGAATTTATCTAGTCTCTACTTGTCTGTTTCATTCAACAACAGTCATCAGTTTATATTATAAGTTTTAATCAGCTAAATAGAACATTAGATTAGATTAGTTTCAACTTTATTGTGATTACACATGTATAAATACAAGGTAATGCAATGTGGTTTAGCATCTAACCAGAAATGCAAGAAGCAGCAAGTGTACAGAATGTGGAGTATGTACAATATAGACAATATACAATATATTACAGTGTAGATTGTAGTGAATATAAACAAATAAATATGGCAGTATGAACATGAAGGAAATAGGTATAATATACATGGAGGATATAGCCCCCCTGGGGCCTCCTTCTGAAGCAACATGTCCAGAACACCTCCCAAGGGAGGCACCCAGGAGGTAGATGCCCGAGCCACTTCAGTTGGCTCCTCTCGAAGTGAAGGAGCAACGGCTCTACTCCGAGCTCCTCTCATGTGACTGAGCTCCTCACCCTATTTCTAAGGGAGCGCCCAGCCACCCTGTGAAGGAAATTCATTTCGACCGCTTGTATCTGTGATCTTGTCCTTTTGGGCATTAACCAAAGCTCATGACCATAGGTGAGGGGAGGAACGTAGATTGACTGGTAAATTGAGAGCTTTGCCTTATGGCTTAGCTCCTTCAGGCAGCTTTCCCTCGGAAGGTGGGTGGAGAGTTCTGCCAAGTGGAGGAGTTCAAGGGAGGATGGAGCACTGTAAATAAATAAATATAAAGTTATGTATCAGATGTACATAACATCATCATCAGATGAACATAACAAATAAATATATAATACAGCAAATATAACATAACTAAACAACAATGAATTGTAAAATAATAATAATAATATTTTTCTTTTTTGCCTGACATCACGTCTTGACGCTACCCCTTTATTTTTTGACGTCAGCGCGTCGCTCCTTCCGCTGCCGGTGACCGATCGTGAAGTGCCAAAAAAGAAGAAGACGCCAAAAAGCAGAAGTTTCAAAATTACCGACAGCGTTTAGTTGCCTTTTGCACTGTAATCGAAAACCCTTTAAAACACGACACCTAGACTAACAGCAAGTCGCGCCATCCAACACATTTCAGGTAAGTTTTAGAAGAAAAAGCTCTAACCTACTTCTGTACCGGCATGGGAAGTGGCGGTTAGCTCGCCCGGTCATGTTAGCCGCTCGTTTTAGCTCACGTAAAAGTTTAGTATCGTCAGAAATTACAGCGATCATGAATAAAACAAGGGTTCAAGTTAGGCCTCGTGATTAAAAGCATCGTTTGAGCCTTTTAAACTCCGATCTGTGTTAATTCTACGTGGTTTAAAAAGTTTGAGGCCACGGGAGCTAACGTGCTAACTGGAGCTAGCCGAGTGTTTTGTAGTCCAGGGCGGGGAGAGTCCACATTCCCCGGGAGACTAACGGATTACAAAGAGGCTACGGGAGTGACTCATTTGGGATTTCAGACTCTACATAAACGAATGGTGATCTGTTTGAAGAGAGTTTTAAATGGCCTAAATCGTGTTTACTTTGGGCCTTGTGGTTCAATGTTGCGGCTGCGCATTTAGCAGGAAAATCAAACCATACTTCCTTTAACAAGACATTTTCTAATATCCGTTGTTTTGAGTTACTTTCTAACGTTTTTACTTGATGCAATTCTCTAACATCTTAAAACAGGCCCATTAAAGCTCTAAATATCTTTAATAATTAATCATTGTTTAAAATGGATGATAATTTTCGTCCTATTGTGGAAAGAGTATTTAAATTCTCAAGTATAAGTGCAGTTACTTTTCTAGAATTGTACTCAGTTGCAAGTACTTATGCTGCTGATTGTGTACTAGTAAAAAGTACACTTAGACTTAAAATTTATTGGACACAGGAGCTCACTCATCACAGTATAATCAGTGTTGGGAAGGTTACTTTTAAAATATATTCCCGCACAGATTACAGATTACATATACCAAAATGTAGTTTGTAATGGAATCCTTTAAATTACTTAAAGTGAGTAACGTAATCTGAATACTTTGGATTACTTGATTTGCTGTAGAGAAGCAAAGACGAGGAAATCTTCACATAAGATGTTTTGTCTGATAAAAAGAAATGAAAAGCCCAGACTTCACTGATCCAAATTAAAAATATTATTGATAGAGGAGGAGGTGCACAGCATGATTTAGTCCTGTTAAATCCTGGTTTTAGTCCTGGTTTTAGTCCTGGTATAGCCCAAAATGTGAAAACAGGAAAATACCGCCGTTTAATCCATTTATTTCAACAAAGTAACTGTAATCCAATTACCACTGATTGAAACAGTAACTGTAACTGAAAACAGTTACTCATAATTTGTACTCTGATTACATAACTCCGGTACATGTAATCTGTTACGCCCCAACACTGAATATAATATAATATAATATAATAACAGAGATTAAAAATATAAATGGTAATAATAAATTCTAAATAAGTAGGAAAAAGATGGTAAGAGACCAGTGTCAAATAAGATATAATTATATAAATGTATATCTACAAGTCAAAATAAAATGGAAAAATAAGTACTAAAAAATAAAATCTCAGCTAATATACAAGAGGTTATAAGAAGAAAGTGCAACAATGATCTGATGATTGACAGGACGTATGAGAATTTCTTCTTTACTAGTTACTTTTTAACATGTTAGAACAATTAGGACTTGGGTTTATTAAAACACAATATATTGAGACATTTACAGCACTCGGTAACTTCTATAATTTACAAGTACATGTTAATTATACACTATTGTACAAGTACAGGCTTAAAAATCCACCAAAAGTAGAATTCACCCCAAAATACTCTTATAGTAACCTGAGTATTTGTAATTAGTTACTTTTCACCCTTGCTGCTCTTACTGCTCTGCTCAACAATGACGTTCAGTTTGAGCTAGAATGTGATTGTGTCAAACACTTGGAGATACGGGCAAGACTGTGTCTCACTCTGGGTCTGCTCAGCGTGACCTCATCACAGCTGTCTGGCTCCTGATGAATAATGAACACGTGAAGGGATTGTAACAATTTCACGCTAAATATTATCAGATGTACCAAACCTAACAGTAATTATCGCGTCACCACTTTTTATCTTTAGGCCTAGAGGTGTGGTAATAAAAGGGTTGGATATTTTATGTCTGAAAAGGGTAAAAGAGTATTATTTTTTGTAAAGCTGAGTAATTTTCAAAAGCTCACCTGTTGTAGTACCAGCCAAGTCAACTCTTTATGGTCCGATGTATTACAATCTATTAAATTAAAACTATTTAAAGCATCTCATTTCTCATTTAATTCAGAACAAAAAATTACTAACTTCTTTAACCTGACATGAATAAGAGTTTGGAGCTTTGATTTTTGATTCTGCTGAAATCTGTGCTGTTTTTTTTTTCCCCTCACTTTTTTACATGTAAATTGCCATATTTGTTTAGACATGTGCGGGCCATTTGAGTTAATTTGCCCGCCTCGGCGATAGGATGTTTCCAGACCCACTCATGTTCGTAGAGTTTTGTCAAAGTGTGTGGTTCTGTAACTATAAGGTATTAATGCAGCTCCCAGAAGTTATTTCTGCTCAAACAAAACTTTACATATTTACTTTAGTCGGGTGTCCATGTTAAACCGGTTTTTCTTTTGTATTCACAGGGGACCGATAATGGCTGTGAACGTTTACTCCACCTCTGTGACCAGTGAAAACCTGAGCCGCCATGACATGCTGGAGTGGATCAACACATCTCTGCAGATGAACTTAACCAAGATAGAACAGCTGTGCACAGGTAACTACTCTTATTTTAAGCTTTCTAACATGTTATAAGGTTCCCTCATCAAAAACATGCCTGAAGAGGTTTTTCATGCAATGTGACAAACCTGATTCAGTGTGCAGTAGTTTGATTAGCGGGATGCATCCTGATTGTGTTGTGATAGCGCTCTGAAGGGGGAGTGACTTGGCGCTGAGAGCAAAGATACTGTATCTGTGTGATTAGTTTTGGCATTGAACATTGAACATTTGTCGTCCCTCTCTCTGTAACTGCTGCTGTGAGCCTCATTATTTTGGTCTTAAAATGTTTGTATTAACCCACTCTACCTGGTTCTGGTGTTTTTTTATTTTTTTATTTATTTTGCAATTTTTTCCTTAAATCAATTCCTATTCCAGTCTGTGGTTCTTATTGATATGGGCAAATATCAGTTATCAGCCACCGCAGCAGGACAAATATTGGTAACGGTATCAGTTCAAAAATACAATATGGGACCAATCCTAGAAAAGAACGTCTGTGGTATGTTCCACTCTGCTCAGTAAAATGAACTGAGCCCATGAGAAATGTTGCAGGGCTGTGTGATATTCATTGTGATCTGGACAAAACCAGTGACGTGATCGTTTGTGAACAGGGGACAGGAAAGTGCCGTCATTTTGAAATCCATCAGAAATGTGCTAAAACATGCCTCTATATGACTTACCACTCAGCGTCAGCATCCGTCTGAAGCTTTCGAACTTTAGTTGACTTGTTTTTCACATATAAAATTTGCACCTCTTTTGTTAAAATCAAACTCCTAAACTGGACTATGAAAGCTCGTTTTGATCACAGGCTCCTGAAAATGTGTTGTGTAAATCCATTTTGTATTTTTTGCGAACTTTAAACTATTTTTGACAGTCTTTGCTGATGTGTGCATTGTGTCACCAGGGTAATCATAAGTAGATCTATGTTTTTAAGTATTTCCAGACCTCTGCTAACTTGTCTTGTCTGATCTTAGGTGCTGCCTATTGCCAATTCATGGACATGCTGTTCGAGAACTGTTTGCCTTTGAAAAAAGTCAAATTCGCCGCCAAACTGGAGCACGAGTACATCCACAACTTCAAACTTTTGCAGGTTGCCTTTAAAAAGTGCGGGGTAGACAAGGTAAACAGCACTATGATCACAATATCCACTTAGCTGATAATTGTGCACACAGTCTGATTGGTTCAGGCAGATAGAACATTATAACTATAAAATGACACAGTTTTGATAAAAATGACAGAACTGTTGAGTTGTGCTCTCATTTTGTTACTATTTGTATGTGTTCTATAGAGTCATGATTTGTATTGTATTTCCCAATAGCACGTAAGAATTTTTGGTCACGTGAAAATAAAGTGAAGTGTGCCCGTGGGGAAGAACTTTAATACTAATGGGACGATTTGTATATTTTGACGTGTAATTTTTTTTTTCTTTTTACTTTTTACTCTTCATTTAAATGATTCGAAGTCCTGTCCCTTTCTTCGTCTCTTCCCTCAGAACATCCCGGTGGACAAACTGGTGAAGGGCAAGTTCCAGGACAACTTTGAGTTTGTGCAGTGGTTCAAGAAGTTCTTCGACGCCAACTACAGTGGAAGCGAATACGACGCCATCGCTGCGCGCCAAGGCCAGGACTCTGTCTCCGTCCCGACCCCCGCACCCACACAGAACAAGCCCGTCAAAAAGGCCCTCAGTCAAGGTACGCTCTTCTGCTTTTCTGTTCAGCTGTTTAAATTACAGGCAAGTGACATCCTATTGCATACAGGCTCAGGGAATGTGCAGTCAATACAAAACATAGGTCAAAGGTCAAAGTTAGCTTTAGTGCCAATTTCTTCACATGTACCAGACATACAGAAGGTTTGAAATTACATTGCTCTCTGTCCTAGGTGTAGACAAGACAGGACAAACATTTATGTGCACAGACACAACAAATAACATCATCTCTAACCACTACAGTAACCATAAATAAATAAAGCTAAACACTAGTGTACAGTACAGTGCAGTTCAAGTCAGATCAAGTATTAGCAACAGTAAGATGGTGTAGTGCAGAGAACAAGGCGGTTTCTTATGTGGCTCTAGTGCCAAAGTCATACGGTGTGGAACTGGAACGGAGGCTCCTGTACTTCCTCCCGGAAAGCAGGAGACTGAACAGATTGTGTGCGGGGTGAACTGCATCACTCACAATTGTGATGGTTTTGCGGGTGAGGCGGGTGGCGCTGGTAGCTCTTCGTGGTCAGTGCAGTTTCTACCTCACACAGTGATGCAGCTGGAAAAGATGCTCTCAGTGGTTCCTCTGAGGTCAAGGGAATGTGTAATTATTATTAGAATAAAAAACTGTTAAGGGCTTACCTGTAAAGTGACTTAAAGCTCCTGTTGGTGTATCACTCTTATTTATGTTCTACGGTGGAGGTCTGTTTGAGTTTTTGTTGCTGTGTTGTCTTTGTGTTTTAATCTCTGTCCCAAGACAAATTTCACCCCTGGGAGACAGTAAAGGATTGTTTTATCTTAACCGTGGCTCTGGGATTTCTCCATTTGGAAGGTTAATGTTGGTTTCATGTCTTAGGTGCTCCCAGACCGCCTGTTGCCAAAGTAGCCCCCAAAATGGTTTCCCCCGGGTCCAAAAAACCAACGGCAGAATCACAAGAACAGCAGGAATTACTGAATCAGGTCAGTACATGGAAACTGGGAGAGAAAAATCACACATCTAATTGCCATCAGAAAAAAAAATCATTGTTGTTGTTATTGTTTTTCCTATATATATTTTCTATTTATTCATTCAGTTTATTTAATTTTTTATTTTTTAAATATATTTTATTTTAATAGTGTGTAATCAGAACAAAGCTTTTTTTTATTTGAATAGATTTAATGTTATTCAGATTACATTTTTATTTTGTTATTCACTGATTTTTTTTTTTCATTCATTTATTAATTCATTTTTATTATGATTATTAATAATTTATTATTTTTCTTGCTCTTTTTACCCTTGTGTCGTCCTACTCTGTATGCCCAACAAAATACTGTGCCATCTTACAGAAAAATCGTATAGTTTAGGCATCTACAAACATGTTCCGAAATGCACAGGATTCTTGTATTTTATCTGGTCGTATTTCAGTCTTATTTCAAATGTTGATGCTCCTGGACTCAAGAAAAATCTGCCGGATATGTTGTTTTTGGTGAATATAGTATTTTGAAAAGAATAAATGGTAGCATAATGATCTAAAACATGTTACGTGTCAACGGTTTATCCATAGAAGTAAACTGCCCCCTCTTTAAAATTTTAGTAAATTTTCCAGTGGAGGGTTATTCCTTTGTCTTGAATGTTTAAACCTTTCTGTCTTCATGGAGACCAAACCAGACCAAGTTACAGGTCAGATCTGTGGAGAGGAGACCCCACTCGCAGTCAGAATGCCTGTTTTTCTGGGCATTTTTGAGCTATAAAACCACCTGTAACTGAATAAATGAAAGGTAGTTCTTTTTGTTTTTTATTTGAAACTCGAATCACATTGGGTTAGGGTCAGTTATTTCCTCACTTCCTTCTTCTTGATTCCTCTCCTTGATCCTCCATTTTTCAGATGTCAATCAAATGTGTCATATTAAGGTAACTAAGGAATGAAGGCGTAAACCTGAGGGAAACTTCAGGAGCAAACACCAGATGAAAGAATCAAACTTTGTTGTTCTCAGTGAGGAGTTTATATCCTCTTTCCTCGCTGTGTCTCCTCTGTGGGCAGAACTTCCTCATCCATTTCCTGCAGAATTGAGGAGAGGAATCAAGGAGAAGGAAGCGAGAAAAGAAAAATGAGACGTGACCCTGGTCACTCACTTGTGGAACTGAAAGTCCACGACCAGGATTTTGACTCGTGGTTTATGTTTAGTCTGAACCATCTCCTGTCCTCATGAAACAGGCTGTGACGATACTTTTTCCTTTTCTAGGTGAGTGAACTCAAAGCAACCATCGCCGACATGGAGAAGGAGAGAGACTTTTACTTTAATAAACTGAGGAGCATCGAGATGCTGTGTCAGGAGCAGGGAGAGGACGACCCCACGCTGAGGCAGATCGTCGAAATCCTCTACGCCACAGACGTAAGTGCACTGTTAAACAATAGCCTAGATTCACACGTGGACATACAATAGAAAGTGTGTGTGGAGCAGTGTTCAAAACAAAGAGTAAACTTCTTTTTGGAGAATCTAAACTGATCATACAAGAGCACAGGGATGGGACGAGACACAATTTTCACAAGACGAGATGCACCGTGAGACTGGGTCTGTGAGAACGAGGCAAGATGAGATTTTGACATAATTTGAAATAAATAATTAGGATGTAACACGATCTTGTGCCACAATATTATGCACACAGAAAAATGATCTTGTGAAATTTTTTTCCCAAATGTTCACATTTGGATTGGACAAAAAAGGGTCACGTGTTTGTGAGTTACATCTTACAGTTCCAAAAAGCTAGAATAGAAACACAGCTCTGCGACCTCCAGAGGTAAACGGAGCCCCGCTTCCTCTTCTGTGTAGCTGTCGTCAGACTCAGCATCAGTTCCACTTAGAATTATTCCGGCCTTTCTGAATCCTGACAGGATGGTTTCGGTTGTCACTGAAGTTATTTACTGTATTTTCTGCACTATAGGGCGCTCTGGATTATAAGAAGCACTGTCATTATATGGTCTATTTTCTAACTTTTTTCACAAATAAACCGCACCGGACTTTAAAGGAAACACAACTGTTGGATGGGTTGGTGGGACTTTGTATGGCGTGTTCATGGTGACTCTGGGCTTTGTTCAGTTGTGGAGTGTAGGGAGGGTGCTGTCTGGGACCGCTGGATTGTCGGCGTGTTCGTGGTGACTCAGTTGTGTCTAGAAGTGGCACATTGCACTCGCTTTTTCAGTTCGTTCTTCTGTTCCGTTCCTCGTCGGCGTGGAGTGATGAGTGTGGCTGTGGGTGTTTTTCGCTGTGCGGTCGCTGTGCTCCATGTGTGTTTGCGTGTTCTGTGGGTGGTGCAGCTTTGTAGTTTACTGAAGTTGTGCTGGGACACCCGAGT
Source organism: Boleophthalmus pectinirostris (assembly GCF_026225935.1). Classification (NCBI taxonomy): domain Eukaryota; kingdom Metazoa; phylum Chordata; class Actinopteri; order Gobiiformes; family Gobiidae; genus Boleophthalmus; species Boleophthalmus pectinirostris. The sequence goes on along the minus strand of NW_026571515.1, from coordinate 13,904,629 downwards.
GGATTTGTGTATAGGGTGCTCTGGATTGTGGTGCGCGGCCGTTATTTGATAGGGTTAGAGGCTTAAGAGCGTGTCTAATAGCCCGCAAAAAATGGTAAGTGTTAAATTTTCAGTGGTACAGAAGAAATGGTGCGATCGACTGGAATGATGCAGACAGGACAGAGGCTGTTTCTCTCTTTCAGGAGACATGCGCAGTAGAGCCAAGTGACAGTGGTACAGGAGGAACATTAGCAGCAGATACTGACACTAGAGATGCGCGGATTGCGGTTGCAACCGCGGTATCCGCGGTTAATCCGCGGGTCGGGCGGATGAGGTGACGAAAAATTATATTTTAATTAAATTCGGGCGGGTGGCGGTTTAACTACTAAAAAAAAAAAAAAAAAAGTTCTTGTTAGTATTGTTACCTACATCTGAAAAGACGAGTCTCATTGTCTATGCTTGTAGTATGAAGTGTACGTCATATCCTTAATTAGCCTATTTGACCTCGTTTTTATGTTCTGAAGGTTCAGGTTGTGTCGGGTTATTGATGCCTAAGGTTTACGAGGCACATATTATATGCAGTTTATTTTATTATTTCTAATTTATTTCAGCTGTTTGCCAACACATAAGTGGCTATAGGGACATATTTATTTAGTTATGCTTTTTTTTGTTGTTTCGATATCAGATATATTTTAAAACACGCAGACATTATAGCGTAGACTGCCACTCGGGGTATTTAAAACTTAAAGAAAGACCGATGGAGTGAGGCGATGACTTTGAAATATAATCGGGCAATGGCAGAATGTTCAGAATGTAACAACATCCAACACGAAGGCAAGAAGCTTCAAAAATAGTCTAGTCGGAAAACGTTGTCAATTAATTAGCTGCGCAAGAAAACCAGGTAAGTTTGGGGTTGTTACGGACAATTAAGAATGCGAACATACACGCTGAGCGAATTTTGGAATGAATGAGCTATAGAGTTTGAATTTTTATCGAGGCTGCTTAGTTTGTTTGCTGTATGATTGTTCTAAAATCTAAAATCAATCGGCGGATGGCGGGCGGGTGCGGTTTTGAAAACCTTCGGTGCAAAATGGACAGCGGGCGGATGATGAGTTTTGTGTCGCGGTTGCGGATGAAAAAATAGCCCATCCGCGCATCTCTAACTGACACACAAGACTAGAGCGCCCTCTCGTGGCTGTCAGTGTGATTTTTAATATATTTTAATATATAAGTCGCACCAGAGTATAAGTCACAGGAAGCACCCAAACCATGAAAAGTGTGACTTATAGTCTGAAAAATATGGTAATGCTATATCTGTCCAGCCAGTATAATTTAAATGTGCAACTTTATTTAACACACAGCCAATTTCAGAGTGCTAATATTAAAACACACGACTAAAATGACAAAACGATAAACAGTATAAGATCAAAATAAATAATGCCAACATTTCAAAGTGTCAAAGGCCAAACTGTCTTAAAAACATGAAAAACTGTAAAAGTAACAACTTCTGATTTGCAATGCTACATTATAAATATATTAATGTTTATCTTTCTGTGTCCAGGAGGGTTTCGTCATACCTGGAGCCGACGATCAGGAAGAGCCAGAGCCGGAGGAGTTTTAATTGTAAAAACCCGGTATCAGTTTTTTTACTCTCACCTCAAGTTCTCTTAAGTAAAGACTGTCCCAACGCAATTCAAAAATCCACTCCCGACTAGCGGCCCCAAAACGTCCGCCTGACATACTTCACTCACCTGCCTTCATTTGGAGTTACATTCTCCTTTTACAATCGTACAATACAAGTCTGTTTTTGATTATTATTTTTTTTCAATCGCAAACACTGTGGACGGGGTGGCGGACTCCGGTGTGGTAATGCGTTTAATTCTGTGTGTGTGCGTGTGCGTGTGTGACTGACTGGATTTGTCCCAAGAGAAAAAAAAAGAAAAAAAAAAGTCAAATTGTTTCTCAGCAGAAGTTCATGTTTTGGAAAAGCTGCAGCTGCTGGCATCCCATTCATTCCCTGATGAAATCTGGTTCGTGTAATTTTATACCAGCAGTCAGTTGGAATCGGTTTTAATTATTTAAGACTTGGCAACAATTTCATTCATATTCAAGCTGCGTTTATGCCATTTTTGAATGCGAAAAACTGTACCTCAGTATTTGATTTCCATATACTTTTCTGTCTGAGGGAGGACCTACCACCGTCTCCATGGAGAGTGACTAGAATGTTCCACAGTGTGTCATTAATCTTATCTAGCAGGTCAAGGGTATAAGTTGGGACTGTAGAGCGGCGAGGCTGCTCATGGTAAGAATCAAATACTGTTTTTTGCAATAAAAAGCAATGAATAAATGCAAAATGGATGGGTTTAAAGTGGGGATGCACCGATGCAAAACTGGTATCAGATATCGGGCCTGATATTGAACATTTTGGTGGATTCTGGTGTATAAATTGGTGTAATACAACGGTTGACTGGCCAAAAACGTCTCATAACATTAAACTTGTATTTTTACAAAACTGTAGTTACAAAAGCAAGCCTTTAATAATTATATAGTATCTTTCACAAATAAAAAAGTAAATAAATCACACAGTGCTTTACAGTGCAATGTAACAAACCAAAACAACATTTACAAGAACGGAGGAATTACACAACTTGACTAAAAAGCAAGTGTCTTGAGCAGCTTTTTAAAAGAGTCTATAGCAAGGATCTCCAACCTTTTACATGCTTTGAGTTAATTTTAGAAAACGAAAATGCCGGAGAGCTGCAAATTTTTAGTGATTGCTAGAAATTAAGTGGATATAAGAGGGAAAGCATTAGATGTTGTACAGTTAGATGCCTTTAAAACATTAAACCGTTATCCATTTATTAGTGCAGTGGTAATAATTAATAAAATTTGAGTTATTCAGTATAATATGCAATTCAGAAATCCTTTAGTGAGCTACTTATAACGGGGTGGAGAGCTACAGACGGCGTCACAGAGGGCCAGGGGGCAGGAGGTTACATAATTTTAGGGCCACAACCTGAAAGCACACGTCCCCCCGAGTTTTAAATCGGGTTTTTGGGACCATCAAGAGGCCCTGACCACAAGACCGGAGGACTAGAGGTTGCAACCTGATGTACTTTGTCCATTTAAAACTGTGCAAGTTAAAACTTACAAAAAGTTAGAACTTAACAAAACAAATAAAACAAAAGATAAAATTGGTGTAACGTTTGTTCACCTGTTTGCTCCTGTTAAAGCAAAAACAACAAAACAACATTTGGATCTTTTTAGTTTTGTTTACCATAAACAGTTTGCGTCTAAATGAAATATCGTCATCGTTGACGGAACAGAAAAAGCTGGATCGGTTCATCCCTAGTTTAATGCCATACTGTGGAACATTCTAAAGAAATTACACCTCCGTGGAGACAAACAGTTAGCAGACCTCAACAGAACAGAATATTTACATACTGGTAGTTACAAGTCTGATTCACACACTGATGGTAGTTGTCGTTTTTTAGCAGTGTATTCACTGCCTGATTTTCGTCAAACTCGCACTTAAGTGAAATTGAAAATGAAAGCTTTAGTCTGAGGTGGGTGATTCTTCTTTTAAGGCGTTTGCACTGTCTACACCAGTGGTCCTTAATACTCGCCAATGAACCGAGCTCTGCGGTACACTGTGATCTTTGCCTTGTTCAAACCTAATACTGATGTCCCATTCTCAGCTGTTTACTGCCTTTTGAACAATTTGAAAGTTTCTCTATTAAAAAATGTTATGGACTTTTAGCAGTAAAATATGTTCAGGTGTACACAGCTCTTCTGCAATGGCCTTATTCATAACCTGTTTTCTCTTTTTATTCTATATACTTTGATATTTTGGGCAAATGTTTGTATTGTAACTTTAAAATATGTTAAAATAAACAAGTATTTGGACAAGTGTCATTTTCTTTTTAAATATGTATTACCAAAATTTACACATTTGATATAAAATTGCAGGTGGCTTTAGTTAACTTAGAAAAAGAAAACATTACAATTCTACATTTTTTCAGTTAATTATTTACATCATAACTTCATCATAACACTTTAAACCCTGAAAGCTCTTATATTACGTAAAATTTACTTGCTGTATTACCACATGACATCACAAGGTGGTAGAAAGAACTCAGTCTAAATGTGCAGGGTTTGTGTTTTAAATATGTGTAAATGAAACCAAACGCAACTCCAGGTCTGTTTGTGACAAGGAAACAACAGAAAATAGAGTAAAACTGAGACACAGACACAGTAGGCGATAGAAAAATATCTTAAATTTTGAGACATGAGTTTGAAACTTGTAATTCACTCACAAAATGTAAGGAAAAAAATGTATTACAACTTTTTGATCGTCTAATGTTTCATGCTTATGTTTTTATGTTTAAAATTGGCCAAAATTGACACTTTTTGGGACATTCAAAACAAATTTGAAAAGACCAGGTTTAAATTTCTAGCTTCTTTTTGTTGTCATATTAAATACCGAAATCCCCTCTGTATATTTTTAGTATCTTTAGAGTCTGAGTGACCTGAATATGCCTAAAGATTGTAATTTCACCGCATTTTCTGAGCCAAAACTTTAATAAGATTTGGAATATAATATAAAACAATCCTCCGCTGTAGATTTTGTCAAAATCTTGTTGCATACCTTAAACTTTCGTCGATTTAAGCGCCACTTTTAGGACGCTGCTTTATTAAACTTTTCACATGTGGAACAAAACCCATTAGTACTATAATTGTCCAGCAGATGGCGCCAAAGTCCAAGCACCTGCAGTAATGTTGCTTCTTTTGTTAACACGTTTGTCAACCTATTATATAATTCATTATTCCTTTGTATTGTCATATATTGCCTTTATTATTGTTACCGGCCATGTGAAGCACTTAAGTCAGGTCAAGTTAAATGTACTATAAACCGGAAATTAATGGAACTGATAAATAATAATTATTATTTAGTTATTATTACTCTGTCTACATCAGTGTTTCCCAAACTTTTTTCCTGGGGACCAATATTTTAAAGTCACAAACCTTCACAACCCAAGTCAATAGACATTATATGTACATCAGAAAATAAAGGTGGATTTGACCATTATTGAACATTAATGAGGATATTTTGTTGTTGACTGAGTGATCATAATTAGTAATTAGTATTACTCAAGTTTTAAACTGTGAGGAAAAGTAATTGAACCAGCAATAAAAGGATCCATAAGTCGCCTATTTGGACATTAAATGTAACCCAAATTCATTTTCTTTTCAACATTCAATTGAACCAGCAACACTGGACCAAAATAGTCAATACAATAATTATGTCTCATGTGTCATAACTGTATATTGCAAACCTACATAAGATCATGACAAGGCGACCCCCAAAAAAATCTCTTGCGACCCAATCTTTGGGAAACACTGGTCTACATCTCTAAAACTCAATAATACTAATGTATAAGTTTAATATAATGCTTTTCTGAACACTCAACAACTCTTTTCAGAGCATTATTTATTCACTCCATACCCAGTGGTGGTAACCTACTATCGTAGCCACAGCTGCCCTAGGTCAGATGAACAGAAGCAATGCTGCCAATCTGCGCCATCAGCCCCTCTGACCACCTCCTAGTGTTGTGGCAGTGAATAGACCTCGACGCAGATCCATAAATCAAAAATGATGGCGGCAGAGTGTGATGAGTCGAAGCAGAACTATAACTGGGCCTTAACAACGGGCTCAGACTTGAACTTTAACAGCCACATCAAATCAATAACATCTGCAGCTTTTTACCATCTAAAAAACATCGCAAAAATCAAAGGTTTACTGTCTAAAGCAGATTTGAAGAGACTTATCCATGCGTTTGTCCCCAGCAGATTAGACTGTAATTGTCTGCTCACTGGCCTCTCCAGACGAGCTGTGAGACGCTGCAGAACATCCAGAACGCTGCAGATTGGGTCCTTAATCGAACTAATAAGTACGAGCACATACGTCCTGTGCTCAGGTCTGTGGCTCAGAGACTTTAAAGTGGCTCTGGTTGTACAAGTCTCTCCACGGCTGAGCACCAAAGTCCATCTGTGACATGTTAGTGCCACACGAACCATCTGCACTCTGAGGAGCTCAGGGACCGGCCTCCTGCTGGTGCCCAGAGTCAGGACCAAACACAAGGAGTCAGAGTTTCAGGTTCATGCAGCTAAAACCTGGAACAGTCTTCCTGAACATGTGAGACAGACTCTAGTTTGACTGTTTAAATCCAGGCTCAAGATGGTTCTATTTAGCTCCATGTGACTGAAAGGTTTTCATTCCGCACTCTTCTCTCTCATTTAATGTCTTTCTCATTTGTTATTTTATGATGATTATTTATGTTTTGATTTTCTTGTATTGTGATTTTTTATGTATTTCTTATTGTGTAAAGCACTTTGAATTACTTTGTGTATGAATTGTGCTATACAAATAAACTTGTCTTGCCCTGTGTGTAAAATAAGTGTTTTTCTGTGAAACATGCAGCTGTTTACAGTCGTTTGTCCTTAAATTCTCGTCTGGCTTCAGCCAAACCTCCAACTGCCTCCTGCAGGAACAGGACACGAGAACAGGACATGAGGCTCTGAGCCTGGGAACGTGTCACCTGAGCTTTACCAGGAATTATAAAGACTATTGTTTATTCTGTGGGGACACAGCGTATTTACTTAACTCTCAGTGTACTGGTGTATATATAGATATTTGTTAATCATTTCAGAAAGAGTGGCAACCCTTTATTGATTTTTTACTGTCTGTGTATGTGAGAAGCAGCTCCTAATTCATCTCAGTAAGCTGTTACTGTCTTTGTTTTCACTTTTGTGTGATTCATTGTCATTTTTTTAAACACACAAAATATTGAGCTCACTTTCAATAGTTTTCTCTCAAACTTTTGATCAGTCATCACCTCAATTCACCTCCAAAAAATGCAATTTGAAACCTCACATTGTCCAACTGCAAAGAAAATTGGTGTATGGGTAAATCATAGCGAAGAAAACCAAGATCTCAAATTTTTGCATGATTGGAGCAACGGTTTCCGAGATACTGCAATTTCATTTTTTCACTTTTTTGTGTGGTCGCTGAATTTCAAATTGCATTTACTCATCAACTACTGGTCCGATATCAAAAATGATGGTGTCCCTGGAAAGGAGAAATCATAAGGAACCCAAATAAAAAAGTCACATTTTTGCATTTGAGTACTTTTGAGATGAATGACCTTTTGACTTGTATTTTGACCTTGAAATTGACAATAAGGGACACGCCCGACTTCAGTGACACCAGTAGAAAAAAATGTAGCTCTATATGTCTACTACAACTTCTAAAAAAAATCTGGAGGGGTTTTATCTCACTGGCTGAACTGAGGTAATACAGGAAGTGTTCCACTGTGTTTTTAAACTCCATACACCCTCACTAGAATAATTTGGATGATTTCAGTTCTGGAATTGCCAATCTACACAAAACAAAAGCTAAAAGACACACTGTTAACCTGAAAACTACCACTTCATGACATCATAAGATGAAACTGCATTTTGAGATTTAGAGATGCAGACAGACTAATAATGCAGGATTAGTCAAACATGTGTGAATGAAACAAAACACAACTCCAGGTAAGTTTTTTATGAGGTAACAACATTATAACACGGCTAAAAACTCAGAAGAATCAATTTCACGTAATATGAGGCGTTTACGTTTTCACAGTTGTAATAAAAACGCTTGCATCATAAATCAATAGAAAGTATCACTAAAAAATAGAGACACAAATAAAAAAGACGTTCAAAAATACACACAAAAATATACAAATAAAAAAACTGCAATTAAAACAAAATTCAGCACAAATCTTTATAAAAATCACTACATTTGAAGATCTCAGAATATGCGCAAAATATTTTTATTTTTTACACTTTAAGTACATTTAAAAACACATTGTTCACCCGTACATTACACACTTGAGATGGTTTTTAAAGTACTGTAGTTGAAATTTGAAGGCCTCAGATGTTTTTTCCGGATTCCAAAACTTTTTATACAGTTTTGTGTTTGTGTTTCGCTGGTGTCCGACGTACATGTCACTACAGGTGGTCACCATCAGGGAGCCCAGTCCATCCATGAACCACTCTAACAGTAACAGAGACACAAATGAACATATATTGAACGGATATTGTACTGGTTATGAATAGTGATGTCGAGATGAAGCCCCATGAAACACTGAAGCCTTCCATCTATTTGCTCGACTCGTGAGCCGAAGCTTCAAGGTGCTTCATTTGCTCCACTGCGCCATCAAGTGGCCAAAAAATGTATAACAGGCAGATTAATAATAGAACAATCAACATGATCATCGTGGTTCTGATGGAAAGATTTATACTGAACAAATGAACGATTAAATATTTGAATGTCTGTGATTTCAACATAAATTGTGAATTTATTAACATGGAGTCTGTGTTCATGATTTAATGGTCGGGTTAAAAGAAAAAGTAGACACTTCACCTGATTTTAAAATTTTTTTTTACAAGAAATATATTAAACCAGGGGAAACACTGTGTTGTCAAATTTAGGTATTTAGTAATATTGTTTATTTAATGACGTCATTATTACTATATACTTTATTAGGAGATATCAGCTCAAAATGGTCCCAAACAGGAGAAAATATTATTTTTCTTGCTGGCTCCATCGCAAAAAAAGAATCTCAAATAGAATGTACCAAACTCGTAATAACCCAAAACCATAAAATCTGAGGGGGAATCTGTTGCGTTTCTTTGGCCCTTATGTTTTGAATCACACGCCAAATCCACGAACAACTTCCTGAACCAGTTACATAGACACATCAAGAATCTCGGACTTCTGGTCATTCCGCAATGCATACTGGGAAGGATTTTCTGAAAAACTGAGCATCAAACCGTCATGTTTGATTTTACAGTGGGATGAGTCTATTGACAAAGTTGATCTTTTCTAGTCTTTTGAACCATATCGCTTTTGTTTCTGGTTCAGATATTGTCATATTTTAGTTTTGGGATTCGGACATCGTAATTGTGTGGTTGTTGGATGTCCTAACAGCAGAAAATGGCTCGAAAAATTTGTTTGCAAACGCCATAATTATGGCCATGAATTGTTATGCTAATTAGACCCCACACCCTGTACAGGTCAATAGACATAACTAACAAACAGAAACTGTAAACAAGTGTGTGTGTATTAGTTTCAGTGTAGTTAGCTCCTCCCTGCAGATATAAGGAAGTGTCCACCAACATTCTGACGAGAACTGAAGAAGCAGCTTGGATGAGCTGCAAAACATCTTCAACCAAACTAACTTTTGTCCAGTCGACAAACTGAATTTTCTACTCGCCATGGATTCTACCTGGATGACTGAGGGATTCTTCACACATCAGAGAGACTAGGCTTTTGATTTCTTTACTGCCTAGAAATTCTGTCCATAAATACAATGAACAGAACCGGTGACAAAGGGCAGCCCTGGCGGAGTCCAACATGCACCGGGAACAGGTCTGACTTACTGCCGGCAATGCGAACACAGCTCCTGCTCCGGTCATACAGGGACCGGACAGCCCTTAGCAAAGGGCCCCGGACCCCATACTCCCAGAGCACCCCCCACAGGACACCACGAGGGACACAGTCAAATGCCTTCTCCAGATCCACAAAAACACATGTGGACTGGTTGGGCAAACTCCCATGAACCCTCGAGCACCCTATGGAGAGTGTAGAGCTGGTCCAGTGTTCCACGGCCAGGACGAAAACCACACTGCTCCTCCTGGATCCTGAGGTTCGACTATCGGCCGGATTCTCCTCTCCAGTACCCTGGCATAGACCTTACCGGGAAGGCTGAGGAGTGTGATCCCCCTATAGTTGGAACACACCCTCCGGTCCCCCTTCTTATACAGAGGGACCACCACCCCGGTTTGCCAGTCCAGAGGTACTGTCCCCGACCGCCACGCGATGTTGAAGAGGCGTGTCAGCCAAGACAGCCCCACAACATCCAGAGACTTAAGGTACTCAGGACGGATCTCATCCAATCCCGGAGCCTTGCCACCAAGGAGCTTTCCAACCACCTCAGTGACTTCAGCCAGGGTGATGGATGAGTCCGCCTCCGAGTCCCCAGCCTCGGCCTCCTCCTCGGAAGACGTGATGGTGGGATTGAGGAGATCCTCAAAGTATTCCTTCCACCGCCGGACAACGTCCCCAGTCGAGGTCAGCAGCTCTCCCCCCGCACTGTAAACAGTGTTGGCGAAGAACTTCTTCCCCCTCCTGAGGCGCCGGACGGTTTGCCAGAATCTCTTTGAGGCCGTACGATAGTCCTTCTCCATGGCCTCCCCGAACTCCTCCCAGCTCCGAGTTTTTGCCTCCGCAACAGCACGGGCTGCAGCACGCTTGGCCCGCCGGTACCCGTCAGCTGCTTCAGGAGTCCCCCGAGCCAGCAAGGCCCGATAGGACTCCTTCTTCAGCTTGACGGCATCCCTTACTTCCGGTGTCCACCACCGGGTTCGGGGATTGCCGCCGCGACAGGCACCACAGACCTTACGCCCACAGCTCCGAGCAGCCGCATCGACAATAGAGGCCGAGAATGAAGCCCACTCGGACTCCATATCTCCAGCCTCCCCCGGAATCCGGGAGAAGTCCTCCCGGAGGTGCGAGTTGAAAGTCCCTCTGACAGAGGGCTCCGCCAGACGTTCCCAACAGACCCTCACTACACGCTTGGGCCTACCAGGTCTTTCCGGCTTCCTCCTCCGCCAGCGAACCCAACTCACAACCAGGTGGTGATCAGTTGACAGCTCAGCCCCTCTCTTCACCCGAGTGTCCAAGACACGCGGCCGGAGATCAGATGACACGACTACAAAGTCGATCATCGACCTCCGGCCTAGGGTGTCCTGGTGCCACGTGCACTTATGGACACCCTTGTGCTCGAACATGGTGTTTGTTATGGACAAACCGTGACTAGCACAGAAGTCCAATAACAGAACACCGCTCGGGTTCAGATCGGGGAGGCCGTTCCTCCCAATCACCCCTCTCCAAGTGTCACTGTCGTTGCCCACGTGGGCGTTGAAGTCCCCTAGGAGAACAACGGAGTCCCCGGTCGGTGCACTGTCTAGTACCCCTCCCAAGGACTCCAAGAAGGCCGGGTACTCAGCACTGCTGTTCGGCCCGTAGGCCGACACCACAGTGAGAGACCTGTCCCCGACCCGAAGGCGCAGGGACACGACCCTCTCGTTCACCGGGGTGAACTCCAAACACACAGCGGCTGAGCTGTGGGGCAATGAGCAGGCCCACACCAGCCCGCCGCCGCTCCCCGCGGCCAACGCCAGAGAAATGGAGAGTCCAGCCCCTCTCAAGGAGTTGGGTTCCAGAGCCCAAACTGTGCGTGGAGGTGAGGCCGACTATATCTAGTCGGTAACGCTCAACCTCCCGCACAAGCTCAGGCTCCTTCCCCCCCAGCGAGGTGACATTCCATGTCCCCAGAGCTAGTCTCCATGTCCGGAAGATCCGGTCGTTGAGGCCCCCGCCGTCGACTGCCGCCCAGATCTCTCTGCACCGGCCCCATATGGCTCCTCCCGCGGGTGGTGGGCCCACGTGAGGACGGCCCCACGTCGCTCCTTCGGGCTAAGCCCGGCCGGGCCCCGTGGGGGAAGGCCCGGCCACCAGGCGCTCGCTGACGAGCACCCACCCCAGGCCTGGCTCCAGGGTGAGGCCTTGGTGACGCCAATCCGGGCGACGTAACTGGCCTCTGTGTTGCACTCATCATAAGGGGCTTCTGAACCGTTCTTCGTCTGACCCGTCCCCCCGGACCTGTTTGCCTTGGGTGACCCTACCAGGGGCATGAAGCCCCCGACAACATAGCTCCCGGGATCATTCGGGCACTCAAACCCCTCCACCACGATAAGGTGACGGTTCAAGGAGGCAAAAGACATTAAAAATGTCTTTTGTATTAATAAAATCTTGATGAGATATGTCCTACATGTAGAACCCCAAACCATGTTACAATAAATGATCTAAGGAAAGATTAAACTATAAAAGCACTTTGAGTGCTTAAAGTGCTTTGAGTGCCTTGAAGGTGGAAAAGCGCGATAGAAAAATGTGACCATTTACCATTTACCATAATATAAAGTCATCATGCATGAAGCATTTATACAGGAGCCAACTTCACTCAAAATACCAATGGATTTCATAATTTTTCTACAAACATGTTGGGTATGATATTTCCAGGTTCGTTTTTGATCAACAATCACCCCTAAAAACTTAGTTTGAACAACTTGGCTAATTGTGATACCGTCAACAGATATTGTCACATCTTGACTACATTACCAGGCAGTAATGTAGTGTGAGACCAGGACTAAGACCAGGACTGAGACTGGTTTAGTCCTGGTTTAAACTGGTTTCAGTCCTGTTTTAGACCTGGTTTAATCCTGTTTTAGTCCTGTTTTAGACCTGGTTTAGTCCTGGTTCAGTTCGCAGTTTAAGTCACGGAAACGGGAAACGGCCGTTATCTGTTTTTTCCATTATTCATTTAAACACAAAATCAAAAACTGAAAAAAAAAAACAAAAAAAAAAAAAAAACAAAAACAAATTGTTATCTGTTTTTTCATTTTGGTTTTGGAGACAAATAATGAAGAAAATAGTTGTTTCTTTTGTTTTCTTATTTTTAGTCTTATTTTGAAAAATGAATGAAAGAATGATACATGGATTCCCAATTGTTATTGTAGTTGGTTTATTGTTGATTTAGGTTTGAGGATGGAAATAGATTAGTAAATAAATAGTAAATAGTAAATAGATTGTAAATAGAAAGATGATGTCTAAGTCCTTCATTTCTGTTTAAGGAAGTATTGTTTTTCTTAACAAAAGTAGTTTTTTTTTTAAACTCTTCTCTCAAACCAGTTCTTTTTTCTGGCTAAGATCTGTACCACACTGTCCTCGTAGAAGTGGCCCGAGGCTTTTGTTATTTTCATGTTAACAGCTCCTTTTACCTTTTGTTCAGTAGAGATGAGCTATTCCAGAGATTAAATTATTCAAATTATTCTAGTGAAAGTGTTTGGAGTTTAAAAACACAGTGTACCTACCTGTATTACCAGCCTAAATATGCACGGTTTGTGTGTTACCATGTGTGAATGAAACAAAACACAACTTCAGGTCTGTTTTTGAGGTGGAAACAACATTACAATATTCATCAGAAAATAGTGTATTATGGGCCCTTTAAAGTCTGTGATCCAAGGTGCTTCTACTGCGTTCACTCATGTCCAGAAGACAAGATCATTTCTATAGCACCATTTGTACAAAGTAATTCCAAGCGCTTTACAGCATGAGAAAGACATTAAAATCACAATACACACAAATCAAAACATAAGTAATCATCATAACATTAACATTAGAAGAGAAGAGTGCTGCTGTTGGGTTCACACTGGCCCAAACACGTCGCTCTTGAATTCAATACTTTTTAACCTCAACCAACCTATAACAGGTAAAACCTAAAAGGCAAATATTAAACAAAGAACACAAACAGGTTGTAACCCTAAGGGACTACTTAAAAACACAGGTTAGAACTGCAGATGGTGGACAAAATGAGGAACTGAGACATAAAAAAAAAAAAAAATTACAATATTTATTACAAAAATATATACGTATGTGTTCAGACCATGATTAAAACCAGATACAGTCAACAAAATGATAACATATGCCTAGGGCAGGCACCCGGTGCGGGCAGTAACCACGAACCACACACACACGCACACACATACACACACACACCACACACACACACACACACACACACACGCACACACATACACACACACACAAATAATAAATCTTAAGGTAACTTAAAACGTAGACAACCAATACCCCAGTTTGCATGATGTGATTTGATTAGTCAAATTAATTTAATACATTTTTTTGAATGTGCCTCTTTTGTCTGAGGTCTCTGGGATTTCACAGATGCGAGACAGATCAACAGACTACGAGCAATGAACCATTTCATTTTCTGATTTTCTTCAAGAATATTATATTTTCCCTGGAGAAATAGATGGATAACCTGATTCACATATTCCTGCTCTGTGGTGAGAAATGTCTCCTACATAGAATAAGTGTTAAGTTTTTTCTTCTTTTTAACTCTCTGTCTTATGTGTTCTTAGGTTTAAAAACAGCATTATCCTTCCACGATGTGATGTACGAGTACCATGCCATAAACTTGCCAATGACCTGGTCTGAGGCTCAGCAGTACTGCAGAGAGCACTACACTGACCTGGCCACATTCAGAAACATGGACGACATCAACAGTTTTCAAAGACCCAGTTCTTTCAGTGGGTTTGTCTGGATTGGACTGTTCGATGATCCTGCTTCATGGAAAGGTGTGATGGGTAATGACTCAAACTCCTGGAGATGGTCTTCCACTGGGAACACCAGCCCTGGAGGATACCAGAACTGGAAAGATGGTGAGCCGGACCACAATGAAGGAACAAACTTTTGTGGCGTGATATATAATGGACTTTGGGGTGATGGTCCTTGTGAGAGTCTCCGTCCATTTGTTTGTTTCACAGGTGAGACATTTTACATCATTCAGTGTGCCAAAAATCAACTGGAATTTTGAATAACACTCATTCATTTATTTACTTACATATTTATAAGTAAAGTTAATACACCACCACCATATATATCTGCCTATATACCTACTTATACCTATACATATCTATACCTATATATATCTAAAGAGTTGCTTTTCATCTGCTTTGTAATGAAAATGTAATGAAAATTTGCAGCAGTAGCTCTGTTGGTCGTGTTTGTCCTCTGATCTGAAGTTCAGTTCAGTTCAGATCTCGCTCGTGACAAAAAACATCATCAGTATTGTGATCACATCAACTGATCCACAGGTTGACGCTGTGATTGTAGTTCCTTAAATTAGTATTGCCTTTGTGTTCTTGAGCACTTAACTCCTCTTGCCTCCAGTGTCTGCGAACACTGCTGTGTGAATGTGTGTGTTAATGGGTGAGTGATGTAAATGCTTTGAGTGCCTTAAAGGTAGAAAAGGAGTTGTGTTTTGTTTCATTCACACAAATCCTGCGTATTTAAAATGCATTCTTCTCTCAACTCAAAGATACTGTGTCCCACCTTGTGATGTCATGTGGTAATACAGGAAGAACTCTACTTCATACACCTTCACTAGAATCGCTTGGATAATTTCAGCCCTGGAATTGCCTGAACAAAAACATAAAAGTAGGTTTTAATTTGAAAACAACCGCTTCATGCCATCACAGGGTGGAGTAGTGGATTTGGAGATTGACTGGAGACAGACTAAAGACCCGTTCAGACCGCGACATCAAGGCGTCCAGTTTATATGCAAAGTTTATGTGGACGTGCTTCTGGGGCGTCCTGCGTTTTTGTGGCGTATTTTCGTGTGCAAATCTGGTGTCGATGTCAGAATGTCCAGTGCATCGCCGTCAGAAGCTGAAAATGTGAAACTTTTCAATCAAACAGGGACGAGTATTCAGAGACGCAGCAACATTATTATCCAGAAGAAGGAGAAAGACCCGAGAACCAGGGCGGGAGCCACAAACATTAGCAGAGTATAAACATATACACCGCAATCACTGAACTGATCGCCAGGACTACACCAGGACCGGACCAGGACTAAACCAGGACTAGACCAGGACTAAACCGGGACTAGACCAGGACTAAAGCAGGACTAAAGCAAGACTAAACCAGTGTCAGAGTGTCATTAGCGCAGTATAAATATATATATATGCTGCAGTCGCCAAGCTGATGGCTTCCACTCATGGTTTTATAAATACACAGTCTGGTCTGACATCATTTTGGGAAAAGACCAGGACCGAGCACTTGTTTCCAGGGCAATGGACGTGCAACAAGTATTTTTCTCCCGTTCATCCACGGAGCTGTGCATCAGAGGCATCTGAACTCCAATGCAAAGGTGTCCAAATAGAGGTGTCCAGTGTTTTTTGACGCTGCGGTCTGAACGCAGTTTAATAATGCTGGATTACTCAAACGTGCCTGGAACAAAACAAAAGTCCAGGTCTGTTTTTGAGGAGATAACAACATTTTAACATGGCTTAAAGTTCACAAAAATCCATTTTGTGTAATATAGGACCGTTTAATTTTCACAGGTTCATCAAGTGGCCCCAAACAGTACACATTTATTTCTACCACTATGACCTGGGAGGACGCTCAGAGCTACTGCAGACAGCACCACACAGACCTGGCCACGATCGAAGATGAGACGGAAAACTCTGCAGTGGCGTCTGTTCTTGTACCAGACCAATGGGCCTGGTTTGGTCTGTACAGAAAGCCCTGGAGGTGGTCTGATGGCAACAAGAACCGATTCACAAACTGGCTCCCTCGTAGACCTGATAATTATCTAAATCAGCAGCACTGCGTTTGGGAGGATGACACTCACAAATGGAATGACGCATCCTGTTCATCGATGCAGCCATTTGTCTGTGCATATGGTGAATCAAATGTACATTTTGTGTTTGACTTCTGTTCAACTTTCTGCTAAACCTTTTTTCTGTCAATTACAGCTTTTAAGACCAAGACTAATCTAATTAAACTAAAACTTCAGTCGGACGTAGACCTTTCAGATCCAACCTATTCTATGCAGATAACTGAAAAGGTATATTATTTTTCATTGTTCGCCTTTGTTTAGATTTACATTTAGCATATGGCTGATTATGCACACTTCACTCTGCAGTATTTACAAGTAACCAGCAGTTGGTGCCTCTTACATACACATTTAATTCACAGTTTAACTCCTATTTACCATATTTTTCGGACTAAGTCGCTCCAGAGTATAAGTCGCACCAGCCAAAAAATGTGTAATGAAGAAGAAAAAAACATATATAAGTCACTTATAAGATTATCAGTTGCACTTTTTGGGGGCAATTTATTTTATAAAATCAAGAGACCAGGAACCAACATTTTATCTTGAAAGGCAAGTTCTAGTAAAAACAATAGAACAGAAAACAACAGGCTGAACATATTAACAATTACTAAGATAACTATAGCAAAAACAACAAAACATAAGTTTACCAAACTCTCCATGTCACTCAAAATCACTAAATCCATTGAATCCATTGAATTCTTCATCCTCCGTGTCACTTCTGAGCAACTCTGCGCAACTTTGGTTGTTACTGAAGTCCAGGCTTTGTCATCCAATGACTTCCAGGAAAGTTTCATGGTGCATCCTCCCGGTTGCTGTGAAGCTGTGTTTTCCATCCCCGCTTTCTGCCAGTCCCTCAAAAGTTTCTTGCTCACTCCAAACTTTCTTTCTGCTGCTCAATTACTATTTTCTACTGCATATTTCACAGCTTGCTGCAGGACAATGACTTTTTCTAGACTAGAGCCTCTTGCGGCTATCAGTCTGAAAATTTTAATATATAAGTTGCACCGGAGTATGAGTGGCAGGAAACAACCAAACCATGAAAAAAGTGCGACTTATAGTCCGAAAAATACAGTACCTGTTGTTCTGTTTCACTGTTTTAAAGGCTGTAACAATTTTTTGTGTTAGTGGTTTAGCTGGTTCAAGTCCCCGACCCTGACACTGGATATTATCACTATGCACAGTTACACTCAAGAGCTTCAGTCACTGCACTGTATCCAGTTTATGAAATTATTTTGTTGTATTCTTTTCTTTCAGATTGCCTTAATACTACGGGACACAGGAAAGGGATTCACCGATTTCAATGTCAACTGGACAGTTCCACCTCAGAAAGTCGACACCTAGACACATTTTAGTGATTTGAGGAATTATTGTCATCTCAAATGTTTGTTCTAAGTTCTTACAAAGATCTTTAGATTTGCAATGATGCTGCTTTCAAATGCTGCAGGGTAGTTTGCATTCCTTACAAGATGTAGCGTGTGAACAGCTTGTAGATTGCAGAAACAACACAAATGTCCTGTTTATATCCAGCGTCTGTGATAACAGCATAAGCTTTGTGCAACCATCAGCCAGCTCAATTGTCTTATATTCTTTCAACAAATGTTTGCACTAAAATAAAATCACAGTTAAGCACAATATCCTCCCTCAGTTTTCAGCAAATATCTGTGTTCATAATTTTCCTACTTTAGTTTGCATGTTTATGATCACTGTTGGGCAAGTTACTTTAAAACTGCAATGCCTTATTTATGACTTGTTACTCTCATTTCAAAGTAATTTGTTACATTACAATATTACTGCATTTAAAATTTACCGGTACTAAACCAGGACTAAACCAGGAGGACTGAATCAGATCTAAACCAGGACTGCACTGAGGACTGAACTAGGACTAAACCAGGACTGAACCAGGACTAAACCAGGTCTAAACCAAGTCTAAACCAGGTCTATACCAGGACTAAACCAGGACCAAACAAGGACTAATCTTGGACTAGGACTTGGAATCTAGGACCACTCCTGAGAGAACCCTGAGCTCGTGGAGTAGGGCGTCCACAAAGAGTGATGGACATCAGCTGCGTTTAGCCCCATGGAGCATGGAGCTCTGCATCGATCCTTTCGCCCGCGGTCACCTGATGGTCTACATGGTCACACCTCCGGGCTCGTCCTGACATTCGGAACCGTAACGATGGCGTTTCACCGCTGCTGATATCGCAGTGATATTAGCGAATTTGCATGAAGAAAAACGAAAAACCCACCACTTCAGTCCAGGTTAAAAAAGCATTGTTACACGCGTTACTCACATTTATACCGAGTAAAATATTTTTAAAAAATGTCCCTGTAATGCCACATTACTGTGTTACAGTAAAAAGTGATGCATTACATTAATTTGTTACTTTCATAACACGTTACTCCCAACACTGCTTATGATCATGTGTAAGCTGTTACCCACATATTAGGCAAATCTGAGTCTGAGTGTCAGACTGTTTTACAACTCACCAGCACTGAACAAGCTGAACCAATCTGAATACTTGAGAAGTACAGTAAACTAAAAACTGTGTTAAGAACAACTGCTTGGGTCAAAAGGTTTGTGACTAATGCACAGTCCGGTCAGAAGGAGTGAGTTACCTACAGAAGAGATTAATGCATCAGAAATGTACTGCATAAAAGTGACACAAGAGACTTGAAATATCACAGCTAACATCAAAACAAAATGTGAAAAGAGACTCATCTACTTAAGTATTCAAAATTTCTCAGCTCCTGCTCCATGTACAAGTAAAAATAAAAATATAGAAATACAATAAGAAGCTGTAAGAAGAAAAATAGTGCAAAGCTGAAATAGTGATTACATCACCAGGTTTCAGTAGTGAGCAGATTTCAGAAACGCTGACCTCTGTTTGGATACTAACTTTACTTTCGATTATCCTTCCAACGCCCACGTAGACCTCGGATTTGATGTCACGTTCGAGTTTGAAGCATATTATTATATTTCGCGTTTGATTATGACTATTCCTTCATTTTATGAAAATGCTGACACTTTAATTGAGTTAAGTTTTGAAATTTGCACTTAATGTTATGTTATGATTTCCCTTCCGTTACAGCCTTAGGGACGTTAACACCCGTTAAATCAAGTATATGTTCAATATTGGCCTCACCACAACACCGACTACCAGACTCACAGGCAGTGATACGGACGTGATGAGGTATTGCAGTGATACGAGTGACTGAAATTGTCATTTAAACCTCAAAGTGTCAAACACAATGAAAACACTTCATATTTACATGTCACAGTGGGCGTAGCCATCTTGGATTCTGACTCGGAACCCTTGCTTGGTCTATTTTTTCATCGCTGAGGTCCGAGTCCCAGGAAAAGGGGCATGTCACACGTGTCACTAAGCAACTTCCTCGGGAAACCGATTCAGAAGGAAAAGCGAATGCAGGGTCACTCCCAGTAGTTTGTCAGCACTGCACTGTAGAGAGGCTGTTAGCACACAGGATGGATGTTCTCCTGTCTGTGATTCCAGATGAGTCCAGCTCGACCTCCTGCAGTGAGACTGTGGAAAGTCCTTTTGTTTGCGCAACTGCAAGTGTAACAACAACATAAAGAAATGAGCTATCATCATGGAGTGGATTAATAATCATAATAAAAAGAACTCTTCATTATAAAACTCTGTACAAATAAATTGTGTGTTTATTAACCTGTCTCAGTTAATCATAGAAACACTTTTTTGCCCTTGTTTTGCCACAGTTGGTGCTGTTACTTTGTTACACAAAAATTTATTTTAACAACATATATTTTTACCAATCAACCAACTGTAAATATTGTTGACCCATGATGTTGTGATGTCATCTGAAATCAAGCACTGGCCAGTAGGTGGTGCTATAACCCAACTACTGGATCAGCTTTGGGCTGATCACACAGATATAACTTCTGAAGTAAATATTGTTTTGAATACAGTGCAGTTGAATACAGGAGGATAACAGCACCAGAACTGTAGACGGTGCTCAGGAAATAGAGCTGTTTTCTTCCTTTCTGTTCAGAGTATCTGTGTCTGTTCATCAACAAACTGCACTGGACATGATAAACACCCAGGTATTTCCACTCGCTCAGTGTTCTTTCCCTGGATGTTCAGTGGTGAGGGGGCAGGAGAGTGCAGTCTCCTTGGGCTTCTCCACATTGATGAGGATGTGGTTCTGCTGACACCAGTCCTGCACTTTATTTATTTAATTTACCTGCATGTGGTGGATGTTTCATTTTGGTCTTCGCCGTTACTTTGACTTTGAGAAATATTTCATTTCCTCTTGTACAGCCTTCTAACCCTGATGTGTTTTGCTTTCCTTATGATAAAATTATGAGTTGGGTTTACAATGAAGAGTTTTTTGCTTTAGTCTGATACATTTCTAAAGTCTGGAATAGGAATGTAAAGCATCTTTGAGTATCTTGAAAAGCATTATACAAGTCTTATGTACTATTATTATTATTATTATTACTATTACGTGTGGGTGTTTGGGGTCCATAACTGAAAAACATGTTTTCCTTTCACCTGTATGCAGATGATTTTGTGCTGTATCTGCCTTTACTCCTCCTGTGCTGACTCTGTCCACAGCTTCTCTGATATAAAGCAAAGACTGCCCAAAACTTTATCTTTTCACTTGTACAGTGACAAAGTGACAGAAAATAATTGAGAAGCCCTGGTTTACATTGTTTCTTGGGATGTAAAAGTGGAAATTTGGATCTCTCAAATGTAAAGCAGTGCGTGTAACATGACAATAATAATACGTCAAAATGGAAATCTACAGGATATAGTTTGTTGGTCTGTGTTGATATAAAAATTCTCCTTTTTATGCTGGTCTATTTGAAAGGCAGGCTACAGGTCATTTGGAATGGAAATCAAGTATCTGAGTATATTTGTTTGCTCGTTCCTACCTTGGCATTTCCTCACTGTCTGGTCATTTGAGGATAATATTTACATACCACTGCAGAGTTTTCAGTCTCGTCTTCAATCATGGCCAGGTCTGTGTGGTGCTGTCTGTCTGCAGTAGCTCTGAGCGTCCTCCCAGCTCATGTATGTGGAAACAAAAATGTAGTTCTTAAGACCCGGTTCAGTTACACCTAAAAGAATATAATGGGCCTCATGCATCAGTGTTTTCTCTTGAAGATACTAAAATACTTCTAAGCCAGATTTGCATGGTCTCAGACAAACTTAAATGAACTTTAAAAGAGAGTTGGGACTAGTTCATTAATCCAACCTCAGTACTTACATCATGCCGTCTCATGTTCACTCTGGAGCAGGTGAGTGTGGTGTGAAAGTGGCAGACCTCAGACCGCCCTACGCCTTCTGTAGTGAAAGTTCTTATGGTATGTATATTTGTATGAATAGATTATGCAGAGCTGCTGTCTGAAACGTTTGACTGACAAGGCATATTGATCAATTTATTATCAGCGAAAGACTTCTCCTGCCACTGTCTGCTTTTTGTTTGCATTATGAGTGTAATGATAATCTAAAACAGCTAAATGTATGTGTGTTTAAAGTCAAGTGAATGCCAATACTCTTTGTAGGAAATGTGTCTGAAGGAATGTTTCACACATAAAGCCCAAGGAGCAAATAGTTTAGTTCTCAAAAATCTGAATGTCCACCCTAGTCCCTAACCCAGGGGTGGGCAAACTTTTTGGCTCGGGGGCCACATAGGGTTCTAAAATTTGACTGAAGGGCCGGACAGAAGACGGAACATGATGTGTTCAGAGCCCGGCTCCATTGCACTCGTAATTACTCTCATGTAGGACGTATTCCGCACTACGCGCTGCAACTTTTAGACATGTAAGTTCCAGAACTCATGAAAAGTGAAATGAGGTCTGCCCCACTGCACACCAAAGGCAAACATGTGTCCCGAGCACTTAGATAAAGTGCATAGACAACACATAGACCATGTTAACGCACAGACTAACCAAACTCTTAAGACTTTCTAATACAGTATATATGAATTTTATAGCTTTGATTTACACAGATTTAAAGTGGAAACAGTGCAGCCTTATGTCTTGAACACTTCTACCTCATTCATGGTCCGAATACACCGCCCGAAATGACTCCTGTCAATACTTTCCCATAAAGCATTGCGGCCAACAAAAGACGCCACACCTCAATGTATATATAGTGCGCCATCTACCGGGAAACACCGGAAATGCAAGAAAGATAAAACAGCAGTAAGGTTTATTTATTATAATTTGGTCAAGTTCTGTGGGTCAATTTGAATGGCTGCATAAGGTCACCGGGCACTAGCCAAGCCCCCAGGTTCCAAAATGGTCGCCCATTCAAGTCAATGTGCTGAGCTCAATGGCGCATGATCCCAGATTAGCCTAGCATAGCTAGGTACTTCTGGTGGATGTGGGCCGGCCGAGCATGCGCAGTAGTGCTCTTTTCTCCCACGGGCACACGCGAATGCACGCGACCACACACACGGAGCGCGGGCTCGTGTATCACGTGATCGTTTTGACCAATCAGAGCGACAGGAGCTAGAGCGCAGCAGGAGCTGACGAATATAAAGTGTTTTTTTTAAGACAACTGAAGGATTTTGAGTGAGAAAAAGTTTATGATCTAAAAATAGGTAAAAATCGCCAACAAATCCGATATTTTTGAAAGCTGTAGGTCCCTGTCGACGAACACGAGCAGTTTGTGATCACATTGTCTCTATGAGAAAAATCTTGTCTCGGCCCATGGGATTTTTTCTGCTGAAGTTCCAGAGTACACTATGTCAACTGGAGGCAGCTTCAAGCAGCAATACTGTAACCAGTTATTTTAATAGATCCATGGCACTAACTCACACAGCCCTTCAGGTAACATATATCACAGGTGTTCACACCTGTCTAACTACTTCACATATCAGAAGATAATACATTATACACATGAGACCATCACATGGACTAGTTGCAGAATTTTTACTCTGTAATTGTGTTTGTCAGGATGATATAATGTAACACTGATGTTTGCTTTGTACACATTTGGATTAGAATTAGTGCAGTCTTATATCTTGAACACTTCTACCTCAATCATGGTCCGAATACACCGCCTGAAAATGATTCCTGTCAATACTTTCCCATAAAGCATTGCGGCCAACAGAAGCCGCCGCACCTCAATGTATATATAGTGCGCCGTCTACTGGGAAACGCCGGAAATGCAGGAAAAATAAAACATTAACAAGGTTTATTATTATTATTTATTCAAGTTCGGCGGGCTGGATTAAAAGGTTTAAAGGGCCGCATATGGCCCCAGGGCCGTAGTTTGCCCATCCCTGCCCTAACCCCTCATCCACTACATAGTCCTGCACTCTTTTGTGCACTATATCGTACACTCATTCACAGAGTGATTCGGGCACGAAGCTCACTTCTTTCAGGTCATGTGATTTCTATCCGGATGAAAAAATGTCCACTAAACAGTAAAACTTGATTTTTGTCATACATAATGATTGATCTTTTAACAGTGGGAGCTAAAGCTGCCGATACTAGCACTGCTAAAACCATAATGGTTTATTTAAGAGTGTTTTGTTCATAATCGTGGATCAACAGAGCCATAAACCAGAGCTTCTACCTGCTTTCTTTAAGTTGTATTGTGTCCAGTTAAACACTTGTCGCTGTACACCGTTGTTTTCCTGACTCTCACAATGAATTGTGGTCTATATTGACCATTGACCATCAATGCCCACTATTTTTCAAGGTTCATTGTGGGAATTTTTTAACGCATTGACTTTTTCACTCACTGGACATTCGGACACCTCGAAGTAAATAATGGACCATGCACCGAGCTTCAGGGCTCAGATACAGACATTTGAAAGATTTAAGAGAACTTTGGTAGAAACTTTGATTAGGGACTCAGCTTTGTATATTCTGATTTGTGTAGTTAGAACACTGTGAACTTCATACAAAACTGTGCCTATTTCACCACCAGAGACTCTCTCAGCTCTCCCCTCACCCAAACCTCCCCCTACTCCACCTCCTCGGTCCTTACCTGGTCCCTCACCCAAACCTCCCTCTATTCCACCTCCTCGGCCACCTCCTCGGCCCTCACCTGGTCCCTCACCTGGTCCCTCACCTGGTCACTCACCCAAACTCTCCCCTGCTCGCCCTCCCCCGCCTTTCCCCAGAGCTGTTATCACCAAGAGCTAGGACGCACAGGGCCTCTGCTGTCCCAGGACATACAGTCATGATAAAGGTAATATCAGGCTGGGGCCCTGCGATGGAGCTATAGCTCCAGTTACAACACGTAGACAGATTAAAAGAAGGACAGTTAGACTGTCTAATCAGAGAAATTTAGTTCACATTCCCTGTAAGAAGATAACATCCAGTCCTACTGAAACTAATCAGAAACTTGCTGTGCTCAATGTCAGATCTTTATGTAACAAATCATTTCTAATTCATGATTTTATTTCTTCTTTTAATCTTGACTTTATGTTTTTAACTGAAACATGGCTTGACAAAAACACAGGTCATGCAGTGCTAGTGGAATCAACCCCTCCCAACTTCAAATTTGAATCTGAAACATGAGCAAATAAAAAGGGTGGAGGAGTGTGTGCATTTTTTAGAGATCATTTGGTTACACACAGGTTGTCATTTGGGGTGTTTTCATCATTTGAGTATGTTTCCTTCAAAATGGAGCTAAAACAATCACCATCCATACTCTACATAGTCATATACAAACCTCCTCAGCACTGTCAAAGTTTTATTGATGATTTTACTGAGATGCTTTCAGTTGTATGCACAGACTTTGATGGTTTAGTCATTACAGGTGATTTTAATGTACATGTGGATAATGTGTGTGACAAAAATGCCAAAGAGCTTAGTGTTGTCCTTGAAACTTTTGGTCTGACTCAGCATGTCAGTGAGCCCACTCACAACAGAGGACACACTCTGGACCTGCTCATTACAAAGGGTGTAAATATTTCAAATGTCAATGTGGTTGATGTTGCTCTGTCTGATCATGTCTGTGTCTTCTTTGACCTGTCTGTTATTCCCAAACCACCGGCTGCTCCTACAGTTGTTCGAAGGAGACACATAAATGATAACACAGGTGCACTGTTCACGGAAATGATAAATTTTGAAATTGCCTCATGTTCTAATGTTGATGATGTGTTGAACTCTGTGACTTTGAGTGTTTTGAATGTTCTGGATGCCATCGCCCCGATAAAGGTTAAAGTGGTTAAAGATAGGCAAAAAGCTCCGTGGAGGAATGATGACTCAGTCAGAGCACAGAAAAGGGAGTGCCGGAAGGCTGGCCGAGCACCAAAGTTCATCTGTGACATGTTAGTGTCATATGAACCATCTCGCACTCTGAGGACCTCAGGGACTGGCCTCCTGCTGGTGCCCAGAGTCAGGACTAAACAAGGGGAGTCAGCGTTTCAGGTTCATGCAGCTAAAACCTGGAACAGTCTTCCTGAACATGTGAGACAGACTCTTCTGTGACGCTGTTTAAATCCAGGCTCAAAACATTTCTGTTTAACTGTGCATATAACTGAAAGGTTTTCATTCCGCACTCTTCTCTCCAATTTATGTCTCTCTTTTTTAATTTTAATCTTCATGATTATTTATGTTTTGATTTGTTTTTATAATGATTTTAATGTATTTCTTATTCTTTAAAGCACTTTGAATTTCTTTGTGTACGAATTGTGCTATACAAATAAACTTGCCTTGCCTTACAACTGTTTTGAATTGCTAATACAGCCATTCTAATACAACATGTTTGAATGAGCTTGGACTGAACATGAGTGTTGTTACAGTGACCTCTTAGTAGTACTAAGAACTTAATAAACAAATTAATAAATAAAAAATAAATATATAAATAAAAGTGTTACATAAAAAAGAAAGAAAGAAAGGTACTTTATTGTCCCTATAGGGAAATTTGTGTTTCACCGATAGCTGAACACACCATGAGGATTATGTGTTTATTGTTGATTTAGGTTTAGGATGGAGTTGTAAATAGAAAGATCATGTTTGAGTCCTTCATTTCTGTTTATGGAGCGATTCTCTTTCTTAACAAAAATAGCTTCATTAACCAAGTCTTTTCTTTGGCTAAAATCTGTACCTCACTGTCCTCATAGAAGAGGCCCGAGGCTTTTGTTATTTTCATGTTAACAGCTCCTTTTACCTTTTGTTCAGTAGAGATGAGCTATTCCAGAGATTAAATTATTCAAATTATTCTAGTGAAAGTGTATTGATCTTAAAAACACAGTGTACCTACCTGTATTACCAGCCTAAATATGCACGGTTTGTGTGTTACCATGTGTGAATGAAACAAAACACAACTTCAGGTCTGTTTTTGAGGTGGAAACAACATTACAATATTCATCAGAAAATAGTGTATTATGGGCCCTTTAAAGTCTGTGATCCAAGGTGCTTCTATTGCTTTCACTCATGTCCAGAAGACAAGATCATTTCTATAGCACCATTTGTACAAAGTAATTCCAAGTGCTTTACAGAATGAGAAAGACATTAAAATCACAATCACAAACTCTTCTGTATTGAGCAGCAACTTACCAATACCCCTGTGCCCTGCGTATAAATACTAAGAGTAATTTGGTAATACAGAAATGACAGCAGAGAGGGGGACGTACCTGCCAGTCCTACGCCCCTACGTTGGCTGGCAACGGCCAAACTATGTGCAGCTACAAGGTGTAAACAACCAATACCCCAGTTTGCATGATGTGATTTGATTAGTCAAATATACGGTGTTTTTTAAATGTGCCTCTTTTGTCTGAGGTTTCTGGGATTTCACAGATGTGAGACAGATCAACAGACTACGAGCAATGAACCATTTCATTTTCTGATTTTCTTCAAGAATATTATATTTTCCCAGGAGAAATAGATGGATAACCTGATTCACATATTCCTGCTCTGTGGTGAGAAATGTCTCCTACATAGAATAAGTGTTAAGTTTTTTCTTCTTTTTAACTCTCTGTCTTATGTGTTCTTAGGTTTAAAAACAGCATTATCCTTCCACGATGTGATCTACGAGTACCATGCCATAAACTTGCCAATGACCTGGTCTGAGGCTCAGCAGTACTGCAGAGAGCACTACACTGACCTGGCCACATTCAGAAACATGGAACGACATCAACAGTTTTCAAAGACCCAGTTCATTCACTGGGGATGCCTGGATTGGACTGTTCGATGATCCTGCTTCATGGAAAGGTGTGATGGGTAATGACTCAAACTCCTGGAGATGGTCTTCCACTGGGAACACCAGCCCTGGAGGATACCAGAACTGGAAAACTGGTGAGCCGGACCACAATGAAGGGACAAACTTTTGTGGCGTGATATATAATGGACTTTGGGGTGATGGTCCTTGTGAGAGTCTCCGTCCATTTGTTTGTTTCACAGGTGAGACATTTTACATCATTCAGTGTTCCAAAAATCAACTGGAATTTTGAATAACACTCATTCATTTATTTACTTACATATTTATAAGTAAAGTTAATACACCACCACCATATATATCTGCCTATATACCTACTTATACCTATACATATCTATACCTATATATATCTAAAGAGTTGCTTTTCATCTGCTTTGTAAAGAAAATGTAATGAAAATTTGCAGCAGTAGCTCTGTTGGTCGTGTTTGTCCTCTGATCCGAAGTTCAGTTCAGTTCAGATCTCGCTCGTGACAAAAAACATCATCAGTATTGTGATCACATCAACTGATCCACAGGTTGACGCTGTGATTGTAGTTCCTTAAATTAGTATTGCCTTTGTGTTCTTGAGCACTTAACTCCTCTTGCCTCCAGTGTCGGCGAACACTGCTGTGTGAATGTGTGTGTTAATGGGTGAGTGATGTAAATGCTTTGAGTGCCTTAAAGGTAGAAAAGGAGTTGTGTTTTGTTTCATTCACACAAATCCTGCGTATTTAAAATGCATTCTTCTCTCAACTCAAAGATACTGTGTCCCACCTTGTGATGTCATGTGGTAATACAGGAAGAGCTCTACTTCATACACCTTCACTAGAATCGCTTGGATAATTTCAGCCCTGGAATTGCCTGAACAAAAACATAAAAGTAGGTTTTAATTTGAAAACAACCGCTTCATGCCATCACAGGGTGGAGTAGTGGATTTGGAGAGTGACTGGAGACAGACTAAAGACCCGTTCAGACCGCGACATCAAGGCGTCCAGTTTATATGCAAAGTTTATGTGGACGTGCTTCTGGGGCGTCCTGCATTTTTGTGGCGTATTTTCGTGTGCAAATCTGGTGTCGATGTCAGAATGTCCAGTGCATCGCCGTCAGAAGCTGAAAATGTGAAACTTTTCAATCAATCAGGGACGAGTATTCAGAGACGCAGCAACATTATTATCCAGAAGAAGGAGAAAGACCCGAGAACCAGGGCGGGAGCCACAAACATTAGCAGAGTATAAACATATACGCTGCAATCACTGAACTGATCGCCAGGACTACACCAGGACCGGACCAGGACTAAACCGGGACTAGACCAGGACTAAAGCA
This sequence comes from Boleophthalmus pectinirostris, assembly GCF_026225935.1. Lineage (NCBI taxonomy): Eukaryota > Metazoa > Chordata > Actinopteri > Gobiiformes > Gobiidae > Boleophthalmus > Boleophthalmus pectinirostris. The sequence continues at coordinate 13,875,813 of NW_026571515.1, read as the reverse complement.
GGACTAAAGCAAGACTAAATCAGTGTCAGAGTGTCATTAGCGCAGTATAAATATATATATATGCTGCAGTCGCCAAGCTGATGGCTTCCACTCATGGTTTTATAAATACACAGTCTGGTCTGACATCATTTTGGGAAAAGACCAGGACCGAGCACTTGTTTCCAGGGCAATGGACGTGCAACAAGTATTTTTTCTCCCGTTCATCCACGGAGCTGTGCATCAGAGGCATCTGAACTCCAATGCAAAGGTGTCCAAATAGAGGTGTCCAGTGTTTTTTGACGCTGCGGTCTGAACGCAGTTTAATAATGCTGGATTACTCAAACGTGCCTGGAACAAAACAAAAGTCCAGGTCTGTTTTTGAGGAGATAACATTTTAACATGCCTTAAAGTTCACAAAAATCAATTTTGTGTAATATAGGACCGTTTAATTTTCACAGGTTCATCAAGTGGCCCCGAACAGTACACATTTATTTCTACCACTATGACCTGGGAGGACGCTCAGAGCTACTGCAGACAGCACCACACAGACCTGGCCACGATCGAAGATGAGACGGAAAACTCTGCAGTGGTGTCTGTTCTTGTACCAGACCAATGGGCCTGGTTTGGTCTGTACAGAAAGCCCTGGAGGTGGTCTGATGGCAAGGAGAACCGATTCACAAACTGGCTCCCTAATAATCCTAATAATTATCTAAGAGATCAGCACTGCGTTTGGGAGGATGACACTCACAGATGGAATGACGCATCCTGTTCATTGACACAGCCATTTGTCTGTGCATATGGTGAATCAAATGTACATTTTGTGTTTAACTTCTATTCAACTTTGCTGAACCTTTTTCTGTCAATTACAGCTTTTAAGACCAAGACTAAACTAATTAAACTAAAACTTCAGTCGGATGTAGACCTTTCAGATCCAACCTATTCTAAGCAGATAACAAAAAAGGTATGTTACTTTTCATTGTTCGCCTTTGTTTAGCATATGGCTGGTTTTGCACACTAACCAGCAGTCGGTGCCTCTTACATACACTTTTAATTTAACTCCTATCTACTCGTTCTTTCTGTTTCACTATTTTTAAAGGCTGTAACATTTTTTTGTGTTGGTGGTTTAGCTGGTTCAAGTCCCCGACAGTGACACTGGATATTATCACTATGCACAGTTACACTCAAGAGCTTCAGCCATTGCACTGTATCCAGTTCATGAAATTATTTTGTTGTACTCTTTTCTTTCAGATTGCCTTAATACTGTGGGACAAAGGCAAGGGACTCACCGATTTCAGTGTCAAATTAACAGTTCCACCTCAGAAAGTTGACACCTAGACTGCAGCCTGAAGTGACCCAAATCCAATTTTTTGGCCCCTATGTGACCTGTATCTGATCTTTTAATGACAGTCTGAACAACACAGATCAGATTTTTTCAAATGTGACCCAGGCCACTTCGATATGTGGTCCTAATATGTATCCGATATATGATGTCCGATATATATCCGATCTGTTGACATGCGACTTCAGACTGAACAGCCAAAATGCATTCATTAGACCTACACGTTATCAACACGACACAAACATCACTATTCTGCACTGAAGTAGGTAAAAATTGTTAATGAACTCCGTGTCTCTGAAGGGAAGCACATCACCACTCACCACTCTTGGCTACGTCTTCGCACGTTCCTTTCAACAGACGTTGCTGCCACTGTCCCACAAAACACCACGGCCAAAAACCTTGTCCTTCTCCTTCTCAATCTCCTCTTTAAAACAAATAAGTTGTTCATGTTCTGGCTCCGGTACGAGAGGAACTTTAAAATCACCAGTTGCTCAATGCTCGTGTCCATGTTTGGACAACTTCTGTAAACACAGAGCACGCTCGCTGTGGTTGACGTCATCGTGTCCTCCATTGCACATGCGGAACACGTTTACTGTTCACACTGGAGATTTTAAAGAGAAGATTGAAAAGTTGAAGGACGAAGTTTTTGGCCGTGGAGTTTCGTGGGGCAGTGGCAGAAACGTTCATAAAAAGGAACATGTAGGTGCGGAGTCGTAGAGTGGTGGGATTGCCGTGTGCTTCACTGCTTCACTGATATTGAGCTCAAACACAATTTCCATATGACGAGAAGAACGTTTTTGTACATTTGTGACGTGTAGGTGGGATGAATGTGACCTGGCCGTTCAGACTAAAGTTGTAGGTCAAAAGATCGGATATGTATCGGTTTTAGGAGCACATATCCAAGTGGCCTGGGTCACATTTGAAAAAAATCAGATCTGTGTCGTTCAAGCTGTCACTAAGGCTGCGTTCAGACTGCAGCCTGAAGTGACCCAAATTCGATTTTTTGGCCTTTATGTGACCTGTATCCGATCTTTTAATGACAGTCTGAACAACACAGATCAGATTTTTTCAAATGCGACCCAGGCCACTTGGATATGTGGCCCTGAAACCGATACATATCCGATCTTTTGATATGCGACTTCAGTGTGAACGGCCAAAGCGCATTCATTCGACCTACACGTTATCAACAAGCCACAAATGTCACTATTCTGCGCTGAAGTAGGCGAAAATTGTTAATGAACTCCATGTCACTGAAGTGAAGCACATCACCACTCACCACTCTTGGCTACGTCTCCACATCCACACGTTCCTTTCAACGGACGTCGCTGCTGCTGCCCCACAAAACACCACGGCCAAAAACCTTGTCCTTCTCCTTCTCAATCTCCTCCTTAAAACAAGTAAGTTGTTCATGTTCTGGCTCCGGTACGAGAGGAACTTTAAAATCTCCAGGTGCTCAATGCTCGCATCCATGTTTGGACAACTTCTGTAAACACAGAGCACGCTCGCTGTGGTTGACGTCATCGTGTCCTCCATTGCACATGCGGAACACGTTTACTGTTCACACTGGAGATCACATACAAGGTGCATTTAAAATGGAAATGTTGGAAATGTGAACAACCTCGCAAAAAACATCGGATTTCACAAAAAAATTATTAAACATTAAGCCCTGCAGTCTGAACGTAGCCCTAGACACATTTTAGTGATTTGAGGAATTTTTGTCATCTCAAATGTTTGTTCTAAGTTCTTACAAAGATCTTTAGATTTGCAATGATGCTGCTTTCAAATGCTGCAGGGTAGTTTGCATTCCTAAGAAGATGTAGCGTGTCAAGAGCTTGTAGATTGCAAAAACAACATAAATGTCCTGTTTATATCCAGCGTCTGTGATAACAGCATAAGCTTTGTGCAACCATCAGCCAACTCAATTGTCTCTTTTTTTTTTTTTTAAACAAATGTTTGCACTAAAAAAAATCACAGTTAAGCACAATATCCTCCCTCAGTTTTCTGCAAATATCTGTGTTCATCATTTTCCTACTTTAGTTTGCATGTTTATGATCACTGTTGGGCAAGTTACATCTACTTAATTATCCAAGTTGCTTCTGTTCCTGCTCCATGTACAAGTAAAAATAAAAATATAGAAATACATCAAGAATTTATAAGAAGAAAAAATAATGCAAAGCTGAAATAGTGATTACACCACCAGGTTGCAGTAGTGAGCAGGTTTCAGAAGCGCTGGCCTCTGTTCGGATTCTCACTCCCAGTAGTTTGTCAGCACTGCACTGTAGAGAGGCTGTTAGCACACAGGATGGATGTTCTCCTGTCTGTGATTCAGGTGAGTCCAACTCGACCTCCTGCAGTGAGACTGCGGAAAGTCCTTTTGTGTGAGCAAATGAAAGTGTAACAACAACATAAAGAAATGAGCTATCATCATGGAGTGGATTAATAATCATAATAAAAAGAACTCTTCATTATAAAACTCTGTACAAATAAACTGTGTGTGTTTATTAACCTGCCTCAGTTAATCATAGAAACACTTTTTGCCACAGTTGGTGCTGTAGCTTAGTGTATTACACAAAAATGAATTTTAACAGCAATTTACCAACTGTAAATATTGTTGACCAATATGATGTTGTGGTGTCATCTGAAATCAAGCACTGGCCAGTAGGTGGTGCTATAACCCAACTACTGGATCAACTTTGGGCTGATCACACAGATATAACCTCTGAAGTAAATATTGTTTTGAATACAGTGCAGTTGAATACAGGAGGATAACAGCACCAGAACTGTAGACGGTGCTCAGGAGGTGGAGCTGTTCAGAGCATCTGTGTCTGTTCATCAACAAACTGCACTGGACAAGATAAACACCCAGGTATTTCCACTCGCTCAGTGTTCTTTCCCAGGATGTTCAGTGGTGAGGGGGCAGGAGAGTGCAGTCTCCTTGGTCTTCTCTATGTTGATGAGGACGTGGTTCTGCTGACACCAGTCCTGCACTTTATTTATTTAATTTACCTGGGTGTGGGGGATGTTTCATTTTGGTCTTCGCCGTTACTTTGACTTTGAGAAATATTTCATTGAAAAACATAATTGAAAAACATATTTTTTCCTTTCACCTGTCTGCAGATGATTTCAGGCTGTATCTGCCTTTACGCCTCTGTGCTGCCTCTTTCTTGGACTGTGTCTGTGTGCAGTCAGGGTCTGCAAGGCCTTCTCTGTTGGCCTAAAAAAATATCTGAATCACAGACTGATGTTAATTATATTATTATTAAATAATTCCAAATGATCTGTCCACTTCCTTTCAGAGGTTTTCCAATGCTTGTGCTGCTTCCAGACATGTATTTTCATATTAAAGCATTTAACCAATCCCATTTCAGCCATCATATGTTGCCAGGCAGAGTCAGAGTCAAAGAAGTGTCCCTGAGGCCTTCACAATCTGTTCTTGCAGGCCCTCAAACACAAAATGAATGTGCATGAAACTGTTGCTTCAGCCAGTCAGATTTTGAGTTGGTGTCACCAGGGCCTTTAGCAGCGAACGACAACATCATCGGATTCAGACCCGTTGATTTGAGAGTCAAAAGGGAACCAGCCAAAGCAGCAAACTGCATCTGTAGCTACTATGTATTACTGTTATTAATTACCAGTGGTGTAGTGGGGATTTTCTAAGTGGGGGTATGCGATTCGTGACTGAACCAGGACTAAACCAGGACTAAACCGGTCTCAGTCCCAGTCTCAGTCCTGGTCTGGGAGGCGTGACAAAAAATTATTGAGAAGCAGTGGTTTAAATTGTTTCTTGGGGTGTAAAAGTGGAAATTTGGATCTCTCAAATGCAAAGTTGTGTGTGCAGTATGGCAATAATAATACGTCAAAATGTAAATCTACAGGATATAGTTTGTTGGTCTGTGCTGATATAAAAATTCCCCTTTTTTATGCAGGTCTATTTGAAAGTCAGGCTGCAGGTCATTTGGATTGGAAATCAAGCATCCAAGAATATTTGAATGTTTGCTCATCTGAAATAACACAGACCTTGGTGTTTCCCCACTGTCCGGTCATTTGAGGATAATACATTACACAACAATTAACACAGTTAAGATGACTTGAATTAAGAAAGTTTGATTTGATTTGAGTAAATTTCACGTCACAAGTAAAATGTGAAAATGGAACTAGACCTTTTGTACTTAAAATATAAAAATACATCTTGCAACACTTAAAATAAGAAAAACAACAACTTTTTGCACTTAAAATAAGAAACAAAATCTAATGTTCCTTGAATTAAGACGAACACACTTATTCCACTGGTAGATCATTTTACTTGTCAAGTTGGATCTAATCAAATAAAGTTAAATGTCCTTAATTTAAGTCTTTTTAACTTATCTAGATATTGTGATATTTGTTTTTTTTCCAGTGTATGGAGACAGCGAGTGATGTCCTAGCAGTGGTCCCCAACATTTTTTTGCACCACGGACTGGTTTTATGTCCAACAGTATTTTGCGGATCGGTACAATTGTGAAAGGTACTGATGTTCCCTGGGAGCACTCACCGTAGCATGCAGCCCCTCAAGACGGACCTGGGGGTCTGGTCCTTGGTCTTGTGCCGTCCCCTGAGCGCGTTTGTCAGATGGTCCAGAGGCTCCATCCTCCATGTCCTGGTTCCAGACGGGGGCGAGCAAGACCAGTGCACAGTGGACTGGGTCCGAGGGGCCATGCCGTTCTCTTCACACTGGATCCATGCAGGGAAAGTGAGAATGTGCTGTGGACTACAGGTCCAGATGGGCTGCTCCGGTCCTCTGTACTCGAGGACTGTGACTGGTTCTGAGGTGGTGCAAAGCATCTGGACAGAAGCGTGAATCCAGTTTGGTTCGTTATATCTTATTCTGAGCGGCCCGTCCTCCACGCACTTGGTTCTTCCTGGGGAAAGCGCTTCTCAGGCCGAGTTACCTAACATCACTCCACGCTCCAGGTCATCTGAGCCCGGGGAACAGAGGGTTGACTCACTATGGAGCGACACGTTCACACATTGGTACTTGCTCTGATCTTCATGTATTACATTCTCTATATTGGCAAAAATACCCTAAATCCTGATTTAGTCCTAGTTTAGTCCTGGTTTTAGTTTTGGTTTGGTTCTGGTTTAGTTCTGGTTTTATTTCTGGTTTTAGTTCTGGTTTAGTTCTGGTTTTAGTTCTGGTTTAGAGATGCAGCCCATGAGGCACGGTCCACACGCGGTGTATGGGAGGGAGAGTTTGCGCTCTTGCGGATCAGTACCAAACGACCCATGGCCTGGTACTGGTTCCTGGCCGGGAATTGGGGACTCCTTCCCTAGAGCCTAGTTACATGTCAGATCTGTAGAGAGGTGAACTCACTCACAAGAAGAAAAATGACGAGGCTCACAGCAGCAGTTATAAAGAGAGTGGTGATCATTTTTCAATGTAAAATCAATTGGAAGTTGATGGAGCCAGAAGCGCGCCCATGCTCACTTCCTGTTTAGGACACGTTGGCTAAAGGATTTGCTTCATGTTAACAGCTCCTTTTACCTTTTGTTCAGTAGAGATGAGCTATTCCAGAGATTAAATTATTCAAATTATTCTAGTGAAAGTGTATTGATCTTAAAAACACAGTGGAGCACTACCTGTATTACCAGCCTAAATATGCACGGTTTGTGTGTTACCATGTGTGAATGAAACAAAACACAACTTCAGGTCTGTTTTTGAGGTGGAAACAACATTACAATATTCATCAGAAAATAGTGTATTATGGGCCCTTTAAAGTCTGTGATCCAAGGTGCTTCTATTGCTTTCACTCATGTCCAGAAGACAAGATCATTTCTATAGCACCATTTGTACAAAGTAATTCCAAGTGCTTTACAGAATGAGAAAGACATTAAAATCACAATCACAAACTCTTCTGTATTGAGCAGCAACTTACCAATACCCCTGTGCCCTGCGTATAAATACTAAGAGTAATTTGGTAATACAGAAATGACAGCAGAGAGGGGGACGTACCTGCCAGTCCTACGCCCCTACGTTGGCTGGCAACGGCCAAACTATGTGCGGCTACAAGGTGTAAACAACCAATACCCCAGTTTGCATGATGTGATTTGATTAGTCAAATATACGGTGTTTTTTAAATGTGCCTCTTTTGTCTGAGGTCTCTGGGATTTCACAGATGCGAGACAGATCAACAGACTACGGGCAATGAACCATTTCATTTTCTGATTTTCTCTCAAGAATATTATATTTTCCCTGGAGAAATAGATGGATAACCTGATTCACATATTCCTGCTCTGTGGTGAGAAATGTCTCCTACATAGAATAAGTGTTAAGTTTTTTTCTTCTTTTTAACTCTCTGTCTTATGTGTTCTTAGGTTTAAAAACAGCATTATCCTTCCACAATGTGATCTACGAGTACCATGCCATAAACTTGCCGATGACCTGGTCTGAGGCTCAACAGTACTGCAGAGAGCACTACACTGACCTGGCCACATTCAGAAACATGGACGACATCAACCGTTTTCAAAGACCCAGTTCATTCACTGGGGATGCCTGGATTGGACTGTCGATGACCCTGCCTCATGGAAAGGTGTGATGGGTAATGACTCTAACTCCTGGAGATGGTCTTCCACTGGGAACACCAGCCCTGGAGGATACCAGAACTGGAAAGCTGGTGAGCCGGACCACAATGAAGGGACAAACTTTTGTGGCGTGATGTATAATGGACTTTGGGGTGATGGTCCTTGTGAGAGTCTCTGGCCATCTGTTTGTTTCACAGGTGAGACAATTTACATCATTCAGTGTGCCAAAAAGCAATTGGAATTTTGAATAACACTCATTAATTTATTTACTTACATATTTATAAGTACAGTTAATACACCACCATCATATATATCTGCCTATATACCTACCTATACATATACATACATAAGTCAAGCCCAGCTTGACTTATTCCACTGTTTTGAGCAGTTTGCCCCCTGAAGAGTTGTGAGACAATGGACTTTATATTGAAAACTGTATATTTTAGTACAATCACTCAAAAAACTATTTAAATTAACCTGATTTAAAAAGTCATTCAGGTTGAAATTAATACAGAAATCAATTTTATTCTGCAGTTAGGGTTCCGATTCAGTTGCATGATTCTAACCAGGGATTAGATAGCCTGATTCATCAGCCGGTTTCACTTTGTGGAAACCGTCCGACCTCGCAGCATTCTGATTTGTTTGCTTGATGATAGCTGGGTTTTTGTTTTTTATTTAACCAATCACTACTATTTGGTCGTGACGTATGTAATGCACCAAATCCCATAGGAAGAAGGTCAATAACATCTATCGCCATGATAAAATTCACCAAACATTCTCTTTGTTTCGCCTTTAAATCCTCAATCTCAGGAATTGTTGTCAACACAGAACGTCTGTCTTCGTCTACATCCATCTCAACGCTTTGTTTACTGTTGTGCTGTTCCACAAAAGGGACCCAGACAGACGCTTGAGTTTGACGTCATGGCTTCACAGCTCTTCTCTGATTGGCTGGTGTGCGATCTACAACTTCTGGTGTTCTTGCAAACCGTCTAGTGTATTACAATTCCTCGCCTAGTTGCTGGAGAGAAAAGAAATTGAGCGGAGGCACTAGGTGGCACCAACCTGGCTAGGGATTAGATAAACTGAAAAATTTCTATTGTCATCCACTGTGGCCTTGCAACAAACTTGTGAGACATGGACCAAAGATATCACAAATTTAACATCACATGGTAGCCTAAAATCGTTGGAAAACAAATGTATATTTTTCACAATGTCACCTCTGCCAATATGGACATACTGCATTTTAAAGTACAGAATTGTTGACTTTAAGTGAAAATTTGCAGCAATAGCTCCATCGGTCGTGTTTGTCCTCTGATCCGAAGTTCAGTTCAGTTCAGATCTCCCTCGTGACAAAAAACATCATCAGTATTGTGATCACATCAACTGATCCACAGGTTGACGCTGTGATTGTAGTTCCTTAAATTAGTATTGCCTTTGTGTTCTTGAGCACTTAACTCCTCTTGCCTCCAGTATCTGCGAACACTGCTGTGTGAATGTGTGTGTTAATGGGTGAGTGATGTAAATGCTTTGAGTGCCTTAAAGGTAGAAAAGGCGTTCAAATACATTCTTGTCTCAACTCAATTACACCTTCACTAGAATCGCTTGGACAATTTCAGCTCTGGAATTACCAGTCAACTGAACAAAAACATAAAAGTAGGTTTTAATTTGAAAACAACCGCTTCGTGACATCACAAGGTGGAGCAGAGGATTTGGAGATGGACTGTAGACAGACTAAAGGTCCATTCAGACTGCGGCATCAAGGCGTCCAGTTTATATGCAAAGTCTATATAGACACTCGTCTTGGGCGTTCTGTGTTTTTGCAGCGGATCTTGGTGGCGCCAGCGTGGTGCGAGTCTAAAGCGTCGAGTCAGAATGTCGTGAGCGTCAAAAGTTGAAAATGCGGAATTTTTCAACCAATCAGAGACGAGTATCCAGAGACGCAGCAACATTATTATCCAGAAGAAGGAGAAAGACCCGAGAACCAGGGCGGGAGCCACAAACATTAGCAGAGTATAAATATACGCCGCAATCACCGAACCGATCGCCAGGACTACACCAGGACCGGACCAGGACTAGACAAGGACTAGACCAGGACTAGACTGGGGGCCTCATTTATAAAAAACTGCGTAGGAGTTGTCGTAACTTAGTGCGTACGCCTAGTAGCCATGAGAGGTGTGCGCCACGCAAACTCCATATTTAGAAAACCCACCACACGCACCAAACCACGCAATCTTTGCTTTATAAATCCCACCTGCAACTACAATTTGCGCACGTAAACCCACGTCACGTCACGCCCTCTCCACACCTCCACCTCACCATAAAAGAGCATGTAAAGTGACTCGTGAATGAGATTTCCCTAAACATGAGCCGATAATCAGTGGGTTTGACCGAGACACACGGGACAGAGGGAGGGGGATGCTCCACGCAGCACCACGCAGTCACGACAAAGACGTCAAAGACAACAAGGTTTAATAGATAAATACAAAACTAAATGTGACAACAACGACTCATCTGTTCATTTAATAATATTTCATAATATTTAGGCAGCACATCTTTGCAGTAAAGCTGATGTGTTTTCTTGCAGTTTCAAGAGTTTTATCGCTATATTTTTAAGTCTGCCTATGATGTATGTGTGGACTGGCCCTGTACATATATATATATATATATATATATATATATATATATATATATATATATATATATATATATATATATATATATATATATATATATATATATATATTACACGTACATACGTGCAAGCGGTGATAATTAAAGTCCACACGAAACATCCAAACTGCTGAACCTGTGAGTGTAGGTCTGGGTCGGGACGGGCACGGGCATTATTCTGTTCTTCATACTGTTAGAGAGCAGCTCTCATGTGCAAGAGTTCCCCATAACACAAAAATGTAGGGAAGATTTTGGGTTCGGGTCAGGTTCGGACCGTAGACTTCGTGTTGTGTGCAGACTTGGGTCACTCTGCTGCTCAGTGCGTAAAGACTAAAGTAAAAGTGTTAAAGTTGCGTTCATTAAATCAAAGCCTGGCTCCTGCTGCGTCCAAGGGATGCGTTTTCTCTCAGGTTGGGTCATTATTTTGTTCTCTGTGTTGGTCACAGACTGTGTTTTATAGAAGTCTGTGGTCGCGGTGTGGACTGCTGGAGACCCTGCACTACACCAGTAACGTGGCCGCGCTCGTACACGAGTTTCAAATGTATAATATTGTGGACAATAATGAGTGGAATAAACGGCCCTTCTCCATGTTTTGGTGAACCAAACACTTAAATGCACAAATGCACTGCAACAGCTCAATGCGTCTCATTTAGAGTAAACAACTTCAAGTACAGAAACGATGCAAATTCACAGGGTCAAAAACAAGTTTAAACGAGGTACAAACAAAAAAAGTGGTGCAAATAAAAAAAACGCGCTGCAAGAAACAAAGACAAATGCATCATCATCAAATGCGCTGCAAATAGAGAAACGATGCAAAGTGCGAAACAATGAAAACCAAGAAAACACCTGCAAAAGAAAAACGCTGCATAAAGAGTCGCCACAACGGAAGTGGTCCAAACCTGCAGTGGGCGCTCAGTAGCAGTGTCCGCGGACCGCAAAGGCCGTGCCGAAATGAGACAGGTGTAGTTATTTTATTAGATGCTAACACTAATGCTAACAACAGGCACCACACAAATTACGTACAAAAATCGCATGGGTACTCAAACTGTAGGAGACCAAGTTATTCTAATAATTCTCATCCAAATCTTATGGCTGAAAGCGAAAACTTATGTTTAACTTTTGCAAAAACAAAACGGTTTTATTTCTGGGATACATCTAAAATAGACTAAATGACCTTAAAGTTTCAAAAACTGTGATGGGATATGCATTATGAAGTATGTTTCTATTGATAAGGGATTACATTTATACCGGGAATGCATTTACGTCAGTTTATTTAAAAAAAGACATCTCTCCTTTGAGAAAAGATGATTTATTAAACAATCATAGGAACTTCTGGAAATAGTTTGTCATAATTTGAATAGTCAGACATTAAACCCATTACACACACAGTGCAGTAATAGGTTTGTACAAACAACTGTATGTCAGTGTACTCTCAAATTGTTACCTTTTTACAGAACCAGGTGACAGTTCAAAATGGACAAATTATCTTTGCAAAGTGACACTGTTACTGCAGACTAGACTACTAGACTGCTCTGGCTTCAGGTCATTTCCCTTAACCAATCAAAGTCTGTGTCTATGATAGAGAGAACCAGACAAAATCAATCAATCAGCTGAAAAGATTGAAGACAAGACATTAAAGCTCAAAAAAATACATTCCTGTGTTTGTTTCTACTCTCTAATCGGAGTACTGTTCTGGATGAAGTGTCCCAGTACAGGTATACAGTCCTAGAAACCTCCAATATCACTGCATAACTGCAGTACAATAGTAAATTCTTATAGTGCACGTAATCAGTTACTACCAAAAGAGACACCAAATAAAGACACATTTCACCATGAAACAAATGTCAGTATAGACGAAAAACATTCAGATAAACTTATGAGTAAATGATATGTTTTCAGTTTAGTCTCACACACTTGGTAATATCATATAAGGCCACATTTATCATGGTACACTGCCTCAGTGATGAAGTTGTTTAGGTGCTCCTCAGCTAAGATGAAAAGAAACCACCATTTTACTGTTTTACTTCTGCAAGAAATTAGAAGTTAAACCTAAACTTTAAGGACACATCACTAATAACACACATTAGAGACAGCAGGAGGGAGGCCTGATGCAACCAGAGGCCCTACAGATGTGCTGCAGTCTGGAAGACCTCCTGTGTGGACATGGACAGTGAAGACATGAACCATTGTACTTGGGCCACTCAGTCTGATGTATCTCTTGTCTTCTGGAGGAGGAAGAGCAGAATGGGCCTTATGTCTGATAGGTTCAAAGTCAGGTCCTCCAAAGTGAAAACCAGTAATGACACACACATTACAAAAACTACAAAATGATTACAGGAAAATGGAAAATATCTAAATTGAAACAGCTAAATATTAATATAAGTATTTTTACTCTTTAAATCATGATCTCAACATGAGCATGATTCATTTGCAGCCCTTATTAATACTGGAGTTTTCAATGCAACATGCACCATACCTAATCTGTGGCAGGAGTCTGGTTCAGCACCTCCAGTGCAGTGTGGCCTTACTTTGTCATCTGCATTTGACCCATTTCATGAATCATGAGTGTCTCATCAGCCAACAGTTCTGTGGCCCCAGCAGTGTGTTGTGTCCTCATACAGGAGTCTGCAAATGAGAAAAGAAAATTAATATAAAACATTTCTAAACAGTTTTCTCTTTACAGTTTTCTCTGTTAGTAGTAGTTTACTACTGTACTTGCTTGGATGTATTGTGTTTAAGTAATAGTCAAAAAAACATCTTACAGTCACCAATCAAGGATCCCTTCAGAATATGTCAACTACCTCTGATATTATTATTTGCCAAAAATATTTCACTAATTATTGACTGTGAAGGCCCGGACTAGCCCAGGACTAGACCAGAACTAATCTTGGATTTGAGAGCGAGAGAGAGAAACCGCGAGACCACGGAGGTGTCCGCAAAGGCACGATCAGGCGACAGCTACTTTAGCGCCATGGGGCACAGACCTCTGCGCCAGTCCTTTCGCCCGCGGTCACCCACACTCAGTCCTGATTCAGTTCTGGTTTAGTCCTAGTTCGGTCCTGGGATCAGTCCTGGTCTAGTCCGAACCTTAATCTGCATGTGTCGCGCCTTCCCAGTGGCTCTTTGGTGCTTCCCAGGGAGGCGAGCCTCAACTATTGAAAACCGTTGCACTAAAGTTTCTCTCAGCCTGGTCCATCGTTCCAGGCAAAGATCCAGAAATGGCACTTATTTCCAGGACAACGACACTTTCTGTTCAAATATGAAAGTTTGAGTGGACTTTTCATCGCTTTAGCTCCAAATTAGTAGGTAAAGTTTTAGCTCAAAGCTCCGAGGTTCACACAGTTAAAAACAAACTTATTTGACAGTTTTGTGGGTTATGACCGTAACACAGTAGGTGAATATAATCAAATAAAAGCCACATTACCGTAACAATCATTAGTCCCCGCTGTAGTTTATCGTCAGTCAGCTGTTTTCTGTCTCACTCAAAGGCAGATCCTTTCTCTCTGTCCAGCCGGTGTGTCTCTCCATTGAGCTGTTACACTGAGCAGGTTTGGAGCACTTCCGTTGTGGCGACTCTTTATGCAGCGTTTTTCTTTTGCAGGTGTTTTCTTGGTTTTCACCGTTTCGCGCTTTGCGTTGTTTCTCTATTTGCAGTGCATTTGATGATGATGGTCTTTGTTTCTTGCAGCGCGTTTTCTTTTTCATTTGCACCACTTTTTTGTTTGTACCTCGTTTAAACTTGTGTTTGACCCTGTGAATTTGCATCGTTTCTGTACTTGAAGTTGTTTACTCTAAATGAGACGCATTGAGCTATTGCAGTGCGTTTGGCCCCCGTCGGCCACCGTACTCTCAGCCTGGTCTGCCATCGTTTCCGGAAAAGATTGGGATCGGGAATTTGTTTCCAGGGCAATGGACACGTGTCAAGTATTTTTCTCCCTTTTGTCCACGGCGTCCAAATTGCGCATCAGAGGCATCTGAACTCCAATGCAAAGGCATCCAAATAGAGACGTCTGAACACAGCTTAATAATGCTGGATTACTCAAAGATATGCATAAAACAAAACAAAAGTCCAGGTCTGTTTTTGAGGAGGTAACAACATTTCAACATGGCTTAAAGCTCACAAAAATCCATTTTGTGTAATATAGGACCGTTTAATTTTCACAGGTTCATCAAGTGGCCCCAAACAGTACACATTTATTTCTACCACTATGACCTGGGAGGACGCTCAGAGCTACTGCAGACAGCACCACACAGACCTGGCCATGATCGAAGATGAGACGGAAAACTCTGCAGTGGTGTCTGTTCTTGTACCAGACCAATGGGCCTGGTTTGGTCTGTACAGAAAGCCCTGGAGGTGGTCTGATGGCAACAAGAACCGATTCACAAACTGGCTCCCTAATCAACCTAATAATTATCTAAGAGATCAGCACTGCGTTTGGGAGGATGACACTCACAGATGGAATGACGCATCCTGTTCATCGATGCAGCCATTTGTCTGTGCATATGGTGAATCAAATGTACATTTTGTGTTTAACTTCTATTCAACTTTGCTGAACCTTTTTCTGTCAATTACAGCTTTTAAGACCAAGACTAAACTAATTAAACTAAAACTTCAGTCGGATGTAGACCTTTCAGATCCAACCTATTCTAAGCAGATAACAAAAAAGGTATGTTACTTTTCATTGTTCGCCTTTGTTTAGCATATGGCTGGTTTTGCACACTAACCAGCAGTCGGTGCCTTTTACATACACTTTTAATTTAACTCCTATCTACTCGTTCTTTCTGTTTCACTATTTTTAAAGGCTGTAACATTTTTTTGTGTTGGTGGTTTAGCTGGTTCAAGTCCCCGACAGTGACACTGGATATTATCACTATGCACAGTTACACTCAAGAGCTTCAGCCATTGCACTGTATCCAGTTCATGAAATTATTTTGTTGTACTCTTTTCTTTCAGATTGCCTTAATACTGCGGGACAAAGGCAAGGGACTCACCGATTTCAGTGTCAAATGGACAGTTCCACCTCAGAAAGTTGACACCTAGACTGCAGCCTGAAGTGACCCAAATCCAATTTTTTGGCCCCTATGTGACCTGTATCTGATCTTTTAATGACAGTCTGAACAACACAGATCAGATTTTTTCAAATGCGACCCAGGCCACTTCGATATGTGGTCCTAATATGTATCCGATATATGATGTCCGATATATATCCGATCTGTTGACATGCGACTTCAGACTGAACAGCCAAAATGCATTCATTAGACCTACACGTTATCAACACGACACAAACATCACTATTCTGCACTGAAGTAGGTAAAAATTGTTAATGAACTCCGTGTCTCTGAAGCGAAGCACATCACCACTCACCACTCTTGGCTACGTCTTCGCACGTTCCTTTCAACAGACGTTGCTGCCACTGTCCCACAAAACACCACGGCCAAAAACCTCGTCCTTCTCCTTCTCAATCTCCTCTTTAAAACAAATAAGTTGTTCATGTTCTGGCTCCGGTACGAGAGGAACTTTAAAATCTCCAGGTGCTCAATGCTCGCATCCATGTTTGGACAACTTCTGTAAACACAGAGCACGCTCGCTGTGGTTGACGTCATCGTGTCCTCCATTGCACATGCGGAACACGTTTACTGTTCACACTGGAGATCACATACAAGGTGCATTTAAAATGGAAATGTTGGAAATGTGAACAACCTCGCAAAAAACATCGGATTTCACAAAAAAATTATTAAACATTAAGCCCTGCAGTCTGAACGTAGCCCTAGACACATTTTAGTGATTTGAGGAATTATTGTCATCTCAAATGTTTGTTCTAAGTTCTTACAAAGATCTTTAGATTTGCAATGATTCTGCTTTCAAATGCTGCAGGGTAGTTTGCATTCCTAAGAAGATGTAGCGTGTCAAGAGCTTGTAGATTGCAAAAACAACATAAATGTCCTGTTTATATCCAGCGTCTGTGATAACAGCATAAGCTTTGTGCAACCATCAGCCAACTCAATTGTCTCTTTTTTTTTTTTAAACAAATGTTTGCACTAAAAAAAAATCACAGTTAAGCACAATATCCTCCCTCAGTTTTCTGCAAATATCTGTGTTCATCATTTTCCTACTTTAGTTTGCATGTTTATGATCACTGTTGGGCAAGTTACATCTACTTAATTATCCAAGTTGCTTCTGTTCCTGCTCCATGTACAAGTAAAAATAAAAATATAGAAATGCATCAAGAATTTATAAGAAGAAAAAATAATGCAAAACTGAAATAGTGATTACACCACCAGGTTGCAGTAGTGAGCAGGTTTCAGAAGCGCTGGCCTCTGTTCGGATTCTCACTCCCAGTAGTTTGTCAGCACTGCACTGTAGAGAGGCTGTTAGCACACAGGATGGATGTTCTCCTGTCTGTGATTCAGGTGAGTCCAACTCGACCTCCTGCAGTGAGACTGCGGAAAGTCCTTTTGTGTGAGCAAATGAAAGTGTAACAACAACATAAAGAAATGAGCTATCATCATGGAGTGGATTAATAATCATAATAAAAAGAACTCTTCATTTTAAAACTCTGTACAAATAAACTGTGTGTGTGTTTATTAACCTGCCTCAGTTAATCATAGAAACACTTTTTGCCACAGTTGGTGCTGTAGCTTAGTGTATTACACAAAAATGAATTTTAACAGCAATTTACCAACTGTAAATATTGTTGACCAATATGATGTTGTGGTGTCATCTGAACTCCAGCATTGGCCAGTAGGTGGTGCTATAACCCAACTACTGGATCAACTTTGGGCTGATCACACAGATATAACCTCTGAAGTAAATATTGTTTTGAATACAGTGCAGTTGAATACAGGAGGATAACAGCACCAGAACTGTAGACGGTGCTCAGGAGGTGGAGCTCGTCCTTTCTGTTCAGAGCATCTGTGTCTGTTCATCAACAAACTGCACTGGACAAGATAAACACCCAGGTATTTCCACTCGCTCAGTGTTCTTTCCCAGGATGTTCAGTGGTGAGGGGGCAGGAGAGTGCAGTCTCCTTGGTCTTCTCTATGTTGATGAGGACGTGGTTCTGCTGACACCAGTCCTGCACTTTATTTATTTAATTTACCTGGGTGTGGGGGATGTTTCATTTTGGTCTTCGCCGTTACTTTGACTTTGAGAAATATTTCATTGAAAAACATAATTGAAAAAACATATTTTTTCCTTTCACCTGTCTGCAGATGATTTCAGGCTGTATCTGCCTTTACGCCTCTGTGCTGCCTCTTTCTTGGACTGTGTCTGTGTGCAGTCAGGGTCTGCAAGGCCTTCTCTGTTGGCCTAAAAAAATATCTGAATCACAGACTGATGTTAATTATATTATTATTAAATAATTCCAAATGATCTGTCCACTTCCTTTCAGAGGTTTTCCAATGCTTGTGCTGCTTCCAGACATGTATTTTCATATTAAAGCATTTAACCAATCCCATTTCAGCCATCATATGTTGCCAGGCAGAGTCAGAGTCAAAGAAGTGTCCCTGAGGCCTTCACAATCTGTTCTTGCAGGCCCTCAAACACAAAATGAATGTGCATGAAACTGTTGCTTCAGCCAGTCAGATTTTGAGTTGGTGTCACCAGGGCCTTTAGCAGCGAACGACAACATCATCGGATTCAGACCCGTTGATTTGAGAGTCAAAAGGGAACCAGCCAAAGCAGCAAACTGCATCTGTAGCTACTATGTATTACTGTTATTAATTACCAGTGGTGTAGTGGGGATTTTCTAAGTGGGGGTATGCGATTCGTGACTGAACCAGGACTAAACCAGGACTAAACCGGTCTCAGTCCCAGTCTCAGTCCTGGTCTGGGAGGCGTGACAAAAAATTATTGAGAAGCAGTGGTTTAAATTGTTTCTTGGGGTGTAAAAGTGGAAATTTGGATCTCTCAAATGCAAAGTTGTGTGTGCAGTATGGCAATAATAATACGTCAAAATGTAAATCTACAGGATATAGTTTGTTGGTCTGTGCTGATATAAAAATTCCCCTTTTTATGCAGGTCTATTTGAAAGTCAGGCTGCAGGTCATTTGGATTGGAAATCAAGCATCCAAGAATATTTGAATGTTTGCTCATCTGAAATAACACAGACCTTGGTGTTTCCCCACTGTCCGGTCATTTGAGGATAATACATTACACAACAATTAACACAGTTAAGATGACTTGAATTAAGAAAGTTTGATTTGATTTGAGTAAATTTCATGTCACAAGTAAAATGTGAAAATGGAACTAGACCTTTTGTACTTAAAATATAAAAATACATCTTGCAACACTTAAAATAAGAAAAACAACAACTTTTTGCACTTAAAATAAGAAACAAAATCTAATGTTCCTTGAATTAAGACGAACACACTTATTCCACTGGTAGATCATTTTACTTGTCAAGTTGGATCTAATCAAATAAAGTTAAATGTCCTTAATTTAAGTCTTTTTAACTTATCTAGATATTGTGATATTGTTTTTTTTCCAGTGTATGGAGACAGCGAGTGATGTCCTAGCAGTGGTCCCCAACATTTTTTTGCACCACGGACTGGTTTTATGTCCAACAGTATTTTGCGGATCGGTACAATTGTGAAAGGTACTGATGTTCCCTGGGAGCACTCACCGTAGCATGCAGCCCCTCAAGACGGACCTGGGGGTCTGGTCCTTGGTCTTGTGCCGTCCCCTGAGCGCGTTTGTCAGATGGTCCAGAGGCTCCATCCTCCATGTCCTGGTTCCAGACGGGGGCGAGCAAGACCAGTGCACAGTGGACTGGGTCCGAGGGGCCATGCCGTTCTCTTCACACTGGATCCATGCAGGGAAAGTGAGAATGTGCTGTGGACTACAGGTCCAGATGGGCTGCTCCGGTCCTCTGTACTCGAGGACTGTGACTGGTTCTGAGGTGGTGCAAAGCATCTGGACAGAAGCGTGAATCCAGTTTGGTTCGTTATATCTTATTCTGAGCGGCCCGTCCTCCACGCACTTGGTTCTTCCTGGGGAAAGCGCTTCTCAGGCCGAGTTACCTAACATCACTCCACGCTCCAGGTCATCTGAGCCCGGGGAACAGAGGGTTGACTCACTATGGAGCGACACGTTCACACATTGGTACTTGCTCTGATCTTCATGTATTACATTCTCTATATTGGCAAAATACCCTAAATCCTGATTTAGTCCTAGTTTAGTCCTGGTTTTAGTTTTGGTTTGGTTCTGGTTTAGTTCTGGTTTTAGTTCTGGTTTTAGTTCTGGTTTAGTTCTGGTTTTAGTTCTGGTTTAGAGATGCAGCCCATGAGGCACGGTCCACGCGGTGTATGGGAGGGAGAGTTTGCGCTCTTGCGGATCAGTACCAAACGACCCATGGCCTGGTACTGGTTCCTGGCCCGGGAATTGGGGACTCCTTCCCTAGAGCCTAGTTACATGTCAGATCTGTAGAGAGGTGAACTCACTCACAAGAAGAAAAATGACGAGGCTCACAGCAGCAGTTATAAAGAGAGTGGTGATCATTTTTCAATGTAAAATCAATTGGAAGTTGATGGAGCCAGAAGCGCGCCCATGCTCACTTCCTGTTTAGGACACATTGGCTAAAGGATTTTCTTTGTCCATTTGTATTTACAGTCTATGGGGACAGGGCCGTCAGCTGGGCAGGTATATACACTAACAACAACTGCAAATAGCATCATTTTATTAAATTTACAGAAAACACCATGTGTTACAAACAGAAGGTTAGAACAATCCAGAACAAGACTAACAGTAAAACAGAGATAGAGCAGTTTCAGGTTATAAGTACTGCAGAACTACATGTGGCGGGTTCTTTTGTAAATGAGGGTCTTAAACATCCTTAAATGAGAAAAAAAAAGCCTACGTTCAGACTGCAGGGCTTAATGCTCAATTTGGATTTTTTTTGTAAAATCTGATTTTTTTGCGAGGTTGTTCACATTTCCAATCAAATGTGACGTGTATGTGATCTCCAGTGTGAACTTTAAACGCCCCAAAAGTGTCCCACATGTGCATTGGAGGACATGACAACGTCACACCAGAGAGCGTGCTCAGTGTTTACGGAAGTCGCCTAAACATGGACACAGCATTGAGCACCTGGAGATTTTAAAGTTGCTGTCGTACCAGAGCCAGAGCGTGTACAGCTTATTTGTTTTAAGGAGAAGATTGAAAAGTTGAAGGACGAAGTTTTTGGCCGTGGAGTTTTGTGGGGCAGTGGCAGAAACGTTCATAAAAAGGAACATGTAGGTGCGGAGTCGTAGAGTGGTGGGATTGCCGTGTGCTTCACTGCTTCACTGATATTGAGCTCAAACACAATTTCCATATGACGAGAAGAACGTTTTTGTACATTTGTGACGTGTAGGTGGGATGAATGTGACCTGACCGTTCAGACTAAAGTTGTAGGTCAAAAGATCGGATATGTATCGGTTTTAGGAGCACATATCCAAGTGGCCTGGGTCACATTTGAAAAAAATCAGATCTGTGTCGTTCAAGCTGTCACTAAGGCTGCGTTCAGACTGCAGCCTGAAGTGACCCAAATCCGATTTTTTGGCCTCTATGTGACCTGTATCCGATCTTTTAATGACAGTCTGAATGACACAGATCAGATTTTTTCAAATGCGACCCAGGCCACTTGGATATGTGGCCCTGAAACCGATACATATCCGATCTTTTGATATGCGACTTCAGTGTGAACGGCCAAAGCGCATTCATTCGACCTACACGTTATCAACAAGCCACAAATGTCACTATTCTGCGCTGAAGTAGGCGAAAATTGTTAATGAACTCCGTGTCACTGAAGTGAAGCACATCACCACTCACCACTCTTGGCTACGTCTCCACATCCGCACGTTCCTTTCAACGGACGTCGCTGCTGCTGCCCCACAAAACACCACGGCCAAAAACCTCGTCCTCGTCCTTCTCAATCTCCTCCTTAAAACAAGTAAGTTGTTCATGTTCTGGCTCCGGTACGAGAGGAACTTTAAAATCTCCAGGTGCTCAATGCTCGCATCCATGTTTGGACAACTTCTGTAAACACAGAGCACGCTCGCTGCGGTTGATGTCGTCATGTCTCCAGTGCACATGCGGGACACTTTCGGGCCGTTTAACGTTCACACGGGATCACATACAAGTCACATTTAATTGGAAATGTGAACAACCTCGCAAAAACATCGGATTTCACAAAAAAATCGGAACTGAGCGTTAAGCCCTGCTGTCTGAACGTAGCCTAAAAGATCAGATACAGGTCACATAGGGGCCAGAAAATCGGATTTGGGTCACTTCAGGCTGCAGTTTGAACATAGCCAAAGACAGGTGGGCTCTGTGTTACCACTGATGGAAAAGATGAAATTAGATTATTGTAGTTTGAACACATTTTTACTTTTAAATGATGTTTACAACAACATGTTCATAATCAAAGATGAGGAACTGTTATGGGAAAACAATCAGTTAACAGGTGTCCAAACTATGGCCCAGAGACCAAAAATGACCCCCAGAACAATGTTTGTTGGCTCCAGGGCTCCTGGTGAGTTAGCCCAAATGGTCATTGTTAAGTTGAGTGTTTATATAATCAAAACATTACTAACAAATATTGCTTTAGTTTCAGTGTAGCTCCTCCCTTCAGACATATATAAGGCAGTATCCCAACAGCAATCTGCCCAGAACTGAGGAAGCCGCTTAGATGAGGGGCAAAATGTCTTCACTCACTTTTGTCCAATCTGTTTTTGTTTTAACAATAGTCACTGATCCATTGCTAGTACTTCATAAGATAATCAGTGCCAAAAATAAGAAGAAAAAAAAAAAAACTCTAATTGGAGCTTTTCCAGACTAAATTATCTTAAAAATGTTACAAGACAAATAAGAAAATATCCTGATTCATTTAAAACAAAGTGATGTGACACAAATCCATAAACATTCTGTAACAGTTGACAATATGTGGCAGTTAATTTGTTGTGCCCATTGGTGGAACAAGTGTATTTAGATTTGTTGTTATTGTTATTTATGAGCAATATAATTTTATTTTGTGCAATATTATTAATTTTTAGTTTAATTTAGTGAAGGTAAAGGTAAAAAACAAAACAAAACAAAAAAACTTCCTATAGGCGAGTTTCATTGTTGACAAAAGCGCGTGTTGCATGCTGGGAATTATTTTGGTCGGCGGCAAGAAACACTAATTCAGCATGACGGACGGAGCGAGAAAGCACGTAAAGGGTATTGATCCTGGTTATTTATCCACTATAACGGCAGAGGACCGAAGACGATTTGACCAGAAATTGGTCATAAGCATCGATGGAGCCAAATCACCCTTTTCAACCCCTACAAAAGGTGGACAAAACCACATTTCTGGTCGGAATCACCAACTACCTGGACAAATATTCAATTTGGCGATATCCACAATGACTTGGTGGAAACTCCTGGGCCATTCACAGCAGAACAGATGAAAGCCTCCAAGAGTCTTGATGTGTTGTTGAACTTGTTGGAGTTTGCTAGGATCTTCTACGTTTGCTCTGTGGATGTTTGGAAGCCATTTAATTCGCCATTAGTGGTTCTTTTCACTCGGAATACAAAAAAGACATTTTCCTTCTTCCGTGCTTCTATTTGTGCATCCGATAATGCAGCAGGAATTTACCATTATCGGGGATAAATACGCGAGGTTACACACTGTGTTTGACCGCTACCGTGTTTCTTGCCTCTGACCAAAATATTTCCCAGCATGCAACGCGGGCTTTTAATAACAATGACGTCAGCTGAATCTCGCCTATTCCGGTTAAATTTTACATTAACGTGAAGTCGGACCCGACAACACCGACTGATACCAATCGCAAAAGTTAATATTAAAAGTTTCGTACGCTGATTTGTTTACTTGCAAGCCAAAGTGGTATGTATATTTATGTATTAATTTGCTTTGTGTTTATAATGTGAGCTAAATCTCATGGTCTATTGTGTGTTTTTAGTTCTATGGTGTGAACTGTGATACCATCAAGTAAAAAAACAAACTTGTGTCTCTCGTGTTTGTGAACAAGCCGGCATACATTCATTTTGGTGAATTCTTCCACTTAACCTTCAGGTCGGATAATCCCATCTTCAGCAGTTCCTCTTCGATCTAAAAGCAGAATCAGATGTGCATATCTTCAACTAGAATCAGTCTATCTCTGTATCTAAAATGTGTTGAATTACCTTGTCTAGAAGTTGACTCCAAACATCAGGATGTGACAGGTCTGCCTCACTCTGGAATCTCATCGTCATGAATCGTCTTTTCCCTGTAAGAGCTTCAGTACGAGTGAAACATTAGATGCATCGTGTGCAAATATAAAAATAAATTTAACTCACCTCTGTGGCAGAAAAATGGATTCGTGGTGGAACATGGATAATCATTCCATTCATGATTCCTATTTTCATAAACACATTGCTGGTCTAGTCCGAAGTTGTTGGGCCGATTGACATACCAGTTTGTAAAATTGCTGGTGCTGCCATCGGACCACCTCCAGGGCTTTCTGTACATGCCAAACCAAGAACTATAACCTGCTATGATGGAGGTCACTGCAGCGTTTTCAGTCTCATCTTCAATCATGGCCAGGTCTGTGTGGTGCTGTCTGCAGTAGCTCTGAGCGTCCTTCCAGCTCATGTATGTGGAAACAAAAGTGTAGTTCTTAAACCCCGGTTTTGTTAAGCCTAAAAAAAATAAAATAAATAAAAATACAATGGGCCTCATGGTTCAATATTCTGTGTTAAAGATACTAAAATACTTTTAAGCCAGATTTGCATGTTCTCAGGCTATGTTTATATGATGACGGTCTGAACAGAAGACGCAAAAGTGGCATCGCATCTTCACTTTTTATTCTGCGTTTAGACAAGTGTTTTCGGGATGAAATCTGAGTGCATACGGTGATGCAAAAGGGTGTGAAATTCGATTGGGTATGCATGCCAGACGGCTCGGTGGTGACCCTTCATGGTGATGTATGTGACGTAAATGCGTACACGACGTGAGCAGATCTGACCAGAGTTTTGCATCTTGGGCAGTGTAAATGGAAACGCTACAGCGGAGCGTATTCAACTTTTCCACTCTGGAGTATGGTTTCAAATTTTTGCGTTTTTAAGCCCCAAAAACACAGTCACAGTTTAAACGAAAGGCGCTTTCGATAAAATATTTTGTCATTTTTACCCGCAAGAGTTCTCGTGTAAACAGGCCCTTAGACAAACTTAAATGAGAGACTTTAAATGAGAGTTGTGACTAGTTCACTAACGTCAAGTACATACATGATGCTTCTCCTCATGTTTGCTCGCTCTGGAGCAGGTGAGTGTGGTGTGAAAGTGCCAGACCTCAGGCAGCTCTACACATCCTGTAGGGAAAGTTCTTACGCCACATATATTTGTATGATGAGGTTATGCAGAGCTGCTGTTTGAAACTGACTGATGGGGCATATTGATCAATTTATTATCAGTGAGAGACTTCTGCATCTCCCCTCCATTTATTTAAACGTTTGGGAGTGACAATCACAATTTCGATTCTTCATATGTTTGTATGAAGAATTGACAATAAACTTTTATAATTTGAATTTGAATTATGAATTTGATAAAACCCAAGGAGCAAATAGTATAGTTCTCAAAAGTGTGTTAAAGTGTCACTGGCCCAACACAAAGGCTGTGTCTGAATGTTCTCCCGAGTCCCTAACCCCTCATTCACTATATAGTCCTGCACTCATTATACACATCTAGACATTCACAGAGTGATTTGGACATGCAGCTCACTTGTTTCAGGTCACATGATTGCTGTCTGGGTGAAAAAATGTCCACTAAACAGTAAAGCTTGATTTTTGTCATAAATAATGATTGATCTTTTAACAGTGGGAGCTAAAGCAGCTGACATCAGCACTGCTAAAACCATAATGGTTTATTTAAGAGTGTTTTATTCATAATCGTGGATCAACAGAGCCATAAACCAGAGCTTCTATCTGCTTTCATTCAGTCATGTTGTATCCAGTTAAACACTTGTCGCTGTATGCTGTTGTTTTTCTTGACTCTCACAATGCATTGTGGTCTATTTAGTCTAGTGTCCATCAATACTGACTACCTTTCAAGGTTCATTGTGGGAAATTTTTAATGCAATAACTCAGACATGTCAAACTCAGGCCCAGGGGCCAAATTTAGCCCGAGATATATTTATTTTTGGCCTGCGAGATCATATCAAATATGTATTAGAGCTGCTCCCCTGCTACAGATATAGAATACATTATTTATTTAATTTTTTTTTATTATTTTATATGATGTTTGTTCTGGATTTAATGTTTAAGCAAAACTATTATTAAACATTTATTTTAATAAGAAAAGGTTTAACATTACATATTTTGAAAGAAGAGAAAACATGCAGATTATATTTAGTTTGGTCCATGACTTAATCCCAGTTTTTAATTTTGGCCTCTGTGAATTTGAGTTTGACACCCCTGAACTAACTTTTTCACTCACTGGACATTCAAACACCTCGAAGTATATATTGGACCCAGCTTCAGGGCTCAGATACAAAGACTTAAGAGATATAATGCTGTTAATTTTTATATGTAAAACATTTACTTTCTGCTCAAAAATATAATTAATATATGCATATTTCAATTACAAACCAGTCACAGTGTAAGATCCTAAAGGTTGTGTAGGGTCTAATGTACAAGAAAAGTCTCACCTGTGAAACAAACAAATGGAAGACGAGCTGCACAGTGGCCATCTAACCACAGCCCAGAATTAATGAACATACATTCTTCAATTCCACCGATGTAGTTGGGTTCATCAGTGCCGTACCAGTTCTGGTACTGACTGGTGCTGGTGGCGCCTGTAGCAGACCATCTCCACGAGTTGGAGTCATTAGCCAGGACTCTTTTCCATGAAGCTCTGTCGTCGAACAGTCCGATCCAGGCTGCTCCAGTGTATGTGCTGGGTCTGATTAGTTTGTCCAGGTCCTCTGAGTTATGGATGGTGGCCAGGTCAGTGTAGTGTTCTCTGCAGTACTGCTGAGCATCAGTCCAGGACATAGCCACATCAATGAAGTGATACGTGTAGGTCACTGTGTGGTAGCATGAAGCCACAGTGAAACCTGGTTTACAAAACACTGTTATAATTCCAATAGCCTATGGATATTGACTAGAAGATACTAAAAATATTATGAAAATCTTACCGTAGAGCAGGAAAATCACAATCATATCAGATGCCTATCAAAAATCAAAGGACAAAATTATTTATGAGGATGTTCTTCAGAAGATACTCTAGGTGATTATTTCATCAGCATCAACATCAAACTGAGTTTGATGTAGGTTTCTTGCTCTGAGAATCTCAGATATTCAAATAGACACAAATAGAGTCAAATCATAACCTTGCCATTGACTTTGACAGGCATATACGTCAGAAACATCAGAGATCAACTGATGTGAAAAAAAAAAAAAAAAAAGCTTACTGAGGTTGTTTTGAAGGGCTAGTGGTTAAGTGATATTTTTATTTTGCCTCATGGATAAAAACAAAGAAATGAATAAAAGCACACAATGACTTATTCTTAATCCATTACTGTATGGATATAGAGATGCACTACAATGACATTCTAACGTTACTGCTAAACTGTGAAGTACCTGGAGGGCTAAAGGGGAGCGTGAGGGAGGAGGAGGATGTACTATAAGGACCAGTGTGATTGGTCTTACACATGTCCACACTTTAAACTCCACCCCTGCAGACAGAGGTTCATATTCAGAAACACCTGGCTGTATCAGGGCAGTTCAGTTTGGTGGAAATTCAAACTGAGTTGTTTCTATGAGTTTATAAATGTTTTTTGAAATTAGATTGACTGAAGCAAAAACTCTTAACAGTTCATTTTGCATTTTACGTTTATGCCAGATCGATATGTGCAGCATTTTTTGACTACTTGGCTCACACACTCAGTGTTTTTGGAACTTTTTTTTTTTGCTCAGTTTTTAACATCATATCATGGGATTTTAACCAACTAAGAATTACAGCATGTGCAGTTCAAAGGACACAAGTACGGCTCTGCTGGATTGTGTGAAATGAAACGGTTAATTTTAATGTATCCATGGAGACCGTGCAAGAGTCTAGCTAAGGAGCCTGTTGAGGACCTGGCTGTGGACATTTGAGATGCTGCAGGTTTTTTCACCATATGTGGCAGCAAATATGGCAGATGATCTTCCAGAGGAAATATTTTGAGGGAATAAACAGAAGGGGACAGCTGGATTGTGGCGAGTTGAGTTAAATGCACTCTGTTCTCTACTTTTACAATAGTCACTGGTCCATTGCTAATACTTCATAGATAGCCTGTGATAGATGTGACAGGTCTGCCTCACTCTGGAGCTTCATCGTCATGAGTTATCTTTTCTCATTAACAGCTTCAGTAGGAGCGAAACATTGTGCATCAGAATAAATTTATGTTCCATTACACAGATAAATCCTCACCTCTGTGACAGAAAAATCAAAACTTGCAACCACATGGATCATCTACCCATTCATGAGCATTACTTTCCCAGACACAACGCCGGGCTGCAGCCATATGCATATTTCAATTACAAGCCAGTCACAGTGTAAGATCCTAAAGGTTGCGAAGGGTCTAATAAACAAAAAAAGACTCATCTTTGAAATAAACAAATGGAAGTCGAACTACACAGTTGCCGTCTATCCACAGCCCAGACTTCATGAACAAACATTCTTCAACTGAACTGATGTGGTTCACCCAATGCCCAGCTGTGGTACTGACTGGTGCTGGTGGCCCCAGGACACGGTCACTATTGAAGTGTCCTAGAACGAAGGTGAACTGTATTTTCAGGGCTGTGCGAAATGAGTATACATATATTTAATACATAACTTTTATTACACTACATTAGTCAGTATACAATCTGAATATCACATAATCATGAACTTGAGTAAATATTATATATAGATACATTAGCATTAACACACATAATATAGATTTTTAACAAATATTGTTGTATACCTGTATACAGATAAGTAAGAAGTAAGAAGAAGTAAGATTTAGAATAAAGTTTTCTCTTACTATAGTATTTGACCATAAAGTAGGACTTGTAGTCATATCACAAATTCAAAGAACTAATAGATTGCCTAAAAAATCCAGCCCGACCCGACCCGGCCCGCGGGTATTACCTGACCAATTAACTTATGCAGGCCCGAGCCCGAAGCAAACGAAATGTCATATTTTATTTGTGAGACTCGGGAGGAGGAGCAGTGCTCAGCGTCGAAGTCTTTTTGCTCTCGTATAAGAAGAAGTCAGCGAAGCCAACGCAAGTTTCTGTAGCATTTTCAACAATCAATTTGAAGCTTTTCCACACCTCACTCTTACCGGTGCGTGTTTGTCTTTTCAGTTCTCCTGCCTTTAGTTTAACTTCTTGCTCCTCCATATTGGGGACACCAGGTCAAAATAGATGCAGACTTGCGGAGGGGAAGATTATTAAATTAAGAGGGGGCGTTCACGTGCGCAGAGCTCTGGCTCTGCGGATCCTGTTTAGTAGTTAATAGCAATTACATTACATTACTTCTCTGTTTTATCCATATTATTTATTTTATAACAAGTATTCCTTAGTTTAGTATCCACACATCGTAGCATACATTTTATCATATATATGAAGCCCGAGCCCGACCCACGAAGTAATGATTGACATTTTAGACCCGACCCGAGGTCGGGTCGGGCTTGGGCTCGGTCTTAAGATCTTACCTCTAACTCTAAGTGATGATTTCAGTCGGCATCAAAATCAAATGGTCGATGTAGGTTTGCTGCTCTGAGCACCACCTCACAGACATTCAAATCAAATCAAATCAATCAAGTAGAGTCAGACTGTAACCTTGGAAATAGCTTTGACTGTGTGAATAATATGCAGATGCATTACAATGACTCAGACAATAACAAATGAATAACAAGATATTATAAACAGAGTTAATAGAGCCATGTCAACACAGTTGACAGTTGAAATGTGGTTATGGGCAATGTTGTGTTAATTACTGGATGCTGGAACATTTTGTGGTTTCTGAACCATAAAACAACATGTTATAAACCTCTAACATGTTATGAACATCTTATAAACAGTCTCTATAATGAGCTTGACTGAAGCAAAATACAACTCCAGGAATGTTTTTAATGAGGGAACGTTATGACATGGTTAAAATCTCAACAAAGTCAATTTTGCATGTTAAATTAATGCCAGACTGGCGTGTAGACTTGAGTTCTCCACATAATCAATCAGAAAAGGCTCTTTCTTCTTTCTTACATTCCCATTGCAACAGAAAGGTTTCTGCTTTTGTGGCTGCCCTGCTCACACAGTCAGTGCTTTTAGAAACATTTCTTTTTTTTTTTGAGCATGTCATGATCCATAAATAGAGCCCTAAGCAGAGGCGGTGTGGACATTCAGACACAGCCACAGTTTTTAACATAATATTATAGGATTTAAACCAAATTTAAGTAAGAAGTGCAGCATGTGCAGTTCAAAGGTCACAAATAAGGGACTGTTGGTTTTTGTCCAGATCAGTGTAAGGACATCACTGAGCTCCTGTGGAGTCAGAGGAGCAACCTGGCAGCATCTGATGAATTGAAACATAATGTCCCAAAGATGTTCTACTGGGTTTAAGTCAGGTGAAGGGCATTCATTTGTATCAATCCCTTTATCCTCCAGATACTGCCTGCAGACTCTTGCCACATCAGGAGGAGCCCAGGGCCTACTGCACCAGTGTAGAGTCTGACAATGGATTTAATCCTGATACCTAGTCTCAGTCAGACTGATGTTTTCTAGCCAGCAGAGGCCATGGATCTGCCTCCCCAGACCATCACTGACCCACTCATGCTGAACCATGTTGCAGGCAGCACAGTGTTCTCATCTTCTCCAGACACTTTCACGTCTATCACAGGTGGTCAGGGTGAACCTGCTCTCATCTATCCACTGGTGCACAGGGCACCAGTGGTGGACTTACCAATTCTGGTGTTGACTAGCAAATGCCAACGAAGCTCCACGGTGCTGGGCGGTGAGCACAGAGCCCACTCAAGCCGCCCTCAAGAAGTCTGTGATTGTTTGAGCAGAGACATATCAGTGGCCTGCTGGAGATCATTCTGTAGGACATGGGCAGTGTTCAACCTGTTCCTCTTTGCACAAAGGAGCAGATATGAGGTCCTGCTGAAGGGTTGAGGACCGTCTACAGCTCTCCTAGAGTAACTGCCTGTCTCCTGAAATCTCCATGTTCTGAACATTGTGCTGGGAAACCGGATGTATCATCCTGGAGAAGTTGGACAATCTGTGCAGTTTTTCTGTAGGGTTAAGAAATGGCCTCATCTTCCCAGTAGTGATAATCACTCTAGCCAAAGCAGCACTAATGAAAAAGCAGCCAAATAAGACCAGGAGGGAGAAACTTTAAATGACTTCCACATGTAAAACCAGTCCTGATTTAGGGTTTGTCTCATTGTTGCCGCTCTAGTGCTCCTGTTCTTCATTCCCATTAAAAGAAGTGCATCCTTTTGTTCCTAAGACATTACCCTGTCCATATTTGTATAGATATCCATCAGATTTTTTTTTTTTCACTTTAAGATCTGATGTGTTCCTTTAAAATTTTTGAGCAGTGTCCTTGAAGAAAATGAACCAATTCATCAGCAATTGAAACATCAGCGCAAAGTAACCTTGCTCCCCCTGGAGGCTGCTGTGATGCTGCAGGACACAGAGGAAAGACACTTTTGCCTCTTCCTCTCTTGAAACTGCCCTGACACAGATCTACAGACTTTACCTGACCAGTCCTCCTGTTAAACTGCACTGAGAATGTGGAAGGAAGTCTAAAGGTAAAATCTTATGAGAAGGGATTGGCAGCCATTGATTTCAAATGATTATATCTTGAATATACCAATTTTTTTATGAATGATATTTTAAACTACATTTTTATGCACAAAAGGGTGGAACTACGCTGAGCAGAAACGTTAAATACATTCTGTTCACTAGTTTTGCAATAGTCAGTGCACCACTGGTAGTGCTTCATAGACTAATCAGTACCACACATAAATAAGAAATAAAAAAACAAAAACAAACTCCAATCTGAGCTTTTCCTCAATAGTCAGATTAAAACTATTACAAGATAAATAATCAAATATCCTCATTAATTCAAACAAGCTGCACAATTTCATAAACATTCATTCCGGTGGATTCTTCCACTTAACCTTCAGGTCAGATAATCCTGTCTTCAGCAGTTTCTCTTCGATCTAAAAGCAGAATCAGATGTGTCTATCTCTCTATCTGAAATGTGTTGAATTACCTTGTCTAGCAGTTGACTCCAAACATCAGGATGTGACAGGTCTGCCTCACTCTGGAGTTTCATCTTCATGAGTTGTCTTTTCTCATTAACAGCTTCAGTAGGAGTGAAACATTAGATTCATCAGAATAAATTATGTGCATTATACAGATAAATCCTCACCTCTGTGACAGAAAAATGGAAACTGGTAGGTACATGGATAATCGGCCCATTCGTGATACATATTTTCATAAACACAGTGCCGATTTAGTCCAGTGTTGGTGGGTCGACCGACGGACCAGTGTGTAAAATTGCTGGTGGTGCCATCAGACCACCTCCAGGGCTTTCTGTACATGCCAAACCAAGTTCTATGACTTGATATGATGGAGGTCACTGCAGAGTTTTCAGTCTCAACTTCGATCATGGCCAGGTCTGTGTGGTGGTGTCTGCAGTAGCTCTGAGCGTCCTCCCAGGTCATGGAGGTGGAAACAAAAGTGTAGTTCTTAAAACCTGGTTCAGTTAAACCTAAAACACAACAACAATCACTGTTTTCTTATAAAATGTTTGTAATTTACATTTTGAGAAGATACTAAAACACTTCTAAGCCAGATTTGCATGTTCTCTGACAGACTTCATAAACAGGAGTTGCGACTAATTCACTGACCCAACATCAAAGTATGAACACCACATCACTTATTTACATGTTTGTTTGCATTAAAAAAACATGTGTATTTGCTCAGAAAAACCCTTGAAACTCCCATATGGAGGGCATGCCATGTGAACGCGATGGAAAAACTGTGGTCTCAGGACCACAGGTAAAAGACCACTGTGTCAGGGTGTCGAGTTTACAGCAAAGTCTATGTGGATGTAGAGCGTCCTGTGTTTCTTTGGTGTGTCTTCAGGCTTTAGCGTGGTGCAAATCTGGTATTTCTTATTATGTAATAAATGCACTAAAGAAGCTCTCTCAGCCTGTTCTGTCATCATTCACAAAGAGACCGGGAAAACAAGGCACTTGCAGAGTGCAACTGATGCCCAGGACACACGTGAGGTGTTTTTCCACGACATTGGGGGCATCTGAACTCAAGTACAAAGGCTCCAAATAGAGACATCCAATGCATTTTTCGACACCACGGTCTGAACGCAGCTTAATAAGGCATATTGGATCAATTTATTATCTTCTCCTGCCACTGTCTGTTTTTTGTCTGCATCATGAGTGTAATAATATTCGGGGTAGGGTCAGGGTCATAATAGGGTCAGTGTAGACTAAAAAGTCCCAAGTCCATTTATTTCTTTTCGTCAAGTTTCTGCTTGAAAAATTACCCGGTCATGAACAGGCAAGAAAAGTCTCACCTGTGAAACAAACAAATGGAAGGAGATTTAAACAAGGCGAATCTATCCACCACCCAGCATAAATGTGCAAACACTCTTCAGTTCCACCGATGTAGTCGGGTTCATCAGTGCCGTACCAGTTCTGGTACTGACTAGTGCTGGTGACACCTGTAGCAGACCATCTCCACGAGTTGGAGTCATTAGCCAGGACTCTTTTCCATGAAGAAGGGCCATCGAACAGTCTGATCTAGGCTGCTCCAGTGTAGGTGCTGGGTCTGATTAGTTTGTCCAGGTCCTCTGAGTCATGGATGGTGGCCAGGTCAGTGTAGTGCTGTTGTCTGCAGTACTGCTGAGCATCAGTCCAGGTCATAGGCACATTAATGAAGTGATACGTGTAGATCACTGTGTGGTAGCACGACGCCACAGTGAAACCTGGTTTACGGACACATTTAGTTTAGATTAAGGCAAATTGCACACTGCACAATCTTTTTATTTGTTATACATTTTATAAGTCTGCACAAGTGATTTATTTTGTATTTATATTTTATAATTGAGATTATATGTATTTGAATATTACATGGAAACGTTATTTATTGATAATTCACCAAAATATTTGAAGAGCTCTGTCTTACAATGAGATTCTTAGTGAAATTTACAAAGGGCCGTTTGCTCCTTTCAAGACCATACCTTTGAGCCTTTGAACTCCTTTCGCTCAGACAGCTGGTTTAAAATGCTAATGTGCATATTCAAATACATTTGCATGTGCTTGGATTGCAAGGGTAATATGTTCCGATGGTTTAATTGTGACAACAACTGTTCGTAAGAACACTAAGAGGATTAGAATAAACACATTGACAATCATAAGCCCTTCACAAGCAGCAGACCCGAGTGATCCAACAGTTTCTCTTTTATAGCTTTGAATTGTTAGTTGTGTTACAAACCAGTGCTTGAGTGCTTGAGACAAAGGAAAGTAACACAAACAAGATGTGATGTAAAGTAAGAGGCTTTTATAAAGTAAATGAAGGGTTAGGGTGAGGTGAAGGTTTTACATAAAATTAATAAATCAGAATTCTCAATACAACTAAACAATATTTTAAATGGATAAGGCTAAATCAAAGAAAATACAAATGCCCAAAGGCCGAGCTGAACTGGCAATACAAAGTTAAGTCCCTAATGACTTTAGTGTCCCTCAAACACAAATTACACACGTAGAAACAAGAAACACATCTAATGCAGAGGGCGGTGAGCTGACACTGAAATCCATCTGTCAGGAGGAACAGGCACATGGGACTTTTATTGGTTGAGGTGATGGCACCAATCAGCTGCAGGTGCCACACAGCACATGCAAATTCGGACGGCACAAGCGGTGAAACAAACGGTGAGGGCGAGGCCGGGTGCTGTAACAGCCACCATGCTAATATGAAACTACTTCTTTATACTCAACAATATATGCACTAATATTTTAAACACATATCCACAATCTAAAGCAAAACTAATTAACTTTTGTGATAGAGTTCCCCTTGCCCCTTGTGGGAATACAGAGCACAGACACAATTTTTTTAATTTTTATTTTATTATCACATACAGTGTTGCCCAAAAAAGTAAAAAAGAGAAGCATTTTTCATGACTGGTTTTCAGTGGGATACAACTGATGCTTCAAACACCACGAAAATATGATATTTAACCATCACAGGGACTTATGATATTACAGCACTCTGCTTAACTTGTGCTAAACGGTTATTCTATGAACACAAATACAATATTCCATAAGTTTAAAGGTGATAACTTGTGTAGTGGAGGGTCATTCACCTGCTTGTCTCCATGTAAATGTGCTTAGAATGTTCCACAGTCAAACCATAAACCTATGAATCGCCATGGAGACTCACAAACCAAATTACAGGTCAGATTTGAGGAGAGGCGACCCCACTCACAGTAAGAAAGAATGTTTTTTTTTAAAGATATTTTTGAGCAGTGAAGTACACAGATTAGTTTAAACCCACATTATGGACAATTTACACCAAAGCATTAACATCTCTATGGAGACAAACAGGTTGCAGACCCTCTCCAGAAAAGTTACACTGTGCACCATTAGCTGACTTCATAAAGAAATACCCCTAATTCTAAGAAGAAATGTACTAAGTTGTACAGTACGTCATTCCTTCGTTGACACTGTGATTTGCATAAACAAATTAGCAAACCAGCCCAACCTCATCCTTTCTTACAAACTTAAAAACAACACAGGACCTGATCCATTATCCTAATACATTAAAATCAAATTATTGTGTCCCTTAAATACGTTTTATAAGTGAAGAGATAAATAAATAGGAAACAGGAAGTGGAGGGAGGAGCAAATATTTGAAATGACAGAGAAATCCAGACTTTCACTAAGGTATGTGCTAAAAACTCAAAAGAAGGTGAATTGTTTTTGTTGGAAGTAAATGCTACTATAAAATGATAAACGTGTGAAAAATTAGAACACACACTCATTCAGTGTTCATCTTCTCTTTATGTTTACAGCTTTCTTCATCTTATACATCTACAGAAGACATCAAATACATGACAATATCAAGATAATAGAAAATAATTACTGCAAATTGACTAGCAGTGGATGTTCACCATGTGTTGTCTCAACTTCAGGTCAGATAATCTCATCTTCAGCAGTTCCTCTTCGATCTAAAAGCAGAATCAGATGTGCATATCTTCACTAGAGTCAAGGTATCGCTGTAACTGAAATGTGTTGAATTCTCTTCTAGGAGTTGACTAAGAAGAGCGGGATGTGACAGGTCTGTCTCACTCTGGAGTTTCATCGTCATGGATCGTCTTTTCCCATTAACAGCTTCAGTAGGAGTGAAACATTAGATGCATCAGACTGAATGCATGTGCAAGTACACTAAGAGGCATTAAAAACGCGACAAAGTTAAATGCCAAATTATTTTGAATAAAAAACTTTGTACACGAAAACTGTTTTGTTTATGAACAGTCGTGGGTTTTGAAACAATGGAGCCACACCTTTCAGCCCAAAGAACAAAATAACGTGCCAGAAGGTGCCAGTCCCTACTTTTCAGTGTGTGAGTCGTAAGGACATTGTTTGAAAACTTTCGATGAGTTCTTTCGATGATTTGAGCTCAGCTGGTGAAGGCTTTTAAAACCCGGAAGAAAAATGAAAGATGTCACACACGGTCATCATGCCACGCTTAGCAGCAAACGAGAGAGAGCAGGCCATTGGTATGCTCAGATGTGTCCACATATTGCACGCATCCGTCAGGAGTGTCTGGCTGAAAACAATGTGCAGGTTATGGACTGGCCGCCTTATTCTCCGGGTATGAATCCGATAGAACACCTCTGGGACAATCTGGATCGCTGTGTGCGCCGTCGTATCCCACTTCCAGCAGCTGTCGCAGATCTTCGTACTGCTCTCTTGGAAGAGTGGGACGCGATTCCGATGTCCGAAATCAACGTGCTTATCACTTCTATGCCACGACGAGTGCATTGGATGCAAATGGCGGACACACAAGATATTGACATTTGTTATCTGTGGCTGAATTTTTCTTTTGTTTTTTCGATTATCTTTTCTACTGTTGGTTTTGCCCTTTCATGTTCAATATCATTCAAATTTGTAACACCAAATTCATTATTAAATTGAGAAATAATATCGAAAAATTTGACAGTTGCGTTTTTAATGCCTCTTAGTGTATATAGAGATATTTTTCACCTCTGCGACAGATAAGTGGATTCTCATTGGAACATGGATAATCATTCCATTCATGAGCATTATTTTCAGAAACACAATACTGGGCTCCAGTGTTGTTGGGTTGCCCGAGAATCCAGTTCAGGTAAAACTGCTGGTGCTGCCATCAGATCACGTCCAGGGCTTTGCAGAACAACCAACTGTGAAAATCATTTTGCTACTTTATTGAAAACAAAAAACAAAAACCAAAACATGACCACCTGTCCATTTACCAAAAAAAAAAAAAAAAAAAAACTTGAATAAATAAAATAATAATGAATTAAATAAATAAATAAAACTAAATAATAATAATAAATTAAATTGTGCCCTGAAGAAGACTCAATGTGGCATAAAAAACATGTGATTTCATGTGAAGCCCAGCAGTTTCCATCCATCCATTTTCTGCCGCTTATCCGGGGCCGGGTCGCGGGGGCAGCAGTCTAAGCAGGGACTCCCAGACTTCCTTCACCCCAGACACGTCCTCCAGCTCCTTCAGGGTAACCCCGAGGCGTTCCCAGGCCAGCCGAGAGACATGGTCCCTCCAGCGTGTCCTGGGTCTTCCCCGGGGGCCTCCTCCCAGTGGGACACGCCCGGAACACCTCTCGAGGGAGGCATCCGCAACAGACGCCCGAGCCACCTCGTTAACTCACTTGTAGATGCTCCATTTAGCTGTTGAGGTTTTGGCAGTGCAGTGTTGTTTTGGGCATCAGTGATCTTAAACAGACCTATGCAAAACGACTCAACCAGCCAAGTAAGGTGACTGACTGCTTCCTGTCTGCACTGTCCTCATATCGGCACTCAGCTTTAGGCACCCAGCTTTGTATATTCTGATTTGTGTAGTTAGAAACCCTTGAATTTCATACAACTGTTTTGAATTGTTAATGCAGCCATTCAAATACAGAATATTTGAATAAGCTTGGACTGAACAGGGGTGATATGTTCCAGTGATTTATTACTAGTACTAAATAAATAAACAAATGAGTGTTGCATAAGAAAGGTATTTTATTGTCCTCATAGGGAAATTTGTCCTCGCAATTGACCAATCCGATGCCGTTGGGACTTCTTCTCAGCAGTTTTCTTTCACCGGCGGCTAAACACATGGGGATTATGTGTACTGGTTGAGAAGGAGAAAAGACTTTTTGAATGACACACAGGGAGCGACTGACCCAGGCTCACCTGCGCAAACGGAGGCAGGAGTGTCGCTGATTATAAGATGATCCAAACTGGCTCATCAGACGCAGATCAGCAATGCACCGCACATTTACACATTAAAGATTTTACAATACACAAAACTGACTCTTGTGAGCTTTTAAACGTGCTATAAAGTTGTTGTCTCCTCATAAACAGACTTGGAGTTGTGTTTTTTTCATTCATTCATTTTCATTGAAATGATTCCAGTGAAGGTGGAGCACTTCCTGTATTTCCACATAACATCAGAAGTTGGAACAATTTGAGGGCTCAGCCTAAATATGCACGGTTTGTGTCTTACCATGCGTGAATGAAAAAAACACAACTCCAGGTTTGTTTTTGAGGTGGAAACAACATTACAATATGCCTCAGAAAATAGTGAATTATTGGCCCTTTAAAGTGTGTGATCCAAGGTGCTTCTACTGTGTTCACTCAGGTCCAGAAGGCAAGATCATTTCTATAGCACCATTTTAGCAATTCAAAATAGTTTACAGAATGAGAAAGGCATTAAAATCACAATACAAACAAATCAAAACATAAGTAATCATCATAACATTAACATTAGAAGAGAAGAGTTGTTGGATTCACACTGGCCCAAACAAGTCGCTCTTGAATTCACTACTCTTTAACCTCAACCAGCCTATAACAGGTAAAACCTAAAATGCAAATATTAAAAAAAAGAGCACAAACAGGTGTTGACAACCAATACCCCAGTTTGCACAGTAGGATCACTGACAGGGATTTGATTAGTCAAATGTGCGGCGTTTTTTCATTGTGCCTCTGTTGTTTAAGGTTTCTGGGATTTCACAGATGCGAGACAGATCAACAGACTATGAGCAATGAACCATTTCATTTTCTGATTTTCTCTCAAGAATATTATATTTTCCCAGGAGAAATAGATGGATAACCTGATTCACATATTTCTACTCTGTGGTGAGAAATGTATCTTATGTAGAATAAGTGTGTAAGTTTTTTCTTCTTTTTAACTCTCTGTCTTATGTGTTCTTAGGTTTAAATACGGCATTATCCTTCGACAATGTGATGTACGAGTACCATGCCATAAACTTGCTGATGTCCTGGTCTGAGGCTCAGCAGTACTGCAGAGAGCACTACACTGACCTGGCCACATTCAGAAACATGGACGACATCAACAGTTTTCAAAGACCCAGTTCATTCACTGGGGTTGCCTGGATTGGACTGTTCGATGACCCTGCGTCATGGAAAGGTGTGATGGGTAATGACTCAAACTCCTGGAGATGGTCTTCCACTGGGAACACCAGCCCTGGAGGATACCAGAACTGGAAAACTGGTCAGCCAGACAACTATAACGGAAAAGAGTCTTGTGGAATGTTACAGAACGGACTTTGGAGTGATGTTGTTTGTGACAGGCTCCTTCCATTTGTTTGTTTCACAGGTGAGAAATTTTAAATAGTCATTCAGTGTGTCAAAAAGCAATAGGAATTTTGAGTGACACTCATTCATTTATTTCCTCTCATACACAGTACAAGTACAGTTAATACACCACCATCATATTTATCTACCTTTACCTATATATATCTAAAGAGTTGCTTTCCATCTGAACAAATCAGCAATAATCATCTTATCAGCAACAATTGACAATGTCCATGTCTCTATTTTTAACAATGTTTTTAACCACATTTTAAAGACCTTAAATCATAATGCATTTACTTGCAGTATGCAGGATCTTGATTCTTTGAGATAAGTCAAGGCCCAGCTTGACTTACTGGATTGTTCTGAGCAGTGGTTTGCGAAGTGAGACTCTGGACCTCTGCAGGGTCGTGAGACATGAGCTGTGGGGTGCAAAATTATGTCAAGTTTTAATCTAGTTTTTATATTGAAAACAGTATATTTCAGTGCAATCACTCAAAAATAAGTAAATATGAATGAATAAAAAAAAATAAAAAAAATAAAATAATAATAAATACATAAATACATACAACCTGATTTAAAAAGTTCAAACTCAAAACACAGCTGTTTAGACTGGTCTGTTTTTGAGGAGGTACCAACATTCTAACATGGATCACTGACAGGGAGCGTTAGGCTCACAAAAATCCATTTTGAGTAATATAGGACCTTTTAATTTTCACAGGTTCATCAAATGGTCCCAAAGAGTACACATTTATTTCTACCACTATGACCTGGGAGGACGCTCAGAGCTTCTGCAGACAGCACCACACAGACCTGGCCACGATCGAAGATGAGACAAAAAACTCTGCAGTGGCGTCTGTTCTTGAACCAGACCAAAAGGCCTGGTTTGGTCTGTACAGAAAGCCCTGGAGGTGGTCTGATGGCAACAAGAACCGATTCACAAACTGGCTCAATGGTCAACCCAACAATATTCTAGAACAGCAACACTGTGTTTTGGAGAGTGACGCTCATACGTGGAATGATATGCCCTGTTCAGACAAGCATGTGTTTGTCTGCGCAAAAGGTGACTTAAATGTACATTTTGTGTTTAACATATCCAACTTTGCTCTAAGTCTAAACCTTTTTCTGTCAATTACAGTTTTTACGACCAAGACCCGAATTAAACTAAAACTTCAGTCGGACGTAGACCTTTCAGATCCAACCTATTCTCTGCAGATAACAAAAAAGGTACATTACTTTTCATTGTTCGCCTTTGTTTAATTTAAAAACCACTTACCATCCACCCGCCCGCCGGCGGGCGATTTTCCATTAAAAAATTTTCACTCTGTATATTCACCTTCATTATTGTTTTCACTACTGGCATGCCATACATCGTTTGAAAGCTTAATTTCTCAATAAAACAACCATATCATTCATTTTATGCCGTACAACGAGCCCAAAACACGATAACTTAAAAATTCACATAATAATCAAAGAATAAGATACGCGTTTCTTATCTTTGAGCCGGTTCTGTCGGTCCAAAACACGTTCAATCCATGAAAAGTTGTACTCAATAAGTCCATAATAATCCACAGAAAAAGAATATCAAGTTGTTTTTTCCATAAAATAATTCCATGTGGGTAAATAATCCAGAAAATCGTCGTCCGTATGAATGGATGAAAGCGTGAATGAAAAGACATGTTGCCTTTCCGAGCCTTTCCCCTCTCTGAGTTCCATTTCTCTTGGCGCTCTTGGGTACGCTTGTTTTCCTCACACTCTTAGCTTCAAAATGAGACCCTCCCCGCTGTTGTCGGTGCCATGGTTTAGCTGGGACAAGCCGCTGAAGAAGCTAACGCACCCATATACTTCCTGACTTTACGCACGCGTCATCAGTTTGTTTACAGGAAATCTCTTCAGTCATTGGATCTTCCAGAAAGTGATTGACATATTGTTTTAGCCTATTACCAGAGCTTTCAAACGGTGGGTGGGACATGCAGTAGTCTTTGAAACAGGCACGGTGTTTACAGGCGCCACAGAGAGGGACACAAGAAGCGGTTCGGGAGGGGCCATATTGGGCAGATCTGCCACTTGGAGGACAATTTTGGCTACTTTTAGGTTTTTTTCTTGAGAAAACATGCCTAAAGCTCAGAAGAATTAGTATTATAATAATAACAATTATTATTATTATTATATTATTATTATTATTTTGGCACAAATTTGGCAATCTTGTGCCGAATTGTCATTTTGTTTACACAAAGGCTCACAGCATCAAAACCCTTTGTCCTAGAGATCTGAAATTCTACACAGTTGTTGCCAACAACTTGAACAATGAGTGTAGTGAGTCACAAATGCCTAGCATGAAGTATGCCCAAGCTAAGGCCTTTATTTTTTTCAATTGTTTTTTCGAAGCAAAAAAAATACAATTTTTAATTGACTGTACTGTAGGTTAGGCAGCACTCACAGTCTTCATATGCATATCTACAGAAACTAGAAGGCCTAAGCTTTAAAATGGTGCCTCACACAAGTATGTGGGTTCTAAGGTTTTCTTTTAATAAGCTATGGCACTTGGGTATGTAGTGCTATTGTGCACACGCCAAAATACTGTAGGTGGATGGTAACAGGTTAAATTTATGTTTGCAGGGTTGCTAATACTTTTCACATCTTTAACTCTTATATTTTTTAACTATTCATTAAAATAACATTAATAATCTGGTGGACGGTCCGTCACCTTCTTGTTTCTATGGATATGTCATCACTTTGCCTGGACTGTTCCACAGTATGACATTAAACAGCTCTACCTACATTTATTGAATTTATAGCTGAAAAAACACGCATTCTGAGTGTGAGCGGGGTCTCCTCTCCACAGATCTGACCTGTAACTTGGTCTGGTTTGGTCTCCATGAAGATAGAAAGGTTTTAATGCCATACTGTGAAACATTCCAAATAAAGCAATAGGAGTTCCACGGAAAGAAGCATTTGACGGACCTTCCACCAGAAAAGTTACACGGCGCACATTTAAATGAAACTAGCTCCCTCTATTGTACACTTTACTCTGCAGAATTTACAAATAAGCAGCAGTTGGTGCACTGTATCGAGACATGTATTGTATTGTGGCCTGTGTATCGAGGTATGTATCATATCGTCAACTTCTTAACCTGTTACCACCCGCCTCATTTTGGTGTGTGCGCAATGTTAAGACATACCCAAATGCCATAGCTTATTAAAAGAAAACCTTAGAACCCACATGCTTGTCTGAGGCACCATTTTAAAGCTTAGGCCTTCTAGTTTCTGTAGATATGTACATGAAGACTGTGAGTGCTGCCTAACCTACAGTACAGTCAATTAAAAATTGTATTTTTTTGCTTCGAAAAAACAATTGAAAAAAATAAAGGCCTTAGCTTGGGCATACTTCATGCTAGGCATTTGTGACTCACTACACTCATTGTTCAAGTTGTTGGCAACAACTGTGTAGAATTTCAGATCTCTAGGACAAAGGGTTTTGATGCTGTGAGCCTTTGTGTAAACAAAATGACAATTCGGCACAAGATTGCCAAATTTGTGCCAAAATAATAATAATAATAATAATAATTGTTATTATTATAATACTAATTCTTCTGAGCTTTAGGCATGTTTTCTCAAGAAAAAAAACTAAAAGTAGCCAAAATTGTCTTCCAACTGGCAGTTCTGCACTCCCACACTGCTCTCTGTGTCTCACTCATGGTCCCTCTCGGCTGCGCGTATAAACACAGGGTCCGTTTCCAATACAATCTGGATGTCCCACCCACCGTTTGAAAGCTCTGGTGATAGGCTAAAACAATATGTCAATCACTTTCTGGAAGATCCAATGACTGAAGAGATTTCCCGTAAACAAACTGATAACGCGTGCGTAAAGCCAGGAAGTACGTGAGTGCGTTAGCTTCTTCAGCGGCTTGCCCCACCTAAACCCCGCCACCGACAACAGCGGGGAGGGTCTCATTTTGAAGCTAAGAGTGTGAGGAAAACAAGCGTACCCAAGAGCGCCAAGGGAAAAAAAAGCCAGAGCAGGAGAAGAGGCGAAGAAGAGACATAATATTTTCATTCACGGATTCATCCACTCATATGGACGACGGTTTTCTGGATTATTTCCCCACATGGAATTATTTTTTGGAAAAACAACTTGATATTCTTTTTCTGTGGATTATTACGGACTTATTTAGTACAACTTTTCATGGATTGAACGCGTTTTGGACCGACAGAACCGGCTCAAATGTAAGAAATGCGTATCTTATTCTTTGTTTATGATGTGAATTTTTAAGTTATAGCGTTTTGGGCTCGTTGTACGGCATAAAATGAATGATATGGTTGTTTTATTGATAAATTAAGCTTTCAAACGATGTATGGCATGCCAGTAGTGAAAACAATAATGAAGGTGAATATACAGAGTGAACATTTTTTATTGGAAAATCGCCCACCGGCGGGCGGGTGGATGGTAAGTGATACCCAGCCCTACCATAAAGAATTGTAATTTTCTTTCCCGCTCCCGCCACAAGTCCTGCAGATTGGAGATGTTCGCTTTCTTAAACTCTACCAAACACAGAGAATCAGAAAGGAATTGTCTAAAATGTGCACGAGATTAGACCACGTCTGCAAGTTTAAGCTTTAGGTTTAAAATGTTTTTATCAATGTCAAATAAATATCCAGCACAAATGATGTATGACAGGCATTCATTAATAGTGTATATTTTACTTTACACTCATATTTAGTTTGTGAGACTGCAGTTTATCACCGCTCCCGCATTGCACAGTCCTGCTCCCACCTGCACCCACAATGAGCTTTCAAAATGTGTCCCGAGCCGCATTGTTTTGCGTCGGGTCCTGCGGGAGTGCAAGGCTCTAATTAACAATTTAACTGCTATCTACTTTTGTTTCTGTTTCATACTTTTTTCAGTCTCACTACCTAGTGCCTTCGCTCAATTTCATTTCTCTACAGTGACTAGTTCAGGAATCAGAATACACTAGACGGAAGATGTAGACCACGCACCGGCCAATCAGCGAAGAGCTGTGAAGCCATGACGTCAAACTCAAGCGTCTGTCTGGGTCCCTTTTGTGGAACAGCACAACAGTAAACAAAGCTTCAAGATGGATGTAGATGAAGACAGACATTCTGTGTTGGCAATGATTCCAGAGATCGATAATTTAAAGCCAGAACAAAGAGAATGTTTGGTGAATTTTATCAAGGGGAAAGACGTTATTGCCCTTCTTCCTACGGGATTTGGCGCATTACATACATCATGACCAAATAGCGGCGATTGGTTAAATAAAAAAAAGTACCCGCCTACCGTCGAGCGAACAAATCCTAATGCTGTGAGGTCAGACGGTTTCCACGAAGTGAAACCAGCTGATGAATCATGCTAGATTTAGCTGTTTAAAGTCCCTGACCCTGACACTGGATATTATCCCTATGCACAGTTACACACAAGGGCTTCAACCACAGCACTGTATCTAGTTTATGAAATTATTTTTTGTGTTCTTTTCTTTCAGATTGCCTCAATACTACGGGACCAAGGCAAGGGAC
Organism: Boleophthalmus pectinirostris; assembly: GCF_026225935.1. Classification (NCBI taxonomy): domain Eukaryota; kingdom Metazoa; phylum Chordata; class Actinopteri; order Gobiiformes; family Gobiidae; genus Boleophthalmus; species Boleophthalmus pectinirostris. Next base: position 13,830,861 of record NW_026571515.1, on the reverse strand, counting down.
TCACCGATTTCAATGTCAACTGGACAGTTCCACCTCAGAAAGTCGACACCTAGACACATTTTCATGATTCAAGCATTCATTGTCATCTGACATGTTTGTTCTAAGTTCTTACAAAGATCTTTAGATTTGCAATGATTCTGCTTTCAAATGCTGCAGGGTAGTTTCTGTTCCTTACAAAATGTAGCGTGTCAAGAGCTTGTAGATTGCAGAAACAACACAAATGCCCTGTTTTTATCCAGTGTCTGTGATAACAGCATAAGCTTTGGGCAACCATCAGTCAGCTCAGTTGTCTTATATTTTTTCTACAAATGTTTGCACTAAAAGAAATTCACAGTTAAGCACAATATCCTCCCTCAGTTTTCAGCAAATATCTGTGTTCATAATTTCCCTGCTTTTGTTTACATGTTTATGATCATGTGTAAGCCGTTACCCACATATTAGGTAGTGAAGTTCATTATATTTGATACTAGACTGTAACATATCTCTCTAATATTTAAACTGCAATATACCATCTTTAGCACTATAGCACTTCATAAATGTTCTTAAAGTGAAATATAACCACAATTACACACTACAGGAGAATTCGCCTGATTTAGACTACAATTTAGTTCTCCCTGGCGTGTCGTGACCCAAATGTGTGTCTTCGTATGTGATTTTAAAGCTCAGGCATAAAAATCTCTCACCTTTCAGCATTTTGAAGCCAAAAGTGGTGACCTATGTGAATTGTGTAGAGTCGATAAGAGAAGATTGGTGGGACAAGATGAATCTTGAGACTTAAAATCTTCGATCGCAGAGACTGCAACTGTTTCCTGTCTACAGTAAAATGACAGAACCTTGGCTCAATGAATCAACTCGTGCTCTGAGGCGATGCAGATGCGCAGAAAGATGTTGGAAAAAAAATAATTTGCAAATCTCTTTGGACATTCTAAAAGACAGTCTGCAGACTGAACAAAGAGCAGTCCAATGGACAAATCAGTTTTTGTCTGATATTGTTTCAGCTAATAGTCACAAACCACAGGTTTCGTTCAATATGTTGAGCTATCTGATAGAACCCCTGTGACTCTCCTCTTCATCTAAACTGTGTAATGATTTTCTGTCATTTTTCATTGACAAAATATTCTCAATAAGGCTGTTCTCTGTTCTTGTGCCTAATTGTATTGACCTCTATAATGATCCCCAATCCATCTCGTCTTTTTAAAGAGATTTTTAATTCATTTTGGTCCAGGGTAGTTGAACTTGTAAATTCATCTTTAATGTCAGGCCATGTCCCAAATGCTCATAAGGAAGCAGTGGTGCAGCCCGTTCTAAAGAAAAGCAACCTTGATCTCTCTCTGATGTCAAATTTCCTTTATTTCAAAATTTTAGAGAAAGTTGTTTTAAACTAGTTGCAGTCACACCTCGATGAGCACAGTATCAATGAGAAGCTAAAGTCAGGTTTTAACTCCAAGCACAGCACAGAAACAACCCTTTTAAAGGTTTCTAATGATTTGCTTTTAATCTCTCATGATGGCCAAGCTTCTGCATTAGTGCTTTTGTATTTAACTGCAGCTTTTGAACCATGGACCATGTCATCCTCTAAGCTTGTCTAGAACAAGTGGGCATCAGGGGCACCACACTGAAATGGTTCCAGTCCAGACAGGACCTTCTCTGTTCAGTCAGGGCAGTTCACTTCTGTGGTGTGGTGTGTCCCAAGGAAGTATATTAGGCCCTGTTTTATTTGGCTTTTATATGTTTCCTTTGGGATTAGTCTTTGAGAGGCAGAATATTACTTATCATTGCTATGCTGATGATGTGCAAATCTACCTGCCACATCAGACCAGCTGCTCTGAACAACCACTGGTGGATTGCTGGTGAAGGTTTGGGAATGGATGCAGTCAGACTTTCTAAGTTTAAATAAGCAGAAGGCAGAAATCTGTGTTTTTGGTCCTTCTGATCTGCGGATGAACTGTGACAGTGCTATAGGTCCTCTTAGCTCCTATGTAAAGACTTTCTACAAATCTTGATGTTATTTTTTTATTGTAATTTTAAATTTGAAAAGCAAAGCTTTGTTCTTAAATCAAGTTTTTATCAGTTAAGGGTTTTAAGCAAAATCAAATCGTACATTCCATGTCTGCATTTTGAAAAGGCCATTCATGCATTTGTTTATTACTGTAACTCTTTGTATGCTGCATTGACCAGGCTCAGCTCAACCGCCTACAGGGAGGAGTTAGGGCCTTCTCTGTGGTCGGTCCATGGCTGTGGAACACTTTGTCATATTATTTGCCATATTAGCCACATTTGCCATGTTAGCCACATTAGAACTGCACAGTCACTAGAGCTCTTTAAATCCTTGCTCAAAATGCACCTTTTCTTTGTACATTTGTACAGAGTTAGGAAGAGACTGGCATTGCACTTTGGTATTTTTATGAATTTATTTATTATAATTCTGTTTGTTTTGCTTATTGTAAGTTTTATTCAACTGTAAATGTTGTTCAGCCCTTTGGTAAGTTTTCACTGTTTTAAATGTGCTATACAAATAAATTTGATTTGATTTGTTTTAATTTATTTCTCTGCACCAGCTCACAAAACGTCTGCACTCCACAGATCTGAGATGTCTGGAAAAGGTAACAAAAATGTTTTTGCAGCATCAATATATTTTTTATATTTTTTATAATTTTGGAATCTATAACAAATAAATACAGCTAATGTTTCAAACTTTCACATACTTTCTCTTCTATTTTCTTCTTTCTGGCTTGTCAAAGCCTGACCTCGTCAGGTCTCAGAATTTGAGCAGGCCAGGCCTGGTAGGACTTAGATGGGAGGCGACTGGGAATTCCAGGGGCCACAGGGGGGCGCCAGTGGCAAAAACTGTCATTCTGTTCTTAGGCAAGTCATTGCCTAGTAAGAACGTGGAGTCTGTGTGAGTGTTGGTGGTGACTGAAGGGGCCGATGGTGCAAATTGGCAGCTTTGCTTCTGTCAGTCTGCCCCTAGGCAGCTGTGGCTGCAATAGTAGCTTGCCACCACTGAGTGCAGAGTGTAAAGTGTTTAGGTGTCTTGAAAGGTGCTATATCAATGCAATGATGAATGAATTCTCCTACAAACAGGCTCATCATCTGCACAGTGTAAATTATTTATACTTTGGAGAACTCAGACATTTGACCTGTGGTTGGCCTGGGTGACCACAATGCAAAGAAATTAAACAGCAAGAACTACCAGCAAATTTAGCTGTATACCACATCATATTTTCTTGTCTGAGTGTACACTACAGCATTAAAAAGGGTAGATGACATCAATCAAATTTGATTAAGCAAATGTAGAGATTTGAATGTATCTGGACTACATTTCAGGTTATTAACCACATGTTTTACTTGCTCAGGACAGATGACTTGCTTGACAGGAGAGCTTAAACATATTTGAGTTTCTGATCTGCAGTTTCTGATCATTATTATTTCATTTCTGTGTTTTATTGGGAGACTGAAATGGACACCTCAATTCTCATATTCCTGCTCTATGGTAAGGGAGAAAGGATTCCTACAAACAAATGTAGTGATCTTTTTTCCTTAATTTTGTATGTGCTCTTAGGTTTAAATATGGTATTGTCCTTCCACGATGTGATCTACGAGTACCATGTCATTGACTTGCTGATGACCTGGTCTGAGCACTACACTGACCTGACCACATTCAAAAACATGGATGACATCAACAGTTTTCAAAGGCCCAGTTCTTTCACTGGACTTGCTTTTATTGGACTGTTCGATGACCCTGCTTCATGGAAAGGTGTGATGGGTGACGACTCAAACTCCTGGAGATGGTCTTCCACTGGGACCATCAGCCCTGGAGAATACCAGAACTGGAAAACTGGTCAGCCGGACTACAGCCAAGCAGTGGAAGATTGTGGAGTGTTATATAATGGACTTTGGGGTGATGGTGCTTGTGGGGCTCGCCTTCCATTTGTTTGTTTCACAGGTGAGACATTTTAGATTGATATTTTCAGACTGTGGAGTATAATTGCAAGAAAAGTAAATAGAATATGGAGATACACCCATTCCAATATCTTTTTCCATTTTGACTCATTTTAAAACCACATGGAACATGCACTTAGATACAGATGTAAATGTAACGTCAAACCCGTTTTCACCGCCACCAGTACTCGCCCACTGCTCTGTACTATCTTTGCTCTGCAATTTTATTTTCTCAATCAAAGTGCAGGATTCGTCAGCGTCATGTGGTCATTTTGGTACAAATGTACAAAAATCATCTGTTCACTAGTGTGACGTGCAGCTGTCCTTAAGGATCTATTGGTGGCGATATGCCAACATGTGGACGTGCAGCCCAGCCTTAATAAACCAAATATTTGGTTTTAAATGCAGTTTCTGTGTTTCTTTTGAGCACATATCATTTTATTAAATCATCCCAGAGGTACATATGAGGCAAAGCGGGCGTATCAGTTCATTTGAGTGCTACGGTAATTGCTCTGCTGGACTCACACGGTCTGTTTACGTTGATTCTTATGGAGACTCGAGAAACAGGCTGTGTGTCGCACATGCAAACCTCTCGCTGCTTTCCTTTAGTGTGAGGAGTATGTAAATCCACATCTCCACTTCATACAGAGAACGTTTATGTTTTATTTAGATACAACCCCAGAGGCCTTGTCTGCAGAGGGCGGCTCACTGTGGTGTGTGTAGTGTGAACTATATAAACACCGCCCCAACAGATCCATAACACTGACTCTGTTGAGATGACATTTATGTTGACATCAGCTCCTGTCACCGCATTTTTCTAAAGCGGTAGTCTGCAGACTATTACAAGTGAAAATGTGGAAATTATAACATAATGATCCACTTGTGTCAAAGATTTTAACTATAGTGGGTTCAAGCACAATATGTGATCTTCAGTATTTGTTATTGATTAAAGTAGAAATGTATGACCATTGCGGCAAAGGGGTAATCTCCAATTACGTCTTGTGTTCTTTCACACTGCAAAAGTGATAGTGTGGCCAGCCACAACAACAAGGTTTTCAACATTTTACAAAGGCCTGTAATCAGGAGTTGGGTCCACTGTCCTGTAGTCACGATGATTAACAGATTGGTTGATTAGAGAAATGCATACGTCTTTGCCAAAACAAGTTTTAGGAGTTAGGAAAACACATTGCAGACTTCTGGCGAATACATGGATGAAGAACTAAACTGAGGTGGACAATATTATAGATTTTGTTCTGAATTATGTCATTTAAATACATGCTACAAAAAAAGCAGTAATTATTACAACAACAAACAAAAAAAAGCATTTGGAGAAATTACTTGTTGAAATTACTCCTACAATCATACAGAAACAAAGAAGGGCTGACTGGCTTCCCATCTAAACTTCTGCTTCACCTCGATCCATGTTTTCACAGATTCTACTCAAAGATGAGACAGGAAACTCTGCAGCGGCATCTGTTCTTGCACCAGACCAATGGGCCTGGTTTGGTTTGTACAGAAAGCCCTGAAGGTGGTCCGATGGCAGCGAGAGCTGATTCACAAACTGGCTCCCTGGTCAACCCAACAATTATGCAGGGCAGCAACACTGTGTTTTGGAGGATAACAATCATTTGTGGAATGAACTGCCCTGTTCAGAGAATCATCTATTTGTCTGTGCAAAAGGTGACTTAAGATATTTGGTTTTGAACATTTTTCCAACTTTTATATCGCTCTGAATAGTTTTTTTGTTTTTTTCAAATTACAGCTTTTAAGACTGAGACACACCAGTTCAGTCTAAAACTTGAGTCGGAGGTAGACCTTTCAGATCCAACCTTTTCTACGCAGACAACAACAAAGGTAAACTAAAGACACTTTTATTTTCTATTCTGTTTTGACAAATGGTTATTTTTGATCAATTATTTTAATAGATTTTTATCTCATTTGTTTTTATAGCTTGTCACAGTTTTAAAGGACAAGGGACTAACTGATTTCAACATTAGATGGAAAGGTCCACCTCTGAAAACAGCTGTGGTAGAAAAGGACGTTTCTAAACCTTCAAAATGTTACAACTAATGTGTTACAATTACAAAAGATCTCCAGGGTTCCAAATGTTCTGTTTGTGTGCATGTACATATCTGCTGTAAATCGAAATTAGTCACGTCATATGTCTAAGCTCACAAGACACTGTATTACCGCTACATACGTACTGTATCACACAGCAAGCAAGAAGTTTCACCTCGACTGTGCACAACCTACCTGCCACAGGTTCACATCCATGTGTTCTGGGATACGTCCCTGTCAGTCAGATACAAAACTGTTGTCTCAGTTTCATTTACCTCTTGTTTTGTTTGTATGCATTTTTTCCTCTTTTGTGCTGTAACTGACACAGAGGATGTGAGCATTTTTCTGCTGTATAGGAAACAACTCCACCAACTTGTGCAGTCATTAATAAAAGATTCAAAATCTGATAAACTCATTGCTGACTCCCAGAGTGCATGCCTATTAGTGATGCATGTCTCAACCCGCTTGGATAACTCAAAGAGAAGTAAAGCGAGTGCAGGTGGGTCGTGTCCCATCACAGCCTCACCTAAAGCAAGTTCTGTAGTTCTGATTAACAAACGAGGGCACAGGACTTTTGTATTTGCATGTGTTACCTGCACAAAGAGGACGACTTAAGACATGATACAGTTAACACCAAATGAAAACAGTGAGATGAGAGAAAGGAACATGGTCCTGTGTGCAGACATGTTATGATTACAGTTTTATAGCTGCGCAACAGAACTACACAAATGATGCTCCAGAATGAACAGGGCACGAATCATACACACCTGAATGTGTTTTAAAAAGAAAAAAATACATGTAACATGTACAACATCGCAAGCAGAGCTCCATTAACATGTACGCATATGCATACTTGTATCAGAAAAAGCTTTTTGAACGACACAGAGACAGACCCAGGCTCACCTGCCCAGACAGACTCACCTGTGACAGAGTTAGAAGGAAATGTATCTTGCTGAAGATGACCCAAACTGCCTCATCAGACAAATGTGTCAAACAGCAGGTCTGCATTGCCCATTTATATAAATATATCTGATCAGAACGCTTTTTTACCCAGTTCCAAGCACTGGTCGGCTGCGATCATGCCACTCATCTGACAGAGTGAGTGAGGTGTCGGAGTTGCCGTTTAGTGTGAATCATACGAAATGAGGCCAATGTGAACCCAACAGCTGCACTCTGGAGCGCAGTAAATGTTACTGTGAGAGAGTGCTTGAACAGGAGGCCTCAGAGCAGCTCCACTCGCACTCTGGAGCGGAGCATGAGTGATATGAATGCAGTCCATAGTAAAACTACACATGCTTGGAATTGGATCAAAAAGCTCCTGGTTCATAGCCCTTAATGTAAGTAATTTTTTTTTTTTCTGTAACACTTTTCACACACCTGTGGCGTCACAGATCATTATTAATTCACTCCACACTCGTTGGTGGTAAGCTACTACTGTAGCCATAGCTGCCCTGGGGCAGACTGACAGAAGTACAGCTGCCAATCTGCACTATCCTCTGACCACCACCACAGCACTTTCACACTAAGCAATGTGAGAGAAGTGTCTTGCCTAAGGACACAACAACAGTTTTAGCAACTCACACCCCCCTGTGGCACCTGATTTTCCCAGTGGTCTCCCATCCAAGTACTAACCAGGCCCAGCCCTGCTTAGCTTTTGAGATCTAACAGGATCATGCTTTGACACACCGAGACGGCCGTGGAGTGCCCAGTCATAATTTTATACTGCAAAACTCCTGCTGCTTCACCTACAAACAGGCTCAGAGTCTCCAGTACTAGTATATGAATGTTCAAATGTTCAGACAGTTGACTTGTTGGCCAGGGAGGAGGTTTATGACTTTCAGAACCTCATGTTTAAATCAGTTTCAAAGTCACCAATTAAATTTGATTAGTCAAATTTACCATTTTGAATATGTCACTTCTATGTTCTGGGCAGTAACCACAGGATTTACAGGAAACAGATTCACTTAAGAGAGCTTAAAGCACAAAGGAGAGCTTAAACAGATTTGACTTTCTGATCTGCAGTATCTGATTATTATTTCATTTCTTTGTTTTCCAGGAGACTGAAATGGACACCTTGATTCTCATATTCCTGCTCTGTGGTAAGGGGAAAAGGTTTCCTACAACATAGATGTCTTTACAAATGTAGTGATCTTTTGCTTCATTCTGTATGTGCTCTTAGGTTTAAATATGGCATTGTCCTTCCATGTAGACCATGATGTGATCTTTGAGTACCATGCCATTAACGTGACGATGACCTGGTCTGAGGCTCAACAGTACTGCAGAGAGCACTACACTGACCTGGCCACATTTAGAAATATGGAAGACATCAAAAGTTTTCAAAGACCCAGTTCTTTCACTGACTTTGTCTGGATCGGACTGTTCGACGACCCTGCTTCATGGAAAGGTGTGATGAGTAATGACTCAAACTCCTGGAGATGGTCTTCCACTGGGACCACCAGCCCTGGAGGATACCAGAACTGGAAAACTGATCAGCCAGACAACTATAACGGAAAAGAGTCTTGTGGAGCATTATATAATGGACTTTGGGCTGATGAGGCTTCTGAGACTCTCCTTCCATTTATTTGTTTCACAGGTGAGACATTTTAGATTGATATTTTCAGACTGTGCAGTAAATTGCAGTAGATTTTTCAATAAGTGAGTGAATGCTCATGTCACTGGCAGAGGTGGGGAGTAGTAGTTTCATTTACTCAAGTCATTTTTGCAATGTGCAAAGAAATTATACCATGCTTGTGGCATATGTGACATGAGTGGTAGGTAGAGAACCTAAATTTAATTGTTAGCACAAACAATGTCAGGCCAAATGGCATGTTGTTTTAAAGCAGAGGATTTCATCCTGTAGAGTTTAATATCCTTCTTTAAATCCTCGATCTCGAATTGTTCCCAAAACAGAATATATGACTCTTCACTGATTGGCTGGTGCCCGGACTTGCACTTCTGGGGTTTTTACGAACCATCTAGTGTATTCCGATTCCTGACCTAGTCACTGGAAAGAAATGAAATTGAGTGGAGGCATTAGGTGGTGCCAGCCTGACTAGGATGGGCTTGCTTAACAGCTAAATTGATCAAATTGTCTTGAACCATGTTTTCACAGGTTCATCAATTGGCTCCAAACAGTACACATTTATTTCTACCGCTAAGACCTGGGAGGACGCTCAGAGCTACTGCAGACAGCACCACACAGACCTGGCCATGATTGAAGATGAGAAGGAAAACTCTGCAGCGGCGTCTGTTCTTGAACCAAACCAGTGGGCCTGGTTTGGTCTGTACAGAAAGCCCTGGAGGTGGTCCGATGGCACCGAGAGCCGATTCACAAACTGGCTCATTACTCAACCCAACAATAGTAACAGAAAACAACACTGTGTTTTGGAGAATTATGCTCACAGGTGGAATGATTGGCCCTGTTCAGAGAACCATCCATTCGTTTGTGCAAAAGGTGATATAAATAAATACATTTAATTAAGAAAGTATTAATTCTAGACACTTATCCAACATTCCTTTTGGCTTGAATAATTTTTTCCCTGTTCAGTTACAGCTTTTATTGCACCCCCAAAAGAACGTCAAGACTCATGTTCATTTTAACTTTGGCCAACTTTTAATTTTAGATTTTGGTTTATTTAGATCAAGCATTTTTCATTTTCTGCCTCTTCACATGCAATAACAAATCAGCGCCCTTTTCCCATACGCCCTTGTGTCTCACGTTCTTAAAGTACCATGACCCCGTTATTACATAAGTATAATGAAATGCTAAAATAAAAATATTATCAATGAAATGTGTATTTATTAGGGCTGATAGCTGATAACAGCCAATATATTTAATTATGCAAAAACTTACTGTAAATCTTCAAGTGATTCTAAAACTTAGATTTTACTCTATTAGAGTTTAAATTAGGTTTATTTAGACTAAATTTACTGTTATTTTGCCTCTTTGCAGTCAAATTTAAACACAGGAGGTTGGCTTAATTGCATTTTTGCATGACATTCTAGCCTGTAAACAAAGTAGCCTAAGTAAAGTTATCGTAAATGCATGTGCTTTGCTGAAATTCCTCATATGCGTAAATACAGACCATTTACACCTCTATTCACAGCTCATTTACACATCAATACGTGTCCAGTAACATGTACAGACAATATAGTCACTTTACATTAGGCCAGTGTAAGAAAACAGGCTGTTTATGTGTTTACGTGTGGGAGCTACAGCAGCTGAGCGCTAACCAATGACAAAGAATAAAATGTAGCTTCAAAACACATTTTCAACACTCACCACACAGGCACCTCTCAGATCACAAGTCTTCATGAATAAGTGTCTTTTTAAAACTATTGTTCGTAAAAAGAATCTAATCCAGCATGTTGACAGCAGTTTTGTGGCTGGTCTAACCTGCTCTGAAATTTACTTTTATTTATAGTCAGTATCGTGGATCAGACACAAGAGCGTTTAAAGCAGTGCCTCAGCATTGCACACTGGTGTAAAAAAGAGCACGTGAGTCTAAGGGTGTGTTCATTTGCAATACAGCAACACACAGACAAATTACTCATCTGGTAAACGTTGATGCGGCGCCACAGATTAGGACATTCATCTGTCTGTAAATCGGATTAAATGAACATAATATAGAGAGTCTAACATGCCCACATGGACTATAGTCGTGCATGTCTCATAAGTGCCCATATCAACCCATAATATCTGCCAAGCAATAATATTGTGACCCTAGTATTTATATCAAATGAAATAATTTTTAGCGATCTAAATTAAATATGAATTTTGTCTTATGAATTAACTAATGAATTCAATAACAGAAATATATTTTAACTTTCAGAACACTACATTCCAAAGACTAAGACACACCACTTCAGTCTGAAACTTAAGTCGAATGTCGACCTTTCAGATCCAACCTATTCTGTGCAGACAATAATAAAGGTAAATAAATATTTTGTCTTGCTTTTTGATAAATGGTTAAAAGTTGAATTATTTTGTTTATATTAATTTATGTTTATAGCTTGCAGCAATTCTACAGGACAAGGGACTCACCGATTTGAATCTCAAATGGAAGGTTCCACCTAAGAAAGTCGGGCTTTCTAATACGAGGAGAAAGAGCACTTGAGAAATCGTTCATTGAAATGTACAGTGACACAGCAATATGGAGAGAATCAGCAAATATCCTGCCTGTTTCGGTGCCAAAAAACAATCATATGCCAAAATGTATGTACCAGTCAAGCTTTAAAAGTGCCTTTTAAAGCTTAATTTTTATACAAAGCAGCCAACCTTTCAAGCCATTATAATTAAGCTTTTGTTGTGACTTCAACCATGCGGTTTTCATGGCTGTCAGTTATTGGAGAGTGCATTTACTGGTGAATTGGTGTTCATTTAGATCGGGCCTGGTCTTATTAACCCGAAGGCGTCTCCAATATGGACGCCGAGGGCAGGGACTTTATATAGAATGACTCTGATATTAACACGAAGGGCAAGCAGTTCCCTTAGCTCGTGCTGCCTGACCAGAGCATGCACATCAAGAAAAAAAACAACAACAACAACAAAACAGCAACGCGGGAACAGAGCCCCCACCACACACACCAGAGGCCACGTCGCCCCCCGTGCACCCTTCTCACATTTATCACCCCTGACCCGTTTTCATGCCTTGATGTAAATCTGTTTTTAACATGTAGTTTTGTGTTTGTGTTTATGAGAACGTTTCTGCTGTGTCTTTTATTTATTTTCCTTATTTATTGCTATTGTATGGTTTAGATTTTTATTGGTTTTATTTTTTTAGGATTAGGATGATCACATTTTTTATGACTATATGTTTTATTGTTTCTTTTTATTGCCTTTGTGCAGCACTTTGAATGTGATATATAAATAAAGTGGATTTGGATTTGAAATGTATCAATAGCAGATTCTAAACATGTAGCACTCATCGCTGACTCTTCTCTCTCCTGGAACCTATGCTCCAATAAAATAAAATGAAAAATCCAGAGATATATCTTTTCCAGGGAGATAGCTTTTTGTTTTGAAAACTGTAAATGGAAAACTTGGAAAACTTGAAAGCTTGGAGCGCCATCAGAGCAGCCACCGCCCACTCCGTACAACAACTTTAACCCGGTTAATATAAACCAGACTAAACAAAATTAGGACTAAATTAACAGCAATCACTATCAGAAAACATTATAACTCCAGCTACTTACAGGCGCCGCTTACAGCTACCCACAGAAAGCCCCGATAATATTACTAATCAGTGACGCCGGAAACACCTTGCACGACGCCACATTTGTGGATGCAATTGAGAGAGCTATCCCATATGAATGACTATGTGCAAAGTGTCCATCTATGTTATTCAGAGTCCCACCGTCCACTGTTGACTGGTTCATCTTAAGGAGGAAAAGGCACCTTTGGCTCTACGGTGCAAAACTGAGGCTTCCTCAGCCTGTACATGGCCCACTTAGATGATCCTGGTGTCTAAGTGAAACTAAGACTTCAGCTTTCTGTCTAGTGTTTAATAATGACATTGTCTAACATTAGTAATAACTATCAATGGCCTCAAACACAACCCTTTCAATTCCACCTGAAACACAGAAGTACAGAAATGACTGCTTCTGAACATAAAGAATCACAAAAAGGAAGATCTTATTACACAATTACACCCTGGAATGACCACCCTGTCCCATGCTCCATCCCTCTGCACCAGTTCACAAAACTGTATTTGCAGCATTGATAATTGTATTTTTATATTATTATAATTTTGGAATTCATACCAAACAGACAGAGCCAATATTTAAAACTTTAATATACTTACTCTCCTGTCTTCTCCTACAGACAGGCTCATCATGTGCACAGTGGAAATTATTCATATTTTGGAGAACATGGAGGCTCAAACAGTTGACCTGTGGTTGGTCACAATGCAAAGATATTAAACAACATGCACGTCATGTGGAAATCAGTTTCAAAGTCACCAATCAAATTTGATTAGTCAAATGTAGAGTTTTGAATGTATCCGGACTACATTACAGGTATTATTTGCTCAGGACAGATGACTTGCTTGACAGGAGAGCTTAAACATATTTGAGTTTCTGATCTGCAGTTTCTGATCATTATTATTTCATTTCAGTTTTTTTTTTTTTTACCAGGAGACTGACATGGACACCTCAGTTCTCATACTCCTGCTCAATGGTAAGGGAGAAAGGTTTCCTACAAATGAATGTAGTGATCTTTTCCCATCATTTTTTATGTGCTCTTAGGTTTAAATATGGTATTGTCCTTCCACGATGTGATCTATGAGTATCATCTCATTGACTTGCCGATGTCCTGGTTTGAGGCTCAACAGTACTGCAGAGAGCACTACACTGACCTGGCCACATTCAGAAACATGGATGAGATCAAAAGTTTTCAAAGGCCCAGTTCTTTCACTGGGCTTGCCTGGATCGGACTGTTCGATGACCCTGCTTCATGGAAAGGTGTGATGGGTAATGACTCAAACTCCTGGAGATGGTCTTCCACTGGGACCACCAGCCCTGGAGGATACCAGAACTGGAAAACTGGTCAGCCGGACTACTATCGAGGGGGAGAAGATTGTGGAGCGTTATATAATGGACTTTGGGGTGATGTTGTTTGTGGGGATCGCTTTCCATTTGTTTGTTTCACAGGTGAGACATTTTAGATTGATATTTTCAGACTCTGCAGTAAATTGCAAGAAAAGTAAAAAGAATCTGGAGAAACACCCATTCCATCATCTCTTTTTTCATTACTCTAATTTACACAGGCTCATTTTAATTTACCAACATCACAATATATAGTTTTATTGAATTTCTTAATTTTTTTCTTGGAATCCACATCTATAAGAGGCCCACATGTTTTTTTTTAAATAGTCTTGATATACTCTACTGGTCAAAAGTTTTAGAACACCACACTTTTTCCAGTTTTTTACTGTTTACTGATGACCAAAATGTATTCTAAACTTTTGGTTCATGAAAGTGTCCACCTTTGGCAGATATAACAGCTGAACACACTCATGGCTCTTTTTTTTTTTTTTTTTTTTTTTACAAAAGAAATCAAATATTGTTCAGAAAGTTCTTCCCAAGTCTATCGCAGAAGTTTCCATAAATGTGTGGCACTTGTAGGTTGCTTCACTCTGTCCAGTTCATCCCAAACCAGCTCGATGGGGTTTAAATCTGGACACTGTGCTGAACACTCCATGTTTTTAAGCTTTGCCATCTTGTTGTTTTTTCCTGAGGTAGTTTTGGCAGAGCTTGGACTGGTGTTTTGTTCTCTTATCTTTTTTAACCTCTGGCTGTTCAGTTTTTACCTTTGTACCATTTTAAGCTCTTCACTGGACTTCCACAACTTAAACTGCAGTAAATAACTGGAAAAATTAGGATGTTCTAAAACTTTTGACCAGTAGTGTATTTTAACACCAATGTGGACATATGCATTTAGACAAGGTTAACCTTTGGCGTTTCTGTAATTGCTTAGAGTAGAAATGTATGACTATTGCTGCAATGGCGTAATTTGCATTTCTGTCTGGTGTTCTTTTACATTGCAAAAGTGGTGGCCTGGCCAGCCACAACAACGAGCTTTTCAACACATTATAGAGGCTTATTATCAGGAGCTGGGTCCACTGTCCTGTAGTCACGATGATTGACAGATTGGTAGGTTAGAGAAATGCATACGTCTTTATCAAAACAATCTTAAGAGTTAAGAAAACACACTGCAGACTTGTGGTGAATACATTCATGAAGACCTAAACTGAGGTGGAAGACATTATGGATTTTGTTCATGCTACGAATAAACAGTTTGATTAAAAAAAAAAAAAAAGCATTTGGAGAAATTACTTCAGAAACAAAGAAGGACTGACTGGCTTCCCATCTAAACTTCTTGGTCTTTTTCTGCTATTGCTTCACCTCGATCCATGTTTTCACAGATTCTACTCTAGGTCCCAAACAGTACATCTATATTTCTACCACTATGACCTGGGAGGACGCTCAGAGCTACTGCAGACAGCACCACACAGACCTGGCCATGATCGAAGATGAGACAGAAAACTCTGCAGCGGCGTCTGTTCTTGTACCAAACCAGTGGGCCTGGTTTGGTTTGTACAGAAAGCCCTGGAGGTGGTCCGACGGAAGCGAGAGCCGATTCACAAACTGGGGCCCTAAACAACCAAACAATCTCGATCAACACTGTGTTTTGGAGGATGACAATCATTTGTGGAATGACATTGCCTGTTCAGACATGCGTCCATTTGTCTGCGCAAAAGGTGACTTAATATATTTGGTTTTGAACATTTATCCAACTTTCATATCACTCTGAACTGTTTTTTTCTTCTAATTACAGCTTTTAAGACTGAGACACACCAATTGAGTCTAAAACTTGAGTCGGAGGTAGACCTTTCAGATCCAACCTTTTCTACGCAGACAACAACAAAGGTAAACTAAAGACGCTTTTATTACCAGGTCCCCGAAGGGTTGACCAGGTTTTGTATTCACTCTGTGTATCTGTGTGTCCGCCATTAATTCTGCCATTTATGGACCAATTGTCACCAAATTTGGCACGTGGGTCAAGTGCCTGTGCCCAATCCTGCAAAAAAAAAAGTTTGGTGACAATCCAAGGTCATTTGAGGTCACACGGGTCAAATGAAAGGTCACGCCATCATAAAAGATCGGCAATTTCAACAATTTCGGAACCATCTGTGGGCTAAAATAGTCATGCAATCATCACACAAGTTGGCACACACATAACCGGGGCACAGTGGATGTTACAGGTTGAAATCGGTCAAGATTACTTGAAGGTCAAGGTAACCAAGGTCAAATATGTGTTTTTCAAGGTTCAAGGTTCAAGGTTCTTTATTTGTCATTCAAGCATGCGAGAGAAACAGACATGAGAACGAAATGTGCTCCCCGAGGCTCAGTGATCTAGAGTGAGATAAAAACAATAATAAATAAGGAATATTAAAAAGTAAATACATCAAAACAACAACATTTAGTAGTTCCAATAGACAAGTACAACATAAAATATGGCAGGATAGAGAGGCAGCCCAAGCAGGATGTCAATGTGCACTGTTCAGAAGTCTCACAGCCTCAGGAAAAAAGCTGAACTTCAGCCGAGATGTTCTGGCTTTAATGCTCCTCAGTCGCTTCTCAGAGGGCAGAGGAACAAACAGGCGGTGGGACGGGTGCGAGGGGTCCCCCATGATCCTGGAGTTTTTGGTCATAACTCCGCGTAGGATCGAGCTAGAGCAACGGGAGTGGTCTCAAAATCTCAGAATAAAGTCTTTCTTCTCAATATTCAGTTTTGATTATATCAATTAGAAATGGAAATTATAACAGTTCCTTTCTCTTTCAGTGTATGCTGTTAAAATTCTAATTGGAACAAAAATAATTTCCATTTTTTCTTTTTCTGGTAGTACACAACACACTGATCTACAATCACAGAACTAACATATATGGAACTCATGAAAAATAACATTTTCGTTACACGCTAGTAAACACAGACAATATCACACAAATGTTCACGGGCCTGTACAGATACACACATTGCATTGTGGGTATAATGATCATGTAATATGGGCTGGGCTCCTCATAAGCTGCTTCTGTGGTGATGAACTGACCCCACCGATGCATCATGGGGACCAGGTTGCTCTCTCTGATTGTTCTTGTTTTCTATTGCTTTTTTGACAAAATGTTGTTATTTAATATCAATATTTTCTTTCATTATTTTTATTTCATTTGTTTTTATAGCTTTTCGCAGCACTTAAGCACAAAGGACTAACAGATTTGAACATCAGATGGAAGAGTCCACCTCAGAAAACAGCTGTGGTGAAAAAGGATGTTTCTAAACCTTCAAAATGTTACTAAGGTGTAATTTTTAAGACTTCCATGTGCTCTGGGAGACGTCCGAGTCAGTCAGATACAAAATAGTTTCTTCCCTATGGCCATACAGACTGTAAATAAATCCCTCATGTAACCTGTTTCATTAATTTTGTTGATGTGTATTCTCTGACAGAGGATGTGAGCATTTTCTTGCTGTTTATGAAACAAATGCACAAACTTGTACTGTTGTCATTAATAAAAGATTGTTCTTCAGATGAACTCACTGCTGACTGTCACTTCCTGAATGTATGCTTATTTAAGTTTATACATCAAACTATTCAGCACAATTGTGTTGTTCATGATGTCTCGTTATGCAAAACTTCTCCAGACTTTTAGACCGTCTCTGAACCGTCTGCACCTTTTATTCTCTGGGCTTTAAAACAAACAAACAAACAAACAAACAAGTTTAATTAAAAAAAAATTAATAAAAAATTAAGGGCAGGTGAGTTTCCTGAGTGGTATGTACCTGCCTGTTTCAGTCGTGACCAGATGTGAACTTGATGAATGTGGCAGCTGAAAGCAATCATGTCTATAAATATTCATAGCCTGGTTTAGGCTACAAATATTGTTCACTCCCCCACTCAGGTGAGAGGCAGAGTTGTCAGCTGATCACCACCTGGTTGTGAGTTGGATCTGCTGGCGGAGGAGGAAGCTGGAAAGACCTCGCAGGCCCAAGTGTGTCTTGAAGGTCTGTTGGTAATGACTGGCGGAGCCCTCTGTCAGAGGGACTTTCAACTCGCACCTCCGGGAGGGCTTCTCAAAGATTCCGGGGGAGGCTGGGGACATAGAACCAGGTGGTGGACACCGGAAGTAAGGGATGCCGTCAGACTGAAGAAGGAGTCCTGTCGGGCCTTGTTGGCTCGTGGGACTCTTGAGGCAGCTGACGGGTACCAACGGGCCAAGTGTGTTGCAGCCTGTGCGGTCGCAATAGCAAAAACTCGGAGCTGGGAGGAGCTTGGGGAGGCCACAGAGGAGAACTATCGGACGGCCTCAAAGAGATTCTGGCAAACCGTCCGGCGCCTCAGGAAGGGGAAGCAGTTCTTCACCACACTGTTTACAGTGTGAGGGGAGAGCTGTTGACCTCGACTGGGAACGTTGTCCGACGGTGGCAGGAGTACTTTGAGGATCTCCTCAATCCCACCGTAATGTCTTCCGAGGGGGAAGCTGAGGCTGGGGACTCAGAGGCGGACTCGTCCATCACCCTGGCTGAAGTCACTGAGGTGGTTGGCAAGCTCCTTGGTGGAAAGGCTCCGGGGGTGGATGAGATCAGTCCTGAGTATCTTAAGTCTCTGGATGTTGTGGGTCTTGGCTGATACACCTCTTCAACATCGTGTGGCAGTAGGGGACAGTACCTCTGGACTGGCAAACTGGGGTGGTGGTCCCTCTGTATAAGAAGGGGAACAGGAGGGTGTGTTCCAACTACAGGGGAATCACACTCTTCAGCCTCCCTGGTAAGGTCTATGGAGAGGAGAATCCGGCCGATAGTCGAACCTCGGATCCAGGAGAAGGAGTGCGGTTTTCGTCCTGGCCATGGAACACTGGACCAGCTCTACACTCTCCATCAGGTGCTCGAGGTTTCATGGGAGTTTGCCATGTAGTCCACATGTGCTGTGCTGTGGATCTGGAGAAGGCAGGACCGTGCTCTGGGAGTATGGGGTCCGGGACCCTTTGCTAAGGGCTGTCCGGTCCCTGTATGACCAGAGCAGGAGCTGTGTTCACATTGTCGGCAGTAAGTCAGACCTGTTCCCGGTGCATGTTGGACTCCGCCAGGGCTGCCCTTTTTCACCGGTTCTGTTCATTGTGTTTATGGACAGAATTTCTAGGCGCAGTCAGGGGCCAGGCCAGTTTGGGGACCACAGGATCTCATCTCTGCTGTTTGCCGACGATGTTGTCCTGTTGACTTTATCAAGCCAGGACCTGCAATGTGCACTGGGGCGGTTTGCAGCCGAGTGTGAAGCAGCTGGGATGAGGATCAGCCCTTCGAAGTCCAAGGCCATGGTTCTCGATGGAAAAAGGTGGCTTGTCCTCTCCGGGTGGGTGGGGAGTCCCTGCCTCTAGTGGAGGAGATCAAGTATTTCGGGGTCTTGTTCACGAGTGAGGGGAGGACAGAGTGTGAGATTGACAGGTGGATCGGTGCAGCGTCTGCAGTGATACGGTTGCTGTATCAAACCGTTGTGGTGATTTACAGGTCAGTCTTTGTTCCTACTCTCACCTATGGTCATGAGCTCTGGGTAATGACCAAAAGGATAAGGATTGCGGATACAAGCGCTCGAAATGAGTTTCCTCCACAGGGTGGCTGGGCGCTCCCTGAGAGATTGGGTGAGTAGCTAAGTCACACGGGAGGAGCTCGGAGTAGAGCCGCTGCTCCTCCACGTCGAGAGGAGCCAGTTGAGGTGGCTCAGGCATCCAGATGTCTCCTGGGTGCCTCCCTCGGGAGGTGTTCTGGGCATGTCCCACTGGGAGGAGGCCCTGGGGAAGACCCAGGACACGCTGGAGGGACGATGGCTGTGTCCGAATTCGAGGGCTGCAGCCTCCGAAGGCTGGTTTTAAGGCTGCATTCGTCACTTTCGGTGAAACAAGGCCTGTCCCATTTCATTTTTATGTCATGCAGCCTTTAAATGCAGCCCTAAAACCGGCCTCGTTTCCATGGAGATGGGGCCGCGAATGGAGGTCACATCCGAGTATCCTTCGCAGCCTTCAGTATCCCTACATGCACCGCGCGTCGGCAGTCAGATGTTCGAAAACACGGAGCGAAAACACGAAGCAAAAAGCCCGTCTGGAGAAAAACATGTGAGTAACATTTTTAACTTTAGGAAATTATTACTAACACGACTGTAAATGTAAAATACGACCATAACTCCCACAAAACTGTCAAATAAGTTTGTTTTAACTGCGTGAACCGTGGAGTTTTGAGCTAAAGTTTGCCTAGTGATGTGCAGCTAATGCGATGAAAAGTCCGCTCAAACTTTCATATTTGGACACATTTCCATCAAACACTCATCATATTTTTACTGTTAGGGGAAAAGAAGCCCACAGAGTGATTTAAAGAAGCTACGAGGAGAAAACTCCACATTTTCACGGACAGTGTAAACATGTAAACAGTTGGTCAGTGTAGCTCGGAGTTAAGATGAAAACACACATTATTTCATATATTCAACTGAAAAGACTCAGTTTGACTCTATCAAAGCTCATATTTACTAGTAAATCACATAATATAAGCCTCCAACGTGTGCATTTCATTCAGGGAATACATTATATGCGTTTTACGTTTGTAAAGTGAAAAGTAAATAATCCTGCCTGGACAGGTCAGATTTATGATGGACATGAGGCTCATTTAACAGATTTGTGCAGACACTGGTGTAGATACGACCTGACTGTGTCTGTTAGGTCTGTCACATCTAATGTTATAACAATGAGAAATCTGTTTTACATGAATTTTCTTTTCTCATCTGCAGCCTCCTGTATGAGGACACGGCACACTGCAGGGGCCACAGAACTGTTGGCTGACAAGATGCTTGTGATTCATAAAATGGGTCAAATGCAGATGCCAAAGTAAAGCCAACACTGAGCTGGAGGTGCTGACCCAGACTCCTGCCAACGATTAGGTATGTGGCATGTTACATTGAAAATTCTACTAATAATAAGAGCTGCAAATGAATCATGCTCATGTTGAAATTATGATTTAAATTGTGAAAATATGCATTTCTCAAATGTGTGGGATTCCTCTATTCATTTAGCTGTTTCAGATATAAACTGCCTTTGAATCTGAATGTACATCAAAGTTTAAGTTCAACGTTAAAAAACGTTTATTGTCAATTCTTCATACGAAAAACATAAAGAATTGTTTTTCTCACTCCCTTGCGTATAAATAAGTAATAATAAATGTAAATAGTGCGGGGGGAGTCCAGGTGTTCTTTGGGGCTGCATGCTCTGTGAAACTTATTTTCCTCTAATAGTTTTGTAGTGTTCTTAATGTGCGTGTCATTACAGGTTTTCAATCTGCAGGACAAAACTTTGAATCAATCAGACGCAACGCCCATTCTGCTCTTCCTCCTCCAGAAGACAAGAGATACATCAGACTGAGTGGTCCAAGTCCACTGTCCATGTCTCCACTGTCCATGTCTCCACTGTCCATGTCTCCAATGTCCATGTCTCCAATGTCCATGTCTCCAATGTCCATGTCTCCACTGTCCATGTCTCCACTGTCCATGTCTCCACTGTCCATGTCTCCAATGTCCATGTCTCCACTGTCCATGTCTCCACTGTCCATGTCCAGAGTCTCTGAGGAGAAGGTCCAGAGTCTCATATGATCTGAACAAGTGTGTGAGACAGAAATGAAAACATCTGCTCATAAGTTTTTCTGAATGTTTTTCAGTCTGTACTGACATTTGATTTATGGTGAAATGTGCCGTTTATTTGGTGTCTCTTTTGATAGTAACTAATTACATGTACTATAAGAATGTTAATTTTTGATTGTTACTTGCTTCAGCAAAGAGGGAACACAATGAGATTTACTGACATACAGCTGTTTGTACTAACCTGTTAATGCAGAGTGTGTGTAATGGGTTTAATGTTTGACTATTCATATTATGATAAAGTATTTCCAGAAGTTCCTTGGATTGTTTAATAAACCAGCTTTTCTCAGGAGAGATGTCTTTCTTTCTTTACAAACTGACTGTATAAATGTAATCCCTGGTCAATATAAAAATCCTTAATAATGATATTTAGTAATGCATATCTCATCACAGTTTTTTTAAACTTTAAGATAATTTAGTCTATTTAAGATGTATCCCTTAAATATAGCCGTTTCGTTTTGCAAAAGTTAAACATACATTTTTGTTTTTGGCCATAAGATTTGGATGCGAATTATTAAAATAATTTGGTCACAAAATCCGACAGTTTGATCACCTGTGCGTATTCTTTTTACTGATCCGTGTGCGTAATCTGCGCGGAGTGTGTTAGCATTAGCATTAGCGCTAGCAGCGTCCCTCGGTTGCTGGGGAGCGGCTCCGAGGGCTACACCTGTCCCATTTCCGCAATGGCTTGGCGGTCCGCGGAGGCCAGTTCAAGGGCTGCAGCCTTCGCGGCCGACGAAGGACCCAGCCTTCACAGCCTTCGGAGGCTACAGCCCTTTGAATTGGGACACAGCCTATGTCTCTTGGCTGACCTGGGAACGACTCGGGGTTCCCCCGGAGGAGCTGGAGGATGTGTCTGGGGTGAAGGAAGTCTGGGAGTCCCTGCTTAGACTGTGATCCGGCCCTGGATATGCGGAAGAAAATGGATGGATGATTTAGGCTGTTTTCACACTGCCCAAAGTTAAGGCATCCAGGCAAGTACAATCAGGAAGTGGAGGCAGATTACAAATAACAAGATTTATTTAAGATTGGATTAACTCTTTATTTAGTGTTTAAAATGAAACAGTTAATTACACATCTATTTTACCATATCCCAGGTTGTTATTGTACAATTGCAGACATTTGGTGTCGTCGTTGCTAATTGCAAATTCTACATTATATCCAGTCAGTCAGTACAGAGATGCTCAGTGACAAAGAATCAGGGAGAGCCAAGATAGTGCCTAAAAGGTTTTCATTCCGCACTCTTCTCTCCAATTTATGTCTCTCTTTTTTAAATTTTAATCTTCATGATTATTTATGTTTTGATTAGTTTTTATTATGATTTTAATGTATTTCTTATTCTGTAAAGCACTTTGAATTACTTTGTGTACGAATTGTGCTATACAAATAAACTTGCCTTGCCTTGCCTTGCCTAAATAATAGGTTTAATTATCTTAATGGACAAAATCAAACTGTTGCTCTGTTTACAGGTAGGATCTTTCAGGTGACCCACAGCTGGACTATGACACATTTGCTCTCAGCTTTCAAGAGCATCCACTCGCCAAAACACAGTTTAACTGTGTAATAACATGAACATTAGTGGACAGAAGAAATATAATGAAGGTATAATGAAAGCTACCTGCAGCAGCACAAAAGAAACGGAAATCAAAGTGCACAGGCCAGAAGACATGTAAGAGAATTTTATAGCTAAGAGGCGCCACCTACTGGACATTTTATACTCTTTTTTTATACATTTATATTCATAGTCTGCACAGTATATGAATGTTCAACGAGTTGACCTGCTGACCAGGTGGGCATAATGCAAAAAGATTCAACCGCAAGAATAAACCAGCAAGCTTCACAATGTAACAGCATTAAAAAGAGTTGATGACTTTTCATAACATCATGTGTAAATCAGTTTTAAATGCACCAATAACATTTGACTAGTCAAATTTTGTGTTTTAAATATATTTGAACTACGTTTCAGTAGTACTCACAGGTTTTTACTTCAGACAGATTCACTTAAGAGGACACCTTAAACATATTTGAGATTCTGATCTGCAGTTTCTGATTTATTATTTAATTTCCTTCTTTTGTCTGGAGACTGAAATGGACACCTTGATTCTCATATTCCTGCTCTGTGGTAAGGGAAAAGGTTTCCTACAAAATAGATGTCTTTACAAATGTAGTCATCTTTTTTCTTATGTGTTCGCAGGTTTAAAAACGGCCTCGTCCTTCCACCATGTGATGTACGAGTACCATGCCATTAACTTGCTGATGACCTGGTTTGAGGCTCAGCAGTACTGCAGAGAGCACTACACTGACCTGGCCACATTCAGAAACATGGACGACATCAACAGTTTTCAAAGACCCAGTTCATTCACTGGGTCTGCCTGGATTGGACTGTTCGATGACCCTGCGTCATGGAAAGGTGTGATGGGTAATGACTCAAACTCCTGGAGATGGTCTTCCACTGGGAAGACCAGCCCTGGAGGATACCAGAAATGGAGCCGTGGTGAGCCGGACTACAATGAAGGAACAAACTTTTGTGGTGTGATATAATGGATTCTGGGGTGATACTCCTTGTGAGAATCTGAGTCCATTTGTTTGTTTCACAGGTAAGACATTTTAAATTGATCTTTTAGACTTCTGAACAGTACATTACAACAAAAATAAACTAAATTTGGAGATTCAATATCCCAATATGTAGGGCACTTTTAAATATTTACCATAATGGAGAGGAAGTAGTTAAATTGAATTACTTCACACAGGGTATATGTTTTTCAGTGAGTGAGTGAATACTCATGTCACTGGCAGGAGTGGGTAGTACTTAAATAACTTTTCTAGCAGCTCAGTTTTACTGGTTGCCCTTAGATTTTTTTCAATACCAGTATCTTAACGATAACTGCTTTTCATTACCGATTCCTGAGTGGTTCTTTTTTTTTGTGCCTGTATTTTTGAAAATGTAGATTAATGGCTAATATAATGCAAAAAAAAATCTACCCTTAAATCAAGTTAGAACTATGTTAATTTAAAACATACCTGCTGTTTGTTCGTGCAGAGCGCATTGTGAGCTCCTGCGCTGTAGTTAAACCAGTAAACCAGTGCAGAGTATTTATTGGAATATTCACATGTACGTTTCAAGCAAAGGAACCGAAAGGTGACACTATATATTTGTTTCAATATTTGTTTGACAACAAATACTGAAACAAATATTTATTCAAAAGATATTTCTTAAATAATGTTCAAAAAAATGAAAAAAATTAAAATAAAAAATCTGTTAATAGAAACATGAAATGCACTTCTTTGCAATATTTTATGCAATTTCACTTCCATGGTTTCAAAGTAAGAAAGAAAAAGGATTCTGAATTTTGTAAAACTTTTGAACTGAGCCTTTGGTTGTATAACTGATCTTTTCCAGCTGAGCGTAAAACATGACATCCTTAACCCCACAGCCCATACACAGGCAGCTGCGGTTCAAAAGACACACATTTTTATATATAACATTAGTTGTTCCAGATGGTATAGGTATTTTGCATAAAATATTGAATAATTTGTGAAATCTACATAGCTAAGGCCAGTGCCATTTGCTGGATAGAACCACACCATGGATTGTTATTGCAATGCAAAGCATCGTCTCTCGCTTGCCAACTTTTGTATAGATTTAAAGAGTATTTAATTAAATCAAAAATGAGCATATAAGAAGTATAAAACTGTTCAGTGTGAGCTGTTTAAATGTGAGATGATACAGAGGCCAGCATTGCAGAAGCAGCTGTAGATACAGTATATGTGCAGTTAGATATGTGTTGATGCCTTATGTAAAAGTTTAGACAGGTGCTTGATCGATCTGTGATTGACAGACTGATTAGACAGTCAGAGAAATGCATGTTCAAAACAAACATGACTTCTAACAAATTCATGGCAGAAGTCCTAAGCAGCCTCAATTGGATCTTGAAAAAATAAGATAAATTATATGGTACGCCCATGACGAACGACCCAGTGCGTGTGCTGCACCCAAGGATTCACATGGTGCCCCTGCAAGCACTTGGTGCCCTACGCGCTATGTGTACAGTTTCATATAAAACGTAGGCTAAATCAGTTCATCTTTTTCTGCTATTATTTTGTTTTGCCATTTATGTTTTCACAGGTTCATCAGCTGGCCCCAAAGAGTACTTCTATTCTTCTACCACTATGACCTGGAAGGACGCTCAGAGCTACTGCAGACAGCACCACACAGACCTGGCCATGATCGAAGATGACACTGAAAACTCTGCAGCAGCGTCTGTTCTTGCACCAAACATATGGACCTTTTTTGGTCTGTACAGAAAGCCCTGGAGGTGGTCTGATGGCAGCAAGAGCCAATTCACAAACTGGCTCACTGGTCAACCTAATAATTATCAAAGACAGCAGCACTGTGTTTTGGAGAATGATGCTCATAAGTGGGATGACGTGCTCTGTTCAGAGAAACATCTGTTTGTCTGTGGAAAAGGTGACGTAAATAAACATATTTGATTCACTTAGTAATTCTGGACACCATTTCATTTCATTTTCATTTTGGCCTGAATCTTTTTTTTCCCTTTC
Organism: Boleophthalmus pectinirostris; assembly: GCF_026225935.1. Taxonomy (NCBI): domain Eukaryota; kingdom Metazoa; phylum Chordata; class Actinopteri; order Gobiiformes; family Gobiidae; genus Boleophthalmus; species Boleophthalmus pectinirostris. The sequence continues at coordinate 13,805,074 of NW_026571515.1, read as the reverse complement.
AATTACAGCTTTAAAGAACTACCAATTCAGTCTGAAACTTCAGTCGGATGTCGACCTTTCAGATTCAAACTATTCTGCGCAGACAATAATACAGGTAAATAAAACAAAAACTCTTGCTTTTTGACAAATGGTCATAAGTTGAATTGTTTTATTTATATTAATTTATGTTTATAGCTTGAAAGAATTCTACAGGACAAGGGACTCACTAATTTGAATCTCAAATGGAAGGTTCCACCTAAGAAAGAAGGAAAGTTAGAGGATGGTTCTAAACTTTTAGAATGTTCCAATCTTTAAGAAGTTTTGTGTTCATGAAGAGTATATCGGATAATTAAAATATTAACTAATACAATTAGAAGAAGTTTTGCCACTCTCTGCTGTAACTACAAATGTAGTGATTTGTCATATACAGACATATTCATATAGTCATATGCATAACCTTCTTAGACACTGTATCACACATGCACCATTCAACAAGTGTCACCTGGGAACACACCTGATAACATTCATGGTCTCTGGGAGGTGCCACTGGTCTGTGAAATCCAGTTAGATTCAAAAACAGTGTCTTCTGTATGAGCCATTCAGTCTCTAAACAAATCCCTGATGTAAATCTGTGTTTAATTTGTAGTTTTGTGCATGTGTATCCTGTGCCTTTGTCTTTGCCTGTGCCTCTGAGCCACTGAATGTCTCTCATATAGGAGCTACATCCAATATGCCTAAATTGATTACATCCAAAAGGAAAATTCATAAATACCGGACCTAATATTGTGACTACGGTCAAAGGTCTAATGCAGTGTCAAACTCATTTTGGTCCGGGAGCCGTATCCAACCTACTTTGATCCCAAAGGGGCCGGATCAGAAAACTCATGGCATATAAACCCCAAAAATAGCAATAAGTTCAAATATTTGTGCAGAGAAACGCAAATCTGTTACAGAAATCTTTTTTAATTGATGAACTCTTTCATTTACAAAATATTATAATATTATGAACAACCCAAAACTTTAAGAAAAATGCAATTTCAATTTCACAATGTTTTATCAATAATTTGTATGCAAATAAGTCTTTTTTTTTTGTTTTTGAAAATCCTGCACTCGGCATCCACTTTTCTCATTTTTCACATTTTGCTGATGAGGGTCAAACAGTCAAAACGATCGTCCTTTAAGAGCGTTTGGAAAGAGACAAGTCTTCATTTGTGCTGCTCTGGTGGGAGGGGCCACGTACAGAGACACTGGAGATGCTGCTCTGCTAAGCACCGCAGAAAATTACCAATATTTTAATAGAAAATATAATTAAAATATTTTATTAGAAAATCAGTCGAGGGCCAGATTAAAAGTCTTGGAGGGCCAGATCCGGCCCTCGGGCCGTATGTTTGACACCCCTGGTCTAATGTAATGATACAATCACACTGCCTGGTGATTTTTTCATCTTATAAGATTGTTGGCTGCCACACTTCACGACGTGAGGAACTTTGTGATGGTTCACACCATCAGTCGTGGCTACGATGAAAGTTTGTCTGAGAGAAAATCAATCTCCAGCTCCATGTGGTAAAACCTCTGTAATTGTCCAGCATCACTGAGGGCGGCCAACCATTATGTAAAATACCTCATTGTTCCTTAGGTCTATTTGAGAAGCACATCCATGTTTTTTGATTAGTGAATGAAATTTGCAAGTCTAAAGGAATGATAGCAAAGTCACTCTCGCTCCTACTTCCCAGTTCTGAACAAATACCAAACCATTTCCTCTGTTTAGAGGCTCTGTTTTGTGACTATTTGTTTATGTATTGTATTATGTATCCATGTAGTTTTACAGCTCCTCTAGAGTTAGTCACTGTGTTGTCTGTTCAGACTTCCTCACTCTCTCTGGTGTCTTGGCTCACATTTAAGTGAATAGTGTTCATTTTGGTGTAAGTAGAAGAAGTAAGTAGCCTACACTTAAAATAATAAAATCACTCCACAGAGGTTTTTGATAGTAAACACTTTTATTCCATGATTGTAATATAAATAAAATTAACAATATTGGCTACATGGTCTAGCCCCGCCCCCATGTCTGACTTTGTCAGGACCAGTACAGAGGAAAACTGTGAGGTGCCCGCAGACCAGTCTTCTGTCCACATAAGGGAGTAAACCACAGTGTCAGTCAGTTTTATCAAAAAGGTGTGTAGTATAAAACAGCAAAGAGATGACTTATTATGGAGAGGAGGGTCTCCACTTGTGAATCTGCTTCCTTTTGTCTCCTTCACTCACTGATCACTTGACCAAAACACCTACATTTACTTGATCTGTGGCGGCTGTAAATTCTGAAAACCGGAACATGATTTGGAAAACGCCGGATCAAATTAAGCCCTAACGCCTTTCCTTTGCCTACACCCAAACCACAATGCTGGTTTGAACCATTGCTTAACTGCAAGGTAACGTGAGAACTAATCTTGGCCAGGGTAGGAAATTAAAATGCAAATCAAATTAGATTACTAAAATTTAGAGTTTTGAATGGATATTCAGGGACATTTGATGACGCAAAAAGTTTTATTAGCCTAGGAGTGTTAAGGAAATTTGTAACCTGATAAAATCTGTTGTTAATCAACCTGCAGTTTGTGCCTCTTTTAAACTCTGGCCGATCTGAGCACTAAGTGCAGTGTTGTTATGAGTATTTGTTGGCTGGCCTGACCAGCCAGTCGCTTTTGCAATCTGTAAAAGTGTGAAAAACATCTGTTTATTTTGTAGTGTTCAGTTAGATGTTGAAATGACAAAAGACGACCACTGGAAAAAGGTTCATAGAGTAACCAGACATCTTTATGAACCAATAATTAAAATTATGCTTCAGATTTATATAGTGCTTTCTGGACCCTCAAAGACACTTTACAGTGCATTATTTATTACCTCCACACTCCGTGGTGGTAACCTTCTGTTGTAGCCGCAGCTGCCCTGGGGTGGATTGATGGAAGCGAGGCTATTGGCCCCTCTGACCACCAGCAACACTCACACACATCCCACATTCATACTAGTACATACATACTAGTCAATGCTGGTGACAAGCCTTGCTTAAGGACTGATGATGGATTCAGCCAGTGGCCTGATGATCAAACCAAACAAAAGATGAGACAGAGGGCACCCTTGTTTGGTGCCACTTTCCAGGATGAACGTTTCTGATGTGTCAGCAGTGGTTGTGTTCTTCAGACTCAATCACAGTTACATACATCCAAATAATATCACTCTACAGTAAAAACGTGAAACTACTCATAATGGCAGTTGAAGTTAGGTCTGTACATTACACTATAAAGGATTCACTGTACTTTACTGTAATATGAACTGTATCATACGGTACAGTTACAGTAGCCTACTGTAATTGGCAAACGAATCAGGGAAATAATTAAATGGTGCAGTAAACTACTGTAATATGACAGTATGATAGATGGTACTGTAAAAAATATATATAGACTACTGTAAACATAAAAAAAACATACTCATCGATCGGTTTTGAATTACAAAACATTTTGAAAAAACATTGGCATGTGATTAGTTCAGACCCTGCACTTAAGTCTATCTATAAGGAACCACCGAGGTTAGTTTACACACCTTCCTGGATGACATTCCAGAAGGGAATTATATATGTGCTAATTGTGTCCAATGTGGTTATATGACTAAGTGCAATACATACAAACACCCTCATGGTGGAAAAACACTTAAAATACGTGGTGTCATCACATGTAACACCTCATTTGTTATTTATTTGATCAGATGTCCCTGTGGTTTGGCTTATGTGGGATGCACGTCTACACCTTACTCTTAGTTCAGTCCTGGTTTAGACCTCCTGGTTCAGTCCTGGGATCAGTCCTGGTTTAGTCCTGTTTTAGTTTTGTTTTAGTCCTGGTTTAGTCCTGTTTTAGTTTTGTTTTAGTCCTGGTTCAGACCTGAGTTAGTCCTGGTTTAGTCCGTATGCAGCGCCAAAAGTCTGGCATCTCGATGGATGTTTCTTCTGCTCGATGAATAATGCCTGTGAAGTGATGACGTATTTTTGACAGTAACGTCACGTCTCTGCTTTCGTATTCGTAAATTTTTATTTTGTGATTGTAATTCTTGATGTCGTAACTTTTCAATTCATATTCTGATGGATAAAATACACACAAAACATTTTATGTACAACTGAACTCATTTGAGAATTTACAAATATTTATTTCATGCTCAACTCCAGCCAAACATGCACAGATTTCTATTCTATGAAAGGTTTCTTACTCCATACATGTATCAGATGCAGAACTGGAAACTGCTCCTGTCCTGTCATCAGTACATTTAAGTGTGAGCTATAGCTACAGATACACTTGTCATATAAATATTTCTTTAAGACAAGTGCAGTTTAAGTCACGGAAAAGGGAAACGTCCATTATCCATTTTTTCCATTATTCATTTAAACACAAAATCGAAAACCATTTTTTTATTTTGATTTCGGAAACAAATAATGAAGAAAATAGTTCTTAATTTGGTTTCATATTGAAAAACAAATGAACAAATGACACGGGGATTTAACACATCCACAGCAACTATTTTGTTTACAGTGAATTTGAATATCTTGTGACTATAACAAATCTGTGTAAGTCACACGGACAAGTTTGAACTCAACTGTGGATCTAAGAGGCTGTTTTCAGTATCATTTTCATTTTATTCTGGCCTTATTGTGAATACTGAAATAATTTGAAACAAAAAGTGCCTGAATTATGATGAGTACTGTCTCTTTGCAGGTTCTCACAGGTTTAAGTGTAAAAATGCAGTTTCATTTCTTCATGTTTTTGTTGTGCTATGGTGAGAAACAACATATATTTTGACATTTCCAGTGTATGACTTTATTCACATTTTTATAATCTTCAGCATTTAGGATGGTCTTTAGCTTCCATGAGGTTTTTATGGAATACACTTTTATCAACATGAGGCTGAACTGGTATAAAGCTCAGAGATATTGTAGACAACACTACACAGATCTGGTCACTATTGAATCAAGGGAGGATTTGACAAAACTGGAGATACCCCCAACTTACACCTTGGAAGTCTGGCTTGGACTGTTCGATGGCCCTGTTTCATGGAGAGAGTTTATGGCTAATGATTCTAACTCCTGGAGATGGTCTGCTACTGGGACCACCAACCCTGGAGGATACCAGATCTGGAAATCTGGTGAACCCAACAACTACGGATCAATCAACAATCACTGTGTATTAATTATTAATGGTGTGTGGATGGATTCTAACTGTATGAACAGTTTCCCTTTTGCGTGCTTTAGAGGTAAGACTTCATTTAATTTCAACAGTAAAATTACACTACCAACAGTATCTAAAACAAAACATGTTTTTTAAATTCCATTATAGATTTTTTTTATTACATTAAAATACATAGAAAAATATGAGTCCTGAAATGTTCCTGAGTATGGTTGTAACTTTCTATTTACATGGAATCATGCCAAAGATGAGCCACTTTCAAGTTACATACTATTGCTTTAAATCAGTGGTGTGTAGAAACTAGTGCTGTCAGGCGATTAAAAAAATTGAGAGATTAATTAATTATGATCTGTAATTCATTAATCTAATTAATCTCTTTTTAATCTCACCTAAAAAATGCTGAGAAAAGCCTTCAACTTGAGGTATTTTCATTTAAATTCATTATTACATTATTATTATTACATATGAACCATGAACACTCTAGAGCCACATCAGCTCGTTTGAAATTATAATGTGTTTAATGCTGATTTGCGCAAGTCTCACAGAAACGAAACTTAAAAACCGCATGGCTAATTTGCATAAACTAAGCGAGAAAAATAAAAATAAAAATGCTCTTGTGTCGCTGATGCGGTTCAGCTTCTGTGGGACTGAAGGACACGACTCAGTGGAATATGAGTGTTCTGACAGTGTTGAAGGTGAAGGTGAGTCTGTTCTGTGTTTGTGTCGTGATGTTTTCAGACGTGTGCAGGTTTATCGCAGATGCGGCGAGAACGAGAAAGAAAATCACAATTGTTTGCGGAAGCGATGTGTTATTTGTCCCAACAACACATAAAAACAGATTTATAATAAGGCAACACGCGTACAGAAACAGTAAAGTTAGAGATTAAAAATGAGATTAACGCGATTAAAAAATATAACGCGCCAAATATGACCGTAATTAATTAATCGCAATTAACGCGATAATTTGACACCCCTAGTAGAAACCATAACCTCAAATATGAACAATTAATGAATTTGACCAATTTATATTCACGAAAATAAATGCAACTAAAGAGAAGATGGCACAGTCAAACCTCAGATAAATTTAACTTCATTCCAAAGAGTCACTGTATTGATATCCAGTCTGTGGCCCATGGATGGTGTGTGTCTTGACTCGAAGGAAGTCAGCAATGGTCATGCCACTTATTAAATAAAGGCAAGTAAATATTGGAAGCACTGGAGATTATAAAGATATATAGAGAAGTAGAGCTACATGGAGAGAAGTTTGTAATATCACCAGGCCAAGTTATGGGTCAGATCCTTGGAGAGGCAAGGTTTTTAACATCACTAACACCTTTAATTGAATAAATGTATAATAGGTGAAACTATTCTGAAACGGACACATCTACTTGTTTAGTTTCTGTTTACTGGTTAGGTCTATTGAACTGCACTAAGTGTGAACTGTGCCAGAGTTTTATTATATTAGCATTATATCTGCAATCAGCAGATGAATCATCATCCAGGCACCTCATGGGTGTTTTCACCCATTTAGGTGTGAGGATGTTGTTGTAAATAGGAGAGAGATGATGTCTCAGCCCTCCATTTTTCTTCAAAGACGAATTGTCTTTCCTAATAAAAATAGCCTCTTTGACTTCCCTCTTGAATCATTTATTTTCTGTACCTCAATGTCCTCAAAGAAGTGATGGTTTTAAATGGAGCTGAAGGGCAGACTGGAGTCTCTGGTACATTCTCTTATGAAGTGGCTGTTTTCTTTCTCCAACGTTACGCTCACTGGAGTCTTCACTAGACTGAATGGAGTAGAAAACATTGCTTTGTTTGTGGCTCTGGGTTCTGTCCTCTGGGTGGACCAGTTTCTGTCTTAAAGTGTCTGTAGGTTTGAAATAGACTGGGATTTCATGTAAGGAATAGTAAGATCCTTTCTCCTGGACATTCAACAGCACAAAGAGAGCAAAAAAACAGAACAACAGAGAATCAGAACGGAGGAGAAAGGGTGTAACTATTCCTTACAGGACTTGTGTTTATGAAAAATGACAAAAGATTTTCAGACAACATGAAATCTCAGCCTATTTCAAAACTACAAACACACCTACAAAGACAGAAACTGGTCCACCAAGGACAAAACTCCAAGCCACACACAAAACTATGTGGGCTACTCCATTCAGTGTAGTGAAGAATGCAGTGAACGCTACATTGGAGAAACAAAACAGCCACTTCACATGAGAATGTACAAACACAACGGCCAGCAGCAGTGGACCTCAGTCTGCTGTACTTGTCCATCTCAAAGCCACTAACCACTCCTCTGAGGATAGTGAGGTACAGAACTTATCCAAAGAAAAGAAATGGTTTGAGAGGGAAGCAAAATAGGCTGTTAGGAAAGACAATCCATCTTTAAACAGAAATGGAGGGATCAGACATAATCTCTCCCCCATTTACAATTCCATCCTCAGACCTAAATCAAAACAAAGAAAACAATAGTGATAGCCTGTATACTCAGAGGTGTGAAAGCACCACCCACAGTTTACACTTAGCTTGATCTGTTGAGCTGCACTAACAAACAGAAACTAAACAAGTAGGTGTGTTAGTTTTAGGTTACGTCCACACGACAACGCTCCTGGATTTTTTTCTATGCGGGTTGAAAAAAATTTGTGTCCACACACGTCAGTAAATATTCATGTCCTCACGACAATGGAGCACTGAGTGAAAACGCTGTAATACATCTGCCACACCTGTATGTGGCGCTGTTAACAATGATAATAATATTTAATAATGCAGATCTCATCACCGTTAAACTTTAAGGTAATTTAGCCTATTTTAGATGTATCCCAGAAATATAGCCGTTTTATTTTGCAAAAGTTAAACATAAGTCACAGAAAGAACCCATATATTTTACTGAGTCGTGTCCTTTAGTCCGACAGAAGCTGAACCGCATCAGCGCACAATAGTGAGCTGTTTTTTTGAGCGCTTACTTTATACTAATTAGCCATGTGGTTTTAAGTTTTGTTTCTGTAAAACGTAAACAAAACGTACAAAGCTGTGTGCATAGGGAAGGCATGCGGACACAGAAATGACGTGTCTGGATGGACGCAGATTGTTTCTGATACGGTGATATGGTGATACGCGGATTCAGTGTAAACTTGATCTTTGTTATTGATCCGTGTGCGTAATCTGCAGTGCATGTTGTTAGCATTAGCACAAACAGCGTGTCTCGGATGCTGGGCTATAGAAGAGGCTCCGTAGGCTACACCTGTCCCATTTTGGCAACGCTTTTGCAGTCTGTGGAGGCTAATTCAAGGGCTGCAGGCTTCTTTTTTTTTTTTTTTCAGGGCTGCAGGCTTCGCTGCATCGGAGGACCCTGGCGATGACGGGATTGTGACGTCATCGTATTCCAAAAGCTGTGGTTTGCTTGTCCACACGAAAACGCAACGTCGGTGTTCTCAGATTTCTCCACTCTGGAACCCGTTCTCACCCAAAACGCTGGCTCTGTGTGGACGATAGGCCAAAACGAATACAAATTTCATCGTTTTTACCAAAAAACGTTTGTCGCGTGGATGGCCCCTCAGTGTAGTTATCTCCTCCCTTCAGGCAGATATAAGGCAGTGTCCACCAGCGTCTGACAAGAACTGAAGAAGCAGCTTGGATGAGCTGCAAAATGTCTTCCATCCAAAAAACTTTTGTCCAGTTGACATGATTTTATTTCTTTTTTGCTGTCATGATGGAGACAAACAGGTGTTGGAGATTACACAAGAAAAGTAACATAGTGCACTTTGTAATATATGGTTATTAATCTTATATGACATTTCAGGGTCACCACAACCAGGCTTAAAAAATTACACCCTCATCACCAATAAAACCAACTGGAACAATGCTCAGAGCTTCTGCAGACAACACTACACAGATCTGGCCATGATTGAAGATGAGACTGAAAACTCTAAAGTGGCCGCTCTCGATCCAAGTGTTTCCGTGTGGATTGGTTTGTATAGAATACCCTGGAGGTGGTCTGATGGCAGGAACAGCAACTTCAGAAATTGGAAAGCTGGTGAACCTGATAATGGACTATTGGATCAACACTGTGTTAAATTAGCCCAGACCATGGAATGGTACGATGCACATTGTATAGCAAGTGTGTTTGCATTCCACTGTGAAAAAGGTGAGGAGCATGGAATAATTGCTTCCTATACAATTTAATCTATAAGCAAATATAATACTTAAATGTATATTTTTGAATTCTTTGTGCTGCAGCTAGGGAGAAGAAACGCGTACATTTATTTAAAATAAAGCTTCAGGCTGATGTTGACCTTTCAGATCCTTACATCTCCGCATTACACCAGGTACTATCAAGGATATGCATCTTTTTATTTTCTCAATAATTCATTCCTCACCTCATTCATGCTTTTTTCAGATTCAGGAACACCTTCTGCACATGGGACTCACTGATTTAAATCTTAAGTGGAAAATTGTGCCCCAGTAAAACGTCTTGGGGTCCCCCTGGTTGAGCTCGAAGAAGTGTGAGGTGATGGAATTCTGAGAATCCTAGCTCAGGCTGCTGGTCCTGCAGCCTGACATAACCCCGCATAAGAGCAAGAAGATTAACGGGTAGGCTAGTTTTAATAGGTGGCATGTTTAGAAAAGACCAAAAGTAAGCCATTTGTATGAGGTAAATTGTGAAAAAAAATCTTAGAATATGAATAAAATATGAAGTAGAATAGAACAGAATAAAATATGTACAAGGCAATGTCTTATGGACAAAAGGATGTTGCCTCTTTTAATGGGAATGAACAACAGGTGCACGAGAGGCAACAGTGAGACAGCCCTAAAACAGGACAGGACTTTTTTTTTAAATAAATGGTTTTATGTTGAATTATTTTCTATTAATTTATGTTTCAAATGGAAGATTCCACCTAAGAAAGTAGGAATGTTAGTAAAGGATGGACTTTTAGAATGTTCAAATACAGACATATTCATATAGTCATGTGCATAACCTTCTTAGACACTGTATCACACATGCACTATTCAACAAGTGTCACCTGGGAACACACTCGATAACATTCATGGCCTCTGGGAGGTGCCACTGGTCTGTGAAATCCAGTTAGATTCAAAAACAGTGTCTTCTGTATGAGCCATTCAGACTCTAAACAAATCCCTTATGTAAATCTGTGTTTAACCTGTAGTTTTGTGCTTGTGTGTCCTGTGCCTTTGTCTTTGCCGGTGCCTCTGAGCCACTGAAAGTTTCTCATATAGGAGCTACATCCAATATGCCTGAATTAATTACATCCAAAAGAAAAATTCATAAATACTGGACCTGATATGGTGACTATGGCCAAAGGTCTAATGTAATGATACAATCACACTGCCTGGTGATTTTTTCGTCTTATAAGATTGTTGGCTGCCACACTACACGACGTGAGGAACTGTGTGATGGTTCACACCATCAGTCGTGGCTACGATGAAAGTTTGTCTGAGAGAAAATCAATCTCCAGCTCCATGTGGTAAAACCTCTGTAATTGTCCAGCATCACTGAGGGCGGCCAACCATTATGTAAAATACCTCATTGTTCCTTAAGTCTATTTGAGAAGCACATCCATGTTTTTTGATTAGTGAATGAAATGTGCAAGTCTAAAGGGATGATAGCAAAGTCACTCTCGCTCCTACTTCCCAGTTCTGTACAAATACCAAACCTGTAAGACGCCCCGCCCACTTCCTCTGTTTAGAGGCTCTGTCTTGTGACTATTTGTTTATGAGTGAAACTATCTGTCCTGCAAATAAAACAATGTTTGAATTTTTATGATCCATTCTGATTTATGTTTTTTCAAGTGGGCGCTCAGTGCACACATTCACTATCACACTTTTCTCCATGTGTTTCTCCTGTATAGTGGTGCACACACGGAGCACTCAGTGACAGCAGGTCCATGTAGTTTTACAGCTCCTCTAGAGTTAGTCACTGTGTTGTCTGTTCAGACTTCCTCAATCTCTCTGGTGCCTTGGCTCACATTTAAGTGAATAGTGTTTGTTTTGGTGTAAGTTCTCCTTGAGTGTCTCTGACTGCTGCAATTTAAGAGAATTTGAGCCAATGTGAACAAACAGAGGTGGATCACAACCTGGAACTGGAAATAAGTAGCCTACACTTAAAATAATAAAATCACTCCACAGAGGTTTTTGATAGTAAACACTTTTATTCCATGATTTTAATATAAATAAAATGAACAATACTGGCTACATGGTGTAGCACCGCCCCCATGTCTGACTTTGTCAGGACCAGTACAGAGGAAAACTGTGAAGTGCCCGCAGACCAGTCTTCTGTCCACATAAGGGAATAAACCACAGTGTCAGTCAGTTTTATCAAAAAGGTGTGTAGTATAAAACCGCAAACAGATGACTTATTATGGAGAGGAGGGTCTCCACTTGTGAATCTGCTTCCTTTTGTCTCCTTCATTCACTGCTCACTCGATCAAAACACCTACATTTACTTGATCCGTGGTGGCTGTAAATTCTGAAAACCGGAACATAATTAGGCAAATGCCGGATCAAATTAAGCCCTAACGCCTTTCCTTTGCCTACAGCCAAACCACAATGCTGGTTTGAGCCATTGCTTAACTGCAAGATAACGTATGAATTAATGTTTTTGACCAGGGTAGGACATCCAGAATATGCAAATCAACTTTTTTTATTCAAATTTAGAGTTGAGTAGAGATGACGCAAGAAGATTTATTAGCCTAGGAGTGTTAGGGAAATTTGTAACCTGATAAAATCGGTTGTTTTAACCTGCAGTCTGTGTATCTTCTAAACTCTGGCCAATCTGAGCACTCAGTGCAGTGTTGTTATGAGTGTTTGTTGGCTGGGCAGGTTACCTGACCTGCCCCACAACTACTTCATATGAGAATGTACAAACACAATGGCCAGTAGCAGTGGACCCCAATCTGCTGTACTTGTCCATTTCACGGTTTCCACAAAGTGAAACTGTCTGACCTCGCAGCATTAGGAATCGATTTTTCAGATTCACATCCGTATTGCACATCTCAGTCTGGATGTTCCCCAGGCTCATTACGGATCCAGCACAAATGTAGCTTCAGTCTGGAGTTACTCCTCTATGTTCTTCTGAACTGAAGAGGTTAAAGCTACAATGTGTAGTTTGATTTCAAGAATTTTATCATCAAAGAAATTCAACATCCTGCTTGTTCACACTATTGAGCTCTAACACAACACTCAAAGGCACTGAGATTTTATTTAAAACATTATTGTCATTGTAATTAATTATTTCCATATTTATTCCAAATCAATTTTGATGGCAAAACTTGCATATGAGAGGTGATCTGTCTTGAATGTAAATCTGAAATAAAATTTTATATAGAAAAAAAATTCTGTTCAGATTTGCAAATGTTTTACAAATGTCAGTGTTTTTTGCTGTTAATATTTTAGTTGCTTTGACACTAAAGTCTAAGTTTCAGTACTAATTCCAAAACTTTCCACTTAGGAAGCAAACACAGTTCATGTTGGCACAAACACAGTTCATGTTGGCACAAACACAGTTCATGTTGGCACAAACACAGTTCATGTTGGCACAGACTGTATTTACATTTTTGTGCCCTAATTTGAGAAACTACCTAACGCTTTTTGCAGTACCTAACACACAATCATCTACTAGTTAAAAACAGATTGCATTTCTAACACTGTTATCAAGACCAAAGACACAAAGGACAAACTGAACACAGGAATCACAATATGAAGATATTTCACAGACAGACATCAACAAACCAGAAAGACTTCTGTAGTGAAAACCTGTGTGAGACTTTGAGGTCCAAGACTGACACAGTTCAGATATGACTTTTTTTTTTTTTTACATAAATTGTTTTGTGTCCTGTGTCAGTAGTTTTGCAAATTATGTAAAAGATTTGCCAGACTTATGAAAGGTTTCAGAAAATGTATTTAAGTGGGAAAAAAAGTCACAATGGATCTCTCAATGACTGACGGGTACACATTGTGCACACATGCTGAAAATTATCTTGTGAGATTTTTTCTCCCCAAGTTTTTATAGTCGAACTGGATAAAAAATTGAGTTACGTACTGTCGAGTTCCATTTCATGAGAAGCAGGCCAAAATTGGGAACTGGATTACACAATGTACTTATTATAAATGTCATAGTATCTCTTATCTTTTCCCAGCCCTACAGACAGGCATTGCAATATCTCATTTGTTTTGTATATAAATATATTTGAATGTCTAGGGAACAGCCTGTGTAAGCTTCATGAACCAGTTTGACATTAAATGAAAATCCAAGAGGCTGTTTTCAACATATGTGAGTATGTTTGCTGTTTTATAATACTATACTTTTGATATTGTTAAACCCAGCGACGTTATATGGTGTATATATAAGGACTAATTGCATTCATACAGGGCATTAATGCAAATCTAAACTAATTTAAAACAGTGAATTACCTCAAAGTTGATATACGAATGATGTTTGTGTACATACATGGATTTCTTTTTGTGCCTCTTTACAGAAAACTCAGTGTTTATAGTAAATGGAGTTCTTTGTGTTTTGTTTACTTTATGGTAAGATGCCTCATATCTTTAAACATGATCAAATTACTTACACCTCTCACATAATTCCAAATTGTATTATTATTATTTATTCTACAGCATTTAGGGTGGTCTTGGGCTTTCATGAGGTTTATATGATTTATCACTTTATCGACACGGAGGTGATGTGGTCTGAAGCTCGGCAGATCTGCAGACAGAACTACACTGATCTGGCCACTGTTTCATCAATGGAGGATTTGACGAGGCTGAACAAACCCAGCACATACACCAAAGACGTCTGGATCGGAATGTTCGATGACCCTGCTTCGTGGAGAGGGGTTATGGGTAATGATTCTAACTCCTGGAGATGGTCTGCTACTGGGACCACCAACCCCGGAGGATACCAGAACTGGAAATCTGGTGAACCCGACAACTATAAATCTATTAACTACTGTGTACTGATCAACTCTGGCATGTGGCTGGACGCTTCCTGTGGACACGTCATCCCCTTTGTGTGCTTTACATGTAAGACTTTATTTAATTTTGATTTTTGTTCCATTCATTTAAGATGGAAGATGGTGAATAAAAATGAGCAGAAAGTAATATCAGCTTTTCCCACAAAAAACATGAATTAGGTTTTCAGTAGTCGCTTCTAATGTAGATGTGTCAGCCACAAAGAGCAACCACGACCGTGGCAATCACAGAATATTATGTGATGAATTTTGTCCGTGGTTTCTATCAAAACAATATTTAAATGTGAAGACTTTGGCTCGTTGTTTGGAAAAGGCACTTTTCAACCAGTTTGCTCATTATAAACAACTATTGTTTATAATGGACATACTGGCGTTAGCAGTCAGCATTTTTTAAATAATGTTTGTGCATGTTTTTATAATGTTCCTACTTGTTTTTATAATGTTCATACATACACACGTTTATAATGTTCATTTGTATAGTTTCCTTAAAAGTAGATTATATTCTAGATACAAGAGAAGTAGTCATATTGAGTCACGTGAAAAATGCCTTTGATGGAGTCAAATGACATTATTTGGTTGCAGTCCCAACAACATTACATTGTTTACAGTATTACCACCAACATTGTTCAGTTTGCTGTTTTATCTTGCATACGTACATGCTGTAGACAGGGCTGTCCATTGTCACCTCCTTTCTTTACACTCATGGTAGTCCTCATCAGCTCATCTGAGGTTTGAGTTTGATGGTGGCCACTTTGTGCCAAAATTTCTATTTCAGTATTAGACAGATCAGATTTGGCTTGTGAGCTCAACCTTTTCAGTTGAAGAATTGAGCTAAATCCTTATTCCCTGGTTTTCTTTAACTCCCGCCCAAGATGGGGTTGAGTTTTTTCATTTGAGCCCCTTTGTAGTTTTTGTGGTACATTTAATACAAATCTGAAATTTTCAGGGTCACCTGAGCAAGGGTCAAAAGAATTTACCCTCATCACCACCTCCATGACCTGGGAGGACGCTCAGAGCTACTGCAGAGAGCACCACACAGACCTGGCCATGATCGAAGATGAGACTGAAAACTCTGTAGTGGCTGCTTTCAGTCCAGGCGTTAATGTGTGGATCGGTCTGTACAGAAAACCCTGGAGGTGGTCTGATGGCAGCACCAGCACTTTCACAGACTGGGATGCTGGCCAACCCGATAATTATAATTTCAACCAAGACTGTGTTAAATTAAACCTTTACAACAAATGGTATGATGCATATTGTGAAATGCAGTTTGCATTCATCTGTGAAAAAGGTGGGGCTCCAAAGTATATCTGTGTTTTATTCATTTCGTAAATATAAATATAGTGTCACAGCTGTGTATGTTGTTTGTCTGCAGCTGTAGAGAGGAAACGTGTGCACTCTGTTAAGATCAAGCTTCAGGCTGCTGTTGATCTCACTGACCCTTCAATCTCCATATTAAACCAGGTACTATCAGGGACATTTACTAGTACAATAATTCATTCTTCAATTTATTCATTTTATTTATTTATTTATTTTTTTCAGATTCAGGCACACCTTCTGAACATGGGACTTGCAGATTTTAATCTCAAGTGGAAAATTCCACCTCAGAAACAAACATTAAAATAATAGAAATAGAAGTGGCATAACTCCTTTTTTGTTTGTCATATATTGTTATCATGATGGTTATTAATACCTACCAATTAAAAAAATAATAGACAGGTGGATATTCATATAATATATTCTATTAAACTAGTCAGCATCTGTTAAAATAATGTCATGTCTCATGTTTGTCAGGCTGCTTATGCGGATCTGCGTCAAATATGTGAACCAAGTCTGGCACAGTTTAGATGCTAATTGTTAAAAAGGAAAGATTTGAAAATGTTTTTTCTTACCTAAATGTTTTTTGTAATATTTCACACATAAATAGAGCATATGTCACATTCACAAAGCAGCAGAAAGTGTCTCTAACTCATCACACTACATGTCTAAAGGTGTTTTTTCTCCATTCTCTGGGCTGTATTGATGGTTAAATAAGTTAATAAATCTGGTGATTGTGTTTACATTTTAAACACAAAGTGTCCTTGTATACAAGAATGTAGTATGAATGTAGTTGTTTATTCATTTTTTTTTTTTTACATGAAATGTTTTGTGACCTGTGCAAACAGTTGTGGGATGTATGCAGAAGATTTGCTAGACTCATGAAAGGTTTCAGAAAATGTGCTTAAGTGATTGGGGAAAAAACCCAAATCACACCTACAGAGAACCTGCAGTCATGTGACCGTTTTTGTGGCACATTGACGGTCCTGACGGTAGCTGCATTCTAGTAACATGTAATTTCAACACACAGACCACACTTCTCACTTAGACACAAGCAATAAAATAAAGTACGAGGCAAAATTAAACACGTTCAATATTTCAGATCCATATTACATTCCAGATGGTCTGTTTACGCTGCTAAAACAATGTTCTGCATTGTGAGATTTACAATATACAGACATTTACAATGACTTAATCAACTTCCCCTCTCAGTGCACTGGATCGTGTTTGAAGGCTTAAAAGACGCCTACAAATATCTGACCTCAGAGTGGGTTTATGACCACCCTGGTGTGGTGTCGTCTGACAAAGAAAATATCTTTGATAACTGCAAAAGTAATTGACTTTCTTACATCTTACATCACCTTAGCTAGAGTAACCTTGTAATGTCAATAGTCCTGCTGTGAACTCAGTTCTGTCTGGATTAAGTGTTTAATTATGGACTGTTCTAGAACTGGATTAATTGATGATGACTGACCTCTGACAAAGTTCTTGCTACAAAGCCTGCAGTGTTTGGACGACTGCCACAACTGACCTCCTTTAGCCGGCTTGTCTGTGGTCGGGTCAAACATTCCCTGATTTATGGCGAGCTCCACTCGTCTGTCAGCTGCAACCGGAAAGCCCTGTGTCTTTATCTCTCTGCTGATTACAGATCTGTGCGCGCAACACTTTTCTGGTGTGTCTTAATGTGAGCAACACAAAAATGTGCCAACTTTACAGTGGCGGAAGTGGATCAGGGCAAGGCCGTGACATCAACTGCAGGTTCTCTATATGCTTTTACACAGCAGTGATGGGATTGGACAAGATCACGCAAAACTAAATTGCACACAAGCTGAAAATTATCTTGTGACATTTTTTTTGGATTGGCTAAATAATGGAGTTAAATTTTTTGAGAAGCCCTGAAGCAGTGCAACAATGACAGCAGACATTTAAAGTAAAGCCAGTCAAAAGTGGTGAGGTCAAAACTGTGAACTGGATCACACAATTTATTCATTCTCAATGTCACGTTCTGACTGATCCAATGTCATGGATTGTCACGTCTTGCCGAAATTGTATCTTGTCCCAGCCCCACAGACAGGCATTACTTTATCTCATTTGTTTTGGATATAAATATATTTGAATATGTAGGGAACAGTCTGTGTCTAAGAGAACCAGTTTGACATTAATTGAGGATCCAAGAGGCTGTTTTCAACATGTGAGTATGTTTGCTGTTTTATAATACTTTTAATATTGTTAAAACCAATTGATGTAACATTGTGTATATACAAGGACTCATTGCATTCATTCAGGGCATTGAAGCAAATTTGAACACTTTTAAAACAATACATTTCTTCAATTTAGAGATCCCGATAGAGCACTAAAAATCTAAAGTTGATATATGAATGATGTTGATGGATTTGTTTTTGTGTCTCTTTACAGAAGACTCAGCGTTTACAGTAAAAAAAAAAAAGAAAAAACTGATGATGGAGTTCTTTGTCATTTGTTTATTCTATGGTAAGATGTCTCATATCTTTAAACAAATTATTCACACTTCACGCACTAAAGAGTTTTATTATTATTTAATCAACAGCATTTAGGGTGGTCTTGAGCTTCCATGAGGTTTATATGGATTATTATTTTATCGACATGGTGGTGACCTGGTCTGAAGCCCGGCAGATCTGCAGAGAGAACTACACTGATCTGGCCACTGTTTCATCGATGGAGGATATGACGAGACTGAACAAGCCCAGCACATACACCAGAGATGTCTGGATCGGAATGTTCGATGACCCTGATTCGTGGAGAGGGGTTATGGGTAATGATTCTAACTCCTGGAGATGGTCTGCTACTGGGACCACCAACCCCGGAGGATACCAGAACTGGAAATCTGGTGAACCCGACAACTATAAATCTGACAACTACTGTGTCCTGATCAACTCTGCCGAGTGGGAGGACGCTTCCTGTGGAAACATGTTACCTTTTGTTTGCTTTACAGGTAAGACTTAATTTGAACTGCATACTACTGTAAAAACACACATTGTTGTCTTACTTTATGTAAATCAGGTTTTGGCATTGGTGTTGTTGTTCACAACATAACCACAGTTATGTTTTGTTTCATTCACACATGTTTGAGTAACTCTTTATTAATAGTCTGTCTACATCTCCAAAGCTCTAGATGCTCTGTTGCACCTTGCAGTGGTAGTTTTCAAGTTAACAGCTACTATTAGGGGTGTATACAAAAACTATATAAATGCAAACTGCTGCTTGGTAATACTAATAAGTTAAATAAAATATTCTCAAAGAAGCAACAAATGTGTGCAATATTATAAAAAATAAATTCCTTGTAAACAGTAAACAAAACTTTTCAAAAAGTAAAGTGCAACACTTACTGGGCAGGGGTGGAGATTCTGTGCAGGTGAAAGGTGAAAGTAAGGATCATGGTTTGACAATCATAGTTTTGTGAGGATTCATGTGATTTGGAGGAACATGGTCAAGGCGGGAGGCAATTATTGTCAAGACGGCCTCCCTGAATATAAAGCGCTGCGGGAAGCACTGCCACCCCAATCATGGACGAGTTTCCTCATGAATATTAAAGAGTTGATCTTCTGTGTAGCTGCACATGTAGTGGTGGAATGTAAACACACACACATTGTGTGAATTCACTCGTGCACAGCCCTGCACCAAACCAAATATCCTGTACTAAAACGGTCTGCCACGAATGCATGTATTGTTACACCTCCACCTGCTATTGACCTTTAGTTCAGTAAAAATGGCAATTCCAGGACTGGAATTCTCCAAAACATTCTAGTGAAGGTGTATGGAGTTTAAAAACACAGTGGAGCTCTTTCTGTATTACCACATGACATCACAAGGATGAACAGAGTGTTTGAGAGAAAAACTCAGGATTAGTTTGTTAAACATGTGTGAATCAAACAAAACACAAATATGCACATTACCATTTACACAGAGGAGAAAACAGCGTAACACCTTTAAGCATTAGGTCAATGACTTCATTGCTGTCATAGTTGTCTCTTTATTGCTCACTTGTAAATATTCACACAATGAGGAAGAAGTGAACTTTACTCAAAAGCGAGGCTAGTGCCAGTTTTCCCATCCAAGGTAGCTGGTTGTGGCAGGTCAGGTATTCTATGAAAGTTAACATAAACAAAAGATTTAAAGTTATTTTCTTGGTTCTTTTTCTGTATTTTTAAATTTGTTTTGTGGCACTGTCCATATTAGTTTATTCATCCATTGGGATTTGTTTTTTGACACCCTATTTGGCATACAAATGAAAAGGCGTGTACACATGTTCACTTTTGATATCCAAATGACCGTCTTATAGTCTTTTGTTTACATGGCAGTGAAACAGTACATATATACAAAGCCAAAAGGAAAATCAGACAGAACTTACAGTACATCCCTTTGACATTTTCAGGGGCACCAGAGAAGGGGTCAAAAGAATTCACCCTCGTCACCACTAATAAGACCTGGGAGGACGCTCAGAGCTACTGCAGAGAGCACCACACAGACCTGGCCATGATCGAAGATGAGACTGAAAACTCTGTAGTGGCCGCTCTTAGTCCAAGCCTCAACGTGTGGATCGGTCTGTACAGAAAACCCTGGAGGTGGTCTGACGGCAGCACCAGCACGTTCACAGACTGGAATACTGACCAACCCGATAATGGACAGCAAAACTGTGTTAAATTAAACCGTAACTACAAATGGTTCGATGCATTTTGTACAAATAAGTTTGCATTCATCTGTGAAAAAGGTGGGGCTCCAAAGTATATCTGTGTTTTATTCATTTCGTAAATATAAATATAGTGTCACAGCTGTGTATGTTGTTCGTCTGCAGCTCGAGAGAGGAAACGTGTGCACTCTGTTAAGATCAAGCTTCAGGCTGCTGTTGATCTCACTGACCCTTCAATCTCCATATTAAACCAGGTACTATCAGGGACATTTACTAGTACAATAATTCATTCTTCAGTTTATTCATTTTATGTATTTTTTTTATTTATTTATTTTTTTCAGATTCAGGCACACCTTCTGAACATGGGACTTGCAGATTTTAATCTCAAGTGGAAAATTCCACCTCAGAAACAAACATTAAAATAATAGAAATAGAAGTGGCATAACTCCTTTTTTGTTTGTCATATATTGTTATCATGATGGTTATTAATACCTACCAATTAAAAAAATAATAGACAGGTGGATATTCATATAATATATTCTATTAAACTAGTCAGCATCTGTTAAAATAATGTCATGTCTCATGTTTGTCAGGCTGCTTATGCGGATCTGCGTCAAATTTGTGAACCAAGTCTGGCACAGTTTAGATGCCAATTGTTAAAAAGGAAAGATTTGAAAATGTTTTTTCTTACCTAAATGTTTTTTGTAATATTTCACACATAAATAGAGCATATGTCACATTCACAAAGCAGCAGAAAGTGTCTCTAACTCCATCACACTACATGTCTAAAAGTGTTTTTTCTCCATTCTCTGGGCTGTATTGATGGTTAAATAAGTTAATAAATCTGGTGATTGTGTTTACATTTTAAACACAAGAGTGTCCTTGTATACAAGAATGTAGTATGAATGTAGTTGTTTTTTCATTTATTTTTTACATGAAATGTTTTGTGACCTGTGCAAACAGTTGTGGGATGTATGCAGAGGATTTGCTAGACTCATGAAAGGTTTCAGAAAATGTGCTTAAGTGATTGGGGAAAAAACCCAAATCACACCTACAGAGAACCTGCAGTCATGTGACCGTTTTTGTTTTGGCGGCCATATTGACGGTCCTGACGGTAGCTGCATTCTAGTAACATGTAATTTCAACACACGGTCCACACTTCTCACTTAGACACAAGCAATAAAATAAAATACAAGGCAAAATTCAACACGTTCAATATTTCAGATCCATATTACATTCCAGATGGTCTGTTTACGCTGCTAAAACAATGTTCTGCATTGTGAGATTTACAATATACAGACGTTTACAATGACTTAATCAACTTCCCCTCTCAGTGCACTCGATCGTGTTTGAAGGCTTAAAAGACGCCTACAAATATCTGACCTCAGAGTGGGTTTATGACCACCCTGGTGTGGTGTCGTCTGACAAAGAAAATATCTTTGATAACTGCAAAAGTAATTGACTTTCTTACATCTTACATCACCTTAGCTAGAGTAACCTTGTAATGTCAATAGTCCTGCTGTGAACTCAGTTCTGTCTGGATTAAGTGTTTAATTATGGATTGTTCTAGAACTGGATTAATTGATGATGACTGACCTCTGACAAAGTTCTTGCTACAAAGCCTGCAGTGTTTGGACGACTGCCACAACTGACCTCCTTTAGCCGGCTTGTCTGTGGTCGGGTCAAACATTCCCTGATTTATGGCGAGCTCCACTCGTCTGTCAGCTGCAACCGGAAAGCCCTGTGTCTTTATCTCTCTGCTGATTACAGATCTGTGCGCAACACTTTTCTGGTGTGTCTTAATGTGAACAACACAAAAATGTGCCAACTTTACAGTGGCGGAAGTGGATCAGGGCAAGGCCGTGACATCAACTGCAGGTTCTCTATATGCTTTTACACAGCAGTGATGGGATTGGACAAGATCACGCAAAACTAAATTGCACACAAGCTGAAAATTATCTTGTGACATTTTTTTTGGATTGGCTAAATAATGGAGTTAAATTTTTTGAGAAGCCCTGAAGCAGTGCAACAATGACAGCAGACATTTAAAGTAAAGCCAGTCAAAAGTGGTGAGGTCAAAACTGGGAACTGGATCACACAATTTATTCATTCTCAATGTCACGTTCTGACTGATCCAATGTCATGCCTTGTCACGTCTTGCCGAAATTGTATCTTGTCCCAGCCCCACAGACAGGCATTACTTTATCTCATTTGTTTTGGACATAAATATATTTGAATATGTAGGGAACAGTCTGTGTCTAAGAGAACCAGTTTGACATTAACTTTAACTGAAGATCCAAGAGGCTGTTTTCAACATGTGAGTATGTTTGCTGTTTTATAATACTTTTAATATTGTTAAAACCAGTGACCTAATACTGTGTATATACAGGGACTCATTGCATTCATTCAGGGCACTGATGTAAATTTGAAAATTTTTAAAACAATGAATTTCTTCAGTTTAGAGATTCCATACAGGTGAAAGGTGAAAGTGAGGATCACGGTGTGACAACCATAGTTTTGCGAGGGTTCATGTGGTTAGGAGGAACATAGTCAAGACGGGGGGCAACTGTTGTCAAGACGGCCACCCTTCTTTGTTAGACACATTAGTTTATCAGTTGTTGCCGCCCTTGTTGTTTTGAGTTATCCAAATTCTAGTGATGGCAAGATGAAGCCCCATGAAGCACTGACGCGTTCCATCCGTTTGCTCGACTCTTGAGCCGATGCTTCAAGGTTCTTCATTTGCTCCACTGCTCCATCAAGTGGCCAAAAAAATTTATAACAGGCAGAGTGAAAATAGAACACTCAACATGATCATTGTGGTTCTGATGGAAAGATTTATACTGAATAAATGAATGATTAAATATTTGAATGTTTGCGATATCAACATACAAAGTGTGAATGTATTAACCTGGAGTCTGTGTTCATGATATAAAGGACGGGTTAAAAGAAAAAGTAGGAACAAATTGGAGATCAGGATGTAATGTGACTGTGCTTGTGTTACTACTTTGGCTACATTCAGACTGCAGGGCTTAACGCTCAATTCCGATTTTTTTTGTGAAAGCCGATGTTTTTGCGAGGTCGTTCACATCTCCAATTAAATGTGACTTGTATGTGACTCCAGTGTGAACATTAAACGGCCCGAAAGTGTCCCGCATGCACACTGGAGGACATGATGGCGTCAACCGCAGCGAGCGTGCTCTGTGTTTACGGAAGTTGTCCAAACATGGACGCGAGCATTGAGCACCTGGAGATTTTAAAGTTCCTCTCGTACCGGAGCAAAAACATGAACAACTTATTTGCTTTAAGGAGATTGAAAAGGAGAAGGACGAGGTTATTGGCCGTGGTGTTTTGTGGGACAGTCTGTTGAAAGGAACGTGTGGATGTGGAGACGTAGCCAAGAGTGGTGAGTGGTGATGTGCTTCACTTCAGTGACACAGAGTTCATTAACAATTTTCGCCAACTTCAGCGCAGAATAGTGACATTTGTGGCTTGTTGATAATGTGTAGGTCGAATGAATGCGCTTTGGCCGTTCAGACTGAAGTCGCATGTCAAAAGATCAGATATGTATCGGTTTCAGGGCCACATATCCAAGTGCCCTGTGTCGCATTTGAAAAAATCGGATCTGTGTCGTTCAGACTGTCAATAAAAGATCAGATACAGGTCACATAGGGGCCAAAAAATCGGATTTGGGTCACTACAGGCTGCAGTCTGAACGCAGCCTTTATGTCTGTGATTATGCCACAATAAGGATGGCAAAATAGGGTAATTTTATTCATTTTTATTTAAAAATATTAATTTCTCCACAGTATTTACTCAGATGGTTTCTTTTTTACAGAGAATTTCCCCTGCTTTAAAAAAAAAAAAACTTTCACAGCGCACAGATGAAATGTAGTTTTGCGCCATCGCAAAAAAAAAAAAAAAAAAAAAAAAAAAAATCTAAAATAGAATGTACCAAACTTGCAAGAACCCTAAAGCACAAAATGTTTTGGGGGAATCCGTTGCATTTCACTGGCCCTTATGCTTCGAATCGCACCAAATCTGCAAACCACTTCCCGAAGCGATCATGTGGTAGAGCCGGGCAGCGAGACGTTGGATGTCATCATTTTTGGCTCCTCCCCCAAATGAAGCAAGCCTTGATACGCGCTTCACGGAAACACCCCCCCTTCATTACTCGACACGGGCTTCGAAGCCTCGCCACATCTCGTACCTACCAAATTCTCCTTTTTTAGATCAGGTAGGCTAGGCTTTTTGATTTCTTTACTTTTGTAGCATAGTTTTCAGTTAGGGCCTGTTTTGTAATATTTTTGGTTTGTTTATTTGGCACAACTGGCACACGCCTCCTCCCACCAACCTTTTGTTTGTTTTCTGTACACGTATTGGTGAATGTTTGGCCTAAAAATAAAAATTGCCAAACCGACTTTGCCTCAAGGATTGTTTTAAACTCGTTGTGTCCCTTGTTGGACATAGGGGACATAACAGTCTGTGTAATTGTGTATCTCTTGCTATATTTATCTATTTTTATCTATATTTATCTACCTATATTTATTTATATCTATCTATCTTCAATTACAATACATTACAAATATGCCTAACATAAATAAAGTTTTTTTCTTTGGTTTGTTTTTTATTGTGCAATTGTGGGTGGTGTTTTTCTTCCATTTAAACAAAGTAATACTTAATTTAAAAATACACACATATACAATGAATGCATGGTTTTTACGTACAATGCATACAATCCTCCAGCTAAGGCCGTCCTGACCAAACCTAGCAACAAGATCATGGAGATGATAAGATGCCGGAGCGTCACTGAAGGGGAAATTTGTGCTCTGCATTTGAGCGTCAAATGGAGAGCAAAAATTCCCCCACTTTACATAAATTTACCTTAATTTAAGTAGTTTGCTTTACATGTGACTATGTAAAGCGCTATGGAAATAAGATGTGTAGGCCACCTCATGTCAGAGCAAAGTAAAGATGGAAAAGTATGACCAAGGCCTATGTACAAACTGTAAACTACCACAAATGCCATAGAAGCTCACATTAACAGAATGATTTCACCACTTGACAACCCTTTTCATTCCAACAACCAAAAGGAAAGACAACTTAAATATGACACCAGAAACAAATGTTTGAAAACAGTGGGATAAAGAATGATCTGTAAGAGGAGTGAAAGAGGAATTTTTTTGTTAAGAAAATCCTTCATTGTATAAGAATGGAGGTCTGAGATGCAGTCAACCTTTATATCTTAATTAATCTCATAAAACCATGGCAGTAATCAAACGGGTCAAATACTAAGGAGGAACTTGACAGCTCTGAAGGAAATGTGGCCAGGTAAGACTAAAGACCCAAGACAATTTGTACACAAAGTAATTCAAAGTACAGAATAAGAAAGACATTAAAATCACAATTCAAACTAATCAAAACATAAATAATCGCCATATATTAACAGTTAAAGAGAAGAGGGAAGAGTGTAACGAAATCCTTTTAGTCAAACGCAGCTAAACAGAGTGGTTTTGAGCCTGAATTTAAACATGGTCGGAGCAGAGGCCTGTCTCACATCTTTGGAACGGCTATTCCGGGTTTTAGCTGCATAAAACTAAAACACTGACTCCCTGTGTTTAGCCCTGACTCTGGGCACCAGCAGGAGGCTGGTCCCTGAGCTCCTCAGAGCGTGAGAAGGTTCATATGGCACTAACATGTCACAGATGTACTTTAGTGCAAACTTGTACACAAGCAGATCCGCTTCAAAGTTTATTCTCTGAGCCACAGTAAGCCCGCATTGGCTCGGACTTCCTGGTTCACGTCACGCCCCGGGGTTTCAGAACGGGCCGAGCTCAATGGTGCATGATTTCAGATTCACCTGTAGCCCGGTGAAGTACATCCTGTAGCTGTGAGCCGTCGAGCATGTGCAGTAGTGCTCTTTTCTGCCGCGGGCATACGCGCATGCACGTGAGTGTACGCACATAGCACAGGCTTGTGTATCACGTGATCACTTTGACCAATCAGACCAAGAGTGAGAACAAAGTGGAGCCGGAGCGAACGATTAAAAAGTGTTTTTTGAGACAACTGAAGGATTTTGAGCTGAGAAAAAATGTTCATCAAAATCTTGTCTCAGCCCAGGGGATTTTTTACTCTGAAGTTCCAGTAAGTGTCACTGTGTCAACTAGAGGCAGCTACAAGCAACAACACCCTATCCAGTTATTTTAATAGATCCATGGTTCACGTCATGACCCAAGCAGCAGTGCTCTGGATCTGGTCTCACAGTGAGTGTGAAGTTACAGTAGTCTAGTCACTGGAGACAAATGCAAAGACAAGTCTGTCTCGGACCTTAAACCTTAGATTTTGTTTTGTTTTGTTTTTAGATCATAAAAAGCTGCAGATGCTATTGGTTTAATGAGGCTGTTAAAGTTCAAGTCTGAGTCCATTATTAATCCTACACTTCTGACCTGATTTGAAGGTTTTCAAGAGACCGGAGAATACCTTTGAAACATGTTCAATAATACACAAAAAAAGAATGCTCACAGAACCAAGGGCAAGCAAATTGTGATCTTTTGACACCACAAATCACTTCAATTCACCTGCTGCTGTCTCCCCAACTTTACCTTACAATACAACCACATTACTATTCGCAATGTCAGGACTATCTTCCAACTTCCAACTCAACCTTTTTTCTGTTCTCTTAGACAGGTAATGTTCTCTATCTGCTTCATTATACATTATATTTCTGTCGATAATAGTGTAACGTCTTGTGTACTTTTGTATTTCAAGTGTACAGTTTCACATTGTACTCAAACCCTGTGACTTGTGCTCGTATAGTCTTCGTGTTCAACAGTCCTGCGGTGTGCATTAAAAGTGCACTATGTAACTTTTTGTTTGGGGGGGTCTGTCACCTGCTTGTTTCTATGGATATGTCATTGCTCTGCCTGGAATGTTCCACAGTATGACATTAAACAGCTGTACCTTACATTTATTCAATTACAGATGGTTTATAGCTCAAAAATACTTTGACAAACAGACATTCTGACTGTGAGCGGGGTCGCCTCTCCACACATCTGACCTGTAATTTGGTCTGGTTTGGTCTCCATGAAGATAGAAAGGTTTAATGCCATACTGTGAAACATTTGCAGTGTTGGGAAGGTTACTTTTAAAATGTATTCCCCTACAGATTACAGATTACACACCCCAAAATGTAGTTTGTAACGTAATCCATTAAATTACTTAAAGTGAGTAACGTAATCTGATTACTTTGGATTACTTGATATTGTCATTTTTTTTAAACAACATGAAAGTAGCAACCACATCCTGAAAATTCTTGTTTGTTGTCTTCAAATTGTCTGAGCCCAAGTCTCCATGAATAAGCAACAGTTTGCTGTAGAGAAACAAAGACCACGAGATCTTAATATAAGAGGTTTTGTCTGTTAAAAGAACAAGATAAGACTTTCCTTAACCATATTAAAAAATATTGATAGAGAAATTATTTTTTATATGAGATCACCTTAAATTATGTCAACCTACTGTTAGGTGTCATGTTGACCATGGTGACCTGGTTTTAGACCTGGTTTACTCCTGATTTTAGACCTGGTTTAGACCAGTTCTAGACCTGGTCTAGACCAGATCTTTAGTTCTGGTTTAGTCGTGGTTTAGTCCTGGTTTTAGACCTGGTTCAGTCCTGCTTTAGTCGTAGTTTAGTCCTGATTTTAGACCTGGTTTACTCCTGATTTTAGACCTGGTTTAGACCAGGGGCCTCATTTGTAAAGCTTGCTTATGCAAAAATCCTTGCGTACGCGCTCTCTACGCCAACCGCGGTATTTATGAACCACGACTAAGGCGTGGCGCTTTGTTTAACTCTACGCCAACTCTGAACCTCCTGTAAGCACTACGCAAAGTCTGGAGACACGGGGAAAAAGCGACACTCGTGGAGAGAAGCAGAAGTGAACAGAGTTTGAGGAAGTGTTTGATCAGAAAATCCACGTATATAGAAGAATTACCTTCAGATTTGCGCATTTAAGTGTTTGGTTTGCCAAAACAAGGAGAAGGGTTGTTTATTCCACTCATTATTCTCCACAATATTATACATTTGAAACTCGTGTACGAGCGCGGCCACATTACTGGTGTAGTGCAGGGTCTCCAGCAGTCCGCACCGCGACCATAGACTTCTATAAAATACAGTCTGTGACCAACACAGAGAACAAAATAATGACCCAACCTGAGAGAAAACGCATCCCTTGGACGCAGCAGGAGCCAGGCTATGATTTAATGAATGCAACTTTAACACTTTTACTTTAGTCTTTACGCACCGAGCAGCAGAGTGACCTGAGTCTGCGGACAACACGAAGCCTACTGCCCGAACCAAAATCTTCCCTACATTTTTGTGTAATGGGGAACTCTTGTACATGAGAGCTGCTCTCTGACTGTATGAAGAACAGAATAATGTCCGTGCCCGTCCCGACCCAGACCAACACTCACAGACCCAGACCCACACTCACTGACCCAGACCCACACTCACAGACCCAGACCCACACTCACAGGTGAGCAGTTTGGATGTTTCTTGTGGACTTTCATTGGCAGAATAACATCTGTATCTGATGTGTTTCATGCTAAATCTGTGTCCTCGTATCCTCGTGTCCCTCCCTCGCTCCTTTCCCTCTCCAGGGGTGGGCATCTGAATCTCTCGCACGCGCTCATAATTTGACCATTCAGATCAGTGTGTGCACATATCTACGTGTATATGCATATATATACAGGGCCAGTCCACACACACATCATAGACAGACTTAAAAATATAGCGATAAAACTCTTGAAACAGCGAAAAAACACACAGGCTTTACTGCAAAGATGTGCTGCCTAAATATTATGAAATATGATTAAATGAACAGATGAGTCATTGTTGTCACTTTTAGTTTTGTATTTATTTATTAAACCTTGTTGTCTTTGACGTTATCACGTGGTGCTGCGTGGAGCGTCCCCCTCCCTCTGTCCCGCGTGTCTCAGTCAAACCCACTGATTATCGGCTCATGTTTAGGGAAATCTCATTCACGAGGTGGAGGTGTGGAGAGGGCGTGACGTGACGTGGGTTTACGTGCACAAATTGTAGTTGCAGGTGGGATTTATAAAGCAAAGATTGCGTGGTTTGGTGCGTGCGGTGGGTTTTCTAAATATGGAGTTTGCGTGGCGCACGCCTGTCGTAGCTACTAGGCGTACGCACTAACATACGACAACTCCTGCGCAGTTTTTTTTATAAATGAGGGCCCAGGTCTTTAGTTCTGGTTTAGTTCTGGTTTAGTTGTGGTTTAGTCGTTGTTTAGTCCTGGTTTAGTCCTGGACTGGGTTAGTCCTGGTATTAGTCCTGGTGTTAGTTCTGGTTTAGAGGCGCACAGGAGGAAGCGTGGTTTACGTGAGAAAACACAGTCCGCACGCGGCGCACAAGACGGCGGTGTCCGGGCAGTAACTATGGAAGGAGACATGGTCCGCGGGTTCTCAGGTTGATGACGATGATGAAGGTGTGTGTGTATGTGTGCGCGTCCACTCATGTTGCAGGTCACTATAGGACAGTAGTGCAGATATTATGCAGAGTCTATGCAGGTTGTTTCACCAGTGCCAGTAGCTCCTGTTTCACATTTAAGTTGTAGGCGATTTTATATTTGTTTTAAAAAAAAAAAAAATATATATATATATATATCTCACATCGGGAGAAGAATTTCCAAGACACAAATGCGTTTTTACCAATGCACTGCTGCTTCCATTGTGTGACTGACACGGCCAACTTTAACATGACGTTTACATCGCTCTTACTGTCGCCTTCTGTTTGGGTTTCCGGCAATGAGTGGAATTACCGAAATAAAAAAATAAATAAATGGGAGGTAGCACAAAATGTGAAAATAGGAAAATACCGCCTTGTAATCCACTTATTTCAGCAAAGTAACTGTAATCCAATTACCACTCATTGAAACAGTAACTGTAACAGAATACAGTTACTCATCATTTGTACTCTGATTACGTAACAGCGGTACATGTAATCCGTCACTCCCCAACACTGAACATTCGAGACAAAGACAGAGCATTTGATGAGACCTCCACCAGAAAAGTTATACAAGGTCAAAAGTTTTAGAACACCACACTTTTTTCAGGTTCCGCACTATAGGACACGCTCAAAAGAATCCGAAACGAACCGAAAAGGCGAGTGCAATGTGCCACTTCTAGACACAACTGAACAATTGAGTCACTGCGAACACGCCACGCCACTCCCTACATGCCACAACTGAACAAAGCCCAGAGTCACTGTGAACGCACCAAACAAACTCCAACTGACCCATACAACTGTTGTGTTTCCTTTAAAGTCTAGTGCGGTTTATTTGTGAATAAAGTTCAAGAATAGACCATTTAATGACAGCGCGCCTAATAATCCAGAGCACCTAATAGTGCGGAAAATATGGTATTCACTGTTTACTGACCAAAATATATTCTAAACGTTTGATTCATGAAAGTGTCCACCTTTGGCAGATATAACAGCTGAACACACTTGGCTGTGGCTCATACTTTTTATAATAGAAATCAAATATTGTTCAGAAAGTTCTTCCCAAGTCTGTTGTAGAAGTTTCCATAAATGTGTGGCACTTGTAGGTTGCTTCACTCTCCTGTGCATTTCATCCCAAACCAGCTCGATGGGGTTTAAGTCTGGACACTGTGCTGGATACTCCATGTTTTCAAGCTTTAAAACAGCTTTATTTTTTTGTATCCTTTAGCTTTTTTTTTTCTTTTAACCTCTGTCTGTTCAGGACTTACCTTTACCAGGACTTGCACAACTTGAATTGCAATAAATAACTGGAAAAATGTGGGTGTTCTAAAACTTTGACCGATAGTGTACCTTTAACTCTAATGATGTTTGTTTATGAGAGGATCTAGTTAGAGAAGTAATAAAATGAATTGTGCTTCTGTGTGCTTTATAATCTCTGGCACATCTGCTCACATCCAGGAACTACTGATTTCCATTTGTCCCTTTACTGTGCATCTCAACTAAGTTGTGTATTTGTTTAACAGGCTGAGATAACGATTTGGTTAAGAAATATTTAGGAACATTTAAATGCATTTAATCCTGCCATCACTCATGTTTTGGTATAAAGCAGCAGACCAAGTAGCATGTTAAATGTGCTGTCACAGAACAGTAAGGTAGACCGTTTCTAACACTGTAAATATAAAGCTTTTTTGTTCTAAAGAATTGTCATTTAAATCAACTTGGATGGAGATCATTATTTGGATTTTCCTGCTCTATGGTAATCCAATTTACACTTTTACTATCAACAGATTCTAATTTAGAAATAGCACAAAGGAAGGTACATTATGCAAGTTTTTTGGTATGGAGTCATCTCCTTGTCACTGGCTTTACCTGTAATGTTCCACCGGATGGAGACTAATAAATGCATTAGTCTTTATTTGGACACAGCAGCTCACAAATGACAATATAACATAATAACAAACAGCAAAAATATAGATGGTAATAATACATTCTAAAAATTAGCAAAAATAGCAAGAGACTTAGCGTCTTATTCAATTTGGCAAATTTTACCTCAACAAAATACTTGGCATTTTGTGGAAGATTCCAGGCAAAACAGCATCTCCTTGAAGAAAAGAATGTTTTGGACCTTACATACTGCCCTCTTTAAATCAACCCAGAGTAAAGTATTAATGTCTTTTCTTGTCTAAGGTGCCAGTGTGGTGTCGTACCACACTGTTATCTACGAGTATCGCTTCATCAACACTCGATTAACCTGGGCTGAAGCTCGGAACTACTGCAGAGATCACTACACCGACCTGGCCACCTTTTGGAGCCGGGACGATATTTATCGGGTGTGGAGATTCAGCGGTTATGGAGGGTATGCCTGGATCGGACTGTTCGATGATCCTGATTCATGGAAAGGAGTCATGACTAATGACTCCAACTCCTGGAGATGGTCTGCCACCGAGACCACCAGCCCTGGAGGATACCAGAATTGGAAAACTGGTCAGCCGGACTATTATGGCGGGAAACATCTGTGTGTATATATTTATTATTCACAGTGGTATGACTATCCCTGTACTGCTGGGCTCTGGTTTGTTTGTTTCACAGGTAAGAGCATTGAAACTTTTTGTTGTATGGCACTTTAGATTAGATGTTGTTTTTAAGATGCCATTAGGGCTTGGCTTAATTTAAAGGTTACCA
Organism: Boleophthalmus pectinirostris; assembly: GCF_026225935.1. NCBI lineage: Eukaryota > Metazoa > Chordata > Actinopteri > Gobiiformes > Gobiidae > Boleophthalmus > Boleophthalmus pectinirostris. The sequence continues at coordinate 13,772,716 of NW_026571515.1, read as the reverse complement.
TATACAGTACAGCACCAACACCCCCATTACTGTAAAATGTAGCTAAATTATTTCTACTTTTAATAACACGTATTGATGTCTGGTGGGTCCTGGGAGAGCAGTACTGTGACTTGCAATAAAAAAACAACAACACTGCTGTCTTCTACAGAAATAATACCTAATGTAATATATAAAGTTTCATTCTATGAGAATGGGCGCCACAAAAAGTATTGATCAAATCAAGTGTACAAATACTGGTACATGAAAAAAATGTAAAGTACCCAGTCATAGATTGTAGCCCTGTTGTAGTTGTCGCATAAGTTCAGACTGGACGAGTGCGGCTTCATCCTGTCACATCAGTCCACTTCATTGTTCTCGCCTCAGCTTCTGCTCTCTAATCACCTGCCCATCACCTGCCTGCACCTGCCCTGCATCCTCACCTGCCTTTCCCATGCCCGAATCAACCTTGTTCACACCTGCCTGCCACGTCCAGTGTCTAGTCTGTCCAGATCAAGCCCCGGCCCATTCAAGTCAATGGGCCGAGCTCAGTGGTGCATGAGTTCAGATTAGCCTTGAGCCCGATAAGGTACTTTCAGTGGCTCTGGGCTGATTGAGCATGTGCAGTAGTGCTCTTTTCTCTCGGGGGCACACGCAAATGCACATGAGCGCACACACGGAGCACGGGCATGTGCATCACATGATCGCTTTGACCAATCAGACCAAGAGGAGTGGAGTGTAGCTGGAGTGAACGATTATAAAGCGTTTTTTTGAGCTGAGAAAAAGTTTATGATTGCCACAAAATCTGACATTTTTAAAAGTCATAGTCGTCCTGTCAGCAACACGAGCAGTTTGTGATTGTATTGCGCTCTATCAGAAAAAAACATTTCTCAGCCCAGGGGATTTTTTCTCTGAAGCACCAGTGAGTGTCACTATGTCAAGGCAGTCAGCTACAAGCAGCAACACCCTAACCAGTTATTTTAATAGCTCCATGGTCCAGATTTATTTGTTAGCCCAAGATGATGGCACAGTCCCTCTCGTTGGTCTCTTTCAGTTATACTTTTTTGCCTGGGTTAATGGCTACATTTGCAAGTTACAATTGGCTGTATGTTTAGTAGCAAGTATTGTTTAATTTTGATCTATTTACATTATTTAGTATAAAATGTCTCTCTCACCCTCATCCAGCTCGGGTCCTCTACCAGAGGCCTGGGAGCTTGAGAGTTCTGCGCAGTATCTTTGCTGTTCCCAGTACTGCACTTTTGCTGGAGATTTCTGTTGTTTTTCCCGGTATCTGTTGTAGTCACTCTTCCAATTTGCAGGTTATGGCCCCGAGTGTCCGATCACCACGGGCACCACTGATGCCTTCACTTTCCAGGCTCTCTCCAGCTCGTCCTTGAGCCCCTGGTATTTTTCTAGTTTCTTGTGTTCTTTTTTCCAGATATTGCCATCACTTGGTATTGCGATGTCCAACACCACGGCTCTACTCTGTTTCTTATCCACCACCACTATGTCTGGTTGGTTCGCCATCACCATCCTGTGTTTCCCACCTTGATCCTGGGGTCTCCAGCTCGTACTCTGCACAGATGTTTCTGTACACTATGCCCGCCACTTGGTTATGTCGCTCCATGTATGCTTTCCCTGCCAGCATCTTACACCTTGCAGTTATGTGCTGGACTGTCTCAGGAGCCTCTTTGCACAGTCTACACCGTGGGTCTTGTCTGGTGTGGTAGATCTGGGCCTCTATTGCTCGAGTGCCCAGGGCCTGCTCCTGAGCAGCCAGGATCAGTGCCTCTGTGCTGTCCTTCAGACCAGCCCTCTCAAGCCATTGGTAGGATTTCTTGATATCAGCCACGTCAGTTATGTTCCGGTGGTACGCCCCATGTAGGGTCCTGCCATGATGGTCCCTCCAGCACCTCTTCCTCTGGACCCCACTGTCTGAGACATTCTCTGAGCACCTCATCTGTCGGGGCCTTGTCCTTGATGTACTCAAGGAGCTTGGATGTTTCATCCTGGACAGTGGTTCCCACACTCACTAGTCCTCGGCCCCCTTCCTTCTGGCTTGCGTACAGTCTCAGGGTGCTGGATTTGGGATGGAACCCTCCATGCATCAGGAGCTTTCGTGTCTTAACATCTGTGGTGTGTATCTCCTCCTTTGGGCAGCTTATGATTCCTGCAGGGTATCTGATCACTGGCAGGACGTAGCTGTTTATTGCCTGTGCCTTGTTCTTGCCATTGAGCTACTTCTTAGGATTTGCCTCACTCTTTGCAGGTATTTGGCCGTAGCCGCTTTCCTTGTTGCCTCTTCGAGGTTGCCATTTGCTTGTGGGATACCAAGGTACTTGTAACTGTCCTCAACATCTGCTATTGTTCCCTCTGAGAGTGCGACCCCCTCTGTGTGGACTACCTTCCTTCTCTTGGTCACCATCTTACTACATTTCTCAAGCCTGTGTGTGTGTGTGTGTGTCTGCTACGAAATATGAAGTGTTTTAATATGCAATAATTAAGAAGTACACTGTAGGGTTAGGGTTAACTTTGGGCTGGAAACTGTTTAAAATGAACTAATTTTGTTTTACACATTTTAAAGACAGTATAAATCAGGTACATTAGCTTTAAGGTGTATTTTGACTGCATTTCAGGTTTCACTGAACCAGGACAGAAGAACTACACCCTCATCAAGACTGGAAAGATCTGGGAGGATGCTCGGAGCTACTGCAGACAGTACTACACAGACCTGGCCATGATTCAAAATGAGACTGAAAACATTAAAGTGGGTTCACTCTATCCAAGCACTGCTGTGTGGATTGGCCTGTACAGAGAGCCCTGGAGGTGGTCCGATGGGAGTCAAATTAATTACACAAACTGGTACTCCGGCAATCCTGATACTGGGACTTACCACTGTGCTCGGGAGGAGTCAACATATTTTTGGAACGACGTACCCTGCACTTATCAACACCCATTCATCTGCCATCAAGGTGAGAGACAATTATGAAATTCCACTGGTGCACAGTGTTTCCTATAGGTATACCACCAACTGTTTAGTTTTGATTGATTTGCAGACGTTACGACAAGAGAAAGAGTGATTTTGACGACCTTCCAGTCTGCTGCTGACCTTTCCCAGCCTGGAACTCACGACCAAATAATAGAGCAGGTAAAAATCTTTACGTAACTGTCTTTGTTAAGATAAATGTCTGAACCTGTGTGTGAGATTTTATTTTGTTTCCATCAGGTTCGAGCAGAACTTGAGCGTAAAGGAATCACTGATTTCCGTCTCAAATGGAAGACTCCACCGCACATAGTTTGACCATCTCAATACCTCACTGACCGCATCTCATTTCTCTTTCCTCGCTTCCTTCTCCTTGATTCTGCAGGAAATGGGTGAAGAAGTTCCACCCACAGATGAGACACAGGGAGGAGAGACGATCTAAACTCTTCACTGAGACCAATAAAGTTTGATTATTTTATCTGATGTTTGCCTCCTGAAGCCTCCCTCAGGTTTACTCCTTATTTCCATGGTTTTCTTTGGGACAACGTTTGATGTGACATATTTTATTGACAGCTGTTTTATTATTATTATTATTATTATTATTATTATTATTATTATTATTATTGTAAGAGTGCTTTGGCAAAATAAAAGACAAAAAAAAATTGTCTGTATCTGAGGTCAGTCTTTCTGGATAGAGGCCTCTTAGACAAATTTGACTTTTTTTGTTTACCACTTTCACCATGAGGAGGCGCTGTTTCATTTCCTTTTTAGGGTGTGTTTATGAACACTCCTGTGTGATCCGCCTCATACCACATTTATTGTGCTTTTGTGTGCTGTTGTTATAATCTCTTCTTATTGTTTTTACTTAATTAATTTGTGCATTGCTTTATTTATTTTAAACTGCAATGTTGATCTAAATTTCTTAATAAAGGAAATAAGTCTAATGGCTTCTGTTTAAAAATGCATCACTGATTTCAGTCACCGTCAAGGCAAATGTATTTATTTATGTACACAAAGTAATTCAAAGTGTTTCAGTGAACAAGAAAGACATTAAAATCATAACACAAACTAATAAAAACAGAAATAATCATAAAAATAACATTGAAAGAATAGAGTGCAAAATAAAAACCTTTCAGAACTGAAAAACAAATCATCCGTTTTTTTCATTTTGGTTTTAGAGACAAATAATGAAGAAAATAGTGGGTTTGTTTTCTTATTTTTGGTTTTATTTTGAAAAACAAATCAACAATTGACACACGGATTAGGGACATTTACTAGTACAATAATTCATGTTTTTTTTTTTTTTTTTTTTTCAGATCCAGGCACACTTTCTGAACATGTAAATAACTGATGTGAATCTCTAATGGAAAACACCACCTAAAAAAAAAAATAATATATATATATATATATATATATATATATATATATATATATATATATATATATATATTAGGGGTGTCAAATTATCGCGTTAATTGCGATTAATTAATTACAGTCATATTTAGCGCGTTATGTTTTTTAATTGCGTTAATCTCAGTTTTAATCTCTAACTTTAGTGTTTCTGTATGCGAGTTGCTTTATTATAAAACCTGTTTTTATGTGTTGTTGGGACAACAACACACACACACACACACAAAAAAAACACATTTATACATTTTTTTATTTCGGTAAATCCACTCATTGCCGGAAACCCACACAAAACGCGCGCAGTAAGAAAGATGTAAACGTCATGTTAACGTTGGCGGCGTCAGGTACAATAGACGAGGTCGAAGAGCCAGTAGAACAGAGTCAGCAGTGCACAGGTAAAAACGCATTCGTGTCTTAGAAATTATTCTCCCGACGTGAGATATAAAAGAAAATAACTAATATAATATCGCCTACAACTTAAATGTCACTGGTGAAAACAACCTGCATAGACTCATGATGTCTGCACTACTGTCCTATAGTGACCTGCCACATGAGGGGACACGCACACAAACACACACAAACACAAACACACACAAACACAAACACACACAAACACACACAACAAACACACACAAACACACACCTTCATCATCGTCATTACCCTGAGAACGCGCGGACCACGTTTCCTTCCATAGTTACTGCGCGGACACCGACGTGCTCCCGTGAGCCGCGTGTGGATCGTGTTTTCTCGCGTACGATGCGTAAACCGCGCTTCCTCCTGTGCGCCTCTAAACCAGAACTAACACCAAGACTAAAACCAGGACTTATCTTGTCCAGGACTAAACCAGGTCTAAACCAGAACTAAAACCAGAACTAAAACAAGGACTTATCCAGTCCAGGACTAAACCAGGTCTAAACCAGGACTAAACCAGAACTAAAACCAGAACTAAAACCAGGACTAAACCAGGACTAAACCAGGACTAAACCAGAACTAAAACCAGAACTAAAACCAGGATTAATCCATTCCAGGACTAAACTAGGACTAAAGTAGGACTAAAGCAGGTCTAAACAAGGACTAAAACCAGTGATCTCATATATAAAGCATTTCTCTGTCAATAATATTTTTAATATGGTTAAGGAAAGACTGGACTTTTTTTTGTCTTTAAGTAGGCAAAAGTTATTATGTTCAGATTTCCTCGTCTTTGCTACTTTACAGCAAACAGTTTCTTATTCATGGAGACTTGGGCTCAACAGCCAATTTAGGGAGATTTGTTAAACAATAAATGACTTATAAAGTCACTTTTTTTTGTTCTATATCAGTCTTTTGATCTGCCACAATAATTTAATAATGAATTTAAATGAAAATACCTCAAATTGAAGGCTTTTCTCAGCAATTTTTAGGTGAGATTAAAATGAGATTAATTAGATTAATTAATTACAGATCATAATTAATTAATCTCTCAATTTTTTTTAATCGCATGACAGCACTAATATATATATATATATATATATATATATATATATATATATATATATATATATATATATATATATACACACACAAAAATGGCATAACTCCTTTTTTGTTTTTCATATATTGTTATCATGATGGTTTTTAATACCTACCAATTCAAATTAATAATATTGTCAAAAGAAGCCAACAAGCATTTAAACTCAAACAACAATGATTAAAGGGACAGTCCACAGTTTTGGACATAGGACTTCATTTCCTACTAATCCAGAGTGTTGGAGACGTGTGGAGACACTTTTTAAAATATTCCACCCAGTCCTTGTATTTGGAAAAAATGCTGATGGTCTTACCCACTCCACAAAGCACCAGAAGTAAATCTATTATCACACCAGACTGTCGATGTAAATGTCTGTGTCGATAATTTTAGAAGTAAAACCAAACTTGTATTTGAAGGATTTATGTTTGAGCAGTGATGTTGTTCTTCCTGATAGAAGGTTTGGCAGCGGTGGACTGATATATGAGAAAATAGTCCCTCAACATGAGACGATTCATGCGATGTAAAGTTAGTTTTATTTCAAACATTATTCTATCCACACAGACATTCACATCGACAGTCTGGCATAATAATTGTTTTCCCTCTGGTATTTTGTGGAGTGGGTAAGACTGTTTAGTGGCAGGATAACTATTTGACTCATTACATGCAGAGCACTAATTCCCCTACTTTACATAAATTTACCTTACTTTAAGTAGTTCGCTTACATGACTATGTAAAGCGCTATGAAAATAAGATGCGTAGGCCACCTCATGTCAGAGCAAAGCAAAGATGGAAAAGTACAATGAATGACCAAGGCCTATGTACAAACTGTAAACTACCACAAATGCCATAGAAGCTCACATTAACAGAATGATTTCACCACCTGACAACCCTTTTCATTCCAGTAAACAAAATAAAAAACAATCTAAATATGACACCAGACACATATGTTTGTAGACAGTGAGGTGAAAACTTTGAGCAGGATAAAGAAAAAAGAAGTGAGGGATTTTTTTTTGTTAAGAAAACTCTTCTTTGTATTAGAATGGTGAAAAGTTATTTTTTACTGTTTACTGTTTACTTTGACCAAAACACATTCTAAACTTTTGATTCATGAAAGTGTCCACCTTTGGCAGATAGAACAGCTGAACACACTCGTGGCTCGTTCTTTTTACAATATGTCGCAAACAAATGTGACATTTTGGGGGCCCACAGCGCCCCCTTTAATAAAGATACCCAATATATAAAGATTCAAAATCTATGACCAGAAACCTACAACAATAACAATTTTCAGCTTCCTAACTCTATTTTTTATGAAGTTCTGGTCTCTCAAACACGCTTATAAATTAAGGCTTCAGAAAAAGTGATCATGGCCCCAAAATTTCAACGAGCCATAACTCAGGAACGACTCAAGGGATTGAGCTAAAATTTGAGATTCTTTTATTTGGTCATTTTATAAATTTTTATAAATTTTTTCAGCCAAATCTGAGATGGCTCATAGGGGAGGGCAGCTGATTTCATATGGACTGACCCAATATAAATCAAATATTGTTCAGAAAGTTCTTCCCAAGTCTGTTGTAGAAGTTTCCATAAATGTGTGGCACTTGTAGGTTGCTTCACTCTTCTGTCCAGTTCATCCCAAACCAGCTCGATGGGGTTTAAGTCTGGACACTGTGCTGAACACTCCATGTTTTCAAGCTTTACCATCTTGTTCTTTTTTCCTAAGGTAGTTTTGGCAGAGCTTTGACTTGTGTTTTGTATCTTTTATTAACCTCTGTACCATTTCAAGCTCTTCATTGGACTTACACAACTTGGATTGCAATCAGTGGTGAACTGTGGACCTGGACCCTGGGCCTTCACTAGGACCAATCGCTGGCTATCATGACAAGTCATGTCCAAGTTTATAACAATGATCTAGAAATGATCACTAGTGTAGTGTTTATTACTCACCGAATAAAAAATATAGAAAAATATAATAGTATTACAAAAATTCTTTCAATATTTTTTCCTGGAAAAATTAGGGTGTTCTAAAACTTTTGACTGATAGTGTACCTTTAACTCCAATGATGTTGGTTTATGAGAGCGAGGATCTAGTTAGACAAATAATAAAAAAATGAATTGTGCTTCTGTGTGCTTTATAATCAATGGCAGATCTGCACACTTCCAGAAGCTACTGATTTCCATTTGCTCCTTTACATCTAAAGTAAGTTGTGTATTTGTTTAACAGGCTGAGATAATGATTTGATTAAGAAATATTTAGGAAAATTTAAATGTGTTTAACCCTGCGATCGCTCAAGTTTGGGTATAAAGCATCAAACCAAGTAGCATATTAAATGTGCTGTCACAGAACAGTAAGGTAGACCGTTTCTAACACTGTAAATATAAAGCTTCTTTGTTCTAAAGAATTGCCATTTAAATCAGCTTGGATGGAGATCATTATTTGGATTTTCCTGCTCTATGGTAAGCTAATTTACACTTTTATTGTCAACAGATTCTAATTTAGAAATAGCAGCCAGTTTTTTGGTATGTCACTGGCTTGACCTGTAATGTTCCACCGGATGGAGACTAATAAATGCATTAGTCTTTATTTGGACACAGCAGCTCACAAATGACAATATAATATAAAAACAAAGAGCAAAAATATAGATGGTAATAATACATTCTAAAAATTAACAAAAATAGCAAGAGACTTGGTGTCTTATTCAATTCTGCAAATTTTACCTGAACAAAATACTTGGCATTTTGTGGAAGATTCCAGGCAAAACAGCATCTCCTTGAAGAAAAGAATGTTTTGGACCTTACATACTGCCCTCTTTAAATCATCCCAGTGTAATTTATTAATGTCTTTTCTTGTCTAAGGTGCCAGTGTGGTGTCGTACCACACTGTTATCTACGAGTATCGCTTCATCAACACTCGATTAACCTGGGCTGAAGCTCGGAACTACTGCAGAGATCACTACACCGACCTGGCCACCTTTTGGAGCCGGGACGATATTTATCGGGTGTGGAGATTCAGCGGTTATGGAGGGTATGCCTGGATCGGACTGTTCGATGATCCTGATTCATGGAAAGGAGTCATGACTAATGACTCCAACTCCTGGAGATGGTCTGCCACCGAGACCACCAGCCCTGGAGGATACCAGAAGTGGCTATTGGGTCAGCCGGACTATTATGGCGGGAAACATCTGTGTGTATATATTTATAATTCACAGTGGTATGACGATTCCTGTAATAATGTGTTCTGGTTTGTCTGTTTCACAGGTAAGAGCATTGAAACTTTTTGTTATATGACATGTTGTTTTTAAGACGCTATTAAGGCTGGGCTTAATTTAAAGGTTACCATATACAGTACAGGACCAATGCCCCCATTACTGTAAAATGTAGCTAAAGGCCCTGTCACACCTTGAAGATTTAGAAAGCGTATGCCGACGTACCAGAATTTCCCAAAAACGCTGGCATACGCTGAACCATCAATGTTTTTTTTTTCAATTTTGGGCATATACATAGCGTATTCATAATGAGTTGGGGCGTATACATAATGTATTAGTAACTTATATAGAACGTTTTGATAATTTATATATAACTTATACCAACTAATGCTTAACGTGTTGCCAGCTTCCCCAACTTATGCTTAACGACAGTCTAACCTATGCACAGCGCACGGCAGTGTATCGCCGACAAACACATGTCGTCTATTAAAAAGCTGCCACTCGACAATTTAAATCATATCATATGATATGTCATCATATCAGTCTCTCTCTGTACATGGTGCTGAATGCAACATATCGATTGACAGGTAGGTAGGTAGCCTATAGAGCGGTGGGATATGTCTGCGGACCACAGGCTGTAAAGTTGTGAGCGCGATAACGTCAGCTGTTTCCTGTCTACAGTAAAACCATTTGCCAATGCACTTCTAGATGTCAGAGCGTTGCACTTCTAGTTTAGATACAAGACAAAACAGAGTTATTATTATTTGTGAAATGTGGTGCAATACTTCAGATACATGGTTTTTAAAGCATAAAAAAATTGGAGATAAAGTCCACAGGAAGTAGAGTCACTATCACTAAACTGCAGCTTCCCACGCGCGCTGGACATAAACAAACACACGTGCGACGCTCGCATTTTTACTTTCAAAGAACCGCTCAAATGGATTAATAGCGTGGTTTTGTCGACTGGATGTCATTATTTGTGGAGGACAAATTCTATGGATAATACAGGGTGAGTAATAAAGTCTTCTTATTGAGAATGAATTGATGGGTTAGGCTGTATGGTGTTCTCTGCAGATCGCCAACATGACGCTCTTTTTTAAAATGCAAATGACTGTTTCCCACGGCTCTCAGTGAGGACATTTTCCCACTGTCTGATATCCCCTGTGGCCAAAGTATTCTCGGATCAAGTGTTTTGCATCGGCTCATATGATCTATGGGAGCACAAAATCTGGAGGCGTACAGACGGTTTCCTCCCCATTTTTATATCAATTCCCCTAACAGTTGCCAATATGCCATTATACGGTAGCTACAAGTTAGAAACACGTTCAGTAAGTTCTGCGGTCGTCTGGAAGTTGTCAAATACATTTGCATATGTCAATATGAGTTGGAGATAAGTTCGATATAAATTACACACAGGTTCAAAACACGTTACTCATAAGTTCTGAGTACACTAGACATTTCCTCAACGTATTTGGACTTATGAGAAACTTACAATTAACGTGTGTCAACGATCGCATAACTTACCTACAACTTATGGCCCGCGTATGCACGACGTATAAACATACGCTGACATACGTCGAGAGATTTTCAGCATGCTCAAAATTTTTCGACGACCTTGCCGTATGTCGCTGTATACCAGTGTGCTTCAGCGAGCTCAGAACTTATACAATACTTACCTAGAACTTATCCGATGTACATCAGCGTATTTGCCAAATTTTTCATACGTCGGCATACGCTGGATAAATCGTCAAGGTGTGACAGTGGTTTAAAGTATTTTGGTTTTTAATAATATGTGTTGATGTCTGGTGGGTCCTGGGAGAGCAGTACTGTGACTTGCAAGGGAATAGACACCACAAAAAGTATCGGTCAAATCAAGTGTACAAATACTGGTACTTGAAAAAAATATCAAGTACCCAGTCATAGATTGTAGCCCTGTTGTAGATGTCGCCCAAGTTCAAACTGGACAAATGCTTCTTCATCCTGTCATATCAGTCCACTCCATCATTCTCGCCTCAGCTTCTGTCACCTGCCCTGCTCCCTCACCTGCCTGTCCCATGCCCGGATCACCCTACTTCAGGAGTGTCAAACTCTAATTCACAAAGGGCCAAAATTAAAAACTGGGACTAAGTCGTGGGCTGAACTAAATATTTATTGAAAAATTTCAACAATATCTGCATGTTTTCTCTTCTTTCGAGATATGTAATGTTAAACCTTTTCTTTTTAAAATAAATGTTTAATAATAGTTTTACTTAAACATTGAATCCAGAACAAGCAGAATATACAATAATAACAACATTTTAAATAAATAATGTCTTTTTAGTCTATCTGTAGCCGGCGGGCGGCTCTAATACATATCTGATATGATCTTGCGGGCCAAATATAATTATATCAAGTTTGACATGTCTGCCCTAGTTCATACCTGTCTGCCACACCCAGTGTCTATTCTGTCCAGATTGATTTTCCATTTCCATTCCATTTCCATTTCTCGCTTTGGTCTCTTTCAATTATACTTTTTTGTCTGGGTTAATTTGCAAGTTACAATTGACTGTATGTTTAGTACCAAATGTTGTTTAATTTTGATCTATTTATATTGTTTAGTACAGTATAGTATATAGTATATATATATATTGTGGAAGCTGCTCGCAGGTGTGTCTGCTACTAATTATGCTACTAGTTTTAATATGTGATAATTAAGAAGTGCACTGTCGGGTTAAGGTTAACTTTGGGCTGGAAACAGTTTAAAATTAACTTATTTTGTTTTACACATTTTAAGACAGTATAAATCAGGTACATTTAAGGGGTATTTTGACTGCATTTCAGGGTTCACTGAACCAGGACAGAAGAACTACACCCTCATCACCACTCTAATGACCTGGGAGGATGCTCGGAGCTACTGCAGACAGTACTACACAGACCTGGCCATGATTCAAAACGAGAATGAAAACATTAAAGTGGGTTCCCTCCTTCCAGGCACTATTGTGTGGATTGGCCTGTACAGAGAGCCCTGGAGGTGGTCCGACGGGAGTCAGATTAATTACACAAACTGGTACTCCGGCAATCCTGATACTGGGGACTACCACTGTGCTTTGGAGGAGTCAACATATTTATGGAACGACATGCCCTGCAATTATCAATACCCATTCATCTGCCATCAAGGTGAGAGACAATTATGAAATTCCACTGGTGCACAGTGTTTCCTATAGGTATACCACCAACTGTTTAGTTTTATTTTGATTGATTTACAGACATTACGACAAGAGAAAGAGTGATTTTGACCTTCCAGTCTGCTGCTGACCTTTCCCAGCCTGGAACTCACGACCAAATAATAGAGCAGGTAAATAATCTTTACGTAACTGTCTTTGTTAAGATAAATGTCTAAACCTGTGTGTGAGATTTTATTTTGTTTCCATCAGGTTCGAGCAGAACTTGAGCGTAAAGGAATCACAGATTTTCGTCTCAAATGGAAGACTCCACCGCACATAGTTTGACCATCTCAATACCTCACTGACCGCATCTCATTTCTCTTTCCTCGCTTCCTTCTCCTTGATTCTGCAGGAAATGGGTGAAGAAGTTCCACCCACAGATGAGACACAGGGAGGAGAGACGATCTAAACTCTTCACTGAGACCAATAAAGTTGAATTCTTTTATCTGATGTTTGCCTCCTGAAGCCTCCCTCAGGTTTACTCCTTATTTCTGTGGTTTTCCTTAGGACAGAGCTTGATGTGACACATTTTATTGACAGCTGTTATAATAATACCAACAACAACAACTATTATTATTATTATTATTATTATTATTATTATTATTATTATAAGAGTGCTTTGTCAAAATAAAAGACAAAGAAATGTTAGTCTGTATCTGGGTCAATTTTTCCAAAAACACTCTGGATCTCAGAGGCCTCTTGGACTGAAATTTCACTTTTACCACTTTCACCATGAGGGGGAGCTGTTTCATTTCCTTTTTAGGGTGCGTTTATGAACACTCTTGTGTGATCCGCCCAATACCATATATATTATGCTTTTGTGTGCTGTTGTTATAATCTCTTCTTATTTTTCTTTTACTTAATTAATGTATGTATTGCTTTATATTTTAAACTGCAATATTGATCTGAATTTCTTAATAAAGGAAATAAGTTCAATGGCTTCTGTTTGAAAATGCGTCACTGATTTCAGTCACCGTCAAGGCAAATTTATCTGTATGGCACAATTTTCATACACGAAGTAATTCAAATTGCTTCTAGGAACAAGAAAGACATTAAAATCACAATACAAACTAATACAAACAGAAATAATCATCAAAATAACATTAAAAGAGATGTTCTCTAGATGAAACTGAAACACTGCCCCATGTTTAGTCCTGACACTGGACACCAGCAGGACTCTAGGGTCCTCAGAGTACACGATGGTTCATACAAACATATTTCACTCGTGTGTGGTGTATTTGCAAACAGGCTGAGATTCAGACAACAATTTGGTTAGGAAAAATATATTTAAATGTGTTTAAAGGTGAGATCACAAGATAAGTGTGCACACAGCAGACCAACTATATTATTAAATTTGGGATTACAGAGAGCAGTAAGGTTAAGACGGTTTCTACTACTGTAAATAGTTAAAAGGCTTTTCCTTGGTGCGCATTGTCCTTACAGTAAACTTGGATGGATATCATCATTTTGGCTTTCCTGCTGTATGGTAAGACATTGTAAACTTCTATTTTAGGCAGACTGGAAATCAGAAATGGCATAGAGGTGTGCTATGCGAGTGTTTAAACATTTTTAATCAATTCAGTTACTGGAGTTTTACTGCTAAAAAGGTTTTATACCATTTTGTGGAACATTCCAGGCAAAAAAACATCTTTGTGTTAACTTTTTTGTATGAAACCTGCTCTGTAAATAAAGTCTGACTGATTGATTGATCTTGGAGAAAAGAATGTTTCGGACCCTCTACCTAAAAACTTACATAGTTCCCCTTTAATCCGCTCAGTGTAAAGTATTAATGTCTTTCTTGCTTAAGGTGCCAGAGCGGTGTCGTGCTACCACACTGTTATCTACGAGTATCGCTTCATCAACACTGCATTAACCTGGGCTGAAGCTCGGAACTACTGCAGAGATCACTACACGGACCTGGCCACCTTTTGGAGCCTGGACGATGTCAAAAGGGTGGTGAGACCCAGTCGTTATGGGGGAGTAGCCTGGATCGGACTGTTCGATGACCCTGATTCATGGAAAGGAGTCATGAGTAACGACTCCAACTCCTGGAGATGGTCTGCCACCGAGAGCACCAACCCTGGAGGATACCAGAACTGGCTATTGGGTCAGCCGGACTATTATGGCGGAAAACATCTGTGTGTATCAATGTTGAATGGAAATTGGCAAGACCGCCCCTGTGCACATCTGCTTAGGTTTGCTTGTTTCACAGGTGAGCGCGGTGACATTTTTTTAGTATGCAACTTGGCAAACTACGCTGAAAATAGCACTCCCTATCTATGTCTGTTATTTGTAAAGTCCATTGAACTACGCTAAGGTGTGAGCAGATATTTATTCTCACTAACTTCTAGTAGCATTGCCTACTGTTGTCTTTGTTTTGGGTTTGAGGATTGAGTTGTAAGTGGGTGACGGGTTGTAACTATAGGTCGTTTTTCTGTGTAGTACAAATTGTCGTTTAGCTTTGGTCTATTTATTATCTACGCCCAATACGTCGATCGCGATCTACCAGTCGATTGCCAAGGTAGTGTGGGTAGATCGCAGTGTCGTAGTACTCGTCTCGGACTTGACTGCGTTTGGACTAGGTCTTGTCTCTCACTTGAGGTCTGACACTCGACATTTGTGATCATAATTCATTACGGCAGCTTCCGTCGGCAATAAACTTGTACCGGCGTGTGGGAGCGTGCGGAAGCGTGTGGGACATCTCGCTGCAGCTTTTGCGCTCATTTGGAACACTCAGATACTGTGCAGCACATCACAAACACAAACACTCCCTGTGCACTGCTCGTCCGCAACAGCGTGTGCCCTCATGTACCAGTGTGTATCACAGGACAGACTTCTAAAAACATCCTACCTGTCCATCTGCCTCAAATCAACACGCCGCTCCTGCCTTCCATTATGCGTGCTTATTAGAAGAGCAAGACGAAACGCGAAGCAAAAACTAATCTAAATTTATGGTTACAGTGTTGGCACAAAGCAGGCCTACAGCACAGAGCAGACCTGCCGCAACATTTGGTTGAAGTTTGCCTAATAAAAGTGCACAAATGCATCTGTATTTATCACGATGTGCGTTTGGTTTGGTAAATGTGCAGAGGCTAAATTCCACTGCAAAACCAATAAGAGAATGTAACTCCAGTTTGGAACTTAAAAAAAAAAAAACAGGTTAAAAAATCCGACCCACTTTCTTCACGTTTCCTCGCAGTTTTCTGTAAAGTGCCAGTGAAAGTTTGCTTAAAGAAAGGGTTCTCAAACTGTGGGTAAGGATGCAAAAAAGTGTTTAAGCGTAGTGTAGTTTGCTTGGCTTTTTATTAGGTAGCACTGTTGGGCAAGTTATTTCAAAACTGTAATGCGTTATTTATGACTTGTTACTGTCATTTCAAAGTAATTAGTTACATTACAATATTACTGCATTTAAAATGTAAGGCATTACATTACTATTGCATTACTTTTAAGTTACTCTAACTGTGAAGATGCTGAACTTTAGTGCTGTATATGGACTAAAGCAGGACTAAACCAAAACTGAACCAGGATTAAACCAGACTAAGCTAGGTCTAAACCAGGACTAAACTAGGACTAAACCAGAGCTGAACTAGGACTGAACCAGGCAGGAGTTCTGCGCTGGTCCTTTAGCTCGCGGACACCCAACAAGTCTACGTGGGCACGTCTCTGGTGTTTCACCACTGCTAATATTGTGGTGATTTTAGCAAATTTGTATAAAAAAAAGCCTCTTCAATCCAGGTTAAAAAAGTATTGTAATGCACATTACTGACATCTGTACCAAGTAAAATATTACAGTTTTTTACCCTGTAATGCCTTACATTACTGCTTTACAGCAAAAAGCAATGCATTACAGTAATTCGTTACTTTTATAACACGTTACTCCCAACACTGTTAGGTAGATCATTTTGACTTGGTAATTTTATAATCCATTACCTCCATTTAACACTGAACACAAAAAAGACAAAATGTATGATCTTTAATTAGAAACCTTCCACAGACCAAGAGCTCATGTAAAATTATGGCCTTTGACGGCTCAGAGATCCAAATTGTCAAACATTATAAGTACCTCGGTATGTGGCTTGATTCTTCATTTAATTTTGAAAGTCACATTGGCTTTAGTGCGCAGACTGTTAAACTAAGAATAAGTTTCTTATATTGACATAAAAACTGTTTCACACGCCCCGCAAAAAGAGCTGGTCAAAACTACAGTCCTCAAGATCACTGACTGTGGAGACTGAGTTTACAAATCCGCATCAAAAACACTGCTCCATAAGCTTGATGTGATTTATCCCGCAGCCATTCGCTTTGTCACAGGTGTTTACCATTCACCACCATCGCACACTTTACTCTCTGGTGAAGTGACCCTCTCTCCACATCCGCACACAAACACACTGGTTGTTGTTCATTTACAAATGTTTAATTGATAAAACTCTGTCCTACCTCAGCTCACTCCTGCACATCCACAGCTCCAGACACACACTGCGCTCCAACAGACACATAACCCTGGTCGTTCCTAAAGCCCACACAGCTTTGGGCTGTTCCTCATTTCAGTTTTGTGCAGTAAGTGACGGGAACAACCTTCAACAGACTTTAAAACTTAGTTCGTTTTTACCTCTGTCGCTTTTTAAAAACTCCATCCAGAGTATCTTACAGGATAATTGTGTAACCTGTACCAAATGAACTAGTAAGATATGAATGACACACGTACCCAGGAATCTAGGTTCTAAAGGAGGAAAGAAGGTGTAATAAATCTGGACCGTAGGTTGAAATAAGAAAAGTGCACAAAATTTATTGAACAAGATCAATACTCTTCCCCAAATATTATCAGTTTACCCCTAAGTAAATCAGTCCTTTGTCCAACAATTTGTCCTTTTAAAATAAAAGTTTCACAGCTCTGAAAAAACAACAACTTTTGTGTCTCAATTACCCGAGTAGGATGATTTTTGTTTTTTTTCTTTCACTGGTGCACAAGAGCTTAGCTTACTTAATCTGTACTGCAATGAAGGCCAGGTCCACCATGGAGAGACGCTAACTCTTTCCCCCTTGGACGCCTACTAGGAACAACCCATACATATATGACTAGGGCTACCCTTAGCGAATAATTGCATAAAAGAAAACAGACTTCCATGAGTGATTATAAATGAACTTAATTGAAACACAGACATATTTGGTATCTCTGGAAACCTTAGACTCTGAACTCATTTATGGATGTTTAAATGTGATTCAACTCATTTACAGATTTATAACAGCTCACTGAAAATGAGAGTTTACCTGGTCAGGTGCAAAATTGAAAACTACTTTCAACATCTGATATATGCATGTTCTGAGTACTATATTCATAAAAAAATAAAAAAATATATTTGTCAGAGTATTTAAACAGATTTCATAGTGTTTGTCAAGCGTTTGTTGCTGTAGCAATTCTGTAATACATCTCAACTTGGAAAAAAAAAACTGAAATATTTTAAAGGACTCGCCTGAGCAACATCCAGATTTCAAGGCAATGTTGGTTCATAATCGAGTATAAAGTTCCTGATAGCTTGTTTGGATATCGCAGGACTCCATACAGACGCGTCACCGGCATTCTCACCTTCGTTTCAAGTTTCACTCTCTGAAAGTCCGTCGCTATCGCTGTTTTCCACTTTATAATCAACTTCATCATCACTTTGAAATCTATAAAAGTCACTTTCTCTAAACTTATCCATAAAATACACTCACTCCTCCTTATTTCTAAAACTGTGCGCCGCAGCGCTGCAATCTTTCCATTGCATGTGTTTCGTATTGTGTTTTTTTTTCCGGAAGCTACAGTCGTCACTACTTTGACTAAAAATCGGTGAAAACGTATCCTTGAATCCTGTTGGTCAGCCTAGTGTGGGTTGTAGTGGCCCCCACCTATCACAGCCTCTGTTTATATGTGGAAAAACAGAAACTGTTTCTAATGGTCGTCAAATCACGTCTTTAGTGATACAGCGGAGGTGTCAAAAGATGTCATTAAGGATACGGGAGGGTCGTCAAATGTCGTCTTCATGGGGGAAAGAGGTAAGGCATCCAGCAGGTCCTCAGGTCCTGGATCCAGTGACTCCAGCCTCACACTGAACAGTCCCAGGTCAAATCGGGTCAACAAAAAAACAACCTGCATAAGCAGGGTAACATTAATACAATTTTAGTAAAGTACAAAATCAGATCTGGTTCAAATCATTTCAAACTACTTCTAACTGGATTACAGTAGCTTGCAGTTTTTTTACACACTGCGTAGTATTCAACATGTGACACTAGCAGAGCACGTGGAAGTGTAACAACCCTTAAAATCAATTTCTGTACATAAGTTCTGATCTGTACATAGTTATACGTTTCTATATTTTTTTTTATACATTCACTGAATCATGTAAATAATAAATTGTCATTGTGTCATGTAATTAGGTCAAGGTAAAAAACAAGATGAAGCTAGCATATCATTCTAGCACACTCACTGGAGAACAAGAACAAACAAATCCTGAACAAATCTTCCTCTCCAGAACTCTTTGCAAATTGATTTATCTCTAAGAACCAAAAACAAGTTGCTTTTTAACCATTTAAGCAATATTTTACCACCTTTTGCACAATATACCTTACATGTGCTGTCCAGTTTCTTCACAAGCATTGTAGTTGCAACAGAACCTACAGCACCCTCTACTGGGCACATATGATACTGCACAGTTAAACTAAATTTAAAGAAACACTCCCAAACTAATAAGTAAATCTTGGGTGGGTTACAATTGCACGTTTTTAACACTTTTATATCTTTAATCTGCAAATGTTTCACAGTCTTATATCTCTATTCACTGTTTCATGTTATAGTTTATGCATGAGTGTTTTCTGTTTGTGCTTTTGTTTTATACCGTCTCTTGGCCAGGTCGTCATTGTAAATTAGGTGTTCTCAACTGACTTACCTGGTAAATATTGAATAAATAAATAAAGCTCGCATGCTGAAAAAGTATGGGCACCCCTTATCTACTGTTTGTTATGTTGGATAATTAAGTGGTATTTTGGTTGCATTTCAGGCTTTGCTGCACCAGGACAGAAGAACTACACTTTCATCTCCACTGCACTGACCTGGGAGGATGCTCGGAACTACTGCAGACAGCACTACACAGACCTGGCCATGATCCAAGATGAGACTGAAAACGCTGAAGTGACCTCCCTCAATCCAAGTGTTCATATGTGGATCGGCCTGTACAGAGAGCCCTGGAGGTGGTCCGACGGAAGTCAAAGTAATTTCACGAACTGGTACTCTACCTGCCCTGACAGCGGGACCCAACCCTGTGCTCGGGAGCAGTCGACATATTTATGGAATGATGTACCCTGCACTTACAAACACCCATTCATCTGCCATCAAGGTGAGAGAAAAATGTTCGAAATCCCATTGGCACCAAATGAGCCTCATTTATGAAACACTCTTATGAACAAATTAGTATTTTAGGATCATTTTGGCATTCACAAAACTTTTTCTTAACTAAAAACGTTCTTCTGGAATAACAAATCCAACAAATAGTCAGGAGCAGTCTTAAGAACAAAAATGATGCTTCTTTCGAATATTATTACTCTAATGCAGGGGTCACCAAACATTTTTCTCTGGGGGATGCACTGATGTGACTGTGATCGAGGCTGGGGTTGGGTCGGCCATAAAACAGAATTGTAAGACCCTGATGACCAGTGTTGGGAGTAATGAGTTATAAATGTAACAAATACTTACTGTAATGCGTTGCTTTTGCTGTAATGCAGTAATGTAAGGCATTACTGGAAAAAAAATAATAAAAATGGGTAACACTTTATAATAACTACACATTATTTAGCCTTAATAAAGCATGAACAAAGACTTAATTAATAATGAACAAAGACTTAATTAATTATGATTCACACTTAGTAAATGTTTAATAATGGATAATTTGTCTTCACTTTAGAAAAGCTCTCAAAAAGACTTAACTAACAGATCACAGCTGCCTGAATTATCATTGCATTGCATTATTAGTAAATCATTCTCTCATAGTTTACTAATGATTAATAAATGCTCAAATGGTTAGTTCATGAGTAATTAAGTATAAAATAATTATGAGTAACTATTTACAGCACAGGCAAATTAAGTGCAAGTAGTTACTAAGCGTGAATCATTATAAATTAAGTCTTTGTTCATTATTAATTAAGCCTTTGTTCATGCTTTGTTAAGGCTAAATAAGGTGTAGTTATTATAAAGTGTTACCAAAAATGGTAATATTTATTCAGTACAAATGTCACAATGCTTTTTTAACCTGGATTGAAATGGTGGGTTTTTTGTTTTTCTTCATACAAATTCGCTAAATGCGAAACGCCATCGTTACGGTTCCGAGTGTCGGGATGGGTCCAGAGGTGCACCCGTGTAGACTGCCGGGTGACCACGGGCGAAAGGACCGGCACAGAACTCCACGCCCCACGGAGCTAAACGCAGCTGACCCCCGATCGAGCTTTGCGGACACTCTGCTCCACGGGCTCAAGGTTCTCTCAGGGGCGGTCCTCGATTCCAAATCCTAGTTCAAGATTAGTCCATGTTTAGACCTGGTTTAGTCCTGATTCAGCTCTGGTTCAGTTCTCGGTTCAGTCCTGGTTCAGTCGCGGTTCAGTCCCGGTTCAGTTCATAGACAGATAGTTTGGCATCTTCGCACAGTTATTTTGGTGAGAGTAACTTAAAGTACTGCAATAGTCGTGTAATGTTTTATTTGCAGTAATATTGTAATGTAACAAATTACTTTGAAATGGCAGTAACAAGTCATAAATAATATACAATATACGGTTATGAGAAACCGGGATACTGTAGCTGGTATATTCCGATAGTAACTGGGATACTGTGGCATGTAAACGCAGTATCCTGGTTACTGTGACCGTACATGCGTGAAATGACTGCGCTAAACCTGCACACGTATGATAGCTAAAAAGTTAAACATGAAACATCTCCTATACGATATACGCATAGAACACTTACCTTCATCAACATCCCTCCCAAAAAACTCACATAATCCACTGAGTCGTGTCCTTTAGTCCGACAGAAGCTGAATCGCATCAGCAGCACAAGGAGCGAGTGTTTTTATCGCCGCTAACAGTTTATGTAAAT
This sequence comes from Boleophthalmus pectinirostris, assembly GCF_026225935.1. Classification (NCBI taxonomy): domain Eukaryota; kingdom Metazoa; phylum Chordata; class Actinopteri; order Gobiiformes; family Gobiidae; genus Boleophthalmus; species Boleophthalmus pectinirostris. The sequence goes on along the minus strand of NW_026571515.1, from coordinate 13,751,321 downwards.
TAGCCACGCGGTCTTAAGTTTCATTTCAGTAAAACGTAAACAAATGTGTTAAAGCTGAATTATCTGTTCAAACGGGCTGATGTGGTTATGGTTTATATGTTAGAAAGCTGAGTTTATTTATGCAGAATATTTTAATAAAAAATCTACACGTTGGGTTGGATCTGCGCAGTAGATTGTGGGATACCTCATAGCTCCATACCGCTGCTCAGAATCTCCTGAGCTTCCTGGTTTATTAACTTAAAGGTTTGTCAGAAAGCCAGGCCAGAACTATATGGCCTGTATCTCACTACTTTTCAAATAACTCTAACAACACACAAAAATATCACCTAGCCTTAAAAACCCCATCTAACATACCTCTATACATCAAATTAAGTAAATACTCATTTTAACCTTACCTCATAACATTTACCAGACACTTACTTATTTTTAGCAGTACCTCAAAGCATTCATCCAAATTCAACATTGCATTAAAACATTGCAGATATTTACTTATTTTCAGCAGTGCCTCAAAACATTTATCTAAATTTAGCATTATATCAAACATTGCAGATATTCACTTATTCTTAGCAGTGCCTCAAAACATTTATCCAGATTCAACATTGCATCAAAACATTGCATCAGAAAAAAATCCCCAACATTGAATTTTGTTAGACAACTCACCTAGGATAACTGGACTTGCTCGTGGTAGGAATATATGTATATTAATTAAAGGGAGAGACTCAACAAAAGATCCCAACAAGTGATTTGTCTTTGTCTAATTTTTCGGCTTTTTATTAATTTGATGTACTACTCATGTGGCTGAGACCATCTGCTCGTGGTTGTGCAAAAGTTTTAAGCCCGGAAAGCTCACACCAGGATGACTATGCCCAAAACAATTAGGACAAATCACTATGCAAGTACCCTTTTGGAGAAATTACCCTGTGACCAGGTAAGCTGTAAAGCGCTGCCTAGTTCGAAATTTGGGATCTTGACCTCCTAGCAGAATTACACTGGAGGGGCCAAACCAGGATCACACTTCTACGCAGATTTTTCCAGTATTTATATCCTTCAGGTCTCTTAAGGTCACAGAGCTCCACCCAGGTACATGCAGAGCGATTAAGACGTCACATATAGCATACAATTTCTGAGAACAGGCAACGCTTTGGAAACTGCAAACATTGCTCCGCAGGCAAGCCGCCTCTTCAAGCCCCGGTGCGAGGGTTGACTTCAAAAAGAGCCGGAAACTCGCACCTGGTTTGTTTGCATGTTTCCTGTACACAAGCATATCACATAATGTTACAAAAATAAAGTCAGATAAATCAACACAAAGATTAAGTCAAATAAATCAAATAAATCAATTAAAAGAAACAAGTCAGGTTAAAATCAAAATAAAACAAGTAACTCATGTTAATATAAATCACAAAAATGCCTCTATCAGCTAAAAATAATCATTTTAAATCACTAATTCTCTAAACGCCGTTTATTTGATGAGATAAAACATTCTTAACATCTTCATCTGAATATCAAGAGCCCCTCAATGGAATTACGCCAAAACCTTAATTTTCTTTTCAACCGATCTGGGTGAGCCCTGCTGAGGCCGAGGGGGTATTGATGACAAGGTTGTGTGGAGGATTTTTTTTTAAGTTTGAAATTGTCAGTGAAAGTTTAAAATACCATTAGAGAGACACAGCAGCCTTGTTATTATGATGACCACAAAAAAAAAAAAAAAAAAAGAAGAAAATCTATCAACTGTGGACATAGTGAGGCCAAATAAACATCAGCCAATAGATAACGAGGCTCCCTCATTTTCTATTGGCTGTTAGGTCGTCAATCAAACTCCCTAGTGTAACTGACTCGCTGGTGTGCGGGGATTACGTGGTTTATGCAACGGTTCTTAGAGGCTTTTTCAAACTGTAGCTTCCTCGCTTTTCGCACAAACTTTGTTGCGATGACGGACAAGAATCCACGTCTGTTTTTGAGGTCGCTGAAAGAAGAAAAGGGGCAAAGAGGGAAGCCAAACTGAGGTGATTCTTAGAGATTCCTTCCAGCGATTACGCGACTGAAGCAGAAGAAGGGTTTAAAAACTGATGCATCGGTTGCGAAATTATTTCTAGACAGGTCACTTCAACAGTAATTCTGAACACGCACTGGCTGTAAACAAGCGTGATTTCTTGAGTAAGGAGGCGGGAGGAGGTTTTTCTACTGAGGGATCTTTGGAGGAAGAAGGTCACGCATGCACAAGGACTGTCGCTGTATTTCTCTTCCCTTAAAAAATCCCCTATACAACCTTTATATTAAGTTAATTTTTGTGCTTGCGCATTTGTAAGATTATGTCAAGAAACCGGGATACTCCATTTGATCATGTATACACGAATATGAGTGTCCCGGTTTCTCAGTGCGCATGTAAACGCAGTATCCCGAATTCTGACATAACCGGGATATGGATAATAACCTGGATTCTGATGTGCATGTATAAGAAACTCAATTACGATTACGCATGAGTAATCAGACTGTTGGATTTGATGACAGTAACGAGGAACGGCCCCCCCTCCCACACGGGAACACCCATTTGTGTCCGCAGCTGGATGATATTGCCAATGTTTCCTACAGGTATCCCACCAACTGTTTTCTTTTTATTTTTATTGATTTGCAGATGTTACTACAAAAGCAAGAAGGATTTTGATGAAATTCCTGTCTGCTGTTAACCTTTCGAAGCCTGAAACTCACAACCAAATAATAAAGCAGGTAAATATTCTTTACTTAACTGTCTTTGTAAAGATAAATGTGTGATAAAGATACTTTAAGTGTGTGAGATTTGGTTTTGTTATCATCAGGTTGGAGCAGAACTCGAGCATAGCAGAGTCACTGACGTCCGTCTCACGTGGAAGAGAGCGCCACGCAGAGTTTAATCACTGGACGCTGTCAGGATAAAAGATTGCAATCCACTTGGGAAGAATATTGCAGCTTGGCTGTTTCACTACTGTATATCGGTTTGGTGGTGCTTTGTAGTAATTAGGGATGGGCATGATTAGTCGATTAATCGATAAATGATCATTGACCAAACGTGACCAAATGTCCGTGTCCGGGGACAAACAGGGGTCCGTACATGTAGCTCTCTGTAACTCAGAAGGAGCAAGCAGACACAGACAGTCGGTCAGTCTGCAACGTGCTGAAGCGCAAATGCGTATTTAACGATGACTTGTACAAGAAATTCCACGCTTTCCGTTCTGGTCGGGACAAGTGTGAGGCCATGTGCACAGTGTACAAAGAAGCACATATGTTTCGGTGTCCAGTGGGAAAAAGCTCACCAGGACATCAAAAACATGAAAAAGCTTTGCCAGGTGAGAGTCGCTCAATGTCGATGACGAGGCCCCACCTCCCACCCCCTGTACGGTGTCCTGGTTTTGACAAACGCAACGTTTTTTTTCTCTTTACTTAGTTTATGCAAATTTAAGTTTAGTTTCTGTGAGACTTGCGCAAAGCTGCATTAAACACATTATAATGTCAAACGGGCTTATGTGGCTCTAGAGTCGTTACGGTTTATATGTCATAAAGTTGAATTTATTCATGCAGATAAGTAGTGCAAATAGTAAGAATAATGATGATAATTTTAATATAAAAACGTTAATGATTAATCGATAATTGATCGTTAATTCTCCCGACAATCGAAAATTTAATCGAATGCCCATCCCTAGTAGTAATGTAATAAAAGGGGCTCTGCCAGATTTTTCATGTAAAGTAAAAATAGACATCACTGTGTGCTGTCTAAATCCAATTCGTGAAAAGCAAGCAAAGTAATAGGAAAATTAGGGAAAAGCAATGCAAACTAGACACTAGGCAAGGCAAGTTTATTTGTATAGCACAATTCGTACACAATGTAATTCAAAGTGCTTTACAGAATAAGAAATACATTTAAATCCTAATAAAAACTAACCAAAACATAAATAATCATGAAGATTAAAATTAAAAAAGAGAGACATAAATTGGAGAGAAGAGTGCGCAATGAAAACCTTTCAGTTATATCACAGTTAAACAGAAATATTTTGAGCCTGGATTTAAACAGCGTCACAGAAGAGTCTGTCTCACATGTTCAGGAAGACTGTTCCAGGTTTTAGCTGCATTAACCTGAAACGCTGACTCCCCTTGTTTAGTCCTGACTCTGGGCACCAGCAGGAGGCCGGTCCCTGAGGTCCTCAGAGTGCGAGATGGTTCATATGACACTAAGGTCGTTTTCACGCCGCTAGTTTGATTATTTGGTCCGCACCAGGCAATAAAATTGTTATTATGTAGCAAATACACTCCAGTGTGGTCCGCGTTCACACCGGCAAACAAACCAAAACTGGTTCGATTCACGTGTCTCTGTTTCCCCGGTAAAACAGCGATACTCCAGTTATCAACACCGATGTTCCTGTTAAAACCACGGGCCGTCCTCATCTCAAATTATCACCATGAACTTATAAAACAGCAACATGAAGAACTTTGTACAAACTCACCGCATCAGCCCAGAGCTCGGGTAACAGCAGCAGCCAACAGTGCTCAAAGTAGCGCGCAGCTCCTCAGGACGGGGCTGGGGTCTGGTCCTTTGTCTTCTGTTACAAGCGCGTTGGTCAGATGGTCCGGAGGCTTCATCCTCCATGTGCTGGTTCCAAACGGTGGCAAGCAAGACCAGTGCGCAATGACTGGGTCTGAGCGGGTACGTTCCGTCGTCTGCGCGCTGGTTCTGTGCGGGAAAGCGAGAATGTGCTGTGGACTACAGGTCCGGGCAGGCTGCTCCTGTCCTCCGCGCTCAAGAACCACGGCTGGTTCCGAGGTGGTGCAGCATCCGGACAGAAGCGTGAGTCCAGTTTGGTTTGTTATATGTTGTTCTGAGCGTCCGTCCTCCGCGCATTTGGTTCTTCCCAGGGGCTTCCTCAGGTCGAGGCTCCCCGCTCCAGCTCCTCTGAGCCCGGCCTGAACCGGAGCTGCCCCCGCTGGTTCGGGACTCTGGTTTGGATCTAGTCCAACTGTATTTCTCACACTAGGCTAAAAGCAGGGACTTTTTTAAGTTGTATCAATTGAATGGGCGATTGCCTATTGCCATAAAATTATTTGGTTAATTAAAGCCTAAAATAACAAATGTTGGTTGCTGCGTGATCACGGGGAACACCGGGACTTCTCTGTGCGTGTAGGTCCCGAACAGGGGTACGCACCCCCAATTTTGACTCACTCTGGAGCCACACGTTCGCACACTGATACTTGCTCTGATCTTCGTGTATTACGTTCTCAGTAATGGCCATTGTTGGTAAAATGATTCGAAAATGAATTGCATCTGCGTCTGGACAACAATCTGTTACTGCGCTGGAGTCGTACAGCGCGACATTTCAGGCAGAGCAGACGCGTGTCCCTCCCATGATGCATTTCGAATAGTCCGTTTGTCCATACTGTCTATGGTTTGGACCCGGGTTCACGTTCACACCAGGGTCCGAGTCCGATTGACGCTTTCACACCAACGCAAACGAACCGAACTAACCACTTTTGGTTTGAATGGACCGTTTGGTGCGCACCAAATACTGTCGGTGTGAAAACACCCTAACATGTCACAGATGTACTTTGGTGCTCGGCCATGGAGAGACTTGTACACAAGCAGAGCTGCTTTAAAGTCTTAAGCCAATGATGTTCATTATGTCTTCTTATATACTTTAACTTCTTAGGTTCTTTTTAAAGACAATGCAGTAAAGTGTATTTACCTTGTTGACATGTTTCGGCTGCTAGCTGCCAGCCGAAACATGTCAACAAGGTAAATACACTTTACTGCATTGTCTTTAAAAAGAACCTAAGAAGTTAATGCTTTAAAGTCTATTCTCTGAGGCACAGGAAACCAGTGCAGAGACCTGAGCACAGGACTTATACACTACAAATCTGGTACAACACCTTTTTATGGTGAGGTTTACAGGAGCAGAGTCAACCAATCAGAGTAACCCATTTCTTTTTCTTTAGAGATTTCCAAATACAGTGACATGACAAACCAAATTCATTAACATGCTCGCATTTATCTGTAATCATTTAATTTGATTTAATTTTGTCACAATAAAAACAAACAAAGATTGCTTTCAACATTAATTTCCTGAACATAAAATACAGCGCTATCATGGAAGTGTAATAAGATCTAGAAGATGGGGTACAATTTTTGTTCCGACATACCATCATTCCGACAACTCTCCACACCAACATGCCCCCATTCCGACACTTTTTGATGCCGCTATTCCGAAGCCGATGAACCAGGACTAAGCCAGGACTAATCTTGGTCACCTGACGGTCTACACAGTTGCTCCTCCTGACCTGACACTCAGTCCCGGTTCAGTTCTGGTTCAGTCCTGGTTCACTTCTGCTTTAGTCCTGTTTTAGTCCTGGTTTAGATCTGGTTTATTCTGGTATATTTCTGAAATCTTTCGTACTCCAGATTGTTAAAATAAAGTTTTGGTTACATTTGAACTCATAAAACAGTAGCATGTAGCCCACCGCACATCAGCCCCGAGCAGAAACACTGAGTTAAGGCAACAGCGATAATGACACGGGAGCACTCACCGTAGCACGCAGGCCTGGGGGTCCGGTCCTTGGTCTTGTGCCATCCTCCGAGTGGGTCGGTCAGATGGGTCCAGAGGCTCCGTCCTCCATGTCCTGGTTCCAGACGGGGGTAGTAAGACCAGTGCCTAATTTACTGGATCTGGGTGGGTCTGTGCTGTCGTCTGTGCGCTGGATCCATGCAGGGAAATCGAGAATGAGCTGTGTACCACAGGTTTGGGCAGGCTGCTCCGGTCATCCTGCGACTGAACTATGAGGCGGTGCAAAGCATCCAGACAAAAGCGCAAACCTGGTTTATGTTTTTCTGAGCGGTCCATCCTCTGTCCACTTGCTCTGAACTTTTGAACACTTAAGAGTCTCAGAGCAAGTGGTTCTACTGTAGACAGGAAACATAGGTAGGGAACTCTGACCATTTCAAACAAAAGTTTGAAATGGTACAAAGGTAAGAACTGAACAGACAGGTTCAGTTATTAGGTTAAAATAAACAAAAAAAAACATACAAAACACAAGACCAAACCTCAAGAAAAAAGAACAAGATGGTAAAGCTTGAAAACCTGGAGTGTCCAGCACAGTGTCCAGACTTAAACCCCATTGAGCTGGTTTGTGATGAACTGGACAGAAGAGTGAAGCAACCTACAAGTGCCACACATTTATGGGAACTTCTGCAACAGACTTGGGAAGAACTTTATGAAGAATATTAGATTTTTTATGTAGAGAGAACGAGCCAAATCAGAAGTTTAGAATATGTTTTGGTCAACAGTAAACAGTAAAAAAAACTGGAAAAAGTGTGATGTTCTAAAACTTTTGACCGGTAGTGTAAATAAACGATGGTGAGTTGTTTGCAGTAGCCTGTGTTCACTTCTTTGAAATGCAAATGTCATTACTTCCTGCCTGAAAGCCAGTCCAGCACCTACACATGAGCAGCACAGACCAATCAGAGCTGAGTAAGCATGGGTGTAAAGAGAATCACGTACATGGCAAATTTATCTTTAATGATTTATTATTTTATCAGTCTTATTAAACACAATTAGAAACACCTTTCAATATTCATTTTCTGAACATAAACAGTACAACATGGTGCAATCATGGAAGAATAATACGATCTAGAAGATGAACCAAATAATTTGTTGTATTGTTTTCACTGGCTGTGCTCACCGGTGCCCACCCATGTGACAAAAGAAACGTGCACCACCTTATTTTTTTCAGGCTAATCAGAGCTATAGCTGCTACAAAGCCAACTTTTAGGCGCTTTGATGATTCAAAAATTCTAAAAAAGTTCATACTGTGATGATAGAGAAGAGTCCATACAAAATCCGAATTCACTAGAAGCTGTGGGTGTCAGTCGAACACGGAGCAATTTGATTTCACAACAAATGCATTGTGCCATGGGTGCCATTTAACAAAGAAGTGTATTTTCCTTTAAAGTTGGAACTCTCCTCCAAACCACATGCTTTCACTGAGGCGGATTGGTTGTAAATTTCTCTATTAAGATCCAGACTGACCATTCATTAGGCAAAGCAAGACACGGCAAGTTTATTTGCATAGCACAATTTCTACACAAAGTTCAAAAGTGCTTTACAGAATAAGAAATACATTCAAATCACAACACAAACAAATCAAAAACATAAATCATCATAAAATTTAAAAAAGATAGAGACATTAAATGAGAGAGAAAAACCTTTCAGTCATATGGAGCTAAACAGAGCTGTTTTGAGCCTGGATCGTCTCACATGCTCAGGAAGACATATAAAACATATATATTCATTGCACATCTGTGTTCTTACAGCATGACTTTTGTTAAGTATTGTTTTTTGTCAGGATGAACAGATGTTTACTCATGTGGAGTCATGTCTTCTTAGTGTAAAATTAGATTTTATTCAGTGTGAGAATAAAGTATAAAGTGTGTAGGATTTCCTCAGAAGCCCTCGGAGGGCTGATTTGTGTGGCAAATACTATTTAAATGTTTCTCCTCAATTAGATCATGCAGGTGAAGTTTAGAGGTGGGTGGTTATTCAATTTGTGGGTGCTGAAGAGAACAGTAGGACTAACGCTGTTTCTAATATTGTTTTACATTATAATTTTAAAAGGTTGGATGGATATCATTATTTTGACCTTCCTGCTCTGTGGTAAGATTTTACACTTTTATTGTAAACACATTGGAATTAAAAAGCTGAGTTTAAATCTGCCCAGTGTAAAGTATTTATAATTTCTCTTGCCTAAGGTGCCAGCGTGGTATCATGCTACCACACTCCTCCCTATGACTATCAATTAATCAACATTGCATTAACCTGGAATGAAGCTCGGAACTACTGCAGAGAGCACTACAAAGACCTGGCCACCTTTTGGAGCCTGGACGATATCTATCGGGTGAAGAGACCCAGCGGTTATGGAGGGTATGCCTGGATCGGACTGTTCGATGACCCTGCTTCATGGCAAGGAGTCATGGGTAATGACTCCAACTCCTGGAGATGGTCTGCCACCGGGAACACCAACCCTGGAGGATACCAGAAGTGGAAAACTGGTCAGCCAGACTTTTATTACGGGAGAGAAGTGTGTGTTATAGTAATTGGTGGATCCTGGAATGACGTACCCTGTGCATACCAATACCAATTTGTTTGTTTCACAGGTAAAAGCATTAAGACTGTTTTTGTATTCCACTTGATACATGAACACTCATTGGCAGTTCCAGGTAGCACAGTTTCACAAGGGATACTGGGTATAACTAGCCTGATGTAGGCAGTATAAAGCCGGTGTAGGCAGGTACATTTTTTTATTTAACCAATCACTGCTATTTGGTTGTGACGTATGTAATGTGCCACTAACAGGGCTAACTGGTATATTAAGCTTTTCCCAAATCCCGTAGGAAGAAGGGCAATAGTGTCTTTCCCCTTGATAAAATTCACCAAACATTCTCTTTGTTCCGGCTTTAAATCCTCGATCTCGGGAATCGTTAACAACACAGAATATATGCCTCTTCGCTGATTGGCTGGTGCCCAAACTGGCACTTCTGGGGTTCTTGCAAACCGTGTAGTGTATTCCAATTCCTGATCTAGTCACTGGAGAGAAATGAAATTGAGCGGAGGCACTAGGTGGTGCCAGCCTGGCTAAGGTATAACGTCATTTGCCTGGGAATTTTTCATATGGCATTGGAGCAGCTTTGTCTTCAATGAAAGACCATGATGTCAGTAAGTTGGCTGTTTATTTCGACAACATTAATTAAGAAGTGTTCTTATGTTGTCTGTATCACTGATAGAGCTGCTGTTTCATCTTAATTGTATCCAAATTTGATACTAACATTAGTGACACACATTTGGTAGTAACTAATCTCAGCCAGAAGAAAACTACATGTTATACTGTTTTTAGTTACACACTATAATTTGCAGCAGAGTTTTTGTCCATTATTTTACGGTGTAGGCAGTATTAGTACAATACATTTAAGTTGGATGTGATCATGTTCGCTGGAAAGAGCAGCCAGAACATTGGTGGATCTGATGCTTTGTTTTGGTGGTAAACAATAGAACACGTAGCTTTCTTCTGGCTCACTGTTAATATATGAGATAACACGAGTTTAGCTGCTACCCAATGTGTGTCGCTAATGTTAGTATCAGATTCGGATACAATTAAGATAAAACAGCAGCTGTATCAGTGATACAGACAACATAAGAACACTTCTCAGTTAATGTTGTTGAAACAAATATCCAACATCATGGAGCCTCTGTGAAATTATCGTGTTGTAGTCTAAATACATAGGGCCCGATCTTGCTCCCAATCTTAGCATTTAGAGCAAGTGTGAAGTGTGGAGCTCTAAACAGGAGGTGTGCCGTGCCTGAATATCAGGTGCTGAGGAGCAGACTGAGGGCGTGGTGTGGCGCATTCAGTGAATTGCCAGAATCATAAAAATAAATATTAAACCAGTCCACTGAAAAACAACATGTAACATGCTCAAGGCTTCTTTTATTTGGAAATATATTAGGATGATAAATGCTTAACATTCATAACATGATCGTGTGCTGTGCGAGCCGTCCAGATGCCCTCCCGCAGCAGAGCACAGCCCCTTGCCTGCTCCCTGTATCAGCTCAGCTCTGCTCTATAATTGTCTATCTGTACAAAAGCTGCTCATTCACATGAGGCTGTTAACAGTGATGTCCTAAAGTGTGTTTTCTTAACCTGTTTGTGGTCCTAATGCTGCGATGTCGATTTTCTCACATTCTTGCGGCCGGACTCAGGGATCAGCGCATTCACTGACAGCTCGAGGCTGTGACAGCGGAGCAGACGCACGTAACTGTGCACAAAGCAGTAACATCAGAAACATTTATATGACAATAAACATATTCCATAGTCTGTGAGACATCCGCCTGTGTGGGACCAAATGCAGTGGACTTGAGAGACGAGAGTGTGAGCGATCAGCGGTCACAGTGGTGAACACTCGTACCTCAGGTGAGTCCCTGGTAGCGGACGGCCGGGAGCGGGAGCGAGAAAGCTGCTATGGGATGGGGAGCGCATGAGATATACACTGGTCTGCTGCTAATGAGAGAAAAGGAACAAAAAAAACTATAAAAGGTTGATGTGCACGTGTGTGCACGGGCTTACAGCGGTGTGCGTGCATGTGAGGGGCACAAGTGCATGCGGAGTGTTCAGAAACTCCACAAACCAACAGTCATATCAGTTCCGTCATGGCCCATACAAAATTCTATATTCCTGGTGCCTCTGATGTGTACTTGTTTTGTGGGGCTCTGAAGCCATTTTATTGTACACTTATATAACTTTTCCCCACACTCCTCTTTGCTGCCTGTAATGAGGCAAAGATTGCAGACTTTATCCACACTGGCAGTGCTTTTAACTGTCACAGCGGTCACAGATTGGTTCAGATGCCGTCACCATATATGTACTTATACCGTCCCACTGCAGCCTCCAGCAGCAAAGTACAGCCACTCCTTAGCGCCAGCACTAGTGCTAAGATTGGGGGCTAGCTCGGGCTCATGTAGTCTGTGGTTGTAGCCATATCTCTCCCTCCCCCTGCACTCACTATTCCTCTCTCTCTTTCCCCTCCTCTTTCTCTAAACTTTATAAAATGTATTAGGCTAACCCTTCTATAGCCACGTGACAATGAGGATGATTACTCGACACCTGCCTAACCCTTAGTTGAAGTCTGGCTGTGCTTGGTCCTTAACGTAAATCGAGTCGATTAAGTAATTGGACACATGTTTTTGGCTTAACATTTACTCTATCACTGGATGTTATTTTGAAATTTCTCTTTGAGAAAACTTAACTAACCTGAAAGCTGTTGAACCAGATGGTGATGTTGAGAGAGCCGGATGTTGACCGTGATTTTGATGGGGATACGCGCATACACTCACGTAGGACATCAAAAAATAGGATGGATGCCATTTTCTTAAATCGCGTGCAGTGGAGCCGCCCTCGTTCACTTTCAATGCATTCTAAAAGTTACGTGTCCAAAAGTTGCAGTTTATAAGCTTGTGTAGGGCAAAATACGCATGTAGGGGAGCCAGGCCCTTATTTCAATGACGCATGCAGTGATGGTGTGTGCGCTGGTGGCTCGTGTTGTTGCCAGATAGTATGTTGAATGCGGGGATTTATTTATTTATTTTATTTATTTATTTATTTGAGACAGGGACAGCACACAATTTTCGCATTAACCTTGACAGGAGAGATGCATTGTACATCAGGTTGTAGCATCAGTGCTAATTTCCACCTGTAGTCCCTGGACAGGTTCACTGATTGATTGTATTTAACTGACCTTGACTATCAACAGTTCTGGAGACCTGTAGCATGTTTTGGGTGATGCGTGAAACGGTGGCGGCTGAGGATCCAAAATGAGGACAAAATGTCAAAAATGAGGACGCACAACAGAGGTCCGGACAGAAGGCTCTAAAACCGGACTGTCCGGCCGAAATCCGGACGAATGGTCACCCTAAATGGAGCCCCCACCCATACGGGAATGCCCATAGAACAGGAACGGCCATTTGTGTCCACAGCTGGATGATATTGCCTGGATGCGACGCACGGTGTTTACACGACTGTAGTGGTTTTTGAGAATGTATTTTGAAAGGGCATCGTAAAATTTATTTTGACACCATGCGCTAGAAATCATGCTTGTTTACAACCAGGGCGTGTTCAGAATTGCTGAACAAATTGCTATTGAAGTTTCTTGTCCAGACGTAATTTAGAGGCCAACGCGTCAGTGTTTAGACCCTCCGTCTGCTTCAGTCGCACCATTGCTGGAAATCTCCAAGAATCACCTTTGTTTGGCTTCACTCTTTTTCTCCTTCTCTTCTTTCAGCGACCTTAAAAACTGACTTTCTTTTGATGCGAACTGGTCGTGGATTCTTGTTTGCCATTGCAACAAACTCTGTGCAAACTGCAAGGAAGCTACAGTTAAAAAGCCGCTAAGAACTGCTGTGTTGGTTGAGTAAACAGCGTCTTGCATACACACGTGGACAAAATTGTTGGTACCCCTCTGGCAATGAAAGAAAAAATTACTGAAAATTGTCCAACAAAAATCAAACAATCCTTTTCACCTATGGTTCAACAGTATTAATAGAAAAAACTAAATAATGAAACTGGCCTGGACAAAGATGATGGTACCCTTAACTTAATATTTTGTTGCACAACCTTTTGAGGAAAACTCTGCAAGCAAATGATTTCTGTAACTGTCAATGAAACTTCTGCACTGGTCAACAGGTATTTTGACCCATTTCTCGTGAGCAAAATGCTCTGGTTGTCTATTTGAAGGTTCCTTCTCCAGACAGCAGCTTTCAGCTCCTTTCACAGATGTTCAGTAGAACCAAGATCTGGGCTCACAGAAGAACACTTCAGAACAGTCCAATGTTTTGTTCTTAGTCATTCTTGTGTTTTTAGCTTTGTGTTTTGGGTCATTATCCTGTTGGAAGACCCATGGTCTATGACTGAGACCAAGCTTTCTGACACTAAGCAACAAGTTTTGAGATTCTGTTGTATTTTGCACAGATTCAAGACACCCTGTGCCAGATGCAGCAAAACAGCCCCAGAACAAAATCAAGCCTCCTCCAGGCTTCACAGTAGGGACAGTGTTCTTTTCTTGGTCTGCTTCATTTTTGCGTCTGTGAACATAGAGCTGAAGTGTCTTGCCAAAGAGCTCCATTTTTGTCTCATCTGTCCAAAGGACAGTTTCCCAGAAGCTTTGTGGCTTGTCAATATGCATTGTGGGAAATTCCAGTTTCACTTTTTTATGATTTTCTCTCAGCAGTGGTGCCCTCACATGAAGTCCACTTTGGCTCAAACGGTGATGGATGGTGCGATCTGACACTGATGTACCTTGCCCTTTGAATTCACATTTAATTTGTTTGGAGGTTGTTCTGGGCTCTTTGGTTCCATTCGTATGATCCATCTCTTCAATTTGTCATCGGTTTTCCTCTTGCGGGCGCGTCCAGGGAGGTTGGCTTCAGTCCTGTGGACCTTAAACTTCTGAAGAACATGTGTAACTGTAATCACAGGAACATCAAACTGCTTGGAGATTGTCTGATTTTCTTTATCATTAACCTGCTTGTCCATCATTTTCTTTCTAGTCTCCTGACACAGTTCTCTTCTTCACTTTCTCTGGTCCATGTTCAGTGTTGTCTCCATCATATTTCCAAACAGCACAATGACACATGTCCCCCTTTAAACAGGCAACCTGACTGAGGACAAGTTTGATGACACCTGTGATGCAGATTAGAGACATACCTAAGTTTAACATGTCCCTATAGCCCAATTACTTACAGTCTTTTTTTTTTTCTAGGGTTACCGTCATTTTTGTCCAGGCCAGTTTCATTAGTTTAAAAAAAAAAAAAAATTATTCTGTTGAATAACAATTTAAAAGCAGTGTCTGATTTTCAGTGAAATAATGATGGGGCAGGCTAGTCCATTTTACCAAAATTTAATTTCTGCACCTCAAAATGCTTCTCAGTATCTTGTGTAGACTCCATGTTCTTGTGTGCATGTTTGACGTCGTGGCATTCTCCTAATGAGATGACGGATGGCGTCTTGTGAAATGTTCTCCCAGATCTGTGTGAGGGCATCACTGAGCACCTGTAGAGTCTGAGGAGCCGCCTGGTGGTGTCTGGTGAACCCAAACAAAATGTTCAAGAGGTGTTCTTCAGATGATCCCTGAAGAGCATTCATCCCAACTCCTCAGAGTTTAACTGAACATCATCATCTTCTTCACTTGTATGTGCATTCAAGTCCCCACAGATTAAAATGGTATTTCTTTCAGGATCGGATTCAAGAATGAGTCGGGCTAACTCATCAAACATACCAGTATTGGAATACCTTGAGTTATATGGGGAAATATATACAGCAAAGATTAACAAATCATGTTCATGGTTCAATAACTCTCCATTTATTCTTAGACACAAGCCTATCTCACTTGGAATTACTTTATGCGTACATTTGGATACAACCTAATTTCATCTTATTGTTTTTGTCTAAAACACAAAATACGCATGTGCTGTGGAGATAGAGCATTTTCACAGATCTACAGCAGGTCCGGCTGTTTGTCCCTGTCCTCCGTACTTGAGGACTGAGGCTTATATGTTGTTCTGAGCATCCATCTTCTGTGCTCTTGGTTCTTTCCAGGGAAAACGCTTCTCAAGCTGAGACACCTAACACCACTCCCCACTCCAGCTCATCTGAGCCCAGCCTGAACCGGAGCTGCTCCTGCTGGTTTGGGAGTCTGGTTTGAATCTAGTCCAACTGTAGCATTTTCACACTAAGCTAAAAGCATGGCATTTTCAGATTGAATCAATTGAATAGACTATTGCCTATTGCCATAAAATTATATGGGTAATTAATAGCCAAACATAACGAATGCTGGTTGCTACTTGAACACGAGGAACACGACCTCTCTGTGTGTGCAGGTCCTGGTGTTCGGCACGCACCCCCAATTTTGACTCACTATAGAGCCACACGTTCGCACGTTGGTACTTGCTCTGATTAGCTCTGATTATTGTGCGTTACATTCTCTATATTGGCCATTGTTGACAAAATATCCAAATCGACAATGAATCGTGGCTGTGTCTGTAGAACAATCTCTTATTGCACTGGAGTCGTATAGTGTGTCATTTCAGGCAGAGGAGATGCGTTCATGCGTTCCCATGATGCATTTCGAATAGTTCGTTTGGACCTACTGTCTATGATTTGGACCCGAATTCGCATTCACACCAGAGGGACCACACCAGAGTTTGGCATTTGGTGCGGAATCATGCGCTTGTTTTAGTGCGGCTCAAAGTCTGATTGATGCTTTCACACCGGTGCGCCCCAACTGCTGTTGGTGTGAAAGCAGATCACTTGGCAGATTTACACATTGCAATGTTACATGCTGATATATGGGTATCAAGTGACTTTCTGAGGTTCAAAAGACGGCACCTACTAGTTCTCCACTGTTTATTGCCAGTTTGAGTTGTTCCAGGACAAAACTGTTTGCATTTTAGGTTAAATAATGGGGACTAATTTCAATTTGTAATGGGAGTGAAATACCATTTAACTGTACAAAACTCATGAGTTGATTACATATTATTTTCTTGAGCATGTTTGCAAACATAGGCAGGTGGGTTGGCAGTTATATTCTGTTATATTGGATTACATAATTAAGTAATACATTTTATTGCATTTCAGGAACTGCTGCACCAGGTCAGAAGAACTTCACTGTCGTCACCACTCTGATGACCTGGGAGAATGCTCGGAACCACTGCAGACAGTACTACACAGACCTGGCCATGATCGAAAATGAAACTGAAAACTCTGACGTGGCCTCCCTCTATCCAGGCGCTTATCTGTGGATTGGTCTGTACAGAAAGGCCTGGAGGTGGTCAGATGAAAGTCAAAGTAATTACACAAACTGGTGCTCTTCCTGTCCTGATAGTGGGACTGAACCCTGTGCTCTGGAGGAAACAACATATTTATGGAATGACATGCCCTGCACTTATACATTTCCATTCATCTGCCATCAAGGTGAGAGACAATTATGAAATTCCATTGGTGCACAATGTTTCTTATATGTACACCACCAACAGTTTATTGTTATTTTGGTTCATTTGCAGACGTTACAACAAAAAGAGATTTTTTGATGACCTTCCAGTCTGCTGCTGACCTTTCACAGCCTGGAACTCACGACCAAATAATAGAGCAGGTAAATAATCTTTACGTAACTGTCTTTGTTAAGATAAATGTCTGAACCTGTGTGTGAGATTTTATTTTGTTTCCATCAGGTTCGAGCAGAACTTGAGCATAAAGGAATCACTGATTTCCGTCTCAAATGGAAGACACCACCACACATCTGAATATCTCACTGATCCTGTCTCATTTCTCTTTCCTCGCTTCCTTCTCCTTTATTTCCTCGCCTCGATTCTGCAGGAAATGGGTGAGGAATTCCCACCCACAGAGGAGACACAGGGAGGAGAGACGATCTAAACCCTTCACTGAGTTTAATTTGCATATTTGGGCTGATTGTTAAGATAAAATGTTTTAACGTTTATGAATAGACTGATTACATTTGTGTACATTTCACTTAGTAATATGATTCAAACTGTTAGATATCAGTTTAAGAGATTAAAGACAAGATATTAAAGCTCCAAAATACGTTTCTGTGTCCTAATTTAATCTCTGACAAGAGTATTGTTTGGATGAACTGTCCAGGACACATTCTACAGTCTCTAGATATCTCCAACAGGAAGAATATTGCAGCTTGGCTGTTTCACTCCTGTATATCAGTTTGGTGGTGATTTGTAGAAATGTAAGGGGTTCTACCAGTTTTTTCATGTTAAGTCAAAATAGACACCACTGTGTGCTGTCAAAATCCAATTCGTAAAATGCAAGAAAAGTAATAGCAAAATTAGGAACAAGCAATGCAAAGTAGACACTACAAATCTAGTACAGCACCCTTTTATAGTGAGGTTTACAGGAGTAGAGTCAACCAATCAGAGAACAGCAACCTGTGAGTTTTCCAAATACAGCGACATGACAAACCAAATTCATGATCACTGACATTACTATACACTTTCCAATATGGAAAAACACATTTATCTATTTAAATTTAATATTATCTCAATAAAAACAAATAAAAATTGCTTTCAGTATTTATTTCCTGAACATAAACAGTACAATATGGTGCAATCATGGAAGAATAATATGATCTAGAAGATGAACCAAATATTTAGTTGTATTGTTTTCAATGGCTGTGCTCATTGGCGCCTACCCATGTGACAAAAGAAACATGCACCACATAATTCTTTTCAGACTCTTTTCAGGGCTATAGCTGCTAGAGCAGAGTGAACACAGGCTCAGAGTGGAGCTCGGCTAAATCTTACCAAGCCAACTTTTATGAGTTAATGATTTAAAAATGTTAGTTCATATTGTGAAAATAGAGAAGGATCCCTACAAAATCCAACCTCTCTAGAAGCTGTAGATGTCAGTCAAACATGAGCAGTTTGATTTCACAAAAAATGCATTGTTCCCTATGGGAGAATTATTTTTGTGTTGAAGTTCCAGAGAAGGAGAATGTCTTATCCAGTTCTTATTATAGATTCATGGGTGCCATTTAACAAACAAGTGTATTTTCCTTTAAAGCTGGAACTCTCCTCCAAACCACATGTTTTAACTGGGAAGCTTTTAAGAAGATCCATCCTGACCATTCATTAAGCAAAGCAAGACAAGGCAAGTTTATTTGCATAGCGCAATTTGTACACAAAGTAATTTAAAGTGCTTTACAGAATAAGAAATACATTCAAATCACAACACAAACAAATCAAAACATAAATAATCATCATAAAATTAAAAGAGAGAGACATTAAATGAGAGAGGAGAGTGCCTCATAAAAACCTTTCAGTCATATGGAGCTAAACAGAGCTGTTTTGAGCCTGGATCGTCTCACATGCTCAGGAAGACATATAAAACATATATATTCATTGCACATCTGTGTTCTTACAGCATGACTTTTGTTAAGTATTGTTTTTTGTCAGGATGAACAGATGTTTACTCATGTGGAGTCATGTCTTCTTAGTGTAAAATTAGATTTTATTCAGTGTGAGAATAAAGGGGTAAGTATAAAGTGTGTAGGATTTCCTCAGAAGCCCTCGGAGGGCTGATTTGTGTGGCAAATACTATTTAAATGTTTCTCCTCAATTAGATCATGCAGGTGAACTTTAGAGGTGGGTGGTTATTCAATTTGTGGGTGCTGAAGAGAACAGTAGGACTAACGCTGTTTCTAATATTGTTTTACATTATAATTTTAAAAGGTTGGATGGATATCATTATTTTGACCTTCCTGCTCTGTGGTAAGATTTTACACTTTTATTGTAAACACATTGGAATTAAAAAGCTGAGTTTTAAATCTGCCCAGTGTAAAGTATTTCTCTTGCCTAAGGTGCCAGCGTGGTATCATGCTACCACACTCCTCCCTATGACTATCAATTAATCAACATTGCATTAACCTGGAATGAAGCTCGGAACTACTGCAGAGAGCACTACAAAGACCTGGCCACCTTTTGGAGCCTGGACGATATCTATCGGGTGAAGAGACCCAGCGGTTATGGAGGGTATGCCTGGATCGGACTGTTCGATGACCCTGCTTCATGGCAAGGAGTCATGGGTAATGACTCCAACTCCTGGAGATGGTCTGCCACCGGGAACACCAACCCTGGAGGATACCAGAAGTGGAAAACTGGTCAGCCAGACTATTATGCAGGGAAAGATATGTGCGTCATGCTATACAGTGGATATTGGTATGACTATCCCTGTATAAATTTGTACCGATTTGCTTGTTTCACAGGTAAAAGCATTTTTTTTTTATATTCCACTTGTTCATTAGCCACTTTACAAGAGTGGGTGTGTAGATGGTGGATATGTAGGTGTCATTCATATAAGAGAGGTGGGTCACTGGTCAGAGACCAAGATCTACAATAATAAAGGGCCATAACACACACCAACAACCAAAGGGCACAGAGAGCAAAAGGACCAATGTACATTTATTAGGACTGGGCAAAAAAAAAAAAAAAAAAATGTATCGCATTAATCGCGTGTTATACACAAAACCAATAAATGAATTAGCATGTAGTGCACATTTATTAGAAATGTAAACATAAGTGCCATACATCTGTTGCACAAATAGCATTTCTTTATAGCAGAGCACTAGTCTGTAAAGTCCATGTTTATTGTTCTTCCTTTGGAGAATCTTACTAAAAAAGAACCAATTTCAGTGCAGTTTGTCAATTACTAGAATTTCACTTAATGAACTGAATTAAAAAGTGAAGTACAAGTGATCAGCAGCAGTAAAATAAAGGATTCACTGTAAATCTCAACTGAAAAAAAATGTAATCAAACCAAGTACAAAACTGACATGTATTTCCACTGCCAGGGCTTTAATGTTTGATGTTTGATATAAAAATGAGAATGTCAGTCAAAAATAATCACCAGAAAACAGTACACCTAACCAGAAAATTTTGTCAATTTTTTTTTTTTTTTTTACTTTTTTGGACAAAGCAAGTTGCTAAGGCATACAAGCATATTATTATTATTATTATTATTATTATTATTATTACTATTAAAAATGCGATCACTGGCACTGGTTTCTTGTGGAAGAAAAGTGAGACTGGAGGTGGGGGTTGCGACAAAGAGTGATCGACTGCATGGTGGTTGCCCCCGAAAGCTCTACTTGCTATGCGTAAAATGTGCATGTGCAGAGTGACGGCTCTGACACGCTGCATCTCACGTCATCGGCCAAAGCCTCGCCCCACTTGTTTCACTGAATGATTTGCGGGCATCAGATGAGTGTGTTGCATTTAGGTGATATTTCAGACTTGTGAAACTCCGGTGCTAATACAGTTCAGCGTTGCAGTGTTACATGCCAAAATCTCCTTAGAAAGTTGCACCACCACGTTGCAAAAACAATATTTAAGATGCAAAATCACTTAGATCCTGGTGGAAATATCACAAGATATTGCATATTGTTTTGCACAAACAAACTGGTGTCCACAAGGCCACCGATTACCCACAGTTCCTCTATCAGCCCATAATGAAAGGCAATTTTTAAATTGACCTGCAGCTACAGGGTACAAGGGGGTCAAGACTGCATCTTTGAGTAGAGGATAAACAATAGAGTGCTTGTAAAAAGCTGTAATTATAATGTAAAGTAGAGCTGGACCAATGGACAGCAATACTTTTTTTTCAAAAAGCTAGTTGGCAAATGATGAGGTCTTCGTATGAGTGACAAGCTCATGCAAGGTATTCAGCGACAGACTGAGGTCATGAATAGTATTGTTTATCCAAGAGTCAGGTTACCATTAGCAACAGTCTGTATTCTGCCATATTTTA
Source organism: Boleophthalmus pectinirostris (assembly GCF_026225935.1). NCBI lineage: Eukaryota > Metazoa > Chordata > Actinopteri > Gobiiformes > Gobiidae > Boleophthalmus > Boleophthalmus pectinirostris. Next base: position 13,730,438 of record NW_026571515.1, on the reverse strand, counting down.
GATGTAATATTACCAATGAAAACACAGATATTATTACTTTAAAAACAATTGGGGCATGTTTTAGAATGATTCCTAAAAAGATTTGACCAGGCCCATATTAGGGGCCCTAGCACTTTAAGTCCCAGTCTCAGATTGGCCCCAAAGCAGCTGCACTCAGATCCTGTCTAAAGCATCAGTCTGACCTGGTGCAGAGCAGAGGAAACACTGCAGCTGCACAAACTCAGGTCTGGAGAGTGAGGCCTTCAATAATAAAAGGGTAAATAAGTAATTCAGATCACTTTGTAGATTTACACATTGCAATGTTGCGTGCTGATATCAGGGTAGCAAGTGACTTTTTGACGTCCAAAAGACAACATCTACTCGTTCTCCACATTTTTTTTGCCAGTTTGAGTTGTTCTAGGACAAATCAGTTTGCACTTTAAGTTAAATAAAGGGGGCGAAAGTCAAATTGCAATGGGAGCGAAATGTCATTGAAGTGTATGAAACTCATGAGATGATTACAGTTGCTGCAGTTTTATTCTGATATTTTAGATTACATAATTAAGTAGTGCATTTTTTTGCGTTTCAGGATCTGCTGCACCAGGTCAGAAGAGCTTCACCGTCATCACCACTCCGATGAACTGGGAGAATGCTCGGAACCACTGCAGACAGTACTACACAGACCTGGCCATGATCGAAAATGAGACTGAAAACTCTGAAGTGGCCTCCCTCTTTTCGGGCGTTAATTTATGGATTGGTCTGTACAGAAAACCCTGGAGGTGGTCAGGTGAGAGACAAAGTAATTTTGCAAACTGGTGCTCTTCCTGTCCTAATAGTGGGACTGAACCCTGTGTTCTGGAGGAGACAACATATTTATGGAACGACGAACGCTGCACTAATACATTTCCATTCATCTGCCATCAAGGTGAGAGAAAATTATGAAATTCCACTGGTGCACAATGTTTCTTATATGTACACCACCAACTGTTTATTGTTATTTTGGTTGATTTGCAGACGTTACAACAAAAAGAGATTTTTTGACGACCTTCCAGTCTGCTGCTGACCTTTCACAGCCTGGAACTCACGACCAAATAATAGAGCAGGTAAATATTGTTAATTTAACTGTCTTTGTAAAGATAAATGTCTAAACCTGTGTGTGAGATGTGGTTTTGTTTTCGTCAGGTTGGTCGAGAACTTAAGCGTAAAGGAGTCACTGATTTCCGTCTCAAATGGAAGAAACCACCGCACAGAGTTTGACCATCTCAAGACCTCATTGTGTTGTACATTGAGGAAGTCAGTTTGATGCAGTCAGGTTCATGATTCATTTTTTCATGTGATAAAATTTGGTTCAGCACAGACATGTTGTAAAAGCAGCTTAGGGTCGAAATTAGAATATAGTGTGCTCTCTGCTTCTTATTAGATGGTAAAATCCCTCAATCCTCCAGGACTGGTCCAATGTAGAAAGGGTTTCAGAGGTAGTCATCCAGACTGTGTTTTTGAAATCAGTTCGATTCAGTTTTATTATCATTGTACAAAATACAGTCGTCCCTCACTGTAACGGGGTTCACCTTTCACAGATTTTTTGTGTGTGAAATTTTGCATGTTTTTTTTTTTTTTTTTTTTACAGCGTATGAAAGCGCCTTGTGTTCCTCCCCCTGCGTCCTGATCGGTTAAGGGACTGTAGACTATTGTCAATCTGTCTCCTCCGTGCTGTGTCTCCTGCACAGTACAGAATGTTTTCAGCTTTCCAAATTTACATAAATGTTCGATTGCTAGCAGTGTCATTTTTTTTTTTGTATGTGTGAAGTTTTCTCCCCAACAAATCCCACAATGTTGACGAAACGTTCTGCACCGACAAAGGCTCCTGCGGTCGCACCCAAAAGGCAGAGGAAGATGCTAAACCATTGCACAAAAAGTTGGACTTCTATACATGCTGAAGGAAAGTAGAAGAATTATGGAATAAATTAATCTTCAGTTCGTTACATTAAAAAGGAGGAAAATAACATAAGGATGACAGCAGCAATAAGTTTTAAGAAGGATGCAAAAAGCGTTGTAACTGTCTTGTCTGAGAAAAGTGTATAAAGTGTGTGATGGTGGGTTTTACAGCCTTAAAACGAATAGAATAATTGTAAAAAATAAAGCTGACTACTTTGTGGATTTTGCCTATTGCGGGTTATTTTTAGAACTCAACTCCCGTGATAAATGAGGGACCACTGTACTACGAAACTTTGATAGAGCAAAACTGCAGCAGTGAAAATACATATCAACACATTCTCACATCCATGCCAATAAGAACATAATAAATACAAAAATAGATGCTCTGTTTTTGCATAATTACACTCAGGTCGCTATCACGGCCCTGGGCAATGCCACCGTGCCATGTCGCCGGGCACCAGTCAATGACATCAGTTTCACTATGTTTGGAAAGGGGAAAGTGTTTTGCTTTGCACTGCTGAACAATCAAAATAGGCCCTGCAGGAATAGGAATTAGGAATAGTTTGGGTTTATGTTATTAGGTTCTTTTTTCAGACCAAGAGTTTGTTTTCATACCTGACAGTTTCGACTGCTCACTAGCGCTGTTCCTCAGAGTGGTCATGTGATGTTTCTGTGATGTGTCCGATCAGCTGATTTATACAGATTTTGGCGCTGTCGTCCTACCGGTGGAGGCAGAAAAAAAAAAAGCCCTGTTTCCCCGAGGAAATGGGGAGGGCGTTCAATACACGAAAAAAGGAACATAGAACAGAATGTGAGAAGGAAACAGTGAAGGCGTGCACACGAGCTACAAAACACAAAGCATGTTAGATTTGTGTTCTCATATTATTTTATTATAACTTTATTATGCACTTTATTTTGTACTGTGAATGTTTTTATTTTTTTCATTTCCTGTTGAGTTCACTTCCGCTGTCTTGTTGGATAAAATCGCGGGATCTTGCTGCTGTTAAGTTTATGTCGCATATGTTAAAAATAAAAGACACAAAGAAGACAAAACGTGTCTTTGCCTGATTCAAGCATGTCTGAAGAACAAAATAATCTAACAAGCGCAACAAAGCAGAACAGGAACAACTCAAATCGGCCATTTCTGACCACTGTAAAAGAGAGAACCACATTATGGATTGGGATGGAGCAAACATTATTGGGACAGAGGAAAACAAACATCGTTGCTGGATTAAAGAGGCAATCGAAATACAGAAACATGCCCACGGGACTGTAAACCGGGACGAGGGGGCTTCTTTACTCTCACACACCTGGGATACTGTCCTGAGGAAGTCTGACTGTAGATGGCGCTGTCGTCCTGCCTCCACCGGTAGGAAGACAGCGCCAAAACCTGTATAAATCAGCTGATCGGACACGTCACAGAAACATCACGTGACCACTCTGAGGAAGAGCGCTAGTGAGCAGTCGAAACTGTCAGGTATGAAAACAAACTCTTGGTCTGAAAAAAGAACCTAATAACATAAATTATTGGAAGACCAAATGAACCCTCATTGGACTAATAATTTGGGTTTTTTGACATGGGTCTGAATGGCATCCCAGTCAGCAGTGTCGTGCATCCACACTGACTTACCCCCGACAGCGTCTAGTGAGCCGAGATCCTCACCAGTTTTGGTGCTGATGAAAGTAGTCCGGCAAGTTGGCTGGGACATGGAAATAAAGCGTTTTTCTTTTCAAAACAATACGTGTTCAAAAGAGTGATACATTTGGATCACAAAACCTTTGTCAAAGAAAAAGTCAGACCTCAAAATTTCTTGGTGCTATTTTCTCTCCGTTCGTATCGCTGCGTGCGGCCGCCAGGTGACAGCCGCGCCTGTTTTACTTTGTTTACTGCTTGGAATGTTGATTTAAAGAAAATATACAGGTATTATGTGGCTATAATTATAATCTATGTACATGTGGATTATATATTTTTTTCTTTTTAGTTAGTTAGTCTGTGTATTTATTTATTTTCTGCATTTTAAAGTATACTGATCTAACTTAATACGTAAAATAAAATAAGTCCAATGGCAGCACTGATCTCAGTCTTCCCATTTCCTGCACAGCACCGTCAAGGCAAGGCAAATTGATCTGATTTGAATGGCAAGATTTTCATACACAAAGTAATTCAGAATGTTTTAGAGAATAAGAAAGACTTTAACATCACAATAAAACAAATCAAAACATAAATAATCATATTAAAATGAACATTACAAAAGAAGAGAGCAGAATGACCTTTCAATCATATTGAGCTAAACAAAACTGTCAGAGCAGAGGCTTGTCTCACGTGTTCAGGACTGTTCCAGGTTTTAGCTGCATAAAAAAAAAACCTAAAACGCGGACTCCCCGTGTTTAGTCCTGACTCTGGGCTCCAGCAGGAGGTCGGTCCGTGAGCTCCTCAAAGTGTGAGATGGTTTAATGAGATGTCAATGCCTTGATACCAGTTTATTTGCAAACAGGCTGAGATTCAGAGAACATTCATTTGGTTAGGAAAAATATATTTAAATGTGTTTAATGGTAAATGGTAAAAAAAATTTTGTAGCGCTTTTCCACCTTCAAGGCACTCAAAGCGCTTTACAACAAGGAACCACTCACCCATTCACACACCAGTGTACGCAGACACTGTGGGCAAGGTGAGTTAAGTGTCTTGCCCAAGGACACAACGGCAGCATTCATCTGTGGGAGCTGGAATCACACCAGCCAACCTGTGGGTCAGTGGATCTGACCGCTCAACCTGTGATGTTTATGTTGAGAACGGGATTCAAACCGCCAACCTTCAGATCTTCAATGCTCTACCAACTGAGCTACTGCCGCCCTATAATAATAATAATGAGTAATAATAAAATAAAATAAATAGTAATAAATAAAAGTAATAATGAGATCTCTCAATTAAAAAGACTTAAGCTGACCATGGCCATGGTTGCACAGATGAAATGTTTCTCTCATGGAGTCATGTCGTTATAGTCGTTATTTTGATAGAGTTGTTGATTCTCGTTAATCAAGCCCTCTTTGTATGTAACCATGGCAACAGAGTGGTTGATTTCTGTGGCTGTTGATTTTTGTGTCTGCCTGCGTTACACACTGAGCAGTTTTTTCATTTTTTGTTTGTTGAGCTCAGTTTTTAACAGCATATCATGGGATCAGGGGGAGCTATGGGCAATTGAGTTCATGGATCTATAATAAGAACTAAGAAATGGATAAGACACTCCCCCTCTGTCTGGGAGCGAGATCGATCAGTGGCCACTCTATAGGTACTGCTTTTTCCTGGAGCTTCAGCCCATAAAGAAATGTCCCATAGAGCACAATGCATTTTTTGTGAAATCAAACTGCCCATGTTTGGCTGTCGGGGCATCGACAGCTATTTTTACAATATGAACTTCAACAAAAAATCTTACTTGTCAAAGTGCCTAAAAGTCAATTTTGTAAGAGGTAGCTTAGCCCTGATCTGAGCCCACGCCAAGCCTCAGGTTTCAAAATGGCTGCCCATTAAAGTCAATGGGCCGAGCTCAATGGCGCATGATTCCAGATTAGCCTAGCCCAGCGAGGTACTTCCAGTGGCTGTGAGCAGTGCGGGCTCATGTATCATGTGATTGCTTTGACCAACTGGAGCGAGAGGAGCTAGAGCGGAGCAGAGCGGACGATTATAAAATGTTTTTTAAGATAACTGAAGGGATTTGAGCTGAGAAAAAGTTTATAATCTAAAAATAGGTAAAAATCACCACAAAATCACCAACAAATCTGATATTTTTGAAAGCCAAAGACAGGCAGTTGGTGATTACATTGCACTCTATGAGTAAAATCCTCTCTCAGCCAATGGGTTTTTTCTGCTGAAGTTCCAGTGAGTGACCACTACGTCAACCTTATGAGGATACCCTATCCAGTTATTGTAATAGATTCATGGCCCACACTAACAGCTAGAGCTCTGATTGGTCAGAACTGCATGTTTCTAAGTCACACATTTTGTTGCGTAAGCCCAGTATTCAGGAGGTAACGCGGAAGGAAAAATCTTTTTTGTCACGGTTCACCAATGAGCACAAGCCATTGAAAACAGTACGCCATCTTGGATTCATCTTCCTGATTTTATTATACTTCTGTGGTTCCTACAGCCACCATAAGTGGCAGCAAATGTGGCAGAATACCTTCAGAGGAAATACTTTGAGGGAATGAACACAAGCGACTGGACCATTTCGTCACCAACTGAAACACCAGAGCGGAGTCAGAACGAGGCCTTATCTGGTTCGCACGTGGACACTGCTGAGATGCTGCAGGCCACAGAGGAGAGACACTTTTGACTCTTGTGACACAGTCCTCCTGTTAAACTGCCCTGAGCCCTTTGACTGAGACATAAAGACCATTAAGATGCGCAAACTTGAGACGCGCAAACTTGGATTTCCCTCTGGATTCATAAAGTCTGTCTCTTTCTTGTGATTAAAGTGATATGTAAAAGTAGTGTAGGTCAATCCTCAAAACATGTTGGTGCTCCGAGGACTGATTTGTATGGGAAATATCATGTAAATATGTTATGTCAATTGGATCATGCACGTGAACTTTAGAGGTAGGTGGTTATTCAATTTGTGGACGCTTAAGAGAACAGTAGGCCTGATACAATTTCTAATATTCTTATGTTGTCATTTTAAAAAGTTGGATGGATATCATTATTTTGACCTTTCTGCTCTGTGGTAAGACATTTCAAGCTTCTATTTTAAACAGAGTGAAATTAAAAAGATGCCAAGTGTCCAGTGCACAGTGTAAAGTATTCAGAATTTCTCTTCTCTAAGGTGCCAGAGTGGTCTCATGCTACCACAATGTTCTCTACGAGTATCACTTCATCAACACTGGATTAATCTGGACTGATGCTCGGAACTACTGCAGAGAGCACTACACAGACCTGGCCACATTTTGGAGCCTGGACGATGTCAATAGGGTGGTAAGACCGAGTGCTTATGGGGGAGCAGCCTGGATCGGACTGTTCGATGACCCTGATTCATGGCAAGGAGTCATGGGTAATGACTCCAACTCCTGGAGATGGTCTGCCACCGAGAGCACCAACCCTGGAGGATACCAGAACTGGGTAGCTGGTCAGCCGGACTATTATAGAGGGAAACCTAAGTGTGTAACAATACTGAATGGATATTGGCAAGACAGCGTCTGCACAAGTCTGTCCCCAGCTGTTTGTTTCACAGGTAAGGTAACTTTTTTGTCCGGCACTTGTGCATTATGTACCGAGTCTAGCTTTACACTACTTGTCAAAAGTTTTAGAACACTTTTTTCCAGTTATTTATTGCAATTCAAGTCATGCAAGTCCAATGAAGAGCTTGAAATGGTACTAAGTAGAGGTCTGTGAGGGACAGAATTTTCAGTACCGCTCCTGCCTGCTCCCGCAGAGAATTGTAATTTTCAGTCCCGCTCCCACCCACAAGTCCCGCAAGATGGGGACGTTCCCTTTCTTAAGCTCTATCAAACATGGAGAAGCAGAAAGGAATTGTCTAAAACAGTGGTCCCCAACCTTTTTTGAGCCACGGACCGGTTTTATATCAGACAATATTTCGTGGACTGGAAGGAGTTCGGGGGAAGGAAGAGGAGGTGCGGTGTGCGGTCCGGCGGCATATTTAAGTCCTGGCTAAATCCTGTTATAGTCCTGTTTTAGTCCTGGTTTTAGACCTGTTTTAGACCTGTTTTAAACGTGGTTTAGTTCTGGTTTAGTTCTGGTTTAGTGGCACAGCCTGCACGACATACGGGAGGAGGGACGGTCCACGTGGTGTAGGGGAGGGAGGAGGGGCGGTCGGACGCAGTACCACATATTTATGGAAACTTCTGCAACAGACTGTGGAAGAACTTTCTGATGAAAATTTGATTTCTGTTGTAAAAAGAACGAGCCACGTTCAGCTGTTATATCTGCCAAAGATGGACACTTTCATGAATCAAAAGTTTAGAATACGTTTTGCTCAACAGTAAAAAACTGGAAAAAATTTGGGGTTCTAAAACTTTTGACCGGTAGTGTAGGTGTTTTTTTAAAATTCCATTTCAGGTTCTATTGCACCAGGACAGAAGAACTACACCCTCATCACCACTGCAATGACCTGGGAGGATGCTCGGAGCTACTGCAGACAGCACTACACAGACCTGGCCATGATCCTAGATGAGACTGAAAACTCTGAAGTGGCTTCCCTCTCCCCAGACGCAGTTTGGATTGGTCTGTACAGAGAGCCCTGGAGGTGGTCCGACGGGGGTAAAAGTAATTTCACAAACTGGTACTCTACAGCTCCTGATAGTGGGACCCAACACTGTGCTCGGGAGCAATCGACATATTTATGGAATGATAGACCGTGCACTGATGTAATACCGTTCATCTGCCATCGAGGTGAGAGACATTTATGAAATTTCAGTGTTGTACAATGTATAATATAGATACCACCAGTGTTGGGAGTAACGTGTTATAAAAGTAACAAATTACTGTAATGCGTCGCTTTTTGCTATAACGCAGTAATTTAAGGCATTACAGGGAAAATATTTTAATATTTTACTCTGTATAAATGTGAGTAACGCACGTCACAATGCATTTTTAACCTAGACTGAAGTGGTGGGTTTTTCCTTTTTCTTCATACAAATTCACTAAAATCACGGCGATATCAGCAGCGGTGAAACGCTATCGTTACGGTTCCAAATGTCAGGACAGGCCCGGAGGTGCGCCCACGTAGACCAGCGGGTGACTGTGGATGAAAGGACTGGTGCAGAGCTCTGCGCCCCACGGGGCTAAACGCAATTAATGCATGATCACACTTTGCGGACATCCTGCTCCACAGGCTCAGGATTCTCTCAGGGGGCGGTCCTAGATTCCAAGTCCTAATCCAAGATTAGTCCTGGTTTGGTCCTGGTTTAGTCCTGGTTTAGACCTGGTTTAGTCTTGGTTCAGTCCATGTACTGCATAATATTGTAATATATTGTAATGTAACAAATTTCTTTGAAATGACAGAAACATGTGTAAATAACACATACACTCACAGTTTTGAAGTAACTTGCCCAATAGTGGATACCACCAACTGCATGTTTATTTTTATTTTAATTGATTTGCAGCCATGAAGAAAAAAGAAAGCAGGATTTTGATGAAATTCCTGTCTGCTGCTAAACTTACAGAGCCTGGAACTTTCAACCAAATAAAAGAGCAGGTGAACATTATTCACTTGACTTTCTTTGTAAAGATAAATCTGTATTTTTTTAAACCTGTGTGTGAGATTTGGTTTTGTTATCATCAGGTTGAGGCAGAACTTGAGCGCAGCAGAATCACTGATGTCCGTCTCACATGGAAGAGTCCACCACACAGAGTTTGACCACTGGACACTGTCTGGATAATAGTTTGCAATCCACTTGGGAAGAATATTGCAGCTTGGCCATTTCACTACTTCATTCAAGGGTGCCCACATTTTGTCTGCTCATGAGCTACTTTTACATTTGGCAAAACCAGATGATCTACCTGGAGCAGAGTGGTCTATTTTAGTGGATTGTTTTCTATAGAGCTTGGAATAATTTAGTAAAATAATCAGCAGCGCTAGAACACAGTAGTTTCCCGCACACTGTAGGCACACAGGTTCACCGACTGATCATAGCATGAGACATAAATATACTTATGTCTCATGCTACTATATCCCACTGTTCACAGCTCACCTATGGTGTTATTACAGCAAAGCAAATGAATAAGATTAAGGTGGCGTATAATGATGCTCTCAGAATTTTGCTGAAGACTCCAAGGTGGGAAAGTGCTAGTGCTTTGTTTGTTACTGCAAATATTCTCATGTTTCAGGCTCTGATGAGGAACCTCATGTATAAATTTATGTGTAGGTTAAATAAATCAAGAAATGGAATTATAACGTGCTTGACTGATATTAAGGAAAGTGACACCCAATGTTACTCTGACATCTGGAAATGTTGGAAGAGCCAGCTGTATGTATTTTAATTCTACCAAACGTTACGTCACTTGTGTGTGTGTGTGTGTGTGTGTGTTTATATATGAATGTAGTGTATTGTGTGTGTGTGTGTGTTTATATATGAATGTAGTGTATTGTGTGTGTGTGTGTGTGTTTATATATGAAATGTAGTGTATGTGTGTGTGTGTGTGTGTGTGTGTTTATATATGAATGTAGTGTATTGTGTGTGTGTGTGTGTGTGTTTATATATGAATGTAGTGTATTGTGTGTGTGTGTGTGTGTGTGTGTGTGTGTGTGTGTGTGTGTGTGTTTATATATGAATGTAGTGTATTGTGTGTGTGTGTGTGTGTTTATATATGAATGTAGTGTATTGTGTGTGTGTGTGTGTGTGTGTGTGTGTGTGTGTGTTATATATGAATGTAGTGTGTATGTGTGTGTGTGTGTGTGTGTGTTTATATATGAATGTAGTGTATTGTGTGTGTGTGTGTGTTTATATATGAATGTAGTGTATTGTGTGTGTGTGTGTGTGTGTGTGTGTGTGTTTATATATATGAATGTAGTGTATGTGTGTGAATGTGTGTATTGTGTGTGTGTGTGTGTGTTTATATATGAAGTGTATGTGTTTATATATGAATGTAGTGTATTGTGTGTGTGTGTGTGTGTTTATATATGAATGTAGTGTATTGTGTGTGTGTGTGTGTGTGTTTATATATGAATGTAGTGTATTGTGTGTGTGTGCTGGTGTGTTTATATATGAATGTAGTGTATTGTGGTTGTGTCTCTTTCTGTACACATTTGGACCCTGAATTTGTAAATAAAAGTTTGTAAATAAAGTTATATATACTTAAAATGGATAATAAATTCAATTTCAAATTCAAGTTTTCACGTATTGCATTGTGTAACATAACAAAAACAAAAACAAAAAAAACAGTTGAGATGACCTTAGGACCATCATAACAGTAAAGCACATATTTGTTTACATTTTACAGAGCAAAGCTTAAAACTACATGGCTAATTTGCATTAAACATAATGCCCACATAATGACCGTTAAAATACCACGCATGAATATGAACATTGAAAGAAAGCCGGGGAGTCCTCAAAGTGAGCAGGAGAGACTATTTAGCCAATGGTAAAAGTGCTCAAGAGAAAACCTCAGAGCTGCACAATAAGGCCCTGGTGTGGAATCACGATACTCAGTCTTATGTGTTAAACCGCGTTACGCAAACTTCATTTAAAATCTTCTAAATGGTCCATGGAAATGAGCCGGATTACATCGTCATGCAGTTTGGCGGAGTAACTGAAGACATTTACGTCTGGACCAGAATGATCCCGCGAGTGCTCTTCCTGTCCTTGTTTGACCAGCAAGTCCCTTTTACATTCTGTTAGGCTACGTTCAGACTGCAGGGCTTAACGTTCAATTCCGATTTTTTGTGAAATCCGATGTTTTTTCGAGGTCGTTCACATTTCCAATTAAATGCGACTTGTATGTGATGCCCTGTGTGAACGTTAAACGGCCCGAAAGTGTCCCACATGTGCACTGGAGGACATGACGACGTCAACGGCAGTGAGCATGCTCTGTGTTTACGGAAGTTGTCCAAACATGGACGCGAGCATTGAGCACCTGGAGATTTTAAAGTTCCTCTCGTACTGGAGCCAGAACATGAACAACTTACTTATTTTAAGGAGGAGATTAAGAAGGAGAAGGATGAGGTTTTTGGCCGTGGTTTTGTTGGACAGCGGCAGCGACGTCTGTTGAAAGGAACATGTGGATGTGGAAACGTAGCCAAGAGTGGTGAGTGGTGATGTGCTTCGCTTTAGTGACACAGAGTTCATTAACAATTTTCGCCTACTTCAGCGCAGAATAGTGACGTTTGTGGCTTGTTGATAACGTGTAGGTCGAATGAATGCGCTTTGGCCGTTCAGACTGAAGTCGCATGTCAAAAGATCAGATATGTATCGGTTTCAGGAGCACATATCCAAGTGGCCTGGGTCACATTTGAAAAAATAGGATCTGTGTCGTTCAGACTGTCATTAAAAGATCAGATACAGGTCACATAGGCTGCGTTCAGACTGCAGCCTGAAGTGACCCAAATCCGATTTTTTGGCCCCTATGTGACCTGTATCTGATCTTTTAATGACAGTCTAAACGACATTGGGCCGACTCTCACATGTTCCTCCATTGTCACATCTCCTCTCCTCTCTTTTATCTCCGCTCCTCACCTTCCCCTCCAAACAGGGTGTGACTGACCGTTGTTCCACCCCCAACAACTCAAGCACAAGGAGCCCAACACATAAAAACAGATTTTATAATAAGGAAACTTACATACACAAACAGTAAAATTAGAGATTATAAATGAGAGTAACGCGATTAAAAACATACGTACTAAATATGACTGTAATTAATTAATCGCAATTAACCCAATATTTTGACACCCCTAATTTAATCACGCCTACAGAGTTAGTGAGACATGGCAAAGGAGGCAGCCCGGCGGCTATTTGCACTGCGCTAGGATGGACACTCTAAGGTCTGGATGGTAAGGCCTCCACCATGTCCACATGATACTTCACTTCCCTCTCCCCAGCTCTCTACAACCTTGACCAGCATTTAAAACACCAAGAGGCCATGAGCCCTGCTGAGAGTGAGACACCCAATCAAGGAGTCAAGATCAGTGACACACCTTTGCACCACTCCACAGATACGACGTTGTTTGATGCGATCACTGACATCATCATGCCCCCAGCCTGCAGCACAGAGCTGATTGTTCCAAACCAGCCAAACCAAGGGCTTCCATCTATCTACAGTTCACACAGTGATGGGTTCTGTGCAGCTACCACTGACAATTCTAAGCACACCCAGGATGAAGTAGTGAAGGGCACCCACCAGTTGCTCCATGGGGCGGCTGCCACTCTAACTTCAACTGATTCTCCCAAGTCTACAATTCGCCAGTTCAAGTTCACATATCTGAACTTTCTCCAGGTGGTCTAAAGTCCAAATCCAGCAAGCCACTATCATCTAGCAACAGGTCTAGCATGCTCACTCCATGGATGGAGTGTGCCTCTGACCCAATCCATGTTGCCATGTTTATTTGACTCTGAAGGAAGAAGTGGGGACATATCTGCAAGTGCCAAGCTGTTGATCGCAAACACGCTCTTGACAGGGCGACAGAGAGAGTGTGAACTTACGTGCGGCTTGCCATTCCTGATGACCATCCCACTCCATGGACAATTTGAACCTTAGGGAATTACATTTACATAATAGCTGTACTATTATGGGGGCAGCTGTTGTAAATTTCCTGTGACAGAGGTGGGTTGGGAATGTTTATTCAATTGTTCGTTCATTGTTTGACTTTTAAATGTGATTCTGATAATAATTAACTTGATTAACTCTATTAATTTGCATATTTGGGCTGATTGTTAAGATAAAATGTTTTAACGTTTATGAATAGACTGATTACATTTGTGTACATTTCACTTAGTAATATGATTCAAACTGTTGTATATATCAGTTTAAGAGATTAAAGACAGGATATTAAAGCTCCAAAATACGCTTCTGTGTCCTAATTTAATCTCTGACCAGAGTATTGTTTGGATGAACTGTCCAGGACACATTCTACAGTCTCTAGATATCTCCAACAGGAAGAATATTGCAGCTTGGCTGTTTCACTCCTGTATATCAGTTTGGTGGTGATTTGTAGAAATGTAAGGGGTTCTACCAGTTTTTTCATGTTAAGTCAAAATAGACACCACTGTGTGCTGTCAAAATCCAATTCGTAAAAGGCAAGAAAAGTAATAGCAAAATTAGGAACAAGCAATGCAAAGTAGACACTACAAATCTAGTACAGCACCCTTTTATAGTGAGGTTTACAGGAGTAGAGTCAACCAATCAGAGAACAGCAACTTGTGAGTTTTCCAAATACAGCGACATGACAAACCAAATTCATGATCATTGACATTACTATACACTTTCCAATATGGAAAAAAACAGTCTTCAAATTGTATTTTCTCACATTTATCTATAATAATTTTAATTTAATAATTACATTTTAAATTTAATATTATCTCAATAAAAACAAATTAAAATTGCTTTCAGTATTTATTTCCTGAACATAAACAGTACAATATGGTGCAATCATGGAAGAATAATATGATCTAGAAGATGAACCAAATATTTTGTTGTATTGTTTTCAATGGCTGTGCTCATTGGCGCCTACCCATGTGACAAAAGAAACATGCACCACATAATTCTTTTCAGACTCTTTTCAGGGCTATAGCTGCTAGAGCAGAGTGAACACAGGCTCAGAGTGGAGCTCGGCTAAATCTTACCAAGCCAACTTTTATGAGTTAATGATTTAAAAATGTTAGTTCATATTGTGAAAATAGAGAAGGATCCCTACAGAATCCAACCTCTCTAGAAGCTGTAGATGTCAGTCAAACATGAGCAGTTTGATTTCACAAAAATGCATTGTTCCCTATGGGAGAATTATTTTTGTGTTGAAGTTCCAGAGAAGGAGAATGTCTTATCCAGTTCTTATTATAGATTCATGGGTGCCATTTAACAAACGAGTGTATTTTCCTTTAAAGCTGGAACTCTCCTCCAAACCACATGCTTTAACTGGGGTGGAGCTCTCTTTTAAAAAGATCCATCCTGACCATTCATTAAGCAAAGCAAGACAAGGCAAGTTTACTTGCATAGCACAATTTGTACACAAAGTATTACAAAGTGCTTTACAGAATAAGAAATACATTCAAATCACAACACAAACAATTCAAAACATAAATAATCATCATAAAATTAAAAGAGAGAGACATTAAATGAGAGAGGAGAGTGCCTCATAAAAACCTTTCAGTCATATGGAGCTAAACAGAGCTGTTTTGAGCCTGGATCGTCTCACATGCTCAGGAAGACATATAAAACATATATATTCATTGCACATCTGTGTTCTTACAGCATGACTTTTGTTAAGTATTGTTTTTTGTCAGGATGAACAGATGTTTACTCATGTGGAGTCATGTCTTCTTAGTGTAAAATTTGATTTTATTCAATGTGAGAATAAAGGGGTAAGTATAAAGTGTGTAGGATTTCCTCAGAAGCCCTCGGAGGGCTGATTTGTGTGGCAAATACTATTTAAATGTTTCTCCTCAACTAGATCATGCAGGTGAACTTTAGAGGTGGGTGGTTATTCAATTTGTGGGTGCTGAAGAGAACAGTAGGACTAACGCTGTTTCTAATATTGTTTTACATTATAATTTTAAAAGGTTGGATGGATATCATTATTTTGACCTTCCTGCTCTGTGGTAAGATTTTACACTTTTATTGTAAACAAATTGGAATTAAAAAGCTGAGTTTAAATCTGCCCAGTGTAAAGTATTTATAATTTCTCTTGCCTAAGGTGCCAGCGTGGTATCATGCTACCACACTCCTCCCTATGACTATCAATTAATCAACATTGCATTAACCTGGAATGAAGCTCGGAACTACTGCAGAGAGCACTACAAAGACCTGGCCACCTTTTGGAGCCTGGACGATATCTATCGGGTGAAGAGACCCAGCGGTTATGGAGGGTATGCCTGGATCGGACTGTTCGATGACCCTGCTTCATGGCAAGGAGTCATGGGTAATGACTCCAACTCCTGGAGATGGTCTGCCACCGGGAACACCAACCCTGGAGGATACCAGAAGTGGAAAACTGGTCAGCCAGACTATTATGCAGGGAAAGATATGTGCGTCATGCTATACAGTGGATATTGGTATGACTATCCCTGTATAAATTTGTACCGATTTGCTTGTTTCACAGGTAAAAGCATTTTTTTTTATATTCCACTTGTTCATTAGCCACTTTACAAGAGTGGGTGTGTAGATGGTGGATATGTAGGTGTCATTCATATAAGAGAGGTGGGTCACTGGTCAGAGACCAAGATCTACAATAATAAAGGGCCATAACACACACCAACAACCAAAGGGCACAGAGAGCAAAAGGACCAATGTACATTTATTAGGACTGGGCAAAAATTTAAAAAAATATTTATCGCATTAATCGCGTGTTATACACAAAACCAATAAATGAATTAGCATGTAGTGCACATTTATTAGAAATGTAAACATAAGTGCCATACATCTGTTGCACAAATAGCATTTCTTTATAGCAGAGCACTAGTCTGTAAAGTCCATGTTTATTGTTCTTCCTTTGGAGAATCTTACTAAAAAAGAACCAATTTCAGTGCAGTTTGTCAATTACTAGAATTTCACTTAATGAACTGAATTAAAAAGTGAAGTACAAGTGATCAGCAGCAGTAAAATAAAGGATTCACTGTAAATCTCAACTGAAAAAAATGTAATCAAACCAAGTACAAAACTGACATGTATTTCCACTGCCAGAGCTTTAATATTTCCTGTTTGATATAAAAATGAGAATCTCAGTCAAAAATAATCACCAGAAAACAGTACACCTAACCAGAAAATTTTGTCAAGTCCTAGACCTTTTTTTTTTTTTACTTTTTTGGACAAAGCAAGTTGCTAAGGCATACAAGAATATTATTATTATTATTATTATTATTATTATTATTATTATTATTATTATTATTATTATTATTAAAGCCACTTACCATCCACCTGCCGGCGGGCGATTTTCCCAAAAAAAAAATTTTCACTCTGTATTTTCACCTTCATTATTGTTTTCACTACTGGCATGCCATACATCGTTTGAAAGCTTAATTTCTCAATAAAACAACCATATCATTCATTTTAAGCCGTACAACGAGCCCAAAACGCTATAACTTAAAAATTCACATCATAATCAAAGAATAAAATACGCGTTTCTTATCTTTGAGCCGGTTCTGTCGGTCCTAAACGCGTTTAATCCATGAAAAGTTGTACTCAATAAATCCGTAATAATCCACAGAAAAAGAATATCAAGTTGTTTTTTCCATAAAATAATTCCATGTGGGGAAATAATCCAGAAAACCCTCGTCCATATGAATCGATGGATTGGCATATTGTTTTAGCCTATCACCAGAGCTTTCAAACGGTGGGTGGGACATTCAGATAGTATTGGAAACGGACCCTGTGTTTATAAGCGTAAGAGCGAGGGAGACAGGG
The DNA here is from genome assembly GCF_026225935.1 of Boleophthalmus pectinirostris. Lineage (NCBI taxonomy): Eukaryota > Metazoa > Chordata > Actinopteri > Gobiiformes > Gobiidae > Boleophthalmus > Boleophthalmus pectinirostris. Next base: position 13,713,469 of record NW_026571515.1, on the reverse strand, counting down.
AGCAGTGTGGGAGGTGCCATAGAAGGCAGATCTTCCACTTGGAGGACAATTTTGGCTACTTTTAGTTTTTTTTCTTGAGAAAACATGCCTAAAGCTCAGAAGAATTAGTATTATAATAATAACAATTATATTATTATTATTATTATTATGATTTTGGCACAAATTTGGCAATCTTGTGCCGAATTGTCATTTTGTATACACAAAGGCTCACAGCATCAAAACCCTTTGTCCTAGAGATCTGAAATTCTACACAGTTGTTGCCAACAACTTGAACAATGAGTGTAGTGAGTCACAAATGCCTAGCATGAAGTATGCCCAAGCTAAGGCCTTTATTTATTTTTTATTTTTTTTCGAAGCAAAAAAATACAATTTTTTTCAATTTTAATTGACTGTACTGTAGGTTAGGCAGCACTCACAGTCTTCATATACATATCTACAGAAACTAGAAGGCCTAAGCTTTAAAATGGTGCCTCACACAAGCATGTGGGTTCTAAGGTTTTCTTTTAATAAGCTATGGCATTTGGGTATGTAGTGCTATTGTGTACACACCAAAATGAGGTGGGTGGTAACAGGTTAAAAAATGCGATCACTGGCACTGGTTTCTTGTGGAAGAAAAGTGAGACTGGAGGTGGGGGTTGCGACAAAGAGTGATCGACTGCATGGTGGTTGCCCCCGAAAGCTCTACTTGCTATGCATAAAATGTGCATGTGCAGAGTGACGGCTCTGACACGCTGCATCTCACGTCATCGGCCAAAGCCTCGCCCCACTTGTTTCACTGAATGATTTGCGGGCATCAGATGAGTGTGTTGCATTTAGGTGATATTTCAGACTTGTGAAACTCCGGTGCTAATACAGTTCAGCGTTGCAGTGTTACATGCCAAAATCTCCTTAGAAAGTTGCACCACCACGTTGCAAAAACAATATTTAAGATGCAAAATCACTTAGATCCTGGTGGAAATATCACAAGATATTGCATATTGTTTTGCACAAACAAACTGGTGTCCACAAGGCCACCGATTACCCACAGTTCCTCTATCAGCCCATAATGAAAGGCAATTTTGAAATTGACCTGCAGCTACAGGGTACAAGGGGGTCAAGACTGCATCTTTGAGTAGAGGATAAACAATAGAGTGCTTGTAAAAAGCTGTAATTAATGTAAAGTAGAGCTGCACCAATGGACAGCAATACTTTTTTTTCAAAAAGCTAGTTGGCAAATGATGAGGTCTTCGTATGAGTGACAAGCTCATGCAAGGTATTCAGCGACAGACTGAGGTCATGAATAGTATTGTTTATCCAAGAGTCAGGTTACCATTAGCAACAGTCTGTATTCTGCTGTATTTTAGATGTAATATTACCAATGAAAACACAGATATTATTACTTTAAAAACAATTGGGGCATGTTTTAGAATGATTCCTAAAAAGGTTTGACCAGGCCCATATTAGGGGCCCTAGCACTTTAAGTCCCAGTCTCAGATTGGCCCCAAAGCAGCTGCACTCAGATCCTGTCTAAAGCGTCAGTCTGACCTGGTGCAGAGCAGAGGAAACACTGCAGCTGCACAAACTCAGGTCTGGAGAGTGAGGCCTTCAATAATAAAAGGGTAAATAAGTAATTCAGATCACTTTGTAGATTTACACATTGCAATGTTGCGTGCTGATATCAGGGTAGCAAGTGACTTTTTGACGTCCAAAAGACAACATCTACTCGTTCTCCACATTTTTTTTGCCAGTTTGAGTTGTTCTAGGACAAATCAGTTTGCACTTTAAGTTAAATAAAGGGGGCGAAAGTCAAATTGCAATGGGAGCGAAATGTCATTGAAGTGTATGAAACTCATGAGATGATTACAGTTGCTGCAGTTTTATTCTGATATTTTAGATTACATAATTAAGTAGTGCATTTTTTTGCGTTTCAGGATCTGCTGCACCAGGTCAGAAGAGCTTCACCGTCATCACCACTCCGATGAACTGGGAGAATGCTCGGAACCACTGCAGACAGTACTACACAGACCTGGCCATGATTGAAAATGAGGCCGAAAACTCTGAAGTGGCCTCCCTCTATCCAAGTGTTTATTTGTGGATTGGTCTGTACAGAAAACCCTGGAGGTGGTCAGGTGAGAGTCAAAGTAATTTCGCAAACTGGTGCTCTTCCTGTCCTAATAGTGGGACTGAACCCTGTGTTCTGGAGGAGACAACATATTTATGGAACGACATGCCCTGCACTTCTACATTTCCATTCATCTGCCATCAAGGTGAGAGAAAATTATGAAATTCCACTGGTGCACAATGTTTCTTATAGGTATACCAATAACAGTTTATTGTTATTTTGGTTGATTTGCAGACGTTACAACAAAAAGAGATTTTTTGACGACCTTCCAGTCTGCTGCTGACCTTTCACAGCCTGGAACTCACGACCAAATAATAGAGCAGGTAAATATTGTTAATTTAACTGTCTTTGTAAAGATAAATGTCTAAACCTGTGTGTGAGATGTGGTTTTGTTTTCGTCAGGTTGGTCGAGAACTTAAGCGTAAAGGAGTCACTGATGTTCGTCTCAAATGGAAGAAACTACCGCACAGAGTTTGACCATCTCAAGACCTCATTGTGTTGTACATTAAGAAAGTCAGTTTGATGCAGTCAGTTTGATTTGTACTAATGTAAATTTAATGGTTCATGATTCATTTTTTCATGTGATAAAATTTGGTTCATGTTGTAAAAGCAGCTTAGGGTCGAAATTAGAATATAGTGTGCTCTCTGCTTCTTATTAGATGTTATAATCCCTCAATCCTCCAGGACTGGTCCAATGTAGAAAGGGTTTCAGAGGTAGTCATCCAGACTGTGTTTTTGAAATCAGTTAGATTCAATTTTATTATCATTGTACAAAATACAGTCGTCCCTCACTGTAACGGGGTTCACCTTTCACAGATTTTTTTTTGTGTGTGAAATTTTGCATGTTTTTTTTTTTTTTTTTTTACAGCGTATGAAAGCGCCTTGTGTTCCTCCCCCTGCGTCCTGATCGGTTAAGGGACTGTAGACTATTGTCAATCAGTCTCCTCCGTGCTGTGTCTCCTGCACAGTACAGAATGTTTTCAGCTTTCCAAATTTACATAAATGTTCGATTGCTTGCAGTGTCATTTTTTTTTTGTATGTGTGAAGTTTTCTCCCCAACAAATCCCACAATGTTGACGAAACGTTCTGCACCGACAAAGGCTCCTGCGGTCGCACCCAAAAGGCAGAGGAAGATGCTAAACCATTGCACAAAAAGTTGGACTTCTATACATGCTGAAGGAAAGTAGAAGAATTATGGAATAAATTAATCTTCAATTCATTACATTAAAAAGGAGGAAAATAACATAAGGATGACAGCAGCAATAAGTTTTAAGAAGGATGCAAAAAGCGTTGTAACTGTCTTGTCTGAGAAAAGTGTATAAAGTGTGTGATGGTGGGTTTTACAGCCTTAAAACGAATAGAATAATTGTAAAAAATAAAGCTGACTACTTTGTGGATTTTGCCTATTGCGGGTTATTTTTAGAACTCAACTCCCGTGATAAATGAGGGACCACTGTACTACGAAACTTTGATAGAGCAAAACTGCAGCAGTGAAAATACATATCAACACATTCTCACATCCATGCCAATAAGAACATAATAAATACAAAAATAGATGCTCTGTTTTTGCATAATTACACTCAGGTCGCTATCACGGCCCTGGGCAATGCCACTGTGCCATGTCGCCGGGCACCAGTCAATGACATCAGTTTCACTATGTTTGGAAAGGGGAAAGTGTTTTGCTTTGCACTGCTGAACAATCAAAATAGGCCCTGCACCACAAGAAAAATAATTGTTTTTCCAGCACGCCCCAGTGCGAGGTTTCTATGAATTTTGAATTTAAGGAATAGGAATTAGGAATATTTTGGGTTTATGTTATTAGGTTCTTTTTTCAGACCAAGAGTTTGTTTTCATACCTGACAGTTTCGACTGCTCACTAGCGCTCTTCCTCAGAGTGGTCATGTGATGTTTCTGTGATGTGTCCGGTCAGCTGATTTATACAGATTTCGGCAAGAGGGTCTGGCTGCAGACACATGGGGAAAGTGGAGCTCCACTCCAGACCGGAAACACATGACCTCCACCGAAGACGTCATCTCTACTTTTATGTAGACCTATGGGGCGACGAAACGATTTATTTTGACCGCAGTTAAATGTTTATTAAATAAGATTGTTTTTACGTTATGGAATTTGTTCGCACATATAAACACAGAGCAAAACGACCATCTGGAAGATGGAGAAAACATGTGAGTAACACGCTTTTAACTTTAGATACAGCCATAACTCCCACAAAACTGTCAAATAAGTTTATTTTTAACTGTGTGAACCTCGGAGAGTTTGTTTGTTACTGCAAATATTCTCATGTTTCAGGCTCTAATGATGAACCTCATGTATAAATTTATGTGTAGGTTAAATGAATCAAGAAATGGAATTATAACGTGCTTGACTGATATTAAGGAAAGTGACACCCAATGTTACTCTGACATCTGGAAATGTTGGAAGAGCCAGCTGTATGTATTTTAATTCTATGGACTTTACATCACTAGTTTTTGTTGTTTTTGTTGTTGTTGTTTATGTGTATGTGTGTGTGTGTATGTGCTGGTGGGTTTATATATGAATGTAGTGTATTGTGGGTGTGTGTCTTTCTATACACGGTTTGGACCCTGACTCTGTAAATAAAGTTATATCTATACTTAAAATGGATAATAAATTCAATTAGTTTTCAATTAAGTTTTCAAAACAGTTGAGATGACCTTAGAACCATCATAACAATAAACATCTTGCATTAGCCCATTTGATATTATGTGTTCAATGCAGCTTTGCACATATTTGTTTACATTTTACAGAACAAATCTTAAAACCACATGACTAATTTGCATTAAAAAGAAAAATAAAAGTGCTGAAACATCTTGCTCCTTGCCCTGACTACAGGACAGGACTCAGTGGTTTAGTGGTTGTGTGTGTGCTTTCTGTGACAAAGGGCTGTGCTGCTGATGGTGAGTCTGTCCTGTGCTTTTATGGCAATGGAGGTGGTTCATGTAAAACTTTTCAGAGATCATAAGTATGTGTGCAGATCTTACCTCTGCGTCATTTAACTCATGTACAATCACCTTATTTATGTCGGTTACCATAGAAATGAAACATTGACTGAAATGTTTAAGTAATTCTCCTGCTTCTTCTGCTCTTCCTTCTGCTGCTGCTCCTCCTTCACCCTGAGCCCCCCTAATCTTCTTCTGCTGCTTTTGCTCTTTTTCTACTTCTCCTCCTACTCCCCTTCCTTGTTTATTTGGTTCATCTTTTTGTCTTTCTTCTACTTTTCTTTTTGTCTCATTTTTTGACTTGTCTCTTGATGTGACTCTCTCCATCTTGGGCGCTGTTGTTGTTTTCATATGAATCTGATTTTAATTCATTAAATTAGCCTTCTGTTGTCAAAACTTTTTAATAAAGATTTGATAAAATGGAGCAATAATAAAAAAGTCAACTCTATGAACATACCTGTATTTTGTTATTTCTTTGTCGAGTTTTGCGCTCACATTTCTAAGATCCTCATATTGCGCAACCAGTTGGAGCCGCACCGTGTGCAGTCTGAGTCTGGGGTGACAGTGAGTGCCCTGTTCACTGTTTTTGTTTTATTCATTAGTTTAAATGCAGAGTGAGGAGGTGGGCAGAGGAGAAAAGATTTGAAGAAGCTCTTTCAAAAGATAAAGACGACATATATTTTTAACAGGCAAATATCCAACAAGACTAGAATCAGAAATTGTGGATGAAAGAGAAACTATTTCACTCAAGAATTCCAAAGAGCAGAGACTAAACTCACATAGTCTGCAGGGGAAATACAAAACATTTTATAAAAGGTTTTAAACAACAAGAAGATGAATCTGATGCTCTGTGCAAATAGTGGTCAAAGTACTCGGGTGATACCAGTCCTAGAGACAAACTATATATAAACAAATGTGCAGCACAACAGTTTGAGGATTCAAGAAAATCCTGGAGTTACAATAATTCTCCATGAATATGATTGAACAAAATTCAAACAATCCATTTTAACTCTATCTTTACAAAACTATTCAAAAATATTTCAGAAATGAATTGTCAACTCTTCCAGGAAATGACTGAAGAACTATACCATAAAGAAACAACATAGCAATTTACTACCACTCCTGTTCGCAGTGAAAGAGAAAGTATTTGCCCCCAAACCAGGAAACTCAAAGCACATCCTCATATTTGAACCTTCTCCCATTGCACAAAGTGGAATGTTTTTGTTTCTGCTTTTGTGTTTAGGCATTTGGAGAAGCTGTGTCATAGATACTGTGTACTACAGGGTTTGTGTTTGTAGTTAATTAAAATTAATTAACCAATTTCTCTCACTCTTTGTATTCTAGTTCCTTTTATTGGCCAAGCAGGAAACTCATCAGTACATCCTCATTAAGCAGATTAAATTAAATGTTCTGGCTTTTTTCTAGTTTGAGTGGAGGAAGTTGAACAATGAACTGTTATAAGACCCTCCAATATGGACACGCAAACCTTTGTGTAAGTGTTGAAATTTATATTCTATTATCCAAACAAAATACTGCTTCATCATCACAACTATACAATTATCGAGGTAATTTTTAGCACCATCAGTACACTGTCTGGTGGTCCCTGGTTCTAACTGCATCTGCGATGACAATAAAAAGAAAATATATTTTTTTCTTTTGAGCTCACTCTAGCGTTTTGGTTTCCAAAAACCTTACAGCATGTTTTTTTCTCCTCCCAGGGCAGTCTGACACTTTGAACTCTGAGAAAACCAGGGAGCGTGAGGACGATTTAGAAGATGGACAGACCCTCGCAGACGCCAACAGGCCTGTGTCTGAGGTCAGTGACCAAAGATGTTTTAGAGCTTGTGTGCCCTGAGTCTCTGTAATGGATGTGGCTTATCTAGAGCCGAGGAAAATTGGGCAGCCCCTCCAAATCCAGCAGAGCCCAGCAATGTGGGGCGCTGTCTGACTGTCGTAAATAATTTGTGGATTGCTGTTCTTAACCTAATGTAATGAAATTCAAATGTGCATTGGAACTTAACGACAACCATTCTCCTCCCAACAGGTTATGATGTCTTATCCTTTTTGTGGTTCTGGGTTACCCACTGAAACAGTATTCTGCAGTTCCTGTTTTAAAAATATGAAATTCCTGCAAGATTTTGACAAACCCAGCACAAGTCACGGTAATGTTTCAGTTGAATTTTATGTAACTTGAGACAAACGTGTTCTATATTGTACCTCTGTCAGAAATCTCAATGATTCTTAAATTCATTCTAATGAGGCTCTATTTGGTGCAGGAGGCATAAACATTCTCTTTGTTTCAGCTTTAAATCCTCGATCTCAGGAATCTTGCCAACACAGAATGTATGACTCTTCTCTGATTGGCTGGTGCCCGAACTCGCACTTCCGGGGTTCTTGCAAAACATCTAGTGTATTCTGATTCCTGACCTAGTCGTTGGAGAGAAATGAAATTGAGTGGAGGCACTAGGTAGCGCCAGCCTGGTTAGAGGCGATTATGTTTTTAAAAAAAAAGAACCGCTCAAGGAAACCCTTGTGGGTGAAACCCCTGTGAAGGTCACCACTCTGGCTATGTAGGTGAATGAGCTTGCAGATCGTCAACTTGGCCATGTATTCCAAATATGTAGCCCAGTGTAAATTGAATTAGGATAGTCAACAGAAGCTTTCTTCTGTGTTTCTCTGTAGATTTCAGTTGGCCTTATGAGGCTGAAAGATGGAGTCCTGTGTCCTGTGAGAAGAAAGACACTCCCCTTTCAGTCAAACCAGGGACAGATGCCAAATAACTGCACAAAGCAGCACTGACAAAATTAAAGGCCTTTGATAAAAATGTACCACCTGGTCCCCACTTTCTGCTATGTCCTGATTGTTCAAAGATTGAAAATATACCAGGATCAAACACCCCATTCTTGAAAAGATTACAAGGAGACAGTGGGGAAGGCGTACCAATGCATCACAGTGTATATTTGTACAGTTGCAGATTTCATGACCTGTTGTGAGTTAACCTGAGACTAATTGCCAACTTAGAGGATCTAATTTAGGCAAAATATACAGAGGGACAAAATGGAGTAAGACCACCAAATCAATATTGTTGCAACTAAGTGATCTGCAAAGTAAAGCACAAACAATTATATAATAATCTTTCTGAATAACAGTCCATAAAAAGTGCACCCTACCTTCATACTGAAGACCCCTTAAAAACTGAATATTTCTTCGACAGGAGCCACAGTAGGACACCATGTTTTGAAGGATAACTCCACAAAATGGACAAAACATATCCTGCTAACAAACACAAGCACAACTTAAGACTTAAACCTGATGGAAAATGACTAATAATAAATCCCTCAGTGACTCTTACGTAGCTTAGCCTATTATCTATGGATTGCTGTAGCTGCACTATACCGTGCTTCCACCGCTACAAAGTCAGCAGCAAACCTGACATCAGCGGGCGGAAAACAAATAATTATAAAACAATAAATTACTTTTACTTACATTTCCAACTTCGTTCACTTCTCCGTTCCTTTAAGGCTTTGCTTGTTCCTGCGGTCATTTCTATTGTGGCTTTTTTGGTGTGTTGTGACGTTTTTATTTGTGTTGTGGCTTTTGTATTTGTTGCGGCGTTTGCGTTCGTTATGAGCCTTCCCGGCTTCCATAATTTTGAGATTTGGAGATGTTCACAGACTAATAACGCAGGATTAGTCAAACGTGTGAATGAAACAAAACACAACTCCAGGTCTGTTTGTGATGAAGAAACAACATCAGAACATGGTTTAAAGTTCACAAGAGTTATTTTTATGTAATATAAGACCTTTAAGTAAGTACAAGGTCATTATTAGGCCATCCTACATATTGGTTAGGTGTAGCTTCTGAGATGTGATGAGATCAGGTTTAGACAAAGAGGTTTGACCACATATACAAATCTACAAATTGAACTTTTGATTTAAATATTGCCAGTGGCCATTTTCGTTACCACAGCTGTCATCCCACAAGACACCATCCGTCGTCTCATTAGGAGAATCCCACGACTTTGTCAAACATGCACATAAGCACATGGGGCGCATACAAGAGATTGAGAAGGATTTTGAGTTGCAGAAATTTCATTTTGGCAAAATGGACTAGCCTGCCACATTATTATTTTAATCTGATTTTCAGGGTTCTATCAAATTAATCCCACTGTAAAATGAATATGTTATTTCCATCAAAAAACGTGGCATCCTTTTGTTCCTAAGACATTGCACTGTCCATATTTGTATAGATATCCAGCATATTATTTCACATTGAGATCTGATGTGTTTTCAAAGTGTTCCTTTATTATATTATTATTTAAAGCAATGTATTTATGTATGTGAAAAGCACACCCTAAGAGTGACTTATGTAATAGTGTATGTATGTAAATGTTTGTTTTTTTAGCAAATGAAACCATGAAGAATTACAAAATGAGAGAAGGAAATAACTAGCTTTGAAATGACACAAAGATAATCTGTATAAGGAAGTTGGTAAATACAAAATCCCTCACTGTGAGATTGTTATCAGTCATAATTATAAAATAGTTTCACTTTGAAAAGGCGTGGTTAGACATTGCAGCTGCTGATGTTGTTTAAGTGTCTAGATGCAGGCCTTCATTTACACTCCACCACAAATGAACAATGTGAGATCATTTAAATAATCTCTTTACCACTTTTCACATTTGTTTCCACTTGCCATTTTGTTTCTGTTTTGTGTTTACGTGTATTACAGAGAAAAAAGAAATTGGAGCATCGGTATATTGTACTGAGGAAGAATTCAATGACTTGAGTAATGTATAATATGAATACAAAATATATTTAAATGTTATATTTTTCTCAACTCATTGTGCTCACAGTGTAAATTAATAAATGTAAACAGATTTTTTTGTGTGCAGCTGAAGGTTTAAAACTAGGAAATGGCTTCACAAATACCTACATTGGTTTGATATTGTGTATGATACAGTATTTTAAAGATGGACAGGATTACTTCTAATTAAGTTGAAACAAGACAAATGTGAAAAGAAATTGGACTAGTGGAGTAAGTCTATACTAAGTGTGAGAGCAGACTTTGTAGAAAGCTTTTTTTCTTTTTCTTTACCCCCTTTGTTTTTACAGGCAGCTACTGTATATCAGAGGCAACATTATTATGCAACATGTTTTGTTATTTGTTTTACAAATGAGAGATTAAAAAAAACAACAACACAGAATTACAAAATGCTTGTAACTGTGGCCCAACTGATATGAATATTTAGCTGATATAAAAGTAGATAGATAGATCTAAAACTTAGATTTTACTTAAATATATATATATATAATTTTAAAAGTAGGTAGGCCTGATATTGTAGCCATATAAAGAAAGTAAGTAAACCACCGCTATTAGTCTTTAGCAGTAAATGCGTGCCACCTCGATAATTATTAGGACCATTCACACCTCTAGTCACACCTCACCTACATATCAATGTGTGTCCAGTGATGTATGTATAGCCACTATGTCACTTTTCACTAGGCCAATGTATAAGAAAACAAGCTGTTTATCTGTGATAAAAAAAAAAAAAACTCCGACACATTTGCAACACTCACTGCTCACACAGGCTCCTTTCAGATCACAAGTCTGCACAAATAAGTCTCCTTCTAATCCTGACTCAAAAATCGTCCATAAAAATATAATCCAGCATGTTGACAACAGCTGTGTGTGTTTCCTGTCTGTGGAACAGTCCTCTCTTCTCCGCATTTGCACGTTGATAAAAACAAGCAGTAGTTTTTTTGCTGATCTAAATTGCGCTGAAGTTAATGTTAATTTATAGTCAGTAGCTTAGATCAGACACAAAAGCATTTAAAGCCAGTGTGTCAGTGCTGCCTCAAAGCAGATGATGGAAAAGTGGCAGAAGGTGGATTTCTCAGATGAATCCTCGGTTGAATTACATCACAGCCGCCGCAAATATTGCAGGAGACCTACTGGAGCCCGCATGGATCCAAGATTCACCCAGAAAACAGTTAAGTTTGGTGGCGGAAAAATCCTGGTCTGGGGTTACATCCAGTATGGGAGTGTGCGAGACATTTGCAGGGTGGAAGGCAATATCAATAACCTAAAATATCAAGAAGTATTAGCTCCTCTTACATTCCCAACCATAAAAGGGGTCAAATTTTGCAGCAGGATGGTGCTCCATCGCATACTTCTATCTCTACATCAAAGTTTCTCAAGGCGAAGAAGATCAAGGTGCTCCAGGACTGGCCAGCCCAGTCACCAGACATGAACATCATTGAGCATGTCTGGGGTAGAATGAAAGAGGAAGCATGGAAGGCAAAACCAAAGAATCTTGATGAACTCTGGGAGGCATGTAAGACGCTTTCTTTGCTATTCCTGATGACTTCATCAACAAATTGTATGAATCATTGTCGAACCGCATGGATGCGTCCTTCAAGCTCATGGAAGTCATACAAGATATTAAATATGGATCTCACAGCACCACTACTTCATTCACTGACGTTATGCAACATATTTTTGTATTTGAAATAAATTATTTGTTCAATTTTTTGTAGGCGACAAAATTTCTGTCTTGCCAAAATCTGACCTTTCTGTGTTCATTAAATGATCAATCTTTCTTCAGTGAAGCAAATTTATTTTAGTATATTGAGCATAATTTGGGAGGGTTTTAGTTTTCATATGAGACATTTCTAAAACCAATCGATTAATTTAAAGTCAGGTTATAAGCTTTTGTTTCCACAAAATGGATAAGTGACAAGACTTTTGTCAGGGACTGTATATTTTTACAGATAATGCTAAAACAGAGACCACCTTAACCTAATACAATCATGAAAACAATACACTATGTATGGAATAATTCAGGGAGAATGCAGTAGAAAGTGCTTATTATATGAACTGTTTTAAAAATAGGATAATTAATAAAAAAATATGTAGAAACATTAGAAATCATTAGATTGCTGCAGGAAATGCTTAGTAGTACCAATATCCTTGCTTTTCGAAAGTTTAATGATGAAATATAAAGTTTAACACATGTAAAACTTAAAAAACATCATTTTTCGGTAACGGAGGGAAAAGTAACGGAGGGAAAATTACCATTTTTTTCTAGACTTGTAAAACACAGGTTTTACCAGATACTAACACCTAATAGTTTTAATTTTCATAAGTTTACTACCTAGAGATGTAGATTAGTCAAAGATGAAGCTTGAAAGTTAACCTGAAGAGGATTTGCAGGTCTTTGAAATTTGGGAAGTAATTCTTGTTCAAGGCCTAAAAATTGTACCTGTGACATGATCTGTTTAAAACGTATGTAACTTTAGAACCAAAAATAGTACAGAAAAAAGGTAAACAGTTTCATAAACTAGAGCACATATGCTATCTGTTGAATACATTTTATATTGGATGCATTAACTTGAATTTTTGGCCTTGACCGGGCCCAATTGCTAAAGTTTGTGGCACTGTGACACGTGGCTAAAGCTAAAGCCAGTGTAGCCACTAAAATACTTCTGATTTATCATCAGCTTTTTCTGCATTTACTTTTGTCCGTCCCTACACCGCAAGTTTTATGTAAGAATTCTTTAAGTGAGTACTGTACATGTGCTTTGTTTTGTGAAACAAGTTGGGTCAACAGTGTCCATCACGAAATATGGTGGTTTATCACAAGATCAGGTCAGCATTTAGTGAGAAATGACTGTACATATACAGTATATCTGCTTTTTGTTTTCGTTAGAATCCAGTCATCTTGCTCCACTTTGCTCCTTCTAAAGGGTACTGCAATAAAGTGAGTTAGACCCCTCTGGGAGATAGATATACAAATTATTGAATGTGTGTTTAAAATATTTTTTTAAAAGCCTAAATAATAATAATTATGATAATTATAATCATAGAAACACAACTTATGAAGAAATTCCCCTTTATTTCAGTTATATTAATTTGTTATAGGTACATACACACCATCTTATATGTTTGATTATGACATTTATGAAGTTATTATTAAGAAGAGTTATATTTGCTAAATATAGTTGATATAGCAAACTACCAAATAGTTTAGCATCTTTTGACTCTTGATGTGAGTTTCTCCTTCATCCAGCACAGTCCTACAAAATACAGGAGGAAATCTGTCAGTGAAAGTTCATAAGTGGTATTACTTGCAGCTGATCAGGATCATACCTGTATTCTTTTATTTCCTCATCCAGTTTAATCTTCTCATCTGTCAGACCTCTGTACTGTGAGATCTGTCTCTTTATGTCTGTCTTGACTGTCTCCACCTCTTTCTTCTTCTCTGATACTGTTTTCTAAAAAAAAAAAGAACACAAAATTCCCCAGTGTGGAACAGCAGTGAAGCAACATGTTACATACTGTACATATGCTGATTACAATTGATAATAATAATAACTGTAATCTTTACCTTATACTCCTCCTTTTGTTCGTTGTATTGCATTTCTTTCTCTGTTTGACTTTTTACCAGCTCAGTTTTGATGTCCTTCAACATTTTCATCTCAGATTCTATGGTTGTTATTTTTATTTTGACTTCTTTTGTTTCCTTCTCGTAGGCTTTAACTAGCTCTTCTTTCAGCACTTGTTCCTTCTTGATCTTGGAAATTGCTTGGATTATTTCATCGTAGAATTTGAGTTTTTCCACCATAGAAACTATTGTTGCCTCCATCTTTGCATATTTATCTGTAAGCTCTGATAACTCTTTCTCTTTTTCCTCCACTTGATTTTTTGTGTTCGTAAGGTTCGTAGTGTTCTCCTTAGTTTTACCTTCAAGCTCCACATTCTTTCCTTGTAGTTGCTCACACTTTCTCTTCTCTTCTTTAAGTTCAGCAGCCAATCTCATTTTCTCATCTTCAAAAATTTTATCCACTTGAATGTGGCTTTGCTTCAGTTGTTTCAGCTCATTTTCAGTAACTATGTTTTCTTGTTCCAAGTTCCTTACTTTCTCAATGTATTCAAAAAGCTGTTTGTTTAGTTTTTGCAGCTCTTCCTTAGTACTTTTAAGATCTTGTGGATTGACACTTTGTCCTTGGTCTGTTGTGTCATTTGCTTCAATGAGTTCCAAGTGATAGGATAATTCTTTTGTAAAAAGTCGATACCTGGTTTGTTTCTTTGTGAAGTTCATCTTGTTGGTTAACAGGGTGGTTTGGATCCTCTGTTAATAAGGAGTGTTTTAGGCACTGCCCACAAAAATGAAATGCTTCGTCACAATGATTCTGGTCTATTATCATTCCACTGTTACAGTTCTTGTTTACATTAGCTTATTTCCTGATACTTGAGTCTTCTTGAGTTTTGTTCTTCATAGTTGTTTGTTGTTTTTTGTTGTTTACAGTATTTCTGTTTCTTTGGCACACTTCTGATAAGAACAGATATTTTCAAAGATTTGAATGCAGTCCTCCAACCTATTTATACAAACATCATAACACGCTGGCCTAACTTTATGTACGGCTGGTGTGGGCACCAATACAGAATAGTGAATGCCTGCATTTAATCTATTTTGAAACATATTCTGGTACATGCATTTAAATTATAGTGTAAATGTGCAACACAGTTTTAATAACAGCTTCATATAACTAACTAACTAAATATTTGTTTAACTGTTTTCAAAGCATTTCTTATCACTAACTGTAGAGGGAAAAAACACTCCTAGAGAGCTTTTGTCCACTCATTGATTATGTGCAGTTTGAAGCCTAAATAACATGATCAAATACCACGATGTATTGATTTGATTTCAGAAATCTAACCAAATGAAAAAGTTAAAGTAACTGTACTGGTTAATCAAAATGTGTATTCTTTGTAAATGCATACAGTTACTTCCAACAACACTGCTTATACTGTAAGTACACACTGGATTCCACTGTAAAACAGTGTGAATGAGGCAATCTTGGATCATATTGCCTATGGGTACAAAGTCGTCCAGACTTCGCTCACACTGTGTCATGTATAGGCTCCTCACTCCTGCATGATCCAGGTGCTTTAGACCCAAACTCTCCTAAAGCTTCTATCTTCATAAGCCATAGCAAATGTGTCCTGTAGCATAGTGCTTTAACTGTAAACAGTAAAACAAATCGAAGCTTGGAGCATTAGACACAGGCAGTTTTGTAACTGCATTTGCAAGGTGCTCCCCTGCAGATGCAAGAGCCAGCTGCAGTGGTGTGCAACACTTTAGTTTTACTGTGGGTTGGTTCACAATATCTGAACCCATTTTTGCCAGGTGGGTTGGGATGGATTTTGACTCGGGTTGGGTGGGGAGACCCAGGTCAGAAATATCTGCTCAAATGTATTCAAATATCACTCTTATTTAAATAACTATCTAATTTGTACTGTATTTTACTGACATATAGGTAATTTCTAAACACAATCTGTCCAGGGACTGCAGCTCAAAATGAGCAGTTTTGCTATGTTAATGTTTGTCAATGTTTCTATGTGTGCATTGTGCCTGATAAATAAATAAACAAATAAAGTACTAGTAAGTCAAGACAATGGTTTATTGACATTACTGGTCAAAGACATCACTGCCCAAACTGCTGCACATTTCATTAAAAAGAAAGACAGACCTAGATTTAGCTCTGATGGGAGGAGTGAGAGACAACACAAGGAGGAGGGGGACAAAAGCACAACCCAGTAGAGAATCTGGGCAAAGCAGTTATTCAAGTTATTGTACTTATCATGTGTTTTCTGTTTCCTGGGCTGTGCTGAACACCTGCTCAATATAAAGCCAACTCCCAGCCTGCTTTTCTTCAGAGAAGCCAAGATGAGCAATAAAAATGATATTTTGGGCAAATATGAAGGGCAGCGCCCTAAGCTGCTTAAATACTTCAATGCAGTTGATAACCCCTTGAAAAGCGTCGACGATGATTCCATAAATGAGATTGAAAATGAAAAGGAGGCACTGCAAATCCTTAACAAACGACTTGAAGAATACATTAAGGAAGTGGCGAGCTTGGAACAGAAAAAGAAAAAATTACAACAAGACTTGCAGAAAGAGAGGAACATCATCTCCAAAGTGAAGGAATTTGAGAAAGAAGAGAGAAAAGAACTTGAAGACAAAAAGACTGAGTATATCAAACTTATTCTTAAATACAATGAGCTCCAGGTTCGCTATAATGAAGAATGCATTGAGCTTGAACGGGCAAAATATCAAATTAAGCAATATGACAAAGATATAGCTGATGCTAATGACAAATATAAAAAGCTACAGCAAAGTATATCTGGCTTGACAAAGTGCACTGAGTTATCAGTTAACGTCATTGAGGAATTTTCCAAAACTCTGCAAATGACAGAAAAAGAGAATAAGGTGTTCAATGAGAGACTAGAGACAGTTAAAAAGGCAGCTGATAAAACAAAGAAAGACCTGGGTGAGAAAACCAAAGAATGGGCAGCTCTTAAAAGGGAAATAGCATCTCTTGAGAAGACACTTATAGAAATGGAGGAGGAGCACAGAACTGAGATTACAACCTTTGAGGTTAGTACATATATTCTGCCATAATAAACACTTAAGCAAAATATTATTTTGTTAAAGTATGTTGCATCAGCCAACTCACTGACATCTTCCTTTGTTTATAGCAAGAAATAGCTACATATAACCTGGAGCTGTCCAAAACCCAGATAAAGAAGGCAATGACGCTGTCATCATACACGTTTTTCAGTAAAGACAAAGTGAAGGAAGAAATTGAAACATACAGGTAAGTAATAACTTTCCCTTTTTTTTTTTTGTAATGATTTTGCATTTACTGTAGGAACAGCCTATAAAGATTTACTGCCCATATATCTTTAGATTATAAGGCCTTATAACACAAGCTTTTGTCATTTGATCTGTTTCCATAGCAAGCTACTGGAGAGTGCTGCACCGAAGATGAAACCAAGTCCAACACCTCAGGATCCAAAATCTAACACCGCAAAACCTGCTTTGTAGGGCCATTTACCAATAAACATGAACCAACATGTGGATTCATTGCCTAATTTACATATCTAAATAAAATATTTCAAAGTCCTTAATCATAATTAATCAGTGTTCAAATGTGTGATTATTCAAATTATTGTTTTTTTTAGTGATTGACCACACAAGTTGTGTTGTGTTGTTGTAATGAAGTGATGTTGTTTGCATTTTTATATTTGAATGATCAATTAAATAGTCACTGATGTATGAAGTTTTTATTTATTTATTTATTTATTTGAGCTATTTAGAGAGCTATATTTGAATTTGTGAGTTTAGGATTTTGAGGGAAAAATCCATTTTGCTCTTGGGGCAAGTCTTTTGGGTCCAAATCAAGTGTCAGTGGTTCTGTGTGCAGACCCAGCCCTCTGCTGCCCCCCTGTGCTCTTCCCCTGTGCTACAGTCCACTGAGCGCCCCCTGCCTGTGAGCTGCAGCCTCACACTGGACTGTGGACAGAGCTCCCGGTTCCAGACAGAGAATAGTCACAGTCCAGTCTAAAACCTGTTCAGACTCCTGTCCTCACGTTTTATGTTGATTATAAGAATTCATCTGAAATGTGTAGAAACAAGTGGAACAACTGTATTTTTATTTTATTTTTTATGACTGCAATGTGCTTGAGTCGCCTACGCCCAGAGCTGGTAATGCACACTTTGTTTTCTTCTCTTCAGAGTTTAGTCACGCCTGTAATGTATTTAGCAAACAAAATGAACAAGAACTGTTACCCAGTGACCTTGCCTGGTATAATTACTCCTAATGAAGACCTACATACCCTTGTATAATTCTTCAGAAATGGTGATTGGTGTGGGGGATGTTTCTTTTTCACAAAATGAATGGCACGTAGAATTACACAATGAGTGGATCTCGTGTTAAAAAGCACACAGGTTTTATTGCATATCAATTTCATGTATAAATTCTTCATAGCATTGGAAAGATTACATTTGGTATACATCGCTATTCTACAGAATTAACATCAGAGTCATATCTTTTCAAGGAAATTTCTCTAAAGTACATTTTCAATAATCACAAGCATCAAAAGAACTGCAATTTTCAGAATTGTTCCATATTATTCTACAATCTTTTTTGTTTTAATTATCTCTTCTCCCATGTCTCTCAGAGCTCCCTGCCCAAAAATCGAGAAGGCAGTCCAAAACTTGAAGTCAAACGTACTATCCTAACCACATTTACAATAAGTGCATCTACGGATTTATTTTTATTCTTTTTTTTTTTTTTTTTTCGTTTTTTGATTTGATACACGTTTCACAAATGGACATCATTATGACCGCTAAACACGTCATGCACAAGATCTTTTTTGTTTTCATAAACATAACAGAGGCAATATACAACTCAAACCAAACAAGCACCATCCATTAAACCCATATCGTCAATGCTTCTTTTTTTTCTTCAGACAATGCACCATTTTTTTTTCATTCTTTAAAATACTATACAAATGAGACAACGTGTTTCTTTTATTTTCTCCTGTAACAGTTTGGGTACAGCAACCATGTTCTTTTTGCTGACTTACCACAGCAGCCTTTGACGGAAATCTCCAATGTCTTCCATGTGTGTCGGTTTTACACAGCGCATCCGTATTACAGTAGTCCGTGACATGAAATAAGTACATAAAAACCAACGTCAGCCTTATCACGCTGAAGGATTTACTCTAGAGCAAAATGGACAGGGTTTCATGTCTTTTCTATTTCTTTTGTCGATTTGCAACTCGAAATTTCAAGTTGACATTATGCATTATTCTAAACGTCTTTGCAATAGGATTTCACGTCCTTTGCCTGTAACAGTGAGAATAAAACATATAAAAACAACTAATAATTACAGTGACCAGCATTTCAGTAATCGACTTGCTAAAAAAATGATAAGAAACTAATTTAGAGAACAGAAATTCTCAGAAAATATTTGGTTATAGTTTGTAGACTTGTAGAGAAATTGTGTGGATGTAAAATATGGCAGTAATATCAATAACATGAATCTTTTTACATGATCTTGTGGTAATTTTTGAAGCTCCTTTGTGTTTTTAAAGTCTGTACTCATACAAGACCCTAATTACAATTGGGGTCTTGGTCTTTTCAAGTCTTTAAACCAAAGCTTAGATTTTTGCAATTCATATGATTTTTAAGATAACTTGTACTTAAAAAATCATAGTATATTTTTATTTTTAGTATTTATAGAGTATGTAAGAAATGTACATTTTTCCTTTTTTAAATGTCTTGACAAGATCTTAGTGTGAATCATTACAGTCAGAACAGAAAGAATTCAGATTTGAAAGTGCTCCTTAAGTCCGAGTCAAGTACCAAGTCACTGACCTTCAAGTCCAAGTTGAGTCCCAAGTCTTACTTTATCAAGTCAAGTCTCAAGTCCTAAACATAGTGACTCAAGTCTAACTTGAGTCCAAGTCACGACTTGCAAGCACCTCTGATCAAAACTAGTACTGATACTAGAAAAATTATCTTGTGATTTTTTTCCTCCATTTGGATTGGACAAAAAAACATTAAGTGCTGGTGAGTTATGTCTTTTGAGAAGCCGTAGTTCCCGAAAGCACTAATAAAATCACAACACAAATATTAAATAAACTAAAAATACCAATTCTGATGCAAACTTTGGGAACTAAATCGACTATTTACATCTTAAAATTTACGTCAAAATCTCATCTTGTCTCGTTCTCATGCCCAATTGACCCAATCTCGTGTCTTGTCTTTTAGAAATTGTGTCTTCGAAGCTTTGAAATAGGTAAAAATTTGTACAGAACTGCATTTAAAAAGTACATTTTATTTGTGTTGATAACTAAAGTCTATTGCCTAATAAAAAGAGTGTTTTTATTATCACCACAATATCAAAGTCTGTATCAAATATCACGCCTTTTCCTTAGTATAAAAGTTAGGATTCAAATTGTAGTATTTTAAAAACACACATATATTAAAGTAAAATAGAAACTGTGACATCCTATTGCAAAGTAGTTCATAAACCTTTAATAAACCCTAAAACTGTACGAAACCCTGTCCATTTGGCGTAGACCATATGTGGAAAACAATATATCTGGGCGAATGACATCCTTTTTCAGTAGATCCATGCAAAACATGACAAGATGCTGCGACATTGTTTAACCCTGCCCCCTGCTGTCAAAAGAAAAAAATACAGTGCTTTTATTCTTGTACTGTTGGTGAGACCAGAGCCTGATCAGCGCATAGCTTGGTCCCGTGTGGTTTTTAAGTGCTCGTTTTGAAGATACAGCATTCGGAGTATTCAGAAAAACCTCAAGTACAAGACAGGACCGAGGCTTTAATTCTGGTCTATCTACAGTTATCTACAGTCAGCCACAGCGACACAAGGGACTACTGACCATTTAGGAGGAGTTTGGTAAGTATTAGTAATAGTATTTTGAGTTTTGCTGTAGACGGTTGGGTTTTCAATGATGGGCAAACGTTGATGAAATTGAGTGGCTGTGGAACAAATCTTCAAATGGGGTGTTTTCCAGGACAATGTTTCAACAGAACAGCACGTCCCAAGACTACTCGAACTATATTTAACAATTTGCATATTGGGTAAAAACAGAACAGGACCTGATGAGGCCGAAGGGATGAACAAAAGCTAACTACAGTTAACAATGAATATAAATAAGAGCAGTAACTTAAAGGGCGTCTCCAATTTGGCACGCAGAGATTCAGAACCTCTGCTGTGTTTGGATACACAAGGTTCCTTCTACAACATAGGGATAAACGTCATGACTTCAAATACAAATCTACAAATTAATAAATACACACTCACAAAATCAATGCTTCTGTGTGAAGTGAAAACTACGAGCCGCTCTGAAAAACAAATGATTGTCAGAGAACCAAAGGATTCCATGGGTTATTTGGCACATGATCAGCTACCACTATTTTACATCATGACAGTATCATACAATTTGGTCCTTCTCTGAAATGAAATATTAACATGAAGCACAGACGTGCTGAAACAATACTGTGGTGTCTAAACTAAAAAAAAGCAAATGAGAATTGATTCAAATGAATTATGTTCACACGGGAGATCAATAAAATCACTTAGTCACATTTCAGCTTCATCTGTGCTATGATTCCAATCATGTGATGGTCGGATTAGTCTGGTGCTAATGTTGATTCTGCAGTTGCAACTTAAAGAATATCAGTGAGAAGTCAGTGACCAGTGGGGAGAGACAGTCCAATGCGATGCTCCAGGCTGACTCCAGTGAAACAGTGCCACCTGGTGGACATGCATTACAAACGCAGTGCTTGTGGAGGCTGTACAGTCTTTCCAAGTGTCTGTGTGGAGCGGGGACATCAGAGCAGTCCTTCATGTGGACAGGGTCTGAGACGTTCTGTCTCTGAGACTGTCTCTGTGTCTCAGACCCCAGCGTCTCCTTCACTTGTGCTCTCTCTCCTGTGTCCTCTGTCCGTCTGTCCCCCCGTCTCACTGCCCCCCGCCCCCCCCCCCACCCCTGTATCCTCTCAGTCCCCCTGTCCCCTCTGTTCCTCCCCCTCTATCCCCTCTACCCCCCTCTACCCCCCTCTGTCCCCCTCTGTCCCGGCCTCAGATGTGGTTGAGTGGGTGAAAGCTGCTCGTCTCAGATGGTCCTCCGCCCATACTCAGCCAAGCGTCCAGCGAGCTCTGTGATGGAGCGTGCAGAGGGTTGTTCTCCGACAGAGACAGCATCATTGCATAAGCCTGAAACACAACAGAGGAGCGGCTCAGAATCATCTTTATATTAATAGGACCGTATTTACACTGTCTATGGCGTTTCCTCATCACAAACAGACCTGGAGGTGTGTTTTGTTTCACATGTTCAACACACAAACCCTGTATATTTAGGCAGAACAGAAAACACTCTGTTCCATTTTGTGATTACTCAAATATGTGAGAATGAAACAAAAACACAACTCCAGATATGTTTTTGATGAGATAACAACATTATAACATGGGTTAAAGCTCACAAGAGACAAATTTACATAAAATATAGGACCTTTAAACCATTTCCCCTTCAACAACAAGACGCTAAAATCCCTCTTTTCTTATGTGACTCGGACCCACCACATACCTGTGTTTTAGCCTGTCTGTACAAAGTCTCTTTCAAAGCCTCTGACTCTAGTGAAGTGTTAAAAATGTCTTTAACATCGAATGGCTGCTCCTCACTGGGCCCTTTCCTCAGCCCCGGGAGGCCCTTGGGAAAACTGGGCAGCCCCTCCAAATCCAGCAGAGCCCTCCTCCAAACACCTGCGCAGCAATGTGGGGCGCGCCATGAAGGGGGAGCAGACAAGCACAGGGAGAAAGGGGCGTATGTGGGGGGTGAGAGAGATGGTTACAGTGCAATGAGATGGAAGGGCAAAGAGGAAAGAGAGGAAAAACTTATTAGACAGAGAAAAGGAATTTTAGTTTGAGAAGGTATAGATAAGAGGAAAGAATTGTGGCGTTTTGTAATTGTTGTTTTTTTTTTTTAAAGGGCTCATATTACGCTATTTTCTGATCTGTTATAATGCTATTTCCTCATCAGTTTCTCAAAAAGCATGTTTGAATTATTTTTATTCTGAATTTTACTTGAAGTGTACATTTTCAAAGTGTTTAAAATTCAAAATAAAATGTCACCTTTTAAATATTCAGCACAAATATTTTTAAGCCGTCAAGTTTGACAGTCAAAATTCAGAGTGTAACCCTGCGTTCGATTATCTTCCGACTCCCACTTGGATCTCGGATTTGACGTCACGTTCGAGCTTGAAGTGTATTATTATGTTTCGTGTCGGACTACGTGGATTATGATCATGACTATTCGCTCGTCTTTTGAAAACGCCACTTTAATTAATAAAATTTTTGGAATTTGCACTTCATTTTATGTTATGATTTCTCTTCCGTTACAACCTTAGTGACGTTAAACCCCGTTAAATCAAGTATTTGTTCAATATTGGCCTCACCACAACACCGACTACCAAACCCACAGGCAGTGATACGGACGCGGTAAAGTACTGCAGTGATACGAGTGACTGAAATTGTCATTTAAACCACCAAAGTGTCCAAACACAATGAAAACACTTCATATCTACACGTCACAGTGGTTGTAACCATCTTGGATTCTCACTCGTAATTCTTGCTCGGTTTACTTTTTCTGCCGCCGAGTTCAGAGTCGCGTTGTCCCAGGAAAAGAGGTGCATCATGTGTCACTAGGCAACTTCCTTGGAAAACCGTCTCGAAAGGATAATCGAATGCAGGGTAAAATTCGCAGGAAAGATCTGACATGCCAATTGCCGCTCGAGAGAGTGACTTTAGTGTACCATATTTTCCGAGTTATTAGGCGCTCTGGATTATAAAATAAGTCATTAAATGGTCTATTTTCAAACTTTTTTCACAATAAATCGCACCGGACTTTAAATGAAACACAACAGTTGGATGGGTCAGTGGGACTTTGTTTGGTGCGTTCACAGTGACTCTGGGCTTTGTTCAGTTGTGGCGTGTAGGGAGGTGCTGTCTGGGACCGCTGGATTGTCGGCGTGTTCGCAGTGACTCAGTTGTTCAGTTGTGTCTAGAAGTGGGACATTGCACTCGCTTTTTCGGTTCGTTCCTCCGTTCAGTTCCTCGTCAGTGCGGAGTGATGAGTGTGGCTGTGGGTGTTTTTCGCTGTGCGGTCGCTGTCTGCTCCGTGTGTGTTTGCGTGTTCTGCGGGTGGTGCGGCTTTGTAGTTTACTGAAGTCGTGCTGGGACACCTGAGTGGATTTGTGTATAAGGCGCACTGGATTGTGGGGCATACAGTCGTTTTTTGATGGGGCCTGGAAGCTTAAGAGCGCGTCTAATAGCCCGGAAAATATGGTATCTATTACATAAAACCATCAGAGAAGGTGATCGGCTCGGCGGTTGTGGCGTGTGTATTTATATTTATACTCTGCTAATGACACGGCGTAGATTTCTTGTTCTGGTGTTTGTGTCTTCTTCTTTCTCTTTCTTTTCCTTCCAGATAATAATGTCGCAACGTCACTGGATAGTCGTCCCTGATTGGCTGACATGGCACGTCTGACGCCAAAAGTTCAGCTTTTTCTACTTCTGACACCTGAACGCTCAAAATGCGACACGTAGACGACAGATTCTCGCCAAAGCTCAAAACGCAGAACGCCCTAGATGCGCGTCCACATAGACTTTGCATGTAAACTTGACGCCTTAACGCCCCGGTCTGAACGCAGCTTAAGGCTATAGAACTTTTTCCCCCATCCAAAAAAAATGTTTAATCGCTATGGCAACGGTTGTTACTTTTTCATCATTCTGAACCCCATGGACACCTCAGAGAACACCACCGAACCAAAGCTCACCTGCGCGTGTGTTCGTAGCTCATTGCTAGTGGCGCGGGGTCCTCCTCCTCTTCGTCCTCTTCGTACGCCCCCGTCGTGAGCGGAGACGCCCCGGCGGTGAGGGGGCACGGGGAGTCGGGCGGTCCGGCGGTGAGCGGGCAGGGGGACTCGGGCGCGTCGTCATGGGAACGCTCCGTCAGGCTGCCCTCCTCTTCCTCCTCGTCGTCTCCGTCCACCTCCTCCTCTTCCTCCTCCAGCCCCCGCAGGCCCAGTTTGGAGGTGCTCACGCCGTGGCCATGGGGGCGCTCTTCTTCCGCCGTGTCCGACCTGAAAAGACAACGAATTTTAGTTTTGCTTTTATCGCAAATTTGATATTATATTACAAACAAAAGTAGATTTCATGGATGTATTTAAAGGTGTAACTTTTCTGGTGGAGGGTCCGTCACCTGTTTGTTTCTATGGATATGTCATTGCTCTCTGAAATGTTCCACAGTATGACATTAAACAGCTCTACCTTACATTTACTCAATTACAGGTGGTTTTATAGCACAAAAATACCTAAAAAACAAACAAACAGGCATTCTGACTGTGAGCGGGGTCGCCTCTCCACAGATCTGACCTGTAACTTGGTCTGGTTCGGTCTCCATGAAAATAGAAAGTCTGTAGAATCCCTCAGTCGTCCAGGTTTTTCAGCTGGACAAACGTTTATTTAGGTTGCAACTCATCGAAGCTGCTTCTTCAGGTCTGAGTTCAAAACTGATCCAAACTGTGAAACGTTTTCGACCTAAATAAACATTTGTCCAGTTGACAAATTGTGGAATATTCGAGACAAAGCAATAACATCTTCACGGAGACAAGAACTGGACGGACCCTGCGTCAGAAAAGTTACATAATGCACCTTTAAACGGCCTATGCTACACTATTTTCTGATGTCATGTGGTAATGCAGTAGGTGCTCCACTGTGTTTTTAAACTCCATACACCTTCACTAGAATAATTTGGATGATTGCAGCCCCGGAATTGCCAATCTATAGTAAACAAAAGGTAAAAAAAAAAAAAAAAAGCTGTTAACTTAAAAACAATTTTAGGGCTTTAGATGTAGACTCAAGTCAGACATGAGTCACTATTTTTAGTCAGTATTTTTAGGACTTGAGATTTGACTTGATAAAATGGACTAAGACTTGGGATTTGACTTGGACTTGAGGCCTGTGACTTGAGAAGTACTTTTAAATCTGAATTCTCTCTGTTCTAACCGTAATGATTCACATATCTTGTCAACACATTTAAAAAGGAAAAAATAACATAATAACATAACTTTTATATACTCTAGAAATACTCATATATAAATATACTATTATTATTTTTTTAAGTACGATTTATCTTAAAAATCATATAAATTGCAAAGACCAAAGCTATATTTGGTACTTTGGTACTTTAATGGGGGTGGGATTAAATAGGTTTTCTTCTTCCCACTCCTTTTTGGGCAAATATTTTTTGTTGTGGTTATTTTTATTTCTATTATGATTTCACTTATGTTATATGTTCCATTGTATAAGAATGTAAATCTTTACTTGCCCAAAATAAATACGTAAAATAAAAAAATAAAAAATACTTTGGTTTAAAGACTTGAAATGTCTTGAAGCTCAAAGCAGACGACTTGGACTTGACTTGTACTTATGCGCCAGTGACTCGAGACTTGACTTGGACTTGGCTGTATTTGACTTGGGACTTGACTCGGACTTGAGGTCAAAGACTTGAGATTTACTTGAGACTTGCAAAACAACGACTTGGTCCCACCTCTGCAGACTAATAATGCAGGATTACTCAAACGTGTGAATGAAACAAAACAACTCTAGGTGTTTTTGAGGAGTTAACAACATTATAACACAGCTTAAATCTCACAAGAATCCATTTTGTGTAATATAAGAGTTTGAAGTACTATTATTTTTAAGTAACATTACTCTAAAACTCTTCGTTGTGTACAGTTTTTGGCTTCTGTACCCCCTCTGCCCAGCGCTGCTTCAAACCCCATGACTTCACCTCCTCCGGGACCCCCCCACATCTGCCCCCTCCGTGTTGTTTTTGGCCCAGACTGGACATTCATCAAAGGGGACAGGCTCACCTCTGGGACGGGGACAGGGTCAGGGTGGTGAATTAGGGGGGGGGGGGGACTTTTGGCTGGAAAAAGTTCTCCTCTTTCGGTCTATATTAAATATCACTGTAATCAAATTGCCATCGCGGTGGTGGGGAAAGTCGAGCGGGGCCCTGGCTTGTGTCATTCAGTCTAAACATGTCAGAATGGTGTTTGGGTTAGCCGAGAGGGGGTACTGGTGGATCTTAGTGAACGTGTGCTTCAAATGTAATGCCCCCCGGGGTTAAGAGCAGACAGGCGGCCCAGACACAGAGCAGAGAGCTGGTAAATGATGAGGGGACAGCAAATATGTATAAATAATACTTTTAACTTATATAGTCAAAGGAGGGTCTAACGTTTCATGGGTTGTCATAGCATACTTCGACGACAAAAAAAACCCTCAAAGTATTCATCACTTTGTGGGGGCTGAAGTCTGTACACACTCATTTCAAAAGGACATTGTGCATTGTGAGGTCCAAAAATGTGGTCCTCATAAGGCAAAAAGGTGGCGTTTGACTTATATTCAAATCGCCGTGTTACCTTTTATTGTTTTTTTGAAAATGCTTTATCAATTTGGCTTTCATTGACGTTCTGAGTCTCCACTCCTGTTGCTCTCCACGCCAAGTCACACCCCCTTCTGAGCACGGGGGGAACGGTATGCTTCCTGCTCATGAAAATACAGTATTTTTTGGACTATAAGTTGCAATTTTTTTCATGGTTTGGGTAATCCTGCGACTTATATATTAAACTGCCAATGTCATTTGGCTCTACTGTGCATGTCTCCTGCAGAAAGAGCCTCTGTTCTGTCTGTTTCATGTCAGTCGATCGCGCCATTACTTCTGCACCACTGAACAATTTAACTATTTAAACAAACTTATAAAGACGACTGAGAAGACTGAACACAAATGCCCCCAAAAAGAAAATCATATTTTGCAGATTACAAGCTGCAAGTCGTGAAATCTGCAGCTGAAAAAGGTAATCGAGCAGCAAAAAAAAAAAAAGTTTGGAAATGAACGAGAAACTTGGGACAACATTATGCATTTTTTGGCTGTTGTGACTTATACTCCATATATATAGTCAGATTTGCGAAGTTGTTGTGTGCAGTTGTGTGTCATGTTTTTGTAAATTTATAGAGAATTGTCATGTTTATGGGTGGTACACTGGACAGAATCTTAGAGCTAAATGTAAAGAGGGTTTGAATAGGGCCCAGCAAAGATCACTAAATAACTCAAACATGCACTGACGACATCTAAAGCCTCTTTAGGTGTGTTGTTGATGAGG
Source organism: Boleophthalmus pectinirostris (assembly GCF_026225935.1). Classification (NCBI taxonomy): domain Eukaryota; kingdom Metazoa; phylum Chordata; class Actinopteri; order Gobiiformes; family Gobiidae; genus Boleophthalmus; species Boleophthalmus pectinirostris. The sequence continues at coordinate 13,685,778 of NW_026571515.1, read as the reverse complement.
GAACAACGTTAAAACATGGTAAAAAGCATGTCTACGATTATACTGAAAAACTAATATTTCCCTCCCTCCGTTTTCCAAAATAACATCATGCACATTGTGAGCATTGTTTTCAGAAAAGTTTTTGTTTACATCAACACCATCAAACGCCATCAACGCCATTTGTTTGCATCAATATGTCATCGAGTGCTGTCATAACTACACCAAGTCTCTGGGTGACACCTGGATTAGGTTCAAACCTGTAGCGTTTATTTCATTACAGTTGTAAGTATTACTCAAAAATACCTTGACAAAACGTGCATTACTGAGCGGGTTCACCTCTCCACAGATCTGTTAAAGAAGTGGTAATATTGCCAATCTCCGAGCTCAGTCGTCTCTGGTCATGGATATGAAACATCAGCTGTGTGTGCAAATGCAAACACATGAAAAGTGTTTGCACCAGAAGAAATGTGACCAATGCTCTGATGCTTCATGATCATCATCAGAGCAAAAGGGAAACATTGGTCACACATTTGGCACGTCAGCTCCTAAAACATGTAGTTTTTCCAGAATCTCCACTCTAGCCGGAATTTTTAGAAAGATTTTCAGAGGCAAATTTGCCATTTGCATGTAAAAGAGGGGTACAAATGAAGGGAAATGTCTCAGTTTTTAAAAATACTTGTATATACATAAACGGGGCCTGAATTATTAGATCCATGACGTGGTTTAAAAGTTAATACATGGGTTAATTTAGGATAAGAAGACGAATTTTAAGGTTTGGGTTAGATTAAGATGATCTAGGCTCCAGCAAATTAATGTAGGTCAATCTAATACATGGAAACCCAACTTTGTGTGTGTATGGAGACTGGTGGGATTCGAACCACCAACTTTTTGTTTAACCAATAATAACTTTATCTGCATTTATTTTTTAAACCGATGCACTGTCACCAGACTCAGATTTATTCTTACTATTATTGTCTTTAGGTTGATTTGAACTGCTTCACATCCGAGTGGAGCTCTTGTGCCCTCTGCTGGTCATTTTTGTGTATAAAAAAATCTTACGTGCTCATTATTATTACTTTTTAAAACTTTTCCTCATGGAGATCTGGTCTGGAATGTTTCACAGTATGGCATTAAACCTTTCTCTCTTCATGGAGACCAAACCAGACCAAGTTACAGGTCAGATCTGTGGAGAGGCGACCCCGCTCACAGTCAGAATGCCTGTTTTTATATTTTTTGGAGCTATAAAACCATTTGTAATTGAATAAATGTTAAGTAGAGCTGTTTAATGTCAAACTGTGGAACATTCCAAGCAGAGCGATGACATATCCATAGAAAAAGCACCAAAACATTACATAGTGCTCTTTTAAAGCCACAATATGTAACATTTTAATATACAGATTACGTGTGTGTGTGTTTTACCTCTTGTCCGTGGAGCTGGAGGCCTGGTTGACTTCGCTGTTGGAGATGAAGTTGCGTATTTCAGAGAAGTACGAGTCCTCCTTCTCGTCTAAAAGTGCGTGATTGTCTGGCTCTGAGTTCGGGGACGAGATGGTGGTTCCTAAATTGGACAACATCCCTGACTGCTGGCTCACTGCGGACAAGAACACAACCAGGGTCAGACAGAAAACACAAAAACTACACTACACTACTATATGACTGAAAGAACAACACAAAAAGAATTCTTAATTATGTGTGGTTGAATATTTTTGAATCCTCTTGTTTTATTTAGGAGATGAGAAGAGCTTTGGTCAAAATAATAGTTTGCAGTTTCAGGAGTAGTACATGCAGTTTGATGAGCAACAGTTCCCCCTAGTGGTGACAGCAGCCAGGTGCAATGTCTGTTGATTTGGGTTGAACAAAATAAACCTTAAGTATATCATAATATTAAATAGTAAGTAATAAAGTAATAAAAAATTACTTTAAATCTTGCTTTTCATGCACTGATTTTTTTTGTAGTATTGAAGAAATTATTTATTTGTACAACGCAAAGCAAATACCAGGTTAATTTTTTGTTGTTAAAATTGCATGATAAAACCAAACATTTAACCAAATCTGTAAGAATAGAGGAAAAAGATTGGGAATGCTGCTTTTATAATTTACACCCCAACTCTTTGAAACTCGCTCCCCTCAGATCAGAGAAGCCAGCTCTCTGAAATCGTTCAAAACTAAACTTAAAAAACATTTTTATAAATCAGTATTCAACTAATCTGGATGATTCTAATTTATTTGCTCTAAATGGGCTATTGTGTTCTTCTGCTATTATTAATTGTCTTCTGTATTGCACTGTTTTATTTAGTGTTGTAGTCAAGACTGCACTAATCGAGACCAAGACCAGTCTGAGACCACAGGGTCCCAAGACCAGGACAAGACCAAGACCTCTGAGGGCCGAGACTGAGACACGACCGAAACCTTTAAAGGTCAAAACCAAATCGAGACCATCTTTGTCATTTCCTTCATTTATTTGTATTTTGGTGCATGTATATCAGTGTTTTTTTTTTTAAATAAATCTCCATTTATCTCCATTTGATCTGATTAATATTCATTTAGGCTTAAAATAGGCCAAGCAAACTGTACTGCACTTAAACCCCCCCTTTTTGGACCCTGAGCCACAGTTTGAGAACCTCTTCTTTAATCCCGCTTCCACTGGAACTTTACAGAAAATAACTTCAAAGTGAATCAAGTGAGTTTTTTTTCAAATTATTAACATTTACAGTTACATTCTCTTACTGATTTTGCAGCCTCGAGTCCAAGACAAGACCGAGTCCAAATGCACTAGAGTCCAAAGATGAGACCAAGACCATAAAAAAGCGGTCATGAGGTCGGTCTTGAGTACTGCAACACTAGTTTTTTAAATTATTTCTAACGTTGTAATGTTTATGATGCCTCTGGAAAGCACCTTGAATTGTTCACAAGCACGAAAACCGTTTTATAAATAAATATTATTATTATTATTATTAAATAAAAGCTGAGCGTGTGTGGTATCTTCTTGTAGTACCGTCTTAAGACCCACTTTTATTCTCTGACTTTTAACACCATGTGAGTTGTCTGGTTCTTTGTGTCTTTTATTTTATTTATTTCTATTTTATGATTGTTTATGGTTTTGCTTTTATTTGTTTTTTACTGGTTTTATTGTTGTAGGACTGGTATGATCACATTTTTAGCAATTTACTTTTGTTGTCTTCATTTTGTGTTCTTTGGAAACTGCTTTGCTTGTAAAATGTGCTATATAAATAAAGTGCATTTGGATTTTGAGTTGCACCTGGTATGTTCTCGTGCTCGTGCTTCTTGAGGTGACGGTCCAGGTTGGTCTGTTGGCCGAAGCAGCGGTTGCACAGGTGACACTTGAAGGGCTTCTCTTTGTTGTGGATGTTTCGGACGTGACGCTGGAGGTTCGACGAGATGCTGAAGGAGCGGTCACAGTATTTACACCTGCGAGACACAACAAGGTCAGTAAAATCAGATCACTAGAGTAGTCAGATAACCCGGTAATCTGATTTTTGTGTGCTTGTGTTTAAGAGAAATCTGACGGGTTTTTAGTGTAACTGTCGTATTTCGACGGCAAAGTACAATGAATTTTCAAATAACTCTTTCAAGCTTTAAAGGTGCACTGTGTAATTTTTCTGGTGGAGGGTCCGTCAAGTGCTTCTCTCCATGGTCTGGAATGTTCCACAGTATGGCATTACACTTATTTATCTCTATGCACACAGCGGATGATTCCATGGGTCAAGTTACATGTCATTCAAAGCAAGAATGGAAGATTTTAAGATCAATAAAAACAAAAAAAGATGGATACGTTTAATGTCACACCGGGACATTCGAGACAAAATTCGAGACATTTCCATGGAGACGAGCAGGTGTTGGACCCTGCACCAGAAAAGTTACACAGTACACCTTTGACGTTTTCAATTTCATTTTCGTCTTTGCCACATTCGTTTGCCATTTTTTGCAAAACTGTCCGAGCAAAACTTGGAAATCGGATTACACACATCAGATTTAACAGTTTCCAGTTCCCAAATGTTATTAATTTTTTTCCTCTTTTCTCGGTGCTATTGAAGTTGTTGTTTGTTGTCTGCTGACAGTCGTATTCTTGCCGTCACATCGTCACATCGTAAACGGGGTCAGGCATTCAGAAGTGACTTTACTTTCTTTGATCATATTTTTATGTGAAATGTTTGTAACACTCTATGATTAAGTACATGACTGAAGAAAATAAACTACTACTACTACTACAACTCCATGACAACTCCAGAAACCCGACAATGATCAGACGTTTGGTGATGTAAACAAAGCTACTGAGACAATGAACTATTACTGTATATTCAAGATAATATCAAAAATATCTAAAAAATAATAATTTAGAATATTAGAATTTAAATGTTGCCATAGTTTCATTATGTTGACAATCATAAATATAGATGCAGATATACAGACTCCAGCGTGCTGTCCATATAACTGTCCCTCTGAGCTGTACCTGTAGGGCTGTTCTCCGGTGTGCGTCCGTAGATGCCGGGTGAGGTTTGCCGATCGAGGGAAGATTTTCCCACAGTACCTGAAGTAATCAGAAAGACAAAACACAGATTAAAACAACAGAAATGACTAACAAAAAACTTTACACAGGTTCACATAAACATCCATCGACATGATAGTAACGGGACTGAGGTAATTTGGAAGCAGTAACAGTAGTAGTGGTGGAGGTGGTGGTAATAGTAGCTGCAGTAGTTTAGTTGTAATAGTAGTAATAGTAGTAGTAGTAGTAGTGCATTAGTATAGGAGTAGCAGTGTAGTAGTAGTTATAGCAGTTGTAGCAGTAGTAGTACTGTTGTCAAACTAGTTAGAGTAGCAGAAATAGTTGTGGTAGTAATAGTAGTAGTAGCATTAGTCGTGTTACCTGCAGGCGTAGTGTTAGTAGTAGCCTTGTATTAGTAGTAATAGTAGTAACAGTAGTAGTAGTAGCAGCATTAGTAGTAGTATTTGTAGTAGTAGTAGTAGCAATAGTCTTGTTATCTGCTGTAGTATTAGTTTTAGTCTTAGTTTTAGTAGTAATAGTAATAATAGTAGTAGTAGTAGTAGTAGTAGTAGTAGTAGCAGCAGCATTAGGGCTGTTACCTACAGGCGTAGCTCTCCTTGTATTAGTAGTATTAGTAGTTGTAGTAGTAGTAGTAGTAGAAGTAGTAGTATTTATCGTGTTACCTGCAGGTGTAGTGCTCCTTGCATTTGCAGTATTTGTAGTATAAGTAGTATTTGTAGTAGTAGTAGTAGTAGTAGTAGTAGTATTGGTGGTGTTACCTGCAGGCGTAGCGCTCCTTGTATTTGTAGTATTAGTAGTATAAGTAGTATTTGTAGTAGTAGTAGTAGTAGTAGTAGTAGTATTGGTGGTGTTACCTGCAGGCGTAGCGCTCCTTGTATCTGTAGTATTTATAGTAGTATTTGTATTAGTATTAGTCGTGTTACCTGCAGGTGTAGCGCTCCTTGCCTTTGTAGTATTAGTAGTATTTGTAGTAGTAGTACTGGTGGTGTTACCTGCAGGCGTAGCGCTCCTTGTATTTGTAGTATTAGTAGTAGTATTCGTAGTAGTATTCATTGTGTTACCTGCAGGCGTAGCGCTCCTTGTATTTGTAGTATTAGTATTCATAGTAGTATTCATTGTGTTACCTGCAGGCGTAGCGCTCCTTGTATTTGTAGTATTAGTAGTAGTATTCATAGTAGTATTCACTGTGTTACCTGCAGGCGTAGCGCTCCTTGTATTTGTAGTATTAGTAGTATTTGTAGTAGTAGTACTGGTGGTGTTACCTGCAGGCGTAGCGCTCCTTGTATTTGTAGTATTAGTAGTATTTGTAGTAGTAGTACTGGTGGTGTTACCTGCAGGCGTAGCGCTCCTTGTATTTGTAGTATTAGTAGTATTTGTAGTAGTAGTACTGGTGGTGTTACCTGCAGGCGTAGCGCTCCTTGTATTTGTAGTATTAGTAGTATTTGTAGTAGTAGTACTGGTGGTGTTACCTGCAGGCGTAGCGCTCCTTGTATTTGTAGTATTAGTAGTATTTGTAGTAGTAGTACTGGTGGTGTTACCTGCAGGCGTAGCGCTCCTTGTATTTGTAGTATTAGTAGTATTTGTAGTAGTAGTACTGGTGGTGTTACCTGCAGGCGTAGCGCTCCTTGTATTTGTAGTATTAGTAGTATTTGTAGTAGTAGTACTGGTGGTGTTACCTGCAGGCGTAGCGCTCCTTGTATTTGTAGTATTAGTAGTATTTGTAGTAGTAGTACTGGTGGTGTTACCTGCAGGCGTAGCGCTCCTTGCCCTTGCGCAGGATGGCGTCGGAGAGGGAGGGCGGCGGCGAGCGGAAGTTGAAGAGCGGGTGTGAGGAGTGCTGCAGGGAGCTCGGAGGACCGTCCAACTTCAACGCCCCAAAACTCTCCAGCTTCTCCGTCATGTTCTCCATCGCAGACATCTACACACCGGGAAAACAAAAACAAAACAACAACAACAAAGTGTGAGGAAACCGGAGCACACAGAGACACAGAGAGCAGAAAAAACACTAGAACATACAAGTAAAAGTAGTACATTCCTACACTTTTTAGGTATCTGTGGTTTACTTGAGTGGATTATTTTTTACTTTTACTTTACAATAACAAACAACACATAAACAAATCAAAACAGATGAGAGCAAAACAGATCACTTAAGTTGTTTCTTTGCACAAAATTCTGCACAAATCTGTATCAAAATCACAACATGAAGCTTTTTTAAATCTGAAAATCTGTGCAAAATACTTTACATTTGACTTTATTCTCTAAGTCCATGAAAGTCCAAAAAACTACCACTTCATGACATCAAAAGGTGAGACAGACCATTTCAAACATGTGTGAATGGAACAAAACATAACTCCAGGTCTTTTTTGATGAAGTAACAAGATTAAAACTTAACTTAAAGCTCAATTTTGCATCATAAAGGACCTTTAAAGATGCACCGTGTAACTTTTCTGGTAGAAAGTCCACCACTGCGACCCTGTGTTTTTCTCTGAAATGATCTACAGTATGGTATTTAATTGAACTATCTCCATGGAGACAAGCATCCCACATCACCAGGCCAAGTTCCAGGTCAGATCTGTGGAGAAGTGGATCTGCTCACAATAATAATGCAAGATTTTTTGTGATATTTTTAAGAAATAAAAACACCGGTAATCGAATAAATCACAATACACAATAATACAGAAGATTACTACATTTGAAGCTTTATTAGATTTCAAAATCTACCCAAAATACTTTTACTTTTTACTCTTTAAGTACATTTTTAAACAGGTACATTAACACTGGAATTGCCGATCTCTACTGAACTAAAGATAAAACGTGTCTGTTAACCTCAAAACTACCTCTTCATGACATCACAAGGTGGAACAGACCATTTTGAGCTTGACAGACTAATAATAAAGTGTTGCTCGAACACGTGTGAATGAAACAAAACACAACTCCAGGTCTGTTTTTGATGAGGTAACAACATGATAACATGATTTGAAGCTCACAAGAGTCAATTTTGCGTGTTCCATGTTTTTTTTTTTCTAAAATGATCTGGTATTTAATTTAACTGTCTCCATGGAGACAAGCAGCCCACATCACCAGGCCAACTTCCAGGTCAGATCTGTGGAGAAGTGGATCTGCTCACAATAATAATGCATGTTTTTTGTGATAGTTTTAAGAAATAAAAACACTGGTAATCAAGTAATACAAGATGTCTTTGTTTAATGCCATACTGTGGAACATCCCAGGCAAAGCAATAACATCCCAACTAGGGCAGGGTATCATTTTGAAGTTGGCGATACAATACATACAATACCTTGATACATAGGCCACGATAAGATAAGATAAGATACATATCTCGATACAGTGAGCTTTCGATTCGATACAATTCAATACGATATATTTCAAATCGATTCAATACAGTTCAGTAAAAATAAAAACTAAATCCTGGCTGTGATGCTAAAAGTCTTTGTTAAACCACTTCTTGTGCAAAGTTCATATGAAACGCTAATTTTAATCATCAAAACAGTCAAATGTGTTGCATAAAAAAGTTTCCTTCCTCTAAACAAGCAACAAAACTGTAGCGCAGTAACAAAATAATTTCGTTAAATATACCACAATATACTCTTGGCGATTTAAAGATGATATATCCCTAAATCACAACATGATTTTATTTATTTTTTTTTTTTTTTTATTTTGCTTTATGCATTATCACTTTTTAATGTATTGTTTTTATTTATAATTTAATGTATTTTATTGTATTAATTTGTCTGTGCAGCACTTTGGAAACTGTCATGTTTAAAAAATGTGCTATAGAAATAAAGTGGATTGGACTGAAGCAGATGTCGGCCCCTCCAATAGAAAAGCTACACAGTGCAGCTTTAATTCCACCTGAGCGCGACTTATATCTATAAACATCTCCCCTCATTCCGTCTCACTTTGTTCTCGTCGGACCTGCACTCTCCCAGACCAAACCAAGAATTCAAGAGCACAATTAAAGGCATCGTAGGGGACAATGGGGAGAGACTGCGCGGCGCGGAGCCTTCGGACGAGCTTGGGAACAGACGAGGGCTGATACGGAGTTTATTTGTGAAAAACAGCCTACATCCTTCCTCTATTACAGAAGAGTGCGGGACGGGACAGACAGGCCCGGAGCTGGATGTCGTCATATCACTGAATTAGCGCTGGCATTGTTTAGATCGGCTGGGAGAATCACAGCTGGAAGCCTGGGAATTCATTCATCGTCATGTGGCCCATTATTTATTTGTTGGGTTAGCAGTCCTGAGGTATATTTACTTGTATTTCCATTAAAAGTAGGCGCGGCAGTTGTAGTAAAAGTATAACCGTATAATCACTTTGAAGTAGAAGTAATACTAGGGATCAGAGTCACTGTTTTGCAAGTCTCAAGTAAGTCTTTGACCTCAAGTCCGAGTCAAATACAGGCAAGTACATGTCGAGTCTCGAGTTACTGGTCAAGTCCAAGTCGTCTGCTTTGAGCTTCAAGTCATTTCAAGTCTTTAAACCAAAATATAGTATATGTATTTAAGGTATTTTATTTATATTAATAGTATATTTTCAATAAGTACTTTGTGGCAATTTATTAATAATATTTTAATAATATAATTTTGACCTAACAGTAGTATTAGAAATCTTAAATTCACTGTCACTTTTCACTAAATACTTTAGTGATTAGTACTAACACATGTACTATTACTAAGTTACATGTGCTTAATAATATAATTCTAACCTAACAGTCGTACTAGAAGTCTTACAATCACTTTCAAATGTGTATTTTTATTATTAACATACAGACACTGGGAATTCCAGGAGCCACAGGGGGGCGCCAGTCGCAAAAACTGTCATTGTGTCCTTAGGCAAGACACTTCACCCACATTGCCCAGTATGAAAGTGGTCTGTGTGTGAGTGTGGAGTGAATGAATAATGATCTGTAAAGCGTCTTTGAGTATCTTGAAAGGCGCTTTATAAATGCAATGATTAATGAATAAATTAATTAAATAGCAGTAAGTAGAGTAGCAATTATTAATAAGCATATATTTATTGCTACTAACTCAGAATGTACTACGACTACTACTACTACTACTACTACTACTACTTACATTACGGTATTTATTATGTAATTTACTTTACTAAACTCTGCTCTTGTGGTGATAGATTTAATGATAGACATTCTTTAAAAAGCAGTGAAACAAATTTAAAGTGGTTATCAATACTATATTGATTCTTTAAACTATTATTGAAGTACAATCTAAAAGTATTCAAACTATAAATGACATATATGGAGTGTAGTAAACAAAGAATAAAATCAAAACATGTCAAAACTTGCTTTAGACTGATAAAAATATTTTTAAATTAAAAAAAAAAAAACAGCACTGTCAACAAAACAAAAGGTGGATACTGTGAGGATTTGAATGGAAAATATAAAACATATTTAGCTGAGTTATTTAATTTTTTCTTTACTACATAATTCCACACATTTTTCTTCATATTTTTCATACCTTTAGTATGTATTTAAAAAGTACAAAATGGTAAACAAAGAAAAAAACAAACAAACATGCTGAATGAGAAGGGTGTATACTGAATAATATTATATTGAGTGTAGTAGTGTGTAGTAGTAGTAGAAGTAGTAGTCGTACGTTCTCTTTCAAATAGCAGTAGTAGAGTAGTATTTTGTGTACTCTGTAGTAATTTAGTGATCAGTACGAACACTTTTACTGCTACTTACCGGGTATGTACAGTTACATACACCGAGCAATTATTTTAAAGCAGTATTAGTAGTAATCAAAGTAGCAGCTGTATTCACTTTCAAAAGCAGTAGTAGTAGATATTTTTTTTTAAAAGTACTTAGTGCAAATTATTAGTCTAAATTATAAGTAGCTGCAATAGAAGTAGTAGCAGTGACAGGAACTTTTTAGTAGTACTTGCTGTAGTAGTAGAGTAGCATTTTGAGGAAGTACTTTTTTGTTATTTTTTTTGGTTATGAGTAATTACCACTACAAGTACTACTACTACTACTATTACTATTATTACTACTACTACTACTACTACTACTGCTGCTACTACTACTGCTGCTGCTACTACTACTACTAATACTACTACCACATTTACCACTACCACTACCACTACTACTACCGCTACTACTACTACTACTACCACAACAACTACTACCATTACTACCACTACTACTACCGCTACTACTACTATTACTACCACAACTACTACTACTACCACCACCACCACCACCACTACTACTACTACTACTACTACTACTAATTATTATAATAGTGACTTACATCAGCACTTAAGTTTTATCTTTCAAAATAAAATTGTTGACATTCTCTTATTTTGAAAGACCTCAAATATACATATACACCGAGCGAGCACACCATACTTTCTTCAAACCCCGCCGGGCCTGGGCTTCATAACAATTCCTCGTACTTTCAAATGTTTCGCCGTCATTTATTAACCGGTTTAATGAATGTTTGGCCATTGCAGCGTCACGGTTGAAAGAGGACATAGATTTCCAGGTCAGATTAAACCGCTTCCCCCCCAGAGCCCCCCATTCTCTGGGACACAAACACAGGAAGTCCTTGATAGACATGCTGCTATTATCCACGCAGCCAGCTCAGCCACCACAGTAAAAGCACATACTGGGAGATTTATGGACCTACTGGCTGCGAGAAGTATAAAAAAAACAAAAATATATAACGAGGGACGCCAATTTAAACGCGTATTGTTGCGTTACCTTTTCCTTCGTATGTCAGTTGCTCCTAAGCTTTTGTCTGTGGTGTGTTTTGGACCATATCCTGTGGCTAAGTATTCAAAACAAACATGTGCATGACTCATTAATGGGCCTGTACCTGATTCCTTTTCACGCTCGCATGCTAGTTGTTGGACAGCAAAACTCTACTCTGATCCAGTCTGAGCAGATTTTCAGAATTCAAAACTGGGACACACCTGAGTTGGGATGGTTTGGATAAATGATACTAAGAAAAGAGTGCGGAACATAGTCCGTTCTGCACATTTTTTTGCTTTTAGGTCATTTTTAAGCACGGTTTGTGTGCAGCAATGTATTCGCTGCTTTGCTGTTGGCGGACATCAAGTTGGTCAAAAATAGGGACATCTGGGACATTTTATTTTTTTTTACAAAACTGGGACCAGTGTTGGGAAAGTTACTTTTAAAATGTATTCCCCTACAGATTACAGATTACATACCCCAAAATGTAGTTTGTAACAGAATCCATTAAATTACTTAAAGTGGTTTAGACTTGGTTTAGTCCTGGTTTTAGTCCTGGTTTTAGTCCTGGTTTAGACCTGGTTTAGTCCTGGTTTCATCCTGGTTAAGACCTAGTTTAGTCCTGGTTTAGACCTGGTTTAGTCCTGGTTTTAGTCCTGGATTAGACCTGGTTTAGTCCTGGTTTCATCCTGGTTTCACTCCTGGTTTAGACCTAGTTTAGTCCTGGTTTAGACCTGGTTTAGTCCTGGTTTCATCCTGGTTTAGACCTGGTTTAGTCCTGGTTAAGATCTGGTTTTAGTCCTGGTTTATCCTGGTTTAGACCTAGTTTAGTCCTGGTTTAGACCTGGTTTAGTCCTGGTTTCATCCTGGTTTAGACCTGGTTTAGTCCTGGTTAAGATCTGGTTTTAGTCCTGGTTTTAGTCCTGGTTTAGTCCTGGTTTTAGTCCTGGTTTAGACCTGGTTTAGTCCTGGTTTCATCCTGGTTAAGACCTAGTTTAGTCCTGGTTTAGACCTGGTTTAGTCCTGGTTTTAGTCCTGGATTAGACCTGGTTTAGTCCTGGTTTCATCCTGGTTTACTTCTGGTTTAGACCTAGTTTAGTCCTTTTTTAGACCTGGTTTAGTCCTGTTTCATCCTGGTTTAGACCTGGTTTAGTCCTGGTTAAGACCTGGTTTTAGTCCTGGTTTTAGTCCGAGTTTAGTCCTGGTTTTAGTCCTAGTTTAGACCTGGTACCTGCTACGTAACGCTGGTACATGTAATCCATTACTCCCCAACAGTGACTGTGACAAATGAGTGGTTTAAGTCTCTGCTGGGACAGAGGACACAAGCCTCAAAACTGCTCAGAAATTTCTGTTGTTGGGCCTAAATTATGGAATGACTGGCCTATTCACATTCGACAAGCTGACTCGCTTTGTGCTTTTTAATCAGTTCTTAAAACACACTTGTCTTCTTTGGCTTTTAACAAGTTTTGAGGTCTTTTACTGTTCAGCAGAGGTGGGGACTTGCAAGTCGTGACTTGGACTCAAATCAGTCTTGAGTCAGTATTTTTAGGACTTGAGACTTGACTTGATAAAATGGACTAAGACTTGGGACTCGACTTGAAGGTGAATGACTCGCAACTTGACTTGGACTTGAGGCCTGTGATTTGAGAAGACTTGAGAAGCACTTTTAAATCTGAATCTAAATCTTCTTTCTGACCAAAATGATTCATACTAAGATCTTGTCAAGACATTTAAAATGGAAAAAAAATACTAATTTAATTTTTACAAGCTCTTATATAAATATTCATATATAAATAAACCATGATTTTTTTTAAGTACAATTTAGTTTAAAATTCATATAAATTGCAAAAAATTGGTACTTTGGTTTAAAGACTTGAAATGACTTGAAGCTCAAAGCAGACTTCAGTGACTCAAGACTCGACTTGGACTTGCCTGTATTTAACTTGGGACTTGAGTCAGACTTGAGGTCAAAGACTTGAGATTTATTTGAGACTTGCAAAACTACGATTTGGTCCCACCTCTGTTGTTATTACAATAATTGTTGTATATATTTTTTCATTGCATTATACATATGCTTTTTAACTTTGTGAACAGCACTTTGGTCAAATTTGTCAATAAATAAAGTGGATTTTGGGTCAACAGGGACATCTGGTCACCCTTCTCTGATTTCTTCTCTGAAAGTTTTGAAAAGTGGTTATAAACTCATCACAGTGAATAATTAGGATGCCTCTGAACTCATAAGGTAAATGAGGAATAATTTTGAACCACTGCAAACCGTTGAAAATGAACTTGTTCTGTTTTTCAAGTTTTTAAGACGGTAGCATTTTATATTTTATTGAAAGTAGATTTTATTGTGCTTTTTTTCAACACACAGGCATTGCTCATTCACTCTAACGCTCACTTTAAGCTCCTCTGACTGGAGTGAGGCTGTCAACCTGTGCCATGGCCTCCACCCTCCAACCAAAGTGTCTTGCCTAAGGACACAACAGCTGTGTGCACTGATTGGAGCTGAAATGAACCTGCCGACTAATGATCTGATAGGCAAATACTCAAACCGCACTGCAGTTGTGGGTAAAACTCATTGCCGAGATAGCAAACCCCACTCACAGGTAAGAACAAAACGGCGGTAGGTCACAACATTGCCGTAAATGTCACTGCCGTCAAAAAGTGGAGCAGCAGACAGGTACAAATTTCGAGCAAATTGTTTTAAATTTGGTTAACTCTTGTCATACCCCTGTCTGACTTAAATACACTTCTGAAATAATAATAAAACAATCCTTCAAAATGGAACCGACTCGAGTGTGTTCTTTTACCTGCGTGTGGAAAAGTGGAGGGGACGGTCGCAGGAACTTCTCCTTGAGAGCGCCCACTGGGTCCAGCAGCTTCCTCTTCTCCACCCTGCTGGACCAACAGCAAGGCAGAGGGTTACGTACCACGACCACATCACTTTCACTCACTTTCATTTCTTAAGTCAAGTCTAAATTAAACACTTTTGTACCCACTTTCGATTTTAAAAAAGCATATTTTGATATAGCTCTAACAACTGAGTCCAACACTAATAAATGTAAGTGTTGATTGTGATTTTAAATTATCATGTTATTTATTATGTCGCTCTTTTCCATTTAACTATTTTGTTGATGAAAGCAGTTTATATTTTAAGATTATCTATCATAAAAATATTAAACATAAAATTTTTGAAGAGGTCATGTTAATATTTTAAGTGAATTTTGTACTTCTACTTAAACCTTTTTCACGTTTAGGGGCCTGTTTACATGAGAATGCTTGCGGGTAAAACAACAAAATATTTTATAGGTAGTCCCTTTCGTTGACGTTTTTGGAGCAAAAATCTGAAACCACCCTCCATGTATTTTAGCTACAAACTAATATTAATTTAATAGTTTACATCGGGGCAAAGCTTTTAAAAAATGCTGTTAACATGATGAATCTGTGTATAATTCATTCATTTGTTTTTCAATATAAAACCAAAAATAAGAAAATGAAAAAACAACCATTTTCTTAATTATTTGTCTCCAAACCCAAAATGAAAAAACAGATAATGATTCAGTTTTCGATTTTGTGTTTAAATGAAAAATGGAAAAAAACGGATGATGACCGTTTCCCGTTTTCGTGACTGAAACTGCGATGCCGGATTGAACCAGGCCTGAACCAGGATTAAACAGGACTAAAACAGGACTAAACCAGGACTAAACCGTTTTTGGTCCTGGTCTGGCACCGATCTCAGTTCCGGTTTCAATCACAGTCTGGTCCGAGTCTGGTCCCGGCCACAGTCCCGGTCTCAGCCCCGGTCTGGTCCAGTCTCGGTCCTAGTCTCAGTCCTGGTCCTATTCCCGGTCTCAGTTCTGGTCTGGTCCTGGTCTGGTCCCAGCCTCAGTCCTGGTCTCAGTCCTGGTCTCAGTTCTGGTCTGGTCCCGGTCTAAGTCCTGGTCACAGTCCCGGTCTGGTTTGGGCCTGGTCCAGGACCTGGTTTAGTCCTGATTCTGTCCGTATGCGGTGCAAAAGTCCGGCATCGCTTTTTAAGTCATGTAAACGGAAAACGGCCATTATCCCTTTTTTCCCATTATTCATTTAAGCAGAAAATCGAAAACTGAAAAAATGAATCGTTACCTATTTTTTCATTTTGGTTTTGGAGACAAATAATGAAGAAAGTAGCTGTTTTTTTTTTCATTTTCTTACTTTTGTTTTCATATTCAAATGAACGAATAATACACAGATTATGGTGCTGCTTTGGTCTAATCGGGCTGAAATACCTGTATATGGGGTCCATGAAGAAGGCCGAGGGCTTGGCGTAGTGCAGGGGCGGAGGTTGTGGGGGTTGCGAGGGGGGCTGCTGGTGCTGGCTCATGGACTGGTGCAGCGACTGGGGATGAAGGTGCGGGAACGCGGCAAGGCTGTCCTCTTTCGCCGACAAACTTTTCCCAACACTGTAGATGTGGTTTTTGCGATTTGGCAGTTCCGCAGCCACGCCGTTCTGCCCCGTCCGACTGCGCGTGCCGATGCTAAGATCCAATGGCTGTTCGTCCCCAGTAGAGGGCGCCCGAGGTCCGCTACTGCTGCCGGTGCTACTGTTGTTGTGGGGTGGGTTTGTTGGCGCGGGTGGGGGAAGTTTGGGCTCCTTGGGTTTCGTTGTGAGATCGAATGGCGACTCGGCCGACGATGCAAGATGCCCGCCGATTTTGTGTAAGTGCTCCCGCGGCGATTTGGGCTCAGACTTGAAGAACATGCTAGGATTGAGTCCGCCACGCTCCGCTGCAAATGGGTATAGCGAGTTGTGGAAGTTGGGCAAGAACTGGAACGGGAACATCGAATGGTAAGGTAAGGGCCCCATCTTCTTCTCCTGATGCAAACCGATCAAACCCGGGCCGAAGTATTTCTCTGCGATGGACGCGATGGCTTTGATGGAGTCTGTCGCCGCGGCGTTGGCGTTCGTGGATGTGGGCGGGAGGGCTTGTTCGTCGGGAGGAGGGAAGAAGGACGGCTGAGAGGAGGCATTCAGAAAGGAACGTTCGATGGAGAGGTTTCCGGAACTAGACACCGCAGACGCCAACGTACTGTTCGTGTCGTCCGGCTGGCTGCCCTCCTGGCTCATTGCTGCCCCCGATGGCTTTCTCCTCTTACTGCGTTCCCGTTCGCTGTCGCCCTCGCTCTCCAGATCCGACCCTTCCCCGGACGCCGTGCCCGTGGTTGTGTCCAGGTCCGTTCCGCTGGTGGTGTTGACGTCCTCCAGGTCGCTGCCGTCGGACATATCCGTCACCTTCGACTTGGGCTTCACGTCTCCGCTCGAGGATAAGTCTAGCTTGTGGTCCTTCTCTTTGTCGTCGGGTTGACTGTGCCCGTTGCCTGCGTTGCTGTTTGTCGACGTGACCAGAGACAGCGGGGGGCCGTCCAGGGGGCTGCGGGGTAGTTTTACCTCCTGACCGTTGCCGCCTATGGGACTTTTAAGTAAAGGACTAGTGGGCATTAATGCTGGACGGGGGTACAGTGATGGGGGGAAGATTCCTGGAAAACCATGAGGGAGCGAAGGGAACCCGTGGGGTCCCGGGGAGAAGGGCAGCCCAGCGTGGGGATGAGGTCTAGAGGGAAAGTAGTCAGTGAAGCCTAGACTGGACTGGTTGAGGCCTGGGAGGTGGGGGTGGTGGGATTTGGCCTTGGCCATGATGGGGCTGGAGCTCATGGGGATGCCGGGGTTGAACATGCCCCCTGGGGAACCGTAATGGTTTTTGCCCTCACAGAAGCGCCGGTGCTTGTTGAGGGAAGAGGTAGTGCTGAACAACTGGCCGCAGTCCTTGCACTTGATCTGAGTGCGGCAGTCGGCGTGCATTCGCTTGTGACGACAGAGGTTTGAGAACTGGGTGTAGGACTTGTGGCACACCTCGCCTGCAGGAGGGAAGAGACACAGCCCATCAGGGCCTGGTTAAACCCATTTAACACTGTCACTAACTCGAAAATACAAATCAATGACAACAACACTACAATCAGTCTCATATCACAACTACACACTGTTTAATGAAGTACTACAGGTAATCCCATTGAAAAAAACAAAATCTAGCCAAGTTAAGATGACTTGAATTAAGAAAGTTTTATCATGATTTGAGTACATTTCAGTTGACAAGTAAAATGATCTGCCAGTGGAACAAGACTTTTCTATGTAAAATATGAAAATACAACTCGCTACACTTAAAACAGAAGTCTCCAATCTGTAGCTCTCCACTTCCTTCCAAGTAGCTCACCAAGGGATTTCTAAATTAACTAATTAAACTAACAAATCAATGCCCAACTTTGTGCACAAATAAATGGATAAAGGTTTATGTTTTATAAGTATATCTTGCTGTTCCCTATCTAAACCTTTCCTGTACTAAATAAGGTGACCAGATGTTCCTTTTTCCCTGGGACAGGCCCAGTTTTGAGTCCTGTGACCCCGTCATAGCAGATTTAAACAAAACCAGTGATTTGTTCTGATTTTACACAGGAAATGTCCCAGGAGTTCCTATTTTTGACCAATTTGATCTAAACCAGGATTAACAAAGACTAAACCAGGACTACATCAGGTTTAAACCCAAACTAAAACAGGACTATCACAAGTTTTGACTAATCAGATCCTAACCAACAGTAAAGAGAAGCATAAATTATCATCAATACAGGAAATGACAATGAAGCAAAAAGTGCAGTGTCAGAAATCCCTCAGATTTTGTTACACACCCTTTCCCCAAACTCAATGTCCCAGTTTTGCATTTTGAAAATCTGGTCGCCCTAACCCCTAAAATGCGTAGCTCTTAAGCATTTTCTTTTTGTAAAAGTAGCTCACCAGTGGAAAAAGTTTGGAGACCCTTGACTTAAAATAAGAAAAACAACAACTTTTTGCAC
The DNA here is from genome assembly GCF_026225935.1 of Boleophthalmus pectinirostris. Classification (NCBI taxonomy): domain Eukaryota; kingdom Metazoa; phylum Chordata; class Actinopteri; order Gobiiformes; family Gobiidae; genus Boleophthalmus; species Boleophthalmus pectinirostris. Next base: position 13,667,653 of record NW_026571515.1, on the reverse strand, counting down.
TTGAAATAAGAAACAAACTCAAATGTTGCTTGAATTTAGAAGAACACAGTTACTCTGTTGGCAGATAATTTCACTTGTCAAGTTGAACCGACTCAAAGTAAAATATTCTTAATTTAAGTCATTTTAACTGACCTAGATATTGTTTTTTCCAGTGCAGGCATGTTTGCAATGTTGTCTTGTGCACATAAAATCTAGATAAATGGTTTTCAGATTTTAGAAACCCTTAATTAATGTTAACCATATTAATTTTAGCTGCTCCTATTTGTATTAAATGTTATTGGCCCGTAAAGTGTGATGATATCATCCCAGCAATAAGAAATCCAGCAATAACAATGTGAAATTTAGACTTAGTAGTGTTTGTTTTAGTGTTTATACATATGAAACGCCTTGAATGAAATGTTAAGCTATTAATTTTTTCTATAACAATGCTAATACTGAATGAAAACATGTACTATGCTGAAAAGGTGCTGTGACTTACAGATAAAGGGCTTGACGCTGCTGTGGATGTGCTTGTGCTGCTTGAGTCCCGACGATGTGGCGAAGGTCTTCCCGCACTCGGGGCAGGTGTGAGCTCGGGCCCCCACGTGCTGAGAGCGGATGTGCCTCTGCAGATTACTGGGGTCCGTGAACACCTGAAAGCACCGGGGACAAAGCACGACTGAATGACGGTACGGTTTGTGCCGAAACATGCAGAACAACTCAAAGCACAAAGCATTTCTGAAGTACTTGCGAAGATTTAGGAGTAGTAGTAGTAGTTGGGTAAGGTTTGAAGCACCAACCATGCAGTTAGTGGGCAAATACACGCGTCAAGAATCTCGGACTTCCGGTCATTGTGCAATGCATACTGGGAAGGATTTCCGAAAAATTTAACATCAAACCTCCATGTTTGTTTTCCCAGTGGGATGCGCCTATTGACAAAGTCGATCTTTTTAGTCTTTTGAACCATATCGTTTTTGTTTCTGGTTCTGATATTGTCATATTTTAGTTTTGGGATTCGGACATTGTAATTGTGTGGTTGTTGGATCCTAACAGAGGAAAACGGCTCGAGAAATGTGTTTGCGAACTCCATAAATGCAAAAGGGAATCAGATGTGTGTGACTGCAAACCTCTGTTCAAACTGTTTCCCTTCCGAACGGAATTGAAAAATAGTGAAAGGTGAAGGCGATGGGGAGGATTGATCCACATGAAGGACGAAAAAGGAAACCTTTGACTGCCTAAATCATCCCGAGTTTGCAGTGAACATTTTGTATGTTGAGCGCCAACAAAGCAGGATCCCGTTTGTTAAGTGAGAGGTGCAGAAGACAAACAGACTGAACTCAAACTTTCTTGTGGTTTTGCAGCAACATCACGTCTTGGTCTCTTTGCAGGGGAAGTTGTTTCTTGGTGAAAAGTTGGTGCCTTTTGCTTTGGCGTTGACTTTTTAAATTCATAACCAAGGCTGAGTGAGGGATCGGGATTTTGCTTTGATGGCGCTCCACGTACAAAATGTTCGCTGCAAACTCGGAATGATTTAGGCAGTCAAAGGTTTTCTTTGGATCAATCCTGCTCATCGCTTTCGCTTTTCACTATTTTTCAATTCCGTTCGGAAGGGAAACAGTTTGAACAGAGGTTTGCAGTCACACAGATCTGATTCCCTTTTGCATTTATGGAGTTCGCAAACACATTTCTCGAGCCGTTTTCCGCTGTTAGGATCCAACAACCACACAATTACGATGTCCGAATCCCAAAACTAAAATGTAACAATGTCAGAACCAGAAACAAAAGCGATATGGTTCAACAGACTTGAAAAGATCGACTTTGTCAATAGACACATCCCACTGGGAAAACAAACATGGAGGTTTGATGTTCAATTTTTCAGAAAATCCTTCCCAGTATGTATTGCGCAATGACCGGAAGTCCGAGATTCTTGATGCGTGTACACTGGGCAAATACTCCACTGTGCCATTGTTATTCCATCAATTTCTTTAGTATGTAATAAAAATATTATCAGTCTACTTTTTTAGTTTACATCTATGCCTTCAAAAATAAAACAGCACTCCAAATTCAAAATCAAACACCACATTTAAAAAGAATTAGTTCACATTTTACAGTTTTGGAAAAATAAAACTCCAATTTATGTAGTCAATTTGCACTTTTTGTTTGTAAATACGTTCAAAACACTTGGAAAAGGAATGAAGGTTAGAAGTCAACCTGAAAATGCTTTGTTTTGAGTTAAAGTCGGTGCTTCCTGTGCACAACTTACGTGCGTGGAAGGCTGTACCTTATCACAGTTTTCACACTCAAAGCGCTTGCCACTGTCATGAGACATCTGGTGGCGGATGAGGTTGGACTTCCAGTTGAAGGCTTTGGGACACTGGTCACACTTGTACTCTCTCTCCTCGGTGTGGACGATCATGTGCTGACCCAAACTGGAAAATAAAACATAAAGACAATTAAAGTTAAAATACATAAAAAAATAAAAAATAAAAATTACACACACTCCATATTTCACAGAGATGTTTGATTTTTTAGTAGTTTACTGCTATTTTCTTCATTATTTGTCTCCAAAACCAAAATGAAAAAACGGATAATGGTTCGTTTTTACAGTTTTCGATTTTGTGTTTAAATGAAAAATGGAAAAATCAGGTAAACTGCGGGACTGAACCAGGACTGAACCAGGACTAAAACAGGACTGAACCAGGACTAGGAAACCAGGACTGAACCAGGACTAAAACAGGACTAAAACAGGACTGAACCCAGGACTGAACCAGGGGCCGAGTATCGGGATGGGCCAGGAGGTGTAGAGTCCACATAGACTGTTGGGTGATCAGGACTGAGACCAGGACCAGACCGGGACCAGACTGGGACTGAGACCGGGACGAGACCAAGATTGAGACCAGGACCACACCAGGACTGAGACTGGGACAGAGACCCGGACTGAAAAGTTTAGTCCTGGTTTAGTCCTAGTTCAGTCCTGGTTCAGTCCTGGTTTAGACCTGGTTTAGACCTGGTTTAGTCCTGGTTCAGTCCTAGTTTAGACCTGGTTTAGTCGTGTTGTAGTCCTGTTTTAGTCCTGGGATCAGTCCTGGTTCTCTTCTGGTTCAGTCCTGGTCTCAGTCTTGGTCTGTGTAGAGTCAACATAGACTGTTGGGTGATCAGGACTGAGACCAGGACCAGACTGGGACCAGACTGGGACTGAGACCGGACCAGACCAAGACTGAGACCAGGGCCACACCAGGACTAAGACTGGGACAGAGACCCGGACTGACCAGTTTAGTCCTGGTTTAGTCCTGGTTCAGTCCTGGTTCAGTCCTGGTTTAGTCCTGGTTCAGTCCTAGTTTAGACCTGGTTTAGTCCTGTTGTAGTCCTGTTTTAGTCCTGGGATCAGTCCTGGTTCAGTTCTGGTTCAGTCCTGGTTTAGTCCTGGTTTAGCATCTCGATCAGTGTTTCTTCAGCTCAGTAAATAAAGCCTATGAAGTTTGACAGCCGAATCGCGTCTGTGAATTCGCGTTCGTACTGAAGAAAGCGTAACCATTTCATTTCGTGATTGTAATTCTTGAAGCCGTAACTTTTCAATTTGTCTTCTGATGGATGCTTCTAATTTGCGTGTGATTTATGATGGGCACGGGCGGGTAACAGGTGGAATGTGAACCGGTCTGGGCGGGTGCGGGTTTAACTTTGCTATAATCTCGGAATGTGATGCTGTACTGCTCATGTCTCCAAAAATGGACCGGTTCAGGGCTCCAGACTCAACACTGACAAATACATAGAGACAATCAGGTTACACAAGGCACCTTTAACCTCGTCATCAGCCTCCTCAGCCTCCACCATCAGTATTTGTGTAACCATCAAACCAAAGCTGAGCAGACTGTACCTGTATTCGTTGGGGAAGATCTTCTCACAGTCCTTGCACTCGTGGATGGGCTCGTCGCTGTCCTCTCTCTCCTGTTTGAAGTCGTCCTGCAGGGAGCCGAAGGAGCCGGAGCACGAGTACTTCTGATGCCTCCTGAGCTCCAGCGTGGAGGAGAAGAGCTCGTCGCACTCCTCGCAGCGGTACATCTGCTCGTCTGCACACACAAACACAAAAATACATACATAAAACAGATTATCAGGGGGAAACATTTGGCAATTTTATTTGTGGTTCTACTTATGTGAAAGGTGCACTGTGTAACTTTCAATAGTGGGTCCGTCACCTTCTTGTTTCTACAGAAATGTCATTGCTTTGCTTGGAATGCTCCACAGTATGACATTAAACAGATTTACCTTACATTTATTCCATTACAGTTGGTTTTATAGCTCTAAAATACCTAGAAAATCAGGCGTTCTGTTTGTAAGAAGGGTCGCCTTTCCACAGATCTGACCTGTAACTTGGGCTATTTTGGTCTGCATGGAGATAGAAAGGTTTAATATCATACTGTGAAACATTCCAGACAAAAAAATAAAAAAATAAATAAAATAAAATAACGGACCCTCCACTAGAAAAGTTACACAATGCACCTATACTTAATAACAAAAACGTGATTTTATTTTTATTTTTATTTATTTTTTTGAGAATTTTAAGATTTAGTGTGACCCAAAATGCAAAATGACCCAATAATTTAAAATTAGTGTGTCATTTTGCAGCACTACAAAACAAAAACAAAACAGACCACAACAGAAAGGGTCCAAGTTGAAGCAAAAGTACCAAATCTTATTAAACAAGGACAGAATTCCAAGAAAGAAAGCGGTGCATGAACAACAAGTTTGCATTTACAACTGCACTTACGACTCACTGTATATATAAGAGATAAAATATAAATAATTTAGAGCTCTATATCTTTCAAAACATAAAGCTTGATACTCTTTTTTTTAAAGGTTTCCACAGTGTTGGTTGAAGATTTATTGACCTTTTAAACCACTTGTAGTTGTATAAAACGATTCAGGGAAAGGTCTTGTTTAGTTATTACCAGCTGGTCCCTTACTATCATGTACCAACCCTGTGAAGTTTTAGTGATTTTCGATCGTTACTTTTAAAGTTACAGCTCATTTTATTAGGAGAGTATGTGTCAAATTACGGGCCCAAAATCGCGTCATTTTTTCTCGGCCGTTTTCACAGGTTGATATCTCCTTAACTATCGCGCATAGAGGGCTGAAATTTTGTAGGCTTGTGCTCCTCTACTCTGTGTTCAAATAACAAAAAACAAAACAGTACATGGTCATTGTAGACTCGTGTCATTGTGTCAAATGTGAATGTTCAAGATACAATTAAAAATTGAAGGAGCTTCATAAAATACACATGTTTGGTACCATATGAAAGGTCTTTTTTTGATCTTTCAAAGACAAATTATTCAAAATTTTTTCATCAATACCCACATGCCATAAATTACATGTGAACATCGGACCATGTTACATTTTCTTGTTTTTAACAGGACCCTCACACATAACCTATTTCAAATTTTCAACATTTGGTGATATCTTGATCCTCAAAAAAAATTTAAGGGTCTGCTACACCTACAAGTAGGTTTAAAAGGGGGCTAAAAATGGTACGCCACGGAAATGAATGAGATTTTTTTCATTTTTAAGTTCATATAAAATGACAAGGAGTTGAGATACCAAACTTTGGAGAGATGTTATTTGAACACAAAGTAGAGGACTACAAGTCTACAAAATTTCAGTCCTCTGTGTGTGATACTTATGGAGAAACTTTTGGAAGCTTCTTGAAACTTGCACTTTTCTTGGTTTTGAACTTTTTTTTACAATTTCATCAACTGGATTTGCGCTAAATGTAAAATGTATGTATTTATATTATATATTTTTTTGTTTAATTCATTTCTTGTGTGTGTATTTCATCTCCACACCATCTCATCTATTACCACGTAGTCAAGTGTGGGTTAGTTACATTTCGCGTCTCGTCCAGTCGCTAAAACCAATGATCCTACCATCGACTTTCGCATAAAGTGGAAATCAATTAGCGGTGAAATGCAGCCGTCATTAGCACAGTTAATTGCCTGTTACGCTAAGTGTTCGGGGGCCCCTGCGTGGGTGTAATCGCACTCCAGGGATACAATAGCCTGGCCTTCCCCTTCCATGTTGATAACCTTCTACAATACTTCTCACCAACAAGGTCAAACGCATAAAACTCCTGCCAGCTTTTTCAATGGCCGGTTCCTGTGTCGGGCGCCAAGTACAATAGAGCGGGGAAGAGGTCGGAGAGAAGGGTGTTTTTTGTGTGTACTATTTCACTATTTCAGTGTTTGACCGTTTGTGGAAGCGTGAGTGGTGAGGTAAGACGGTGAAAGACCAAATTAACCGCTAAAAAGGTAGAAGAAGTAGCGGGATAGTAAAGACAAAATAATAATTCGTACACAAAGTAGTTCAAAGTGGATAGGAAATGCATTAAAATCACAGTAAAAACTAATCAAAACATAAATAATCATAAAAATAATTTAAAGAGAGAGACATTAAAATTAGAGAGAAGGGTGTGGAATGAAAAATGAAAACCTTTTGTAGGTTTCAAAACCTACAATATTTGACAGTTTTAATCCTTTTCGGTCCATCGTAAAATGAAATAGAAAAGAATATGATTTAGTAGTTTGCAAAATAAAATAAATAAAAAAATAATAAATACATTTAAAATAATAATAATAATAATAATAATAATAATAATAATAAAGGACATAATATATTTGGATGATTTGGTTTTAATAAAGTCTTCATAAAACTATTTGGACATTTGTTTGAGATTTACTAAAGGTGCACTGTGTAACTTTTCTGGTGGAGGGTTCGCTCATTCCTTGTCTCCATGGAAATGTTATTGCTTTGCCTGGAATGTTCCGCAATATGGTATTAGACTTTATCCTGATTCACCAGACGGTTTCACTTCGTGGATTTGTTCACTCGCAATAACGTCTTTCCCTTGATAAAATTCACCAAACATTCTCTTTGTTCCGGCATTAAATCTTCAATGTTGCATGTATTTTGAGGTAGTTTTGATCAATAAAAACAACTTCAATTGAATGAATGTGAAATGGATACGTTTAATTGTGCAGTGTGGAATATTCCAAACTAAGCAGGTGAATCCGTGTATCACATGTTCTAACGCTCAAAAACAAGCGCAAATGCTCTGTTACACCTTGTGATGTCATGAATAGATCGTATTAAAGTTAATCTTTAGAATCCGTGTATCATTCGTTCATTCGTTTTTCAAAATAAAATCAAAAATAGGAAAACGAAAAAAACTATTTTCTATTATTTTCTATTTATTGTTTTCTAACTATTTCCTTCATTATTTGACTTAAAGTGCAATGCCAGACTGAACCAGGACTAAACCAGGACTGAACCAGGATTGAACCAGGTCTAAACCAGGTCTAAACCAGGTCTACCAGGACTAAACCGGTCTCAGTTCTGGTCTCAGTCCTGCTCTGGTCCCGGTCTGGTCTTGGTCTCAGTTCTGATCACCCGACAGTCTACGTTGCTGCATCTCTGGGCCTGTCCCGGCAGTCCTGGTTTGGTCCTGGTTTAGTCCTGGTTTACTCCTGGTTCAGTCCTGGTTCAGTCTTGGTTTAGTCCTGGTTTACTCCTGGTTCAGTCCTGGTTCAGTCTTGGTTTAGTTCTGGTTTACTCCTGGTTCAGTCTTGGTTTAGTCCTGGTTCAGTTCTGGTTCAGTCCTGATTTAGTCCTGGTTTAGTTCTGGTTCAGTCCTGGTTCAGTTCTGGTTTAGTCCTGGTTCAGTTCTGATTTAGTCCTGATTCAGGTCAGGTTTAATCCTGGTTTAGTCCTGGTTCAGTTCTGATTTAGTCCTGGTTCAGTTCTGGTTTAATCCTGGTTTAGTCCTGTTTTAGGACTGAGACTGGGACCAGGACAAGGACTGAGACCAGGACTAAGACTGGGACTGGACCAGTACTGAGGCCTGATTTAGTCCTGGTTTAGTCCTGATTCACACATAATCAAAAATTGAAAAAACAAATCATTATCTGTTTTTTAATTTTGGTTTTGGAGACAAATAACGAAGAAAATTGTTGTTTTTTTCCTTTTCTTATTTTTGGTTTATTTTGAAAAAACAAATGAACGAATGACACATTAATTCAGGTCGCTCCCCGTGAAAGTTACACAGTGCATCTTTAAAGCAAGAATAGTGTGAAGTAGTTTTAATAAATCGTTGCCGTTTGTCGTAAAATACAAAACAAAACGAGATAAATTTGCGTAGTTGTAGTGGATTAAAACTGAAAGCTGACAATATATTTTCATTTTTGACAGTTTTTCGGTGTTTTTGTTTTCCTGAAAGAACCGTCGAGGTAAGCAGGTCCAAGCGTAGCCCTCGGAGTCCCCCGCCCGTCCCCCCCTCGCCGCCCCAACAGACCCGGGTTTGGCCGCACCCATCCATCACTCCCGGCACCGCTGAGTGACTCTATCCAAAAACGGCTTACGGTGCACGGTGCCACGGCTCACCTTTGGCATCGCCGCGCCACCGTTTATCCAGCTGGAACTTCTTGGGCACATTAAAAGGGCATTAGAGCAGAGTGACCGGGGGGAGGCTGGTAAATGACCTTCTGATCAATGAGCTGTAACACAAATGCGAAGCTAACTACTCTGACACTGTCCAAGGGGAGTGTTGATGGAAATATGCATGAGCCGGCGAGCCAGGGCCAAAGTTACCGACTGTTTACAACAAAAAGTTTAGATTTAGGGGGGAAAAGTTGATCAATTTGAAACTACTTTTGGAATATTTAGTCAGTGCCGTGGAGGGTTCTTGTAAAGGATGGCAGCTGTGTTAATAATAATTAGACAAAAATAATAAAACACAAGACGTTAAATGATGAATGTTAAAAATGGTTGGTGTAGAGAGGTCACATTTGATCACTGAAAATACTACAGACTGGAAAAAAGTGTCTGGACTTTAAAAACGCAGAGGAGCTCACTCAAGATTAGTGACTTGCAACAAATAAAATCAAACTCCTACACTGGAAAACCACGTTATAATTTTATCAAAACACAAACAGAATTTTGCGTAATTTCTTTTAAATGGACCATCACAAAATGCAAGATTTTTTCGAAGGTGTTTGCCCACTGATCTGAAGGTTGGCGGTGCGATTCTAGCTCCAACAAATAAATGCTGTCATTGTGTCCTTGCGCAAGACACTTTACCCACCTCACCCCGCGTGTTTGTATGTGAATAGGTGAATGGTTTCTTGATGTACAGCGCTTCGAGTAACTTGATTCATCATCGTGGAAACCGTCTGACCTCGCAGCATTAGGATTCGTTCGCTCAACAGTAGGTGGGCGGGTACTTTTTTTATTTAACCAATCGCTGTTATTTGGTCGTGACGTATGTAATGCTCAAAGTCCCGTAGGAAGAAGGACAATAACGTTTTTCCCCTTGATAAAATTCACCAAACATTATCTTTATTCCGGCTTTAAATCCTCGATCTCGGGAATCGTCGCCAACACAGAATGTCTGTCTTCAGCCCTATTCGCATGGGATTAGTATAACCTGTGGACCTTTTGGTGAATTGTAATAATTCCTGAGATCTTAATCCCGTGCGAATGCCCCATGTCTGTAATTTGTAAAGTGGAAATTACGCCGCAAATGACCGACTATATTTCGCCAAACACAGACGTCCAGTGATAATACTAGTCCCGCGCAAAAATTGTGGTAATTGCACCTTTTTTATCTTTTTCCGGATTGAATATGGAGACTGCGGTAGAAATTTTGATTAGCAGTTTTAAGCTTTTTAGGGGCAAGTTTGATTACGGCCCTGTATGTAAATATATATGTAAACCGATCTGCAGAAACTGGAAGACGTCCAAGAAGAGAGCCAATTCTCGCAGGATGATGGCCGGGATAATGTGTAGCAGCGAGCGGTAAGGAACATTTTAAATAATATAACTAGCTACTACTGGTAACTCGTAACTACTGGTTTAGTCCTGGTTAAGTCCTAGTTTAGTCTCAGTTCAGTTCTACCAGTCCTGGATGAGTCCCGGTCCAGTCCTGTATCAGTCCTGGTCTTGTCCTGGTCCAGTCCTGATCCAGTCCTGGTTTAGGCCTGGTTTAGTCCTGGTTCAGTCCTGGTCTAGTACTGGTCTAGTACTGGTCATATCAGTAAAACGGAGTAATTTGCATTAATTGTAATTTATTTGACTTCGCTTATCCCGTGCGAATGTGCTGCAAGTAACACAGACGTGGGGCGGTAATTTACAAATTAAAGGGCCGTTATTTGTTTTTCCATTCTTCATTTAAACACAAAATTGAAAACTGAAAAAAATGAATGTTTTTTCATTTTGGTTTTGGAGACAAATAATGAAGAAAACTGTTGTTTTTTCATTTTATTTTGGTTTTATATTGAAAAATGAATGAACGAATGACACATGGATTGGATTGGATAGTTTAGCCATAATTTAGTCAAAGTTTTTAATTTTGGCCCTCTGTGAATTTGAGTTTGACACCCGTGGTTTAGTGTATTCTGATTCCTGACCTAATCGCTGGAAAGACTGTCTTGAAGTTGGAAAAGCGCCCTATAAAAATGTGACCGTCCACTGTTGCTTATATAAAGCTGCCCAAAATAGAGACAGACATTTGACCAATAATATAACAGCACAGGTTTTTTAAATAAAGGGTTACTGAAGTCATCCAAATACTAATCCAAAAACAATTCCTCCAAAAGTGCAGCTGAACAGAGGTACACGGCAGGGCTGCCCCATTGCACCTCTCTTGTTCTCGTGTTCCTGGAGTTCGAGGAGGGCCGGCGGACTAATGGCTGTCTGGGAGACCAAAGTAGCTCCATTATGTGCAGTTTAGCGGCTAATCTGGGAGCATGGGTGAGGTCTCCGGGGAGTCCTTAGCTCCTCCAGACCCTGAATTCCTGCTCCGATAAGCCAGACGGAGAGCCCTGCCAGGTCCTGCAGACATGGGACCCTTTCACTCCGTATCTCATCCCGGCATTCCCACACACAAATGCTTCACATACTTGTCCATGAACTCTTTAAAAGTGTAAGAATTGTTTTGTTTTATTATAGGCAGTAAATTTCTCCTTACATTTTTAATTGTGATAATGGGAATACATTGTTTGTGTCAAGGCTTTAACTTTGGCTTTTAGTTTCGTTAGGATGTTGTTACCTCCTCAGAAACAGACCTGGACTTGTGTTTTGTTTCAGTCACACATTTTTAACTAACCTTTTATTATTATCTACTTCTTCAAACCTCAAAATGCTCTGTTCCACCTTGTGATGTCATGAAGTTAACAGCTATATTTTACTTTTAGTTCAGTACAGATCGGCAATTCCAGATCTGAAATTATCCAAGTGATTCTATTGAAGGTGTGTGGACTTTAAAAACACAATGGAGCACTTCCTGTATAACCACATGACATCACAAGGTGGACCCAGCCACCCAACGTGTGTGAAAACAGTATAATATGGACCATATTTAAAGTCATACTATGGAACATTCCAGGCATTTCCAGACATTTCCACAGAAACTACAAGGTGACAGACTCCAAGCGAAAAGTTGCATAATGCGCCTGTAAGTCCCAGTTTTAGTCCTGGTTTAGTCCGAGTTAAGTCCCAGTTTTAGTCCTGGTTTAGTCCTGGTTTAGTCCAAGTCCCAGTTTTAGTCCTGGTTTAGTCCAAGTTAAGTCCGAGTTTTAGTCCTGGTTTAGTCCAAGTTAAGTCCCAGTTTTAGTCCTGGTTTAGTCCGAGTTAAGTCCCAGTTTTAGTCCTGGTTTAGTCCAAGTCCCAGTTTTAGTCCTGGTTTAGTCCAAGTTAAGTCCGAGTTTTAGTCCTGGTAAAGTCCAAGTTAAGTCTGAGTTTTAGTTCTGGTTTAGTCCAAGTTAAGTCCGAGTTTTAGTCCTGGTTTAGTCCAAGTTAAGTCCGAGTTTTAGTCCTGGTTTAGTCCAAGTTAAATCCGAGTTTTAGTCCTGGTTTAGCTCAAATTATGTCCCAATTTTGGTCTTGTTTTAACAGTTTTAGTCCTGGTTTAGTCCAAGTTAAATCCCAGTTTAAGTCCTGGTTTAACACTTTTAATCCTGGTTAAATCCAAGGTAAGTCCCAGTTTTGGTCCTGGTTTGGTCCTGGTTTATTCCAGGTTAAGTCCCAGTTTTGGTCCTGGTTTAGTCCAAGTTAAGGCCCAGTTTTAGTCCTGACTTAACAGTTTTAATCCTGATTAAATACAAGTTAAGTCCCAGTTCTAGTCCTGGTTTACTCCTGGTTTAGTCCAAGTTAAGTCCCAGTTCTAGTCCTGGTTTAGTCTAGTTTGAGTCCAGTCCTAGTCCGTCCTCCTTCTCCTCCTCGTCTCCATTCACAAATGCTTCACATATTTGTAGAACTGCGGCGTATTTAGCCTGTCCTCTCTCATTTGGTTTTGTACATCAAGATGCAAATGGTCCTGGCCGGCGGGCGCACATTTCTGCCAGGTGGACTGTGACTTTTTCCTTTTCCACATCGAACATGGATGGATGCACGCACACAGACGCCCAAACAAATCATTTACCAAACCCTGCGCCGCTGTGACGTGATGCCAGCGAGCAACGCACCAATCAGCTCCCGTTTCAGCCCAAGTCAAACAGACGAGGTGCTGAGGGGTTTCCTTGTGAAGTCCTGGGTTAGTTCTTGTTCGGTTTTGGTTAAGTGAGATTTTAAAGGTCCGATCTTGAGCAAAAATGACTCTTGTGAGACTTAAGACATGTTCTAATGCTCTAAAACAGACCCAATTGCGCTGTTACACCTTGTGATGTCATGAGGAGGGAGATTTAAAGTAGTTAAAACAGCTATTTTCAACCTTTAGAATCCATGTGTAATTTGTTCAGTCGTTTTTCAAAATTAAGAAAATGAAAAAAACAACGATTTTCTTCAAAACCAAAATGAAAAAACAGATAACGATTTGTTTTTTCAGTTTTAGGTTTTGTGTTTAAATGTAAAAAAAACAACAACAGTGACTTAAACTGCAATGCCGGACTGAACCAGGACTGAACCAGGACTAAAACAGGACTAAACCAGTCTCAGTCCTGGTCTCAGTCCTGGCCTGGTGCTGGTCTTAGTCACGGTCTGGTCCCGGTCTGGTCCTGGTCTCAGTCTCGGTCTCAGTCTTGATCTCAGTCTTGATCTCAATCTTGGTCTCAGTCCCAGTCTCAGTCCCAGTCTCAGTCCCAGTCCCAGTCTGGTCCCAGTCTCAGTGCTGGTCTCAGTTCCGGTCTCAGTTCTGGTCTGGTCCCGGATTGGTCCTGGGTTCAGTCCTGGTCTGGTTCCGGTCTGAGTCCTGGTCTAGTCCCGATCTCAGTCCTGGTCTGGTCCCGGTCTCAGTCCTGGTCCTGGTCTCGGTCTGATCCCGATCTCAGTCCTGGTCCCGGACCTGGTCCCAGTCAAGGTCTTAGTCCTAGTGTGGTCACAGTCTTAGTCCCAGTCTGGTCCTGGTTTCAGTTCCGGTCTGGGTTCAGTCTGGTTCCAGGCTTAGTACTGGTCTGGTCTCAGTCTCAGTCCCAGTCTCAGTCCCGGTCTGGTCCCGGTCTTAATCCCAATCTCAGTGCTGATGCGATCCCAGTCTCAGTCCTGGTCCTGGTCTGGGTTTGGTCGTGGTCTCAATCCCGACAGTCTACGCTGGCGCACCTCCGGGCCCGTTTCAACACTCCTGGTTTAGTCCTGGTTTAGTCCTGGTTTAGTCCTGGTTCAGTCCTGGCTCCTGAAGTGTTTTCTCTTTGAAATAAGAACTCTAAATATTCAGGATTTATATGTTAAACATGCTTGAATAAAATAAAATAAAATAAAACACATTTTTTCATTACAGAATAAAATGTCAGTGTACTTTCTTTTTTATTCCCACGTGGTTTTATATCTGTGTGATCCTCCGTGGTCCAGGTCAGTTCTTTTAGTATCGATACCTCCTCAAATGAGTATCTAGTGTCTGTATTCTGTGTACTTTTGACATCTACACACACTTGCAGTACTTTAACTCGAAGCACCGCTGTCCGACATCGCTTCGTGACATGATTCGTTTCGATCCGCAAACACAACAAAACACTGTTATACCTGACGACCAAATGAGTCCAAGATGTGAGCGAGGAACTGGAGGAACTACGGGCCCTTTTCCGCTTTGGTGCAGCTCGGAGTTTAGATTTGCAGATAAAATATTGGACGTATTGGGAGTGACGTACAGGGACGCGGCGGAAAAGAGGTGAATCGGGTTTCTCCCCCCCGAACCAGGACGGTAAAAGAGAAACACGAAAACGAGAGCACAACGCCAACGATTCAGAGCGAGAGACAGAGGCAAGGGACCGACAACGAGACGAAGAGATGTGACTGTACCACGTTTGTCAGTGATGTTTTGACTGACGAAATGTTTACGAGATGTTGAGTCGAGGCCAAGCTAAGTCAAGTCCCAGTTTTAGTCCTGGTTTAGTCCAAGTTAAGTCCTGGTTTTAGTCCAAGTTAAGTCCTACTTTTTCTCCTGGTTTAACAGTTTTAATCCTGTTTAAATCCAAATTAAGTCGTGATGTTAGTCCTGTTTTAGTCCAAGTTAAGTCCCAGTTTTAGTCTTGGTTTTGACTGTGAATTTAACCAAATGTTTACGAGATGCTGAGTCGAGTTCAAGTTAAGTCCCAGTTTTAGTCCTGGTCTAGTCCAAGTTAAGTCCCAGTTTTAGTCCTGGTTTAGTCCAAGTTAAGTCCCACTTTTTGTCCTGGTTTAACAGTTTTATTCCTGTTTTAGTCCAAGTAAAGTCCCAGTTTTAGTCTTGGTTTTGACTGTGAATTTGACGAAATGTTTACAAGATGTTGGGTCGAGTTCAAGGTAAGTTCCAGTTTTAGTCCTGGTTTAGTCCAAGTTAAGTCCCAGTTTTAGTCCAAGATAAGTCCCAGTTTAGTCCAAGTTAAGTCCCACTTTTTGTCCTGGTTTAAGTTTTATTCCTGTTTTATTCCAAGTAAAGTGACAGTTTTACTCCTAGTTTAGTCCAAGTTAAGTCCTAGTTTTAGTCTTGGTCTAGTCCAGTGCTTCTCAATTATTTTCTGTCATGCCCCCCTAGGATGAATAAAACATCTCGCGCCCCCCCCCCCCCCCCCCCCATTTTTCATGGTGTCACTTGAGGGTCTGCTACACTTCGTGTTTACACTTCATACTCAAACTCTGTGCTGTGTGCAAAGCGCGCATGCTCAGTGCAAACAAAACACCTACACCACCGAGCGAATGCTCCCTGCGCACACTCTGCCAATGAGAGCGCCACTGCCCCCTAATGTAGTGGAAGTGCAATTGCACTTTATTCTAAAGGCCCGTTCAGACCAAAGCGTCAAAGCGTCCACTTTCTATGTAAAGTCTATGTGGACGCGCGACTAGAGCGTCCTGCGTTTTTGCGGCGCGTTTTCGGCGTCAGCGCGGCGCGAATCTGGCGTCAGCGCAGCGCGTCTTCAGCGTTTTGGCGTCAGCGGCCAAGACGCGCGTCCAAGGCGTCAGCGTCAAGAAGTTGAAAATTCTGAACTTTTCGTGTCAGACGCGCCGCGTCAACCAATCAGGGACGAGTATCCAGAGACGCACCGACGTTATTATCAGGAAGAAAAACCCGAGAACCAGAACGAGAACCACAAACATGAGCGGAGAATAAATATATACACCACAATCACCGAGCCGATCGCGAGGAATACACCAGGACCGGACCAGGACTAAACCAGGACTAGACCGAGACTAGACCGAGACTAGACCGAGACTAGACCGAGACTAAACAAGGACTAGACCGGGACTAGACCGGGACCAGACCGGGACTAGACCGTGATTAGACCAGGACTAGACCGGGACTAGACCGTGATTAGACCAGGACCAGACCGGTATTAGACCAGGACTTGACCGGGACTGATCCAGTGTCATTAGCGGAGTATAAATATATATACGCCCCAGCCGTCGACCCGATCTCCTCCTTTGATGTTTTATGTCATAAAAACACTCTCTCAGTCTGGTCTGACATTGTTTCGGGAAAGGAGCGGGACCGGGCTCTTGTTTCCAGGGCAACGGACGCGCGTCAAGTATTTTTGTCCCGTTCGTCCACGGCGTCAAAGATGCGCGTCGGGGGCGTCTAAACTCAAATGCAAAGGCGCTCAAATAGAGGCGTCAAGGCGTTTTTTGACGCTTTGGTGTGAACGGCCCTTAAGACAGTAAAAAAAATCAAAATAAAAAAGCATGCTCCCCGAGGTCAAACGCGCCCCCCTTGACGGAGCCTCGCGCCCCCCAAGGGGGGCGCGCCCCACTATTTGAGAAGCACTGGTCTAGTCCAAGTTAAATCTCAGTTATACGTCTGGTTTAGTCCAAGTTAAGTCCCACTTTTTGTCTTGGTCAAGTCCAAGATTAGTCCTGGTTTAGTCCTGGTTCAGTCCTGGTTTAGTCCTGGTTCAACATAGGATTCATATTTGTTTCATACATTCTTTTTGTTTTATTGACATATTTAAAATATTAATACATTTTTTAAAGTAAATATTTGCATTGGCCATATTAGTAGCAGCTTCATTTTTGAACTGGACTGAAAATAAAAGTACTTTTTATAATTGTCTGATATTCCTTTTTACTCTTTAAGTACATTTTTAAACAGGTACTTTAATACTTTAACTTAGTAGCTAGTATCTAGTATCTGTTCTTTTACTTTTACTTGAGTACTTCCACTGTGCTTTAGTCATTCTTGCTCTCGTAATCGTTTGCAGTTCATCTTTCCCACTCGTATACACTGTAGTTGTGTCA
This sequence comes from Boleophthalmus pectinirostris, assembly GCF_026225935.1. NCBI lineage: Eukaryota > Metazoa > Chordata > Actinopteri > Gobiiformes > Gobiidae > Boleophthalmus > Boleophthalmus pectinirostris. Next base: position 13,650,994 of record NW_026571515.1, on the reverse strand, counting down.
TTTGGCAAGACTCTTAACCAATTTTAAAGTCTGCTTGTGTGAATAACTGAATTATCCCTGAATATAAGCAGCTTAAAGTTAATTGTTTATTTTAGTCAGTGCTTAGTTGAGGTCTGGTTTTCGTCTTTCGTCTTAATATGTGAACAACGTGGGTGAAATGCCTTGCCCAAGGACACAACATGAATATGCAAGAGGTGTGGATTCATTTATCAGTATGAAACGTGAGTATTTATTTAGGCTCATGAGCATAAACCGATCCTTTAACACTTCATAAATAACTTTTAAAAGACTGCAGAATGTTAAAATGAAAGTCTCTCGAAGATGTCTGGTATCGGATATCGGCACAGATTCTGAAAATGCTTTATAAATTATATCGACTTCCAAATATCGGTTCGATTCTGGTTGAATATATTTGTATAAATTGATGTAATGAGAGTGTTTACTGGTGGGAGCCGGCCCAAAAAGTCTCATAATGTTTGAACTAAAGATGTAACGATATCCAAATCTCACGGTACGATATTTATTGCGATATTTTAAAGAGGCTGATGTAACTGTAGATAGGACACTTTTTTGCTTTTAAAATACCTTGACAAGATTTTGGTGTGAATTATTCTCGTCACAATCCCAAGAATTCAAGTAAAAACATATTTCATCATGTTGTCTGCACTGAAATGAATCATGGGATATGTATTTCCTGATGTTTATAAGCTGTTGATTCTATAAAACCATGCATTTATGCAAAGGAACTTGTGATTCGATAAATTGTGACAATCTACGATATTATTCTGAGACTTTTGATGATACAATATCATTATATTTTGGTTATTGTAACACTTTTTTACATTTAAAATACCTTGTCAAGATTTTGGTGTGAATTATTCCAGTCATAATCCCAAGAATTCAAATGAAAAACATAAAAAAACACGATATTATTGTGAGACTTTTGACAATATAATATCACAATATTTGCTCAGTGCTATAATCTATTTATTTATTTAAGGTTTTTATTGGTACGGATGTGAGAATGTGTCTATATTTATTCATTTTTACTGCCACAGATTTGCTCTGTCGAAGTTTTGTTACATTTTGTACAATGACAATAAATCTAAATCGAATCTAAATCTATTTCGGTTATTGTTACATCCCTAGTTTGAACTTTTTATTTACACAAAGTATAGTTAACAACACATTTGGATCAGTTTTGTCTTATGTTATTTTTGTTTTAAAGAAATAAACGCAGGAATAAATGCAGGAATTGGTAGATACTTAAATCTGTAGTATCGGAATTGGTATCAAAACTGAAAAAGCTGGAGCAAAAATGCATTATGAAGGAGAAAAACCACAAAGAAACGACTTCAAATTTACAGAAAAATGGCTAATTTTCCATTTCACATAAAAAATAAAAAACCTCTCAACCTATGAAACCACTTTGAGCTTGGTTGCGTACAAATAATAACTATACTTACATACTTTCCTATAACTCTACTTCATCCTCGGCCAATTTTACACATTTTTCCTGTCCTTTCACTACTAACAAAGCCCTTTTTTACGTATTCCCTGGCAGGTCCATGAACGCCCCGCTGTTCAGGCCCGCGTCCCTGAAGGCTTTTACGGCTTAACACAAGGGGCTGACGCTAAATGACTCTGAAGCGATAAAAGCGGAGACTCATTTTCACAGCTCCGCTACAAAATGTGACGCGGATATGTTCCTTAAAGTCGCGCTCTGATCCCGGCTTTCCTGCGAACTCCAAAACTCCGAGCTTAAACCGATGGAAGGTGACAGCGCCAATTGACAAACAGATTTTTTTCCCCCCAAAATATTTGAACCCAAGTACAGATAAAGTATCGAAGCAGCTCCGGAGGTTAATGTCTGGGGGCGTTTCAGTGTCTGATAGTCCGGAAGTGCACGTTAGCATGCTAGTTGTTGTTATTTTTTAACATCGTGGCAAATCTGGTGAACAATTAGAATGCGTAAGGTAAGTGAGGAATAATTTTGGGCTGCTGAAAACTGTTTAAAAGTTTTTTTTAGTTCTGTTTTTCCACATTTTTAATTCCATAAGAAGCAGGTAATAGTAGAAGTCGAAAATACTAACTGTGGTGCATTCAAGAGTGCATTCATGCTTAAAAAACAGGACTTAACCTTGAACTAGACCTGGACCAGACCAGGACTAAATCAGGATTAGAATGAGACCAAATCAAGGGTTAAAACCAGGACCAAATCATGACAAGTGTGAACGTGCCCTAAAACTACTATCTAAACTGGATCAAAGTATCTATACTGTAAAAACAAACAATACAAAATTTGATCTTTCTTGAACACTTTTAGAATACCTGGACTAGTCCAGGAGCCTGAACCAAGTCCACATCAGGACTAAACAAGGGTTAAACCAGGACCAAATCATGTTAAGTGTGAACGCGCCCTGAAACTAGTATCAAAACTGGATCAAAGTATCAATACTAAAAAAAATACAAAATTTGATCTTTCCTGAACAGTTTTAGAATAATTTTAGGATTTATCAGAAATATCATGAGACCACATAGGACTAAACCAAGACTAGAACAGGACCAAACCAGGGACGAAACAGGGGTTAGACCAGGACCAAATCATGTCAAGTGTGAACGCACCCTAAAACTAGTATCAGAACCAAATCCAAGTATTGATACTGAAGAAAACAAACAAAAACAAATAATACAAAATTTTTGTTTAGTTTTAGAATACCTGAACTAGACCAGGAATAAACCAAGACTAGAACGAGACCAAACCAAGTCCACATCAGGACTAAACAGGGCTTAAACCAGGACCAAATCATGTCAAGTGTGAACGCGCCCTAAAACTAGTATCAAAACTGGATTAAAGTATCAATATTGAAAAAAAATACAAAATTGGATCTTTCCTGAACAGTTTTAGAATAATTTTAAGATTTATCAGAACTATCATAAGACCACATAGGATTAAACCAAGACTAGAACAGGGCTTGAACCCTGACCAAATCATGTCAAGTGTGAACGAGCCCTAAAACTAATATTGAAACTGGGTCAAAGTATCAATACTGAAAAAACAAAAAACAAAAACAAACAATAAAAAATTGGATCTTTCCTGAACAGTTTTAGAATAACTTTATGATTTATCAGAGCAATTATAAGACCACATAAGACAAAACCAAGACTAGAACGGGACCAAACCAAAGATTAAACAAGGTCCAAATCATGACAAGTGTGAACGCGCCCTAAAGAAACTGGGTCAAAGTATCAATATTGAAAAAAAAAAGACAAAAAAACAAAAAATACAAAATTTGATTTTACTTGAGCAATTTTAAAATACCTGAACAAGACCAGGTCTAAACCAAGACTAGAACAAGACCAAACCAAGTCCGCATCAAGACTAGACAGGGCTTAAACACAGGACCAAATCATGTCAAGCATGAACGCGCCCTTAAACTAGTACCGAAACAATATCAATATTGAAAATAACAAACAAAAACAAAACATAAACAATACAAAATTTCATCTTTAAAATACATCATCATAAAAGTCCTAATGCAAACTGTCTAAAAAACAACATTTTAAATTACGATTGTGGTTTCAGAATCGGTTTTAAATACCAAGTCTGTTCCTCAGTCTTAAATTTTTAATGTTAATACACTGTAATAGGTGGTTAGCGAAATATTTGAGACAAGAAAACTAGACTAGTGGGAGAGTACGGGGCTGGTTTCCAAATCGAGGGGTTGTCAAATCTGAAGTTAAAACATTTTCAGAATAAAACCTTCAAGTTTTGAGACAATTCAAGTGTGTCAGGAAATTTTTTGGAAGAAATGTTATGATTGTTTGGGGGAGGCTTGTGTGTTCCTGTGAAAATATTAGGAACACAATATTTTGTGGCATTTTTTTCATAGTTATTTGAAAACATTTAAAATAATATAGGTTGTGAATGCTGAAAAAGTATCTCTAAATTGCAGTGATTATGATTACAAATACATTACTGTCAGTGACATTTGTTGGGTAAAAGTACTTTTTCAGTATTTTTAAGCACATACTTGAGTATAATTCTGTAATTGTAATGAGTTAGACCTTAATTTTAAATCAGATATTACTGATTAACTACTGTACATGTCTTAGTTGTTCATTGATTCAGTGATATATCATGATATGTCATTGCACAATTCTCTGAATCGATCTTTTAAACAATTATTTTCACTAAAATTCATCAATTACATTCACTGTTCTCATGATTTTAAAAAGGTAATCATTTATATTTCATATTTGGATGTAACAATACCCTAAATATCATGATATCATGATGTCAAAAGTCTCACAATAATATTGTGGGCTGTCATAATATATCGAGTTACAAGTTCCTGTGCTTGAATACATGGTTTTATAGTAGCAACAGTTAATAAACAAAGTGACTACATATCCCATGATTCATTTCAGTGCAGAAAACGAAGAAATATGTTTTTTTACTTGAATTCTTGGGATTATGATGGAATGATTCGCATCAAAGTCTTGTCAAGGTATTTTAAAAGCAAAAAAGTGTCCTATCTACAGTTCTATATCGCAATAAATGTCGTATAAATATCGAGATTTGGATATCGTTACATCTCTAATTTCATACAGTTTGGTTCTCGTGAAGGTGTAGGTGACAATATTATTGGAAGAAATTATTGATAAATCACAATATATCATTCATTGTCTTAGTATTGGGATGTATCGTGATGTATTGAATCGTGACGTGCGTATCGTGATATGTATCGTATCGTCACCGCGAGTCCCTAGGCCTCTAAACACACACGATAACAGCACTGCATCTCTCAAAGCTCAGAGAATGTGCAAATTGTGATTTAAAACAATTGAGTTCACCTTTAGCGTTTCAAATGAATCAGATTTTGTACAAAAGCGTGATCTAAAATGCTTCAAAAATTGCTTAGTTAGTGACGAGTATTTGGAATAGGATCTTAGAATCTGCTTTGTGTACGTTTTACTTAATACAATACTTGAGCAAGTATTTGTTGGCACTACTTGCTCTTGTAACTGTGAATATTTAGCAATGTAGCTGTACTTTTACTCAAGTACAAATGTAAAATATTCTTTACACAACGGCTACTTTGCAACATGTTTTCAGATAATTCCACTGTTTCAGAATGTCAGCCCAGCCTCCTCTAACACATGACACATATATACAATAAATACAGTATAAACACTTTAACTTCTTGGGTTCTTTTTAAAGACAATACAGTAAGGTGTATTTTCTTTAAACAGAACCCAAGAAGTTAAAATACATACGAAGACAAAATGAACATCCTTGGCCGAGTATAAACACATAAAGCAGATGTTCACAATCATTCATAACAACGTAGAGAAAAGAATGGAAACATAAATGAATAAAGGAGACAGTGACTGATTTTGGGGAGGGGGAGGAAATCCATCTGTGTATTAAGTCTTTGAAAAGATGATTGATTATTGAAATGGCTTTTTTGCAAGATAAGTAAGACATGAATGTGCTTCTGTGGAGCTGTTTTCTTGTGCATCTGTGTATTTGTTCTCTTGTACGTCTGTGCAACTGTGTGAGCTGTTCTGTTGTGTCTGTTGTGCATTTGTGGAGCTGTTCTGTTGTGCATCTGTTGTGCGTCTGTGTCTCTGTTCTCTTGTACGTCTGTATATTTGTTCTCTTGTACGTCTGTGCGTCAGTTGTGCGTCTGTTGTACGTCTGTGGAGCTGTTTTGATGTACGTTTGTGCGCTGTTATCTTGTGCATCTGTTGTGTGCCTTATTTGAATTTTGAATTTTATTTATCTGGAGGATAAGCCCCTTGAGATGTTCTGCCGTCTCGTTTTCGAGGGGGTCCTCACAACTACAAATTCATGTCTGTTGTGCGTCTGTTGTGCGTCTGTGGAGCTGTTCTGTTATGCATCTGTTGTATGTCTGTGTATTTGTTCTCTTGTACGTCTGTTGTACGTCTGTTGTGTGTCTGTTGTGCGTCTGTGAAGCTGTTCTCATGTACGTCTGTGTATTTATTCTCTTGTGCGTCTCTGTATTTGTTCTCTTGTGCGTCTGTTGTACGTCTGTGTCTCTGTCCTCTTGTATGTCCGTGTCTCTGTCCTCTTGTACGTCCGTGTCTCTGTTCTCTTGTACGTCCGTGTCTCTGTCCTCTTGTACGTCCGTGTCTCTGTCCTCTTGTACGTCCGTGTCTCTGTCCTCTTGTCCGGGAGCCTACATGCGTAACTTGGCACCAGTGGGCGCGGTGCCGTCCCCCTGCGCAAAGACGCACGGGCACGTCGCGCTTCGGTTCTCCCCGGTCCGGAGTGTGTGTGTTTAAACCGCGCTCTAATCACGCGCATTCGTCTTACCCTGCAGGTTGGGTGCCATGGATCCCTCGGGGAAAATGCCGTCCTTCATATACACCAGTAGCTCCTCCCCCGCCTCGATGTCCCGGACCGTTTTGTAGTAGATCTGCGAACACACAATTCAATTTGTCAAGATATTTTTTTTATTATTTTTATTAAGTTATTTGTTTATATTTTTATTGGATCAGTTGACATCCTTGGATTTATTTGGGATTGAGAGTTATTTTCTTTTTTTTGCTTTTCTTTTTTCTTTCTATCGTCACGAAGACTCACTCATTTGACGAAAAAGTATAGGTTTATTTTATTTTTAATTTATTTAAATACCATCTATCTATCTATCTATCTATCTATCTATCTATCTATCTATCTATCTATCTATCTATCTATCTATCTATCTATCTATCTATCTATCTATCTATAGGCCTACAATTATGGCAAAACCTTCTAGGACTCTCTCATTTCACGATAATTTATGGAGTTGCTTTATTTTTAATTTAAATAGAACAAATACAGAGATATTTGTGTCATTTCATCTTAAAATATTAAACAAAATATTTACAAAAATTCGTATAAATTGTGAAAACTTAGATTACATTTTTTGTTTTAGCGTATTTTTGTTTCGTAATCCAGTATAATTAAAACAGTATTGATTCCTAAAACGATATATAGTTATGTTTTGGCACGTTTGCGCGTAATTTCACAGCCACTAATCCAACCCGTGCTACTCATCCGTGCAGTTTAACGTATTTATAGTCTCCAGAAACGCGTTTAATACACTTTGGAGTAGAAGGTGTAACGTGAGGCCGCTGATCCAAAAGGCCTTTCGCTTCGACGCGGCCGTGCGAAGTCAAAAATCACAGAAAAAATCCGGTGGAACGCGCTGGGGACATTGAATAAATTACGGTAGCGCGTTTCATCTCCTCCCTGCGCGCGCCAGCCCACAGCTTTGCGTCAAAACGAACCACGAACGGCACCAGGTTTGGATCAAGGCCAAAAAAAAAAAAAAAAAAAAAAAAAGCGATATTATAAATCCAAACGCCAAAAAATTGAATAAAACAGCGAGTTACAATCGTTGGCATTCTCGCGTTGACGATAATACGTAAATCACTTCTTAAAAATACAAGTAAATTTTGACATTTGCGATGGATTAAACGCGTTTTAACTCACAATTACGCGTTAATAAATACAAATTGTGTGCCGTTTTTTCACACGCGTAAACCTGGACATGATTAAAGTAATTTACAGACATCGATCGGTTAATTGTTCGTGCGCAATCAGTCAAATGCGCATCAAAATGTTCAAAATGCATCAAGAATAGATAGATAATTATAGTTAATTCACCAAAAAAAAAATCTGTTTAATTGTTACAGTTTACAAAATAATAATCAGTGCGTAATCACGTCGTGTCCAGTTTTGCTTTTTATTTCCTGATAGCAGTTCGACACGATAGATCTACTCTTCCCTTCGAAGTTACATCACCAATAATTCGGCACGATGTTAGAAATAATCCAAAACAGCTCAAGAAATTCAGAATTGTTGTGAAAATGTTATAATTTTAGTGTAAAAATGCGTTCTGGCGTTCGTGTTTCGCTTTTGGACACGCTCACACACTCGGCACAGTACCGCGTAACGCCACATGGTCGCGCTGTGCACCAAGCCAAACCAAACCCTCACGCTCCCCGCACTCCGCTCTCTCTCTTTTTTTTTCTCACACACTCACCCAAACAGGAGGAAAGCTCGCCAAAAAAAGTTACATCCGACACGGGACCGGCGATAGACGCGAGCGCGCACAATTCACAATTCAAAGCAAAAGTAGCGATATTTTTTCGTATTCTACTTTTTGTGTTGTTGTTGTTCAGCCTGACCTTAGTTTTATCGACGAGACGGAGCAGTTGGGAGAGACGAAGAGCCTCCAGCGGCAGCAGAAGTTCACCAGTCCCGGAGGAGTTGGCCACGCAGCCCATAGTCGGGGCGCCTCGGAGCGGGCAGGGACGCGGCGGAGGGGTCGGTCCCCGGAGCGAGCGAGCAGGGCGCACGGTTCCGGAGAGACACCACAGCACACCAGCCGAAGCGCGCGCACGGAGGGTCGGACGGACGGATAGATAGATGAGACAGAACTGAACGCGACTGTCCCCCTTGCTCCGATCTTGTCCGCGGCGGTGAGGATGATGCCCTGCCCCTGCCCTTCGTTCATTAGTGCGCTCCCGACTGTCGCCCCCGTCGGCCACTCCTCCCCCGCCTCCCCGTCTTATCTCCAGCCAAAAGCATCGCAAAGACCCCTCCCCAACATCCCCGCTCCGCTCTCCGCCTGATAAATCTATTATTGATGTCGGGGAATGGACAAGAGAGACTGGAGATGTCCGCGGACGCAGGAGCGAAGCCGGTGCGCAACCCGGAAAGATTTGGCACGCGTAAAAGGCGCTGTTACTCTTCTGACTTTTCTTTGGTTAAGTTGATTTGAAATGAGGTTCATTCTGGTTGTGTTTTCTTATTATCTTTAACAGATGGAGGAAATAATCAGCCAATTCCTCAAAAATTAAATTAATGTTTTTATTTCGAGCAACTACAATTTTTCCCGTGTTTTTGTTTTTTTCGATCTGAACAACTTTTTCGCAACAGAATCAAAATAAACTTAACCTTTAAATCATTTTTTAATAATTCCTATAATTAATTTTGTATTTATTTGAAAACAAATACACAATTAAATTGCGTCGTTTTTGACAACACACAACCAAAACAAAGGCCAAGCGTTTCCGAACAAACCAATAAAAATAATTCACGTTAATTAGCTGATCCGTGTCTTTATTGCTCCTGTCTACGTCAGCACGTGCACTAATTTCAGTCAGCATTAAAGCTACACTGTGATAAGGCCTTTTAATACTAGGCCAGGATATATAGGCCCACATTTTGTACCTTTTTTTTCTTTTTTAAACTACAATAAGCTTCTATCAATTTGAGATTAGGCTACATTTAAATTACAACAAGGTAGATTTTTATTCATTTGAATCGATTACAAAAAAACATAAAAACCATGCCATAATTTCAAGTATATTTTAAGGAATTTTTTGACTTTATGTTTATTTTTTGTGTTAGTGTTCAGCAGACACTTGACACAGGATTTGATTAGGCTCACAATAGAAAGCTGGTCCCGGTTATAATAGTCAGTGGCTCGGTGTGTACTCTGGAGTATTATGGTCGTAGGTGCAGTATAGAAATCCTAATCAAATCAGAATTATTACTGCGTATCGAGGGTGTAATTAATTAAGCGGTAATTAAATGTGACTCCTTGACGTTTCATTCAGTGTGAAAAGCGGATAAATCTGTAGTTTAGATTTATACAAACGTGTTCTGTAATGTTCACGTGTGTCAGATGAACTCCCAGTGTTGACACGCTTTTAACGGCCTGGGACTAAACCAGGACTAAACAAGAGGTAAATCAGGATTAAACCAGGACTAAATCAGGTCTGAACCAGGACTAAACAGGAGCTAAATCAGGACTAAACCAGGACTAAACCAGGGCTAAACAAGAGCTAAATTGGGACTAAACCCAGGACTAAACCAGAACTAAACCAGGTCTAAATCACTGCTAAAACCAGGACTAAACAAGAGCTAAACCAGAACTAAAATCAGGATTAAACCAGGTCTAAACCAGAAATAAAACAGGTTTTAGCCAGGACTAAACCAGGACTAAACCAGGTCTAAATCAGGACTAAACCAGCAATAAAACCAGCACTAAACCAGGACTAAACCAGGTCCAAACCAGGAATAAAATCAAGACTAAACCAGGATTAAACCAGGACTAAACCAGGACTAAACCAGGTCTAAATCAGGACTAAACCAGCAATAAAACCAGCACTAAACCAGGACTAAACCAGGTCCAAACCAGGAATAAAATCAAGACTAAACCAGGATTAAACCAGGACTAAACCATGTCTAAACGAGAACTAAAACCAGGACTAAAGCCAAGTCTAAACCAGGACTAATCACGAACTTAACCAGAACTAAAACCAGGACTAAACAAGAACAAAAATCAGGACTAAACCAGGTCTAAACCAGGAATAAAATCAAGACTAAAGTAGGACTAAACAAGAACTAAACAAGAAGTAAAATCAGGATTAAATCAGGACTAAACCAGGACTAAACCAGGTCTAAACCAGGAATAAAATCAAGACTAAACCAGGACTAAACCAAGAATAAAACCAGCCCTAAACCAGGTCTAAACCAGGTTTAAACCATACTGCGCCACCACAACCCCCAGTCCACGAAATATTGTTGGACATAGAACTGGTCTGTGGCACTAAAAAGGTTGAGACATATACAAACATGTTCTGAAATGTCCTTGTGTGTCAGATGCCCTCCCAGAGTCTCCATGGAGACTTAGTCAGTGCAAAACCTGCTAACCTTGTCCTGAAATAAAAGGATTCTTGGGTTCACTTTTCCCTAAGATTCAAATGCTCCTGCACAGATTTAAAACATGCAAAGATACATGCCAATCTAACACTAATATTAACACTAACACTAATACGTACAACATGTGATTTATTCATATTAATTATTAGTTCATGTCGAGTTACTTCCACATTAACTCAACAAAACATTAACATTTAGAAATCACAATTAAAAGAACAATATGTACTTGGGGTGTAACGATATCTGAGTCGGAACCAGGACTAAACCAGAACAAAAACAAGGACTAAACCAGAACTAAACCAGGACTAAACCAGGTCTAAACAAGAACTAAACCAGAAATAAAACCAGAACTAAACCAGGTCTAAAGCCAAGACTAAACCAGATATAAAACCAGAACTAAACCAGGACTAAACCAGGTCTAAAGCCAAGACTAAACCAGATCTAAACCAGGTCTAAACCAGACATAAAACCAGAACTAAAACAGAACTAAACTAGGTCTAAACCAGGTCTAAACCAGGTCTAAACCAGACATAAAACCAGAACTAAAACAGAACTAAAACTAGGTCTAAACCAGGTCTAAACCAGACATAAAACCAGAACTAAAACAGAACTAAACTAGGTCTAAACCAGATCTAAACCAGGTCTAAACCAGACATAAAACCAGAACTAAAACAGAACTAAACTAGGTCTAAACCAGGTCTAAACCAGGACTAAACCAGACATAAAACCAAGACTAAACCAAAAATAAACCAGGACTAAGCAGGACTAAAATAGGATTTAACCAGGACTAAATCAGGTCTAAACCAGATCTAAACCAGGTCTAAAATCACGGATAAACAAGAACTAAACCAGAACTAAAACCAGGTCTAAGCTAGGACTAAACCAAGACTAAACCAGGACTAAAGCAGGTCCAAACCAGGACTAAAACAGGATTTAACCAGGACTAAACCAAGACTAAAACTGGACTGAACCAAGGAGGACTGAACCAGGACTAAACCAGGAATAAAACCAGGACTAAACCAGAACTAAACCAGAACTAAAACCAGAACTAAACCAGGTCTAAAACCAGGACTAACAGCATGTACAGTAGCTTCACTGCTTTTACTACGCAATTACAACTGTGTCTAAAGAGCCTTCACCTGCTCATAGAGACACACACTCATGTTTTTCTCATTCTTAGTTTATGGATAGGCCTCATGTGAAAGCTCAGAACCTCCAGAATTCACTCTCTGAGCTGCAGAGGCTGCACTAGCACTGACTCATGAGTTTTAAGTAGAGATCAGAGAAAGGAACATTAGGATTAAACCAACTGCATGGAAAATCTGATACTAATCGAAACTAAAACTAATATCAAAACTAGTTACTCATTATTTACACGTATCAATACTAAAAAAAAAAGTCACATTGGCAGGAAGTGAACCTTTCCTGAACAGCTTTAGAATGATCTTGAGCTGGATCAAAACAAATATAAGAGCACAAAGACTAGTATTCGTACATGAACCACTGTGGAACCTTCCTGGACCACCGAGGGATTACACAGATATAAAACCACATGGGAATATCACAGGAAGTACTGTTATTTAAAGCAACCTTTTTCCTCTGGTGAGCTACCTTTACAAAACAAAAAGGCCAGAGAGCTACTCATTTTAACGATCACGGGAAATAAAGCGTACGTAAGAGCCACGGCAAGACTTGGCAAGATGGGGTACAGTTAGATAAAACACAAAACATAAACCTTTATTTATTTATGAGTGCACAACGTCAGGCATCAAAATGATAGTTTTACAAAAATAATGGGCAATAGACATTTAATTCACCAATTCTGAGTTATTCAGGACAATACTTGTAATTCAGAAACCCCTTGGCGAGCTACTTGGAAGGGTGTGGAGAGCAACTCGAAGTTCCCGAGCTACAGGTTGGAGACGCTTGATTTAAAGGGTTCATTACGCTATTTTCTGGTCTACTGTAGGTTATAATGTTGTTTCCTCATCACAAACAGATGAGTTGGAGTTGTATTAACAAAATGTAGCTCTTACTAAAAAAATGTAAAAGTGGGCAAGGTACAAACCCCAGGCACACTGTCTGAGAATAGTGGTCAAGATGGTCTTCGTCAATATATTCAGTTGGCCTGCCTCGGGTTTGTACCTTGCCCACTTTTACATTTTTTAGTGAGGTCTACATTTTGTTAATATTTCAAACTGAACCCTCGTTGAGCACCTGCACTGCTGCTTTTGACTTTTTTATGACCCAGTGAAGCGCTCGACCTCTTCTCTTCAGACCTGGACTTGTGTTTTGTTTCATTCACACATGTTTAACGCACAAACTCAACATAATTAGGCTGAGTTCTCCTCTCAAACTGAAAACACTGTTCCACCTTGAGATGCCATGTGGTTAAACAGGAAGTGCTCCATTGTGTTTATGTCCCCTTAACGCCGAGTGTCACAAATATGCGAGAAACCGTTTGGGTCAAGATACAAGCAGAGATAGCAGGGTTAGTGAACTTTTGGCAAGCACTTGTTTTTAGTTGTCGCAAATTTGCAACATACCCAAACTTCTATTTATTTATTTTTTTGCTGTAGTCAAATTAATAATCTCATTTAATTTACCATCTACTTAAAGGCAAAAACATACAAAATTCAGGCGTTAAGGGATTAAACTCCACACACCTTCACTTGAATCACGTGGATCATTTCAGGCTTGAAATTGCCAAAATCTGCTGAACTAAAGGTAAAAGGTAGTCTGATTCATCAGCCGGTTTCACTTTGTAGAAACCGTCTGACCTCACAGTATTAGAATTAATTCGCTCGACGGTAGGCGGGTACTTTTCTCATTTAACCAAGCCCTGCTATTTGGTCGTGATGTATGTAATGCATCGCTAACAGGACTAACTGGTATATTAAGCTTTTCCCAGAAGGAAGAAGGGCAATAACGTCTTTCTCTTTGATGAAATTAAATAAACATTCTCTTTGTTCCGGCTTTAAATTCTCGATCTCGGGAATCGTTGCCAACACAGAATATATGACTCTTCACTGATTGGCTGGAGCCTGAACTTGCACTTCCAGGGTTTTTGTGAACTGTCTAGTGGATTCTGATTCCTGATCTAGTTGCTGGAGAGAAATGAAACTGAGCGGAGGCACTAGGTGGCGCCGACCCGGCTAGGTAAAAGGAGCTGTTCACTTGAAAACTACAACTACCGTATTTTCCGGGCTATAGGGCGCACTCTTAAGCCTCCAACCCCATCAAAAAACGACAAAATCCAGAGCGCCCTACACACGAATCCACTCAGGTGTCCCAGCACGACTTCAGTAAACTACAAAGCCGCATCACCCGCAGCGCACGCAAACACACACGGAGCAGACAGCGACCGCACAGCAAAAAACACCCACAGCCACACTCATCACTCCACGCCGACGAGGAACGGAACGGAGGAACGAACCAAAAAAAGCGAGTGCAATGTGCCACTTCTAGACACAACTGAACAACTGAGTCACTGCGAACACGCCGACAATCCAGCGGTCCCAGACACCACCCTCCCTACACGCCACAACTGAACAAAGCCCAGAGTCACCATGAACGCGACAAACAAAGTCCCACCGACCCATCCAACTGTTGTGTTTCCTTTAAAGTCCAGTGCGGTTTATTTGTGAAAAAAGTTTGAAAATAGACCATTTAAAGACAGTGCGTCTTATGATCCAGAGCACCTAATAGCCCGGAAAATACAGTACATGACATCACAAGGTGGAACAGATCATTTTGAGCTTTGGAGATGTAGACAGACTAATAATAAAAGATTACTCAGACATGTGAATGAAACAAAACACAACTCCAGGTCTGTTTTTGAAGAGGTAACAACATTATAACATGACTTAAAGCTCACAAGAGTCAATTTTATGTAATATAATGTTGAAAATCACACTCTTTTGCATAAATAAAGAGTGTTTTTATCATGATTGTGGTATCGGAATCTGTATTAAATGTCAAGTCTGTTCCGTAGTATTGGCATTTTAGTATCATGACAGCACTAATTCAGGACATATAGGAACTAACCAGGCGACTAAACCAGAGCAGAATCCTCCTCTACGCACAATGGCTCTATTTGACGACACAAAAGATGAAAGCGTGACAAGAAGGTGGACATGGTTCAGTCCTCATTATTCCCTTTGTGATGTGAGGCTCCATAGATGCTCCTACACCTCCCCGCGGCCTATTCACGCTCGGGAGACATCGCTCCGGCCTTTTGTCCCAACGCCAAATAAACCAGAATGTTTCATTTGATTTGATGCGTGAAAATGAAATGAAATCCTCTTGAATAAAGCTGTGGTTTTAGATTTTATTACGCATCTTTTTGTTTTATTTTGACTTGTACGTATACATTTCTTGCGATCTTTTTTGCTGCTTATTTAGAATTTATTACCATTTATATTTTTGGGTTTTGTTATTGTGTTTATTGTGATGTGTGAGCTACTGTGACCAAATAATTTCCTTTGTTGATCAATAAGTTTTGTCTATGTCTAAGTCTGAGATCTTTAAAGACACAGTACAGAACTTTCTAACCACAAAAAGACAGACTATTTTTCAGTTGCATTGGGTTTATTGCACTGAAATACTAGAAAAAAAAGCGTTTTCTGAGCTGGCTTGCATCTCCACAAACCTAACTCTTATTAGTTTCCATGGAAATATTGGCTATAATCTTCCACAGTTTTGCATAACACTGTTCTATCCCCTTGAAGAATGTTCCGAAGTGTGGTTTTAACTTTCTACTTTCATGCAATTACGCGTTCATCATTGAAAAATTCATCTTGAAAATAACACACAGTATAACGTAACAACTGGGGATGTAAAAATAACCAAAATATCGTGATATCGTATCATCAAAAGTCTCACAATAATATCAAATTACAAGTTCCTTTGCTTAAATGCGTGGTTTTATAGCAGCAACAGCTTATAAACATCGGGAACTACACATCCCATGATTCATTTCAGCTCAGAGAACATGAAGAAACATGTTTTTGACTTGAATTCTTGGGATTATGACAAAAATAATTCATGTCAAAATCTTGTCAAGGCATTTTAAAAACAAAAAAGTGTCCTATCTATAATTATATCAGCCTCTTCGAAATATATCACAATAAATATTGCACCGTGAGATTGTGTCCTTAGGCAAAACACTTCGCCCACGTTGCCTAGTGTGAATGTTATCTGTGAATGTGAATAGGCTGATGTATGAATCATTATTTTTTTGTGATGAATCTATATTTGTAATCAGTAAATGCACTGAACCTTGAACGCAATCACCTAAAAAGTCTTGAAGTTTAGCCTATACTGCACATATTTCTGAATTACTCTTAAAACACCCAGAGAAAACACATCTAATCTCAGAATTGAACCCTCAACTTTCTGCCCAAACACTTCCCCAACCACTTTGTCCTTGAAAACCTTCGCCCGGCTCTAAACTCCATTGTCGAGTGCATTGTGCGTGAATTATACATGACCGCACATGCTTTTGTCCTTCTTACAACATTAATGGCAAACAAATAAACAATAAATTACCCCCTTGTTTTGCTAAAAGGTTAGCGGCTAGCGTAGCGACCTGCCGCGCGTGCACTTATTTCCATAAAGTCATGCATACTTCATGTGGATGCAAAAAACAACAGGAAAAATCAGGAAAATGTGATGCTGAATTATACATTTTTTTTAGCGCTGAGTGGTCAGTATGTTTGTGTCTATAAATAAATGATACGGTTTTACCTGCCACATGCAACTGGTCCGGTACACACGGGCTACGCGCTAAGTACCGACACGGGAAAACGCACTGGATCAAGTATAAGTATGAGCATTAGCATTAACTTTAGCATTGACATTAGTAATAGTAATAGTACAAGCAATAGAAATAGCTTTATTGTTAATATTAGTATTTCTATAACTATTATTACCGTTTTTGGACACAAGTAAAATCTGTGTGACATTTATTTTCACTTATTATTACTTAAAAGAAATATTTACTTTATGTTTTTATGTTCTCTATGCATGTTCTATGTATTACGGTCCGAATAAACATTCATTCATTCATTCATTGTTATTAGTATTAGTATTAGTTATGGTATTATTATTATTAGGCCCTGTTAATATTATGAACACTCATTATAAACATAAATAGCATTAGCATTAGCATTAATTAGTATTTATAATAACATTAGTAGCTATTAGTAATATCAGTATTAGTAACAGTATTAGCATTAGCAATATTAATAGCAATAGCAATAGAATTAATATTCCTATTCCTATTATTATTAGTTATAGTATTAGCGTTACAAATCCTTATTAATATTAGAAACAGTATTAGCATTATCATGAATTAGTATTTATAACAACATTAGTAGCTATTAGTAGTATTATTAGTAGTATTCATATTCATGTTAGTAACAGTATTAGCATTAGCATTAGCAATAGTAATAGTAATAGTAATAGTAATAGCAATAGAATTAGTATTAGTATTCTTTTTCCTGTTATTATTAGTTACAGTATTAGTATTACTAGGCTCTATTAATATTAGAAACACTGTTAACATTACCATTAATTAGTATTCAAAATAACATTAGTAGCTATTAGTGGTATTCATATTAGTAACAACATTAGCATTAATAATTTGTAATAGCAATAGTATTAGTATTCCTATTATTCTCATAATTGTTTTTAGTATTAGTTATAGTATTAGTATTTGTAGGCCCTATTAATATTAGAAACACTATTAGCATTATCATGAATTAGTATTTATAATAACATTAGTAGCTATTAGTAGTATCCATATTAGTAACAGTATTAGCATTAGCATTAGTATTAATAATAGCAATGGTATTAGTATTCCTATTATTGTTATTATTAGTTATAATATTAGTATTTGAAGGCCCTATTAATATTATAAAGACTATTAGCATTAGCATGAATTAGTAGTAGTAGTAGTAGTAGTAGTAGTAGTAGTAGTAGTAGTAGTAGTAGTAGTAGTTGAAGTAGTAGTTTATTCGGTCATTTTACAGCACTACAAATCAAAACAAAACAAAACATAGACTACAACCCCATACCGAAATGGTTTAGGCTGAAGTAAAAGGTACTTATAGTGCCTAACTTTATTAAACAATGACAGAATTCCAAGAAAAAAGAAAAAAGAAAACAAAACTGTGTATTAGTAATCATAATAGCATTAGTAGCTATTAGTAATATTCATATTAGTAACAATATTAGCATTAGCATAAGTATTTGTAATAGTAATAGCTTTAGCATTTAGTATTAGTATTAACATTAGTGGCTATTAGTAGTATTCATATTTATAACAATATTAGCATTTGCATTAGTATTAGTAATATTAATAGCTTCAGCATTAGCATTTGTAATAACATTAGTAGCTATTTGTAGTGTTTATATTAATAACAGTCATAGCATTAGCATTAGCATTAGCATTAGTAATATTAATAGCTAAGGAAATACTGAAAATTTATTGAGTATCGATTCTTTGACATCAGTTAAGCTGTGATCGGGCTTTTATTTGGATGTAATAAGACTAGAATAAGACTAGAATATCTCGTAATATTTGACCTTTTATTCATCCAAAGCAGCTCAGTCGCGATTTGAAAAATAAAGATAAATAACAGTTACATAACACAGTTGGATTCCTGTTTAATAAGTTAAAGGTGATTTAAGGAAATAAATGTCATGTTTGATACTTATTTTGGAAGTATGGCATAAGTTTTGGCATCTGTATTTTGGACACATGTGGTAAAATTCATATGTTCTGTGGCCCTCTCTCGCAATGCTGATAATTATGTTGTATTCTTGGGTTTCAAACAATAAAAAAATAAATAAAAAGGAGAAAGGACATATTGCTTTCATCTTGAGTAGGCCTCTGTCTCTAAATAAACGATAATTTTATACCTGCTGCAAACAACTGCTCTGGTACACACATACTACTTGCTAAATACCTAAAGTGTATTTTTTATAGCGCTGATAAGTCCCTAGTATTTTTGTGAGTACTGGTTCTTGTGTTGACGTGTGCGGCACTGGGAGGGGGAGTCCATGTGAAAATCTCTGAAGGATTACGGGGCTGTTGCCGGGCCAATTGGTGCTTGTCAGTCTGCTCTTCTGCACACGTCTCTAGAGGGACCAGCGTAAACGTCCCATGTTATGAAATTTATTATGTTATTGACTCTTGTGAGCTTTAAGTCATGTTATAATGTTGTTATCTTATCAAAAAGTTGATTATGAGTTGTGTTTTGTTTCATTCACACATATTTCAGTAATTCTGTCTGCATCTCTAAAGCTCAAAATGCTCTGTCCCATCTTGTGATGTCATGAAGTTTTTAAGTTCTCAGCCGTCTTTTACCTTTTGTTCAGTAGAGATGGGATATTCTAGAGTTGAAATGATCCAAATGATTCTACTAATATGTGTTTTACAGGGCCGGTACTGGTTAGGACATGGATGAGAGACTACAGGGTAATAACAGGTGCCACAGAGTGTGTAGAATCCCTCAATTGTCCAGGTAGAATCCATGGCAAAGGAGAAATTCAATTTGTCTACTGGACACATGTTTATTTAGGTCGAAAATGTTTCACAGCTCAGCCAATCTGCTTCAGTTCTGGTCAGACGCTGGTGAGAGAACAATAAGCGGGAGCCAGGTCAGGGCCAGAAGTGTGAAAACTGTCATTATGGGCCTGAACTGTCATTATGGGCCTGAATGATTCTAAAAATCTACTAATGACCGCACACTCAGTACAGATGAATAGGCCGAGCTACAAACAGAAACTGTAAACAAGTAGGATGTTAGTTTCAGAGTAGTTTCAGTACTCCTCCCTTCAGGCAGATATAAGAAAGTGTCCACCAGCATCTGATCAGAACTGAAGAAGAAGCTTGGATGAGCTGTGAAACGTTTACGACCTAAATAAAAGTTTGATAAAGAAAAAGAGGTAGAGCGCTTCACTGGGTCATAAAAGAGTAAAGAATAGCAGTACAGGTGCTCTACAAGGGTTAAAACAGTAGTCTTTAAACAGAAAGTTACACTTACTGGAAAATGTAAGATGGTCAAAACACGTTGGCATCCCTTCGTGAAATAAAGGACTTTTAATGTATTCAGTCGGAGTGCCTCTGGTTTGTACCTTGCCGACTTTTACATTTTCCAGTAAGGGTAACTTTCTGTTTAAAGGCTAAATAAACATTTTGTCCAGTTGACAAATTGATTTTCTCCTGTGCCACCTAGTGCATTTGCTCAATTTAATTTCTCTCCAGCGACTAGGTCAGGAATCAGAATACACTAGACGGTTTGCAAGAACCCCGGAAGTTGTGGACGACGCCCGAGCCAACCAGCGCAGAGCTGTGAGGCCGGGATTTACTTGGGCACCACTGAGCGTTTTCATGCATTACATACATCTCGACCAAATAGCAGCGATTGGTTGAATAAAAAAGGTACCCGCCTACCATCGAGCAAACAAATCCTAATACTGTGAGGTCAGACAGTTTCAACAAAGTGAAACTGGCAGATGAACGAGGCTACCACAGTGGGACACCAGTGGCAGAAGCTATCATTGTGTCCTTAGGCAAGACACTTCACTCACATTACAGAGTAAACAATGGCACAGATTGGCAGCCTTGCTTCTATCAGTCTATTCCAGGGCAGCTGTGGCTACAATAATGTCTTACCACTGCCGAGTGTCACTTTGGGTGTCATAAAAACCCCAATATCAGGGGTCTCCAACCTTTTTTATGTGGTGAGCTACGTGGACAAAACGAAAATGACAGAGAGCTACTAGTTATAAGAAATTAAGTTTATACAAGCCTTAGATGAGGTACAGTTAGATGCCAAAACATAATCCATTATCCATTTATTAGTGCACAAACTTAGGAATCAAAATAATACATGTACAATGGTAAAAGGCATTTAATCAATCAGATTTATGTATTCGTGTAATTCAGAAATCCCTTGGCGAACTACTTGGAAGGGAGTGAAGAGCTACAGTTTGGAGACCCCTGCCTGATATAAATCCAGTGATTAATTACAAGTACAATGTAAGTTAAACTAGACATTTGTCATACACGCTTCTCAAGTTCTGACAGGCTGTTAATCTGCGCCTAAGACCTTTCCGATCAGAAGCCCGGTGGATGAAGGGTCTTGCTAAAGGACACAATGGCACTCGTGATCACAACAGATTTTTTACACTTCAAAACTGTACTGGGGGCTGTGCTTTATTTGGTATTTGAAAGCTCCATATTCAAGTTTTGTGTTTATCTAGAGCTTATTTTTGCATTTCTGGTGTCCAAAGTCGTCAAAATTCATTCTTATACTCTGTTGTAACTTAACGATTTGTAAAAAAAAAATCACATTTGGGGTCAGGGGGGCCGTAAGCGTCTGTGTAACCCAACGTGGGACAGGTGCACGGGACTCTATCTTGGGCCCTGTCTCACTTTGGGGGGGGGGGGTGCGCAGTGACAGGTGGGCGATCGAGACGTGAGGACAGAGGACAGAGGAGAGGACGCACAAAGGCTAAGGGAACAGGCGGCCCCAAGGAAAGGAGACAAGGAGACAAGGAGACAAGGACACGAGGAGACACTAAGGCCAGGGGCATGTAGCGGGGATTAGAGCACAAGTAACAGTAGAGTGACAGGAATGTGCAACAATTTATATGCAACAGGCTACCGGGCTGTTGCTATGGTTACTATTAAATTATTTTATTGGAAATTTTGTGGTGGACTGATTTGTTTAAGCTAATGTTACAGTCATGATAGCATAGTATTAGCAGTCTGGAATTACAAAATTTTGGCAAAATGGCTTTACGCAAATGTTATCAATCCCCTTCAAAATAAATATGCAAATATTTAGATTAAATAAATATAAAATAAATACAATAAATATGATAAAATAAAATGGAAAATAATAAATGAAAAAAGTAAAATATGTAAAAATTTTACTTTCAAAAATGTTAATAATAATAATAATAAAATAAAATATGTAAAATAAATAATATTAGTAAAAATAAATAACATTTATTTATATAACATTTTAATAATAAATTTGGTTAAATAAATAAATAAAATATGTAAAATAAAAAAAATTACATATTAAACATGTGTTTATTTAATTTGGATAAACAATAAAAATTATAAACAAATAAATAATAAATATTTATAAAAATATGTTAAATTAATTAAATTAGTAAAATAAATAAAACTAGTAAAATAAATAATATCAATAAAATAAATAACATGTATTTTTTAACAAGTGTTTATTTAATTTGGTTTAATAAATAAATAAATAAATAAACAGATAAAATGTATAAAATTAATAAAATATGTAAAATAAATAAAACTAGTAAAATAAATAAGATGTATTTTTA
Source organism: Boleophthalmus pectinirostris (assembly GCF_026225935.1). Lineage (NCBI taxonomy): Eukaryota > Metazoa > Chordata > Actinopteri > Gobiiformes > Gobiidae > Boleophthalmus > Boleophthalmus pectinirostris. The sequence continues at coordinate 13,628,868 of NW_026571515.1, read as the reverse complement.
ACATGTGTTTATTGAATATAATACATAATTGAAATAAATAAATAAAATGTGTATTAATTAATAAAACATGTAAAATTAATTATATTAGTAAAATAAATAACGTGTTTGTTAAACAATAAATTTGTTAAATTAAATAAATACATAAATAAATAAAATATGTAAAATTTATAAAATATGTAAAATAAATAATATTAGTAAAATAAATTAATTGTGTGTTTTTTTTAAATAATTAATTTAGTTAAATAAATAAATAAAATATGTAAGATTTATTTTAAAATATATAAAATATATGCCGAGCTGAGTTCTGATTATGTTTTAAACTCTGTAGAGAGACTTGCCCAAAATAAATACAAAACAAAAAGCGAGAGTCATGTGAGTCTCATTCTGCTTTCTGATTGGATAATAACCTTGAGAACCAAAATTATAACATAAACAACTTTGTCATGGTGTCTAATGTTTTTGTAATTAAGAATAAATCAGTATTAGAATTGTCATCAGTAAACAGTTATATTTATTTTGACCGTGTCCACTTTGTATCTAGGGATGCAGATGTTTATGAAATTTCAAATCAAAATCTCACATACATGCAGCACTTTTTATTTTCTCTTGAGCTTGTGTGACGTGTTGGCCGACGGAGAGGGATGGAGGGGGGTCTGTTATGGCGTTGATGTGTATACTAGCCCATGTGTTTTGTTGTGGTGGTGAAATGCGTGCCCGCTAATGCCCCCCGAATGGCTGCTTTGTGCGTGGGGCCCGGGCACCGTGCCAATGCTGTTAGCAAATGACCCGAGCTAAAGACGCTAAAGAATGAGCTCCACACTCCACAACGCTCCCACAATAACCATTAGGACCATTATCCCGTCCAAACAACCCAACTTCCAGACCTCTGAAGCTGCCCCGTCCAATCAACAGTTCACATGGTCGAGAGAAAAGAAGTTTAAAAGGAATAATTATTTGGAGGAATGCCCGGGAAATGCCAATAAAATCAAATAGTGGTTTACCAGACCATACCGACTGAGAGACTGCTCACTGCTAATATCACTTCTGGCTCCACTTTTGAACAAACTTTTGTGTTGAAATATAACACGCAGATCATTGTTTCATTTTTCATCATGCTGGGGGTGTTCTACGTGTGTCTCAATGGGCGGAATGTCGAGCAGTTACCGTGGAGACGCCAGGGATTTTGAGTTAATATCATGTGTGGCTCAACTTTTCGAAGAAATTTTTTAACGCATGTAGATCATCATGTAAATTTTCATCACGCTAGGGTTGTTTTACATGTGTGTCTATGGTAGAATGTTCAACAGTTACCATGGAGACATGAGGGTTTTTGAGACACTTCTTACTGCCGATAAAATTTCTGGCTCAACTTTTGAAGAAATTTTTATATTGAGATTTAACACATGCAGGTCATTGTTTGCATTTTCATCACGTTGGGGGTGTTCTACATATACCTCTATGGTGGAATGTTCAGCAGTTACTATAGAGACACCAGGGTCATTGAGAGAGATATCGCTTACTGCCAATACAATTTCTGACTCAACTTTTGAAGAAATGTTTGTATTGAAATTTAGCGCATGCAGGTCATCATTTAAGTTTTCATCACACTGGGACTGTTCTACATGTGTCTCGGTGGTAGAATGTTCAGCAGTTACTATGGAAACACAAGGGTCTTTATGAGAGATACCGCTCACTGCTAAAGTCACTTCTGGCTCAACTTCTGAAGAAACGTTTGTATTGAAAATTAACGCATGTAGATCGTTGTTTAAATTTTCATCATGCTGGGGCTATTCTACATGTGTCTCTATGGTGGAAAGTTCAGCAGTTACCAAAGAGACACCAGGGTCTTTGAGAGAGAAACCGCTTGCTGTTATTATAATTTCTAGCTAAAATTTTTAAGACATTTTTGAGTTGAAATGTAACACATGCAGATCATCATTTATGTTTTCATCATGCTGGGGGTGTTCTACATGTATCTCTATGGCAGAATGATCAGCATTTAACATTTACCGACACAATACACAAACCCAGACCCCACCTCAAAGACCCCTGTTCCAAGACCTAAGACCCCAGACCCCAGACTCCAGTTCCAAGACCCCTGACCAACAGATCCCAGGTCCAGACCCCAGTTCCAAGACCCCAGACTCCAGCTCCAGCCCCTAGCTCCAAGACTACATCTCCAGACCACAGACCCCAGACTCCAGATCTTAGACCGCAGCTCCAAGACCCCAGACCCCAGCTCCAGACCCAAATCCTTTCTCCAAGACTACAGCTCCAGACCGCAGACCCCAGACTCCAGACCCCAGCTCCAAGATCCCAGAACACAGACCCCAGACTCCAGACTCCAGACCCTAGACCCCAGCTCCAAGCCCCCAGACCCCAGACTCCAGACTCCGGACCCTAGACCCCAGCTCCCCCAGACTCAGACCAGACCCTAGACCCCAGCTCCAAGACCCCAGACCTCAGACTCCAGACCCTAGACCCAAGCTCCAAGACCCCAGACCTCAGACTCCAGACCTTCCAGACCCCAGCTCCAGACCCAGACCTTAGACTCCAGCTCCAGACCCCAGACCCCATCTCCACCCCCTAGCTCCAAGACAACAGCTCCAGACCCCAGCTCCAAGACCCCAGACCTCAGACCTCAAACTCCAGCTCCAAGACTCCATACTCCAGGGCCAGAACCCAGATTCTAGCTCCAGACTCCAGCTTCAGACTCCAGACCCCAAACCCCAGCTCCAAGACCCCAGACCCCGGCTCTCACCTGGTCCCCGGTGAGGTGACAGGCCACCATGTTCTGCTGCTGGAAGGACGGTGCCGAGCGGATGTATCTGAGCCAGCTGCTGTTGGACGATGACGGGTCCGGTCCAGAACTGTCCAGAGAGAAACGCATAGGCCCCATGTCGTCCACCACCTGCCCAACGAAGAGAAGAGACACAGGTTTAGTGCGGAGAAACGCGAAAAACAACGCTCACATTTTTACACAACCCTTTACATCAAGTTAAAATGAGAAGAGGAGTAAACATCAAGAAAAAACACACACACACCTACAGAACGAGAGGGTGTGTCCACATTTTTGACTGACACCACACATTAGTCCTGCAGTCGACTAAATAAATTGACGTGCCCTCTCAAGCTCCTGAAAACGGGGTGTGACAAAAGCTCTCGACTTACTCAGACAAAACAATGTCTTAGTGACCTTATAGACAGGAAACAATGAATTTATATAAGGACAGATTACACTTGTGAATCACGAGTTTCCCAAGTTTAATCTGCCCTTTTTTGACTTATAAACTTACTTACTTTTAAACACTCTCTAATTTTTTGTCCTTTCTTCTGCTGTCCAGTTTAAATCCTCAGAATCTGCACGCTATACTATTATTAGTCGATTAAAAGTTGCGTAAGACACCGCTGACCAAAGTGAAATACAGGTTCTGTGTCATAAAGTAAAAGTTTTATCCCACCAAAAAGAGTAAACTGGAGAAATCGGAGAGAGGAGAAAGAAAGAGAGGAGGATATTTTTTCTCAGATTGGCCTTTGGACTTTCTTTGCCACAAACCGAAGACCCGGTGTGACCCCAGAGCCTCCTGAGACTCAGACCTGAGGGATTATGTTACTACGATTCACAGAGGAGGAGGAGGAGGAGGACGGAGGGATGAGAGAGGAGGAGAAGGAGGAGGAGTAGGAGGATGGAGGGATGAGAGAGGAGGAGGGAGGAGGAGGAGCAAGGATAAGGGAGGAGAATAGAAGAGGAAGTAGGAAGATAGAGGGATAAGAGAGGAGGAGGGGTGAGAAAAGTGGAGGAGGATGAAGGATAAAAGGAGGAATAAGAGAGGAGGAGGATGGAGGGATAAGAGAGGAGGAGGAGGAAGAGGATGGAGGGATAAGAGAGGAGGAGGAGGAAGAGGATGGAGGGATAAGAGAGAGGGAGGAGAATGGAGGGAAAAGAGAGAGGGAAGAGGATGGAGGGATAAGAGAGGAGGAGGAGAATGGAGGGATAAGAGAGAGGGAGGAGGATGGAGGGATAAGAGAGAGGGAGGAGGATGGAGGGATAAGAGAGAGGGAAGAGGGATGGAGGGATAAGAGAGAGGAGGAGGAGAATGGAGGGATAAGAGAGAGGGAGGAGGATGGAGGGATAAGAGAGAGGAGGAGGAGAGGATGGAGGGATAAGAGAGAGAGGAGGAGGATGGAGGGATAAGAGAGAGGAGGAGGATGGAGGGATAAGAGAGAGGGAGAGGATGGAGGGATAAGAGAGGAGGAGGAGAATGGAGGGATAAGAGAGAGGGAGGAGGACGGAGGGATAGAGAGAGGGAGGAGGACGGAGGGATAAAGGAGAGGAGGAGGAGGATGGAGGGAAGAGAGAGAGAGAGGAGGAGGATGGAGGATAAGAGATAAGGAGGAGGAAGAGGATGGAGGGATAAGAGAGAGGGAGGAGGATGGAGGGATAAGAGAGAGGGAGGAGGATGGAGGGATAAGAGAGAGGGAGGAGGATGGAGGGATAAGAGAGAGGAGGAGGAGAGGATGGAGGGATAAGAGAGAGAGGAGGAGGATGGAGGGATAAGAGAGAGGGAGGAGGATGGAGGGATAAGAGAGGAGGAGGAGAATGGAGGGATAAGAGAGAGGGAGAAGGACGGAGGGATAAGAGAGAGGGAGGAGGACGGAGGGATAAGAGAGGAGGAGGAAGAGGATGGAGGGATAAGAGAGAGGGAGGAAGATGGTGCGATAAGAGAGGAGAAGGAGGATGGAGGGATAAGAGAGAGGGAGGAGAATGGAGGGATAAGAGAGAGGGAGGAGGATGGAGGGATAAGAGAGAGGGAGGAGGAATGGAGGGATAAGAGAGAGGGAGGAGGATGGAGGGATAAGAGAGAGGGAGGAGGATGGAGGGATAAGAGAGGAGGAGGAAGAGGATGGAGGGATAAGAGAGAGAGGAGAGGATGGAGGGATAAGAGAGAGGGAGGAGAATGGAGGGATAAGAGAGGAGGAGGGAGAGGATGGAGGGATAAGAGAGAGGGAGGAGGATGGAGGGATAAAGAGAGAGGAGGAGGAGAGGATGGAGGGATAAGAGAGGAGAGGAGATGAGGGGATAAGAGAGAGGGCGGAGAATGGAGGGAAAAGAGAGAGGGAGGAGGATGGAGGGATAAGAGAGGAGGAGGAGGAAGAGGATGGAGGGATAAGAGAGAGGGAGGAGGGATAAGAGAGAAGGGAGAGAAGAGGATGGAGGGATAAGAGAGAGGGAGGAGGAAGAGGATGGAGGGATAAGAGAGAGGATGGAGGAATAAGAGAGAAGGAGGATGGATAAGAGAGAAGGAGGAGGGATAAGAGAGAGGGAGGAGGAAGAGGATGGAGGGATAAGAGAGGAGGAGGAGGAAGAAGAGAGAGGGAGGATGGATAAGAGAGAGGGAGGAGGAAGAGGATGGAGGGATAAGAGAGAAGGAGGATGGACAGATAAGAGCGGAGGAAGAGAGGAGGCAAAAAATCTTCCATGGAGTAAGAAAAGTTTCAAGTTGCTGGTGGAGGATCTGTCACCTGCTTGTCTCCATGGAGATGTTATTGCTTTGTCTGGAATGTTCCACATTAGAGATTAAACCTGTCTATCTCCATGGAGACAGCTATAGGCTGCCTTACAGGTCAGATCTGTGGAGAGGCGACCTACTCACAGAGAGAATTATTGTATTTTTGACCAATAGAAACACTTGAAACGAATAAAACAAATAAATGCTGAATGGATGTGTTTAATGTCATACCATGGAACATTTCAGGCAAAGCAATAACATCTCCATGGAAACAAGCAGGTGATAGGACTCTCCTCCAGCAAAGTTGTGCAATGCACCTTTAAGTAATCGCTACGAATATATACAATTCTTGCAAGTCAATAAAAAAGAAAAGTTTGTGAAATGTTTTGGTCTGTCTGGATATTTGTATGTAAATGAATAATTTTTCTATAGTGGCATATTCAGTCTTTGCTATCTGGAGGCACTGCTCGGTCTGAAGCTGCGTTGTTAGACTTTAATCTGAGTTTTATTTTAACACAATCTGACCATAAACAACTGACTTAAGTCATTTTAACTTATCTAAAACCACAAATAAGTCACTCTGGAGTATAAGTCGCACCAACCAAAAAATGCATAATAAAGAAGGAAAAAACATATATAAGTTGCACTTTTTTGGGGAAATTTATTTTTATAAAGTCAGAGACCAGGAACTGACATGTCATCTTGTAAGTCAAATTCTAGTAAAAACAATAGAAGAGAGAACAACAGACTGTTAACGTCACATATGAACAGTTCTTCAGATTAAACTATAACATAAACAACAAAACAGAACAAGTTGATCAAACTCTCATCTCACTCCAAATTATTAAATCCATTCAATTCTTCATCCTTGGTGTCACTTCTGAGCAACTCGCTGACCTCTGGAGGTAAAAGGAGTGCCGCTTTGTCTTCTGTGTAGCTGTTGTCAGACTCAGCGTCAGTTCCAGTTAGAATTATTCTGGCCTTTCTGAATCCCGACAGGATGGTTTCGGTGTCAATGAAGTCCAGGTTTTGTCAATTCCAGAAAAGTCTCGGTTGCCATGAAGCTGTTTTCTCCATCCTCGCTTTCCGCTAATCCCTCACAAGCTTCTCGCTCCTCCCAAACTTTCTTTCTGCTGCTCGATTACTGTTTTTGGCTGAATATTTCACTTTTTGCAGCAGGACAGTGGCTCTTTCTGCAGGAGACATGCGCAGTAGAGCCAAGTGACAGTGGTACAGGAGGAACAGGAGCAGCAGAGACTTCAGTGTGAACATTTTAATATATAAGTCACACCGGAGTATAAGTCGCAGGAAACACCCAAACCATGAAAAAAGTGTGACTTATAGTCCGAAAAAACTCTTCTTTCTGCTCCTTTTCATTCATTTCTTGTGTCTTTGATGCTGTGACACCTTTTTATACTTTATGAATGAAATAAATACACAAAGAAAAACAAAAAAACCCAGCCCATTGATAATTGGGTGAGCCGTAAGTTTGCAGAACTTCCACACAAACAAACCCTGTGCGCCGGGCTAACGTCGAGCTTCCGATTTCACCTCCCCCCCGTGCTCCGACACCGATCTGCGCCCCATTCTCCGGGGACGGGGAAAGTCCTCTAATTACTCGCCCCAATCAGAGGTCTATGCTCCCATTCCTGACCCCCAGAAAAACCCTCCAAACCCCCCCGAACACCCCGCTGTCCCACCTGGAAAAGTCTGCCGCGGAGGAGAGGTGTGAGGGAGCAGAACCAAGCCTGGAGTTGACGTTTTTACACGGACACGGGTCTGGAGCGACGCTAACGGCCTGTGAGAGTCGGAGCGGCAGAATGGACGAGCGTGACACCAGGTTTAGAAGCGGGAATGCTGACGGTGTAGAAGAGGTTTAGAGCTGGTTTAGTCCGAGTACAGACCAGGTTTAGATCTTGAGCTCATTGTTTTAGACTTAGACTTAAACTTTAATGATCCACGAGGGAAATGATTTGGACACAGAAGCTCACACATCAATATAATATAATAACAAAGAGTAAAAAATAAAAAAATAAGTAGAAAAATATTTTAAAAAGCAAGAGACAAGTGTCAAATAAGTCATAATTATATAAATGTATATGTAAAAGTCAAAATAAAATAGAAAAATACACAGTTCTGACTCTTTTTCACTGACGAAACTTCCAAACTTTTCTATGACTTTTCCATGACCTAAAGTGAATTTTCCATGATGGCACCTACATGTGTAGAACTGATCAGACTTTTAGGGCTAAATATGAAATGTTTCCACTTTTTCCACTCACGTTATGGTTTGGTTTTATAGTTTTTTAACAATCAAAATACTGTTAGTGCATTTATTCTCATCTCTTTTAAACAAAAGGCGCAGACGTTCAGAAATAATCATAATAGCCTAATGAGAACTTATCAGAACTCTGTAGTTGCGTGAAAGAGATACTAAAATTCTATGACTTTTCCAGGCCTGGAGAATGACATTTTCAATTTCCATGACTTTTCCAGGAATTCCATTGATAAATTGTCATTTGTTTATCCAAAATAAAAGAAAACTGTTTTCGAACGAACATAAAGCAAAAAAAAAAAAAAAAAAGCAGCGTCAGAAATCCTCAGATTATGATAATGACACGAAAATGCACAATGTTTCACACGCGCTTTTCATAGTTTAATTTCTACCAAACATCCCAACCTGGGTGGGTCCCAGTTTAGAATTTTGAAAACCTGGTCACTCTATCCAACAAAAGTTACACGGTGCACCTTTAAGCACAGCTCCACACACTGTGAAATATTCCAGGCAAATACATCACATAGTGCACATTTAAGTCCTTTAAGAAACAAAAAAAAAAAAAAAAAAAAAAAAAAACAGAAGTTCTTCAGATTACTGACAGACATGAATCAATTAAGGACAATGTTTAGCACTTTTTTCACAATTTCATTATTATTTTTATTAAACCATCCAAACTTGGGTGTGTTCTAGTTTTGAATTTGGAAAATCTGGTCACCCTATCCATCGAAAAAAGTTACACAGTCGGAATGTAATGATATCCAATCTCTCGGTACGATATTATCACGATATACATCTCACTGTAAGATATTTATTACGATATTTTGAAGAGGCTGATATACTTGTAGATGGGACACTTTTTTACTTTTAAAATACCCTGACATGAATTATTTCCATCATAATCCCGATAGTTTAAAGTAAAAACATAATTCTTCATGTTTGCACTGAAATGAATCATGGGATATGTAGTTCCTGATGTTTACAAGCTGCTACTATAAAACCTGCATTTAAGCAAAAGAAGTTGTGATTTGATATATTGTGACAGCCCATGATATTACTGTGAGACTTTTGACGATATCACAACATTTCGGTTTCTGTTACATCCCGATTACACATTTAAGGCTTGGCACACTGTGGAATATTCCCAACATGTCGTCTGGACCAGAGCAGGTACACAGCGCACCTTTAAGTCCTGCTTTAGCCGTGATTTAGTCCGAGAAACAACCAACAAGCCAACGTTTCTACATGTGCAAAGTTCATGAACCTTCTAACTGGCATCTGGCCTCCTCTTCCCCTAAAAAACACAGCTCTCGTAAAGCGGCAGTGACCATGTTCTGGTTTGTGAGCGTGTATTTTCGTGAGAGGAGGGCGCAGGTGCCAAGTTTGGGGAGTAAACACGCGCACGGCTCTGGCCAGAGGTGTGGAAAAAGTGCGCTGTAGCTCGCTGCTAACACAACACGTTTTTGGAGCGGGCCGCGCACTGAAAGCTGAGGTAACAATGTCGTGTTGCTGTTGGTTGGAGGTGTGATTTTGACTAACTACGCCCGTTTTTAAAATAACAATGGCTGCATGTTGGCGAGGTAAAAATAATTTGTCAAAACGTGTTCGGAGGTGAGCTGCGAACTGATGGCTGCTAAATTTATGGGGCGTATGAGCGTAAGAGACTACAGCTGGCAGGAGATGTTTCAGCATGTGAAATTTCAAAAAGGAAAAAGCCGAAGAGGTTTAACAGAGGTGGAAGAAGTGCTCCAGTTTGGTTCTTAAAGAGGCATTGTGTAACTTTTGAGGTTAGAGGTCAGATCTGTGCAGAGGCGACACTATTCACAGACAGAGTTATTGTATTTTTGCATAATAGAAACACCAGCAAAGCAATAACATCTCCATGGAAACAAGCAGGTACACTGTGTAACTTTTTGGTTGGGAGTCCGTCACCTGCTTGTTTCCATGGATACGTCATTGCTCGGCCTGGAATGTTCCACAGTATGACATTAAAAGGCTCTACCTTACATTTATTCAATTGCAATTTTAAATTTTTTAGTTCAAAAACCGCCCCTAGAAAATCCATGAAAGTTTGAATGATATGATGTCTTGTCTTTATCTTCAAGAGATTCGGGACAATCTGTCAGACCAACAAGATAAATTTATGAAAATTTGGGAACCTTTTATAGATCATATTAAACAGAGGACTTGACCTCAAACTTCAAACTTTTTATTTTTTGTACATATGTGCACTGGCAGTGTTTGTGAATATGTTTTTTCAACTGACAAAATGGAAACCAAATAAACAATATATTGGAGAGAGAGAGAAAAAAAAAAAATGCCTTCTGACTGTGAGCGGGGTCGCCTCTCCACAAATCTGGCCTGTAACTTGGTCTGGTTTGAGCGAAACACACATTGATTTTTTCTTTTATTTAATTTTTATTTAATTTTGGAGATTATAGTTGTGGGGAGCGATGCAAAATAATCACCTTTATGTATCTGTTGATTACTGCTTAATAGGGATGTAACAATAACCAAAATATCATGGTATCGTATCGTCAAAGTTCTCTCAATAATATCGCTGACCATCACAATATATCGAATTATAAGTCTCTTTGCTTAAATGAAGAGTTATGGTGCAGCAATAGTTAAAAAAGACAGAGGGAACTACATAGACCATGATCCTTTGCTCCATTTCAGTGCAGACTACAAGAAGAAATAACAGTTCTAACACTTTTAAGTCTTAGTTCTTTGGATTAAGTCTTGTCAAAGCATTTTAAGAGGAAAAAGTAGCATATGAACAGTTTTAGCTGTTTAGTCTCCACAAAATATCTCAATAAACATCGTACCATGAGATGTGCATCGTGAAAATAGATTTGGATATTGTTACATCCCTAATCGTGAGCTTTCCCATGATATCGCAATAAACATCCTACCGTGAGGTTCGTACCATGACGATATCGTATTGTAAGACTTGGATATCGTTACACCCCTACTGCTTATTAATATATCGTTTATGGAAACATCCAAATAAACTTCATCTTCAAACTAACATCTCCATGGAGACAAGCCTTTCACAGACTCTCCAACAGCAAAGTCACGCAATGCACCTTTAGGTAAAAGTACTGACACCAGAGCAGAGCCGGGTATCTTTAAAAAGCTGCCGATACGATACATATCTCGATACAGTGCACTTTCAATTCAGTACATTTCAAATCAATTCGATACGGTTCAATAAAAAATCATCATGATACTGAAAGTCTTTGTTAAACCACTTCTTGTGCAGAGTTCATATGAAACACAAACATTTTAATCATCAAAACAGTGAAAATGTCAAATGTGTCACTTTAACCAGTTTCCTTCCTCTGAATAAGCAACAAAACTGTAGCACTGTAACAAAATAATTAAAGTAAAGACTAAAATATACCAAAAAAAGATACTCTTGACTTGATATATTGATACTGTTTCATCACACACCCAAAGTAATAAAAATACTCAAGTAAACCTAAAAGTATCACATAAAAAGCTCAAATTAAAGTCACACTGTGTAACTTGTCTGGTGGAAGGTCCGTCTCCTGCTTGTCTCCATGGAGATGTAGTACCTAGAATATTCCACAGTACGGCCAAGAATTCATGAATCTCCATGGAGACTCGGAAACCAGATTACAGGTTAGATTTGTGAAGAAAAAAAAATACAAGACAGATTTTAGATTTAGTTTAATGCCGTACTGTGGACAATTTAGACCAAAGAATTAACATCTCCATGGAAACGAACACATTCCTGACCCCCTCCGTAAAAGTTACACAGTGCACCTTTAAGTAAAACACTTAAAACTACGTACAGCTGCTTTAAATATTGCATTTCATCAAAGAATTCATCAAAATCAAACCCAAGCTTATTGAGATTTTCCTCGTTATCGTGCTCTCCGGGTGAAGCGGCCGTTGTTGTGCAGTCGCCCTTGGGTGTCGGGGCGGGCTGGGTGACAGAATGAGTAGTGGCATGCCTACACACCACACCGGGGCTGGGAACAGTCACAGAGCACCCTCCCCCCTCCCCCTCGTGTTGCCCCCCCCCCCCCTTCCTTATATACACTCGGTCCCCCCCCCCTGTCTCCTGGAGGGACCCCTGATTTATAAGACCCCCGATGAGGTGCAACGCGCAACGACGATGAGGAGGAGGAGCAGCGCGGGGGGACCAGAGCGCAACAAGCCCACAGCTGATTGTTTGTTTATTTACCTGTTTTGAGTTCCGACCCCCCCACACTCGCCCCACTCCCCTCTGCCCCCGTCGCTTCACGAGGGGCGAGGGGCGAGGGGACGGGAGGGGGACCCCGGCTGGGAGTCATCAAACGCACGTGCACAGGGTTTTTCACCGGCGTACAAAGAAAACAAGGATTGTCAATGTTTTTTTTGTTTTTTTTTTGCACTTGGGTTAAAGGTGCACTGTGTAACTTTTCTGGTGGAGGTTACCGTAGCCAGGGTGACGCCGCCTAGTGCCTCCGCTCAATTTAATTTCTCTCCAGCGACTAAGTCAGGAATCACAATACGCTAGACCAGAGGTGTCAAACTCAAACTCACAAAGGCCAAAATTAAAAACTGGGCCAAACTAAATGTATTGAAAAAATTTAAACAACATCTGCATATTTTCTCTTCTTTTGAGATGTGTAATGTTAAACCAGGAGTGGGCAAACTTTTTGACTTGTGGGCCACAGAGGGGTTCTAAAATTTGACAGAAGGGCCGGACCAGGAGCAGATGGGTGGAGCTTTTTGGTAATCCACTGCATTAAAAAAAAAATAACATGGGATAATATAATATAGAAAATAATATGTAGAAAACATATCCCATGTTATTGTTAAATCATCACAAAGCATTACAACAAAATATCTGTGTTTCAAATCCCACAGTATTTACTATTTATTGAAATGACTGAAGATGATGATTATTTTTATTCAAGTTTGGCGGGCCGAATTATAAAGATAGGAGGGCCGCATATGGCCCCCGGGCCGTAGTTTGCCCACCCCTGTGTTAAACCTTTTCTTTATTAAAATAAATGTTTAATAATAGTTTTGCTTAAACATTAAATCCAAAACAAGCATCATATAAAAAAATAACAACATTTTAAATAAATAATGTCTCTATAGTCAATCTATAGTCGACGGGCAGCTCAAATACAAATTTGATATGATCTCGCAGGCCAAATATAATTATATCGTGGGCCAAATTTGGACCCCAGGCCTGAGTTTGACATGTCTACACTAGACGGTTTGCAAGAATCCCAGAAGTGCGAGTTCGGGCACCAGCCAATCAGTGAAGAGACAGACATTCTGTGTTGGCAACAATTCCCAAGATCGAGGATTTAAAGTCGGAACAAAGAGAATGTTTGGTGAATTTTATCAAGGGGAAAGACGTTAATGTCCTTCTTCCTACGGGATGTGGGAAAAGCTTAAGATATAAGTCAGCCCTGTTAGCGGCACATTACATACATCACGATCAAATAGCAGCGATTTGGTTAAAATAAAAAAAGTACCCTCCTACCAACAAATGAATGAATCCTAATGCTGCGAGGTCAGACGGTTTCCACGAAGTGAAACCATGTGATGAATAAGCCTACTGTTACCTACAGGCCTGTCACAATCCCACTATAACACCACGTTTTACAGAAACAAAACTTAAAACCACATGGCTCATTTGCATAAACTATAAGCACTGAAAAAAACAACAACAAAAAACAGCTCGCTCCTTGTGCGCTGATGCGGTTTAGCTTTTGTTGGACTAAAGGACGCGACTAACTCCGCGAGGCTCCTGACTATGGTCGCAAAGCCATAATGCTCTGATAATCCATCAAGCGGTGCGGGTTCGTAGTTTATCAAAGTCGTGCTAAAACATTTTGACAGATTTTTGAGCGCCGTGTACCACATAAAAACAGTTCGAGGTCAGTAAACACAACCAGAATTAATAGGCGCTTTTTTGATTTAGATTGTTGAGAAAATTAAGGATTTTAAGTGCGTCTTATAGTCCAAAAAATACGGTAAAAGTGTATGTGAAATATATATATGTAGACACAGTGCAGTGCAGTAAACCTATAACAACTTTATTCCATTGAATGTCTATAGGGTCTATTATTGAACTGTCTGAAAGCCTGAGACTGTCAAGTTTAGCACACACCCACACACACACACACACACACACACACCAACACACACACACTCATACACACACACGTACACACCCGCACAAAACGGCAGACACAATGGGAGCAGAGGAGCGGAGTGGACAGGATGCCGAGTCAACTCCACAGGAAGCACTGATAAGAGCGCGACACTTATATCGCTCCTCACAACACAAAGGGGAACCTTTGACAGCTAGGAACCTTTAATGGATGTCTCGGCAGGCCTCCTCCTTTTGCCGCTTCTATCTGACGGATGTGTGTGTCGCGCTCCTGAATTACTCGAGAAAAAAAAAAAAAGAGAGTTGCTTGTAGGGATAGACGTCAGTGACAAGGTACATATTATTTTGTGTTTGACGCGGGGAAGAAAATGGAAGTGGAGGAGAGGTGATTGGAGCGATAGAATAGAGAGGAGAGCTTTATGTGCATGGGGGGGAGGGTCAGGGCCGGTTTTAGAGATAAAAGGGGCCTGATGCAAAATAGAGTTGACGTGAATAATATTTATTAATCTGCAACGGCACAATGATCTACAAAAAAACTATTAAACTCTATTAAAGTGGTAAAATCCTCAAGCTAAAATCGTCCTGATTAAACTTATTCAACCAAATCTTCTCGTCAAAAGCTGCTTAGTACTTGGATGTGTTTTTAGTTTTCTTTTTTTTTTTATTTTATTTAACATAATCAAATATACAGATACCAAGGCATATGATGACTAGGGATGTAAAAATGATACAAAAATACAATATATATAGGGCAATTTACAAAAATCTGTTATACAAGAGGAAAAAAATGTAAATATACTTAATTAAAATAAAATGCAGAGGAAAATAATACTGTTAAATTCCTGTTTACTGGACTTAAACTGCGATGACGGACTTTTGTGCCGCATGTGGACTGAACCAGGACTGAACCAGGACTAAAACAAGACTTAAACAAGACTAAACCAGGACTAAACCAAAACTAAACCAGGACTGAACCAGGACTAAAACAGGACTGAAACCAGGACTGAACCAGGACTAAAACAAGACTTAAACAAGACTAAACCAGGACTAAACCAGAACTAAAACCAGGACTGAACCAGGACTAAAACAGGACTAAACCAGGACTGAACCAGGACTAAAACAGGACTAAACCAGGACTACAACAAGACTAAACCAGGACTAAACCAGGACTAAACCAGAACTAAACCAGGACTAAAACAGGACTGAACCAGGACTAAAACAGGACTAAACCAGGACTAAACCAGGACTAAAACAGGACTGAACCAGGACTAAAACAGGACTAAACCAGGACTAAAACAGGACTAAACCAGGACTAAACCAGAACTAAACCAGGACTGAACCAGGACTAAAACAGGACTAAACCAGGACTGAACCAGGACTAAAACAGGACTAAACCAGGACTACAACAAGACTAAACCAGGACTAAACCAGGACTAAAACCAGAACTAAACCAGGACTAAAACAGGACTGAACCAGGACTAAACAGGACTAAACCAGGACTACAACAAGACTAAACCAGGACTAAACCAGGACTGAACCAGGACTAAAACAGGACTGAACCAGAACTAAACCAGGACTAAAACAGGACTGAACCAGGACTAAAACAGGACTAAACCAGGACTAAAACAGGACTAAACCAGGACTAAACCAGAACTAAACCAGGACTGAACCAGGACTAAAACAGGACTAAACCAGGACTGAACCAGGACTAAAACAGGACTAAACCAGGACTACAACAAGACTAAACCAGGACTAAACCAGAACTAAACCAGGACTAAAACAGGACTGAACCAGGACTAAAACAGGACTGAACCAGGACTAAAACAGGACTAAACCAGGACTAAACAGGACTAAACCAGGACTAAACCAGAACTAAACCAGGACTGAACCAGGACTAAAACAGGACTAAACCAGGACTGAACCAGGACTAAAACAGGACTAAACCAGGACTACAACAAGACTAAACCAGGACTAAACCAGGACTAAACCAGGACTAAAACAGGACTGAACCAGGACTAAAAACAGGACTAAACCAGGACTAAACAGACTAAACCAGGACTAAACCAGGACTAAACCAGGACTGAACCAGGACTAAAACAGGACTAAACCATGACTAAAACAGGACTAAACCAGGACTAAAACAAGACTAAAACAAGACTAAACTAGGACTAAAACAGGACTAAAACAGGACTGAACCAGGACTAAACTGGTCTCAGTCCTATTCTCAGTCCCGGTCTGATCCTGGTCTCAGTCCTGATCACCCGTTCAGTCCTGGTTTTATTTTTGATTTTATTCTGAAAAACAAACAAACAAAACAAACACATTTTCCTCATTACTGTTTGTCCCGTTTTTGTTTTCGTGTTACTTTATCATGAACCGTCTTTGCGTTACCTTAAAAAACGTTATTTAAAACCAACATATTATCATTATTTTTGTTTTTTTTTGTACCGTTGATCGTGCTGGATCGCAGGCCCCCAGCGCTCGCCTGCAGCCCGCTCGCAGCTGCGTACGGCCGTGTGGGGGGAATATTTTTATGAAGTGTGATTCTGGGGCTTTGTGTTGCGCTGGCCAGTCTCCGAAGTGTGAACACATACGCCCAGACGCACAACACACTTCTCTTCATTAGACTGAGAACAATGGAGGCCTGTTTGTGTAACGTGGAGCCCTCTAAACACAAAATATATCGCAGTGGAAGTGACTCTTTGGACAATATCTGAAATAAAATGAATCGAAAAGCCAAATTTATAAAACTAGTCTGAGTTTCTTGCCACTGAACGACAATAAACTGATAAAATAACAAATTTCTCGTGGCTAAAATCAACACAAATTCACAAAATATATCATAGAGGAAGTAACCCTTTGGACAATATCTCAAATAAAACTGACTCGAAAAGCCAAATTTGTAAAACTAGTCTGAGTTTCTTGCCACAGAACGACAATAAACTGATAAAATAACAAATTTCTCGTGGCTAAAATTGACACAAATTCACAAAATATAACGTAGGGGAAGTGACTCTTTGGACAATATCTCAAATAAAATGACACGAAAAGCCACATTTATAAAACTAGTCTGAGTTTCTTGCCACGGAACGACAATAAACTGATAAAATAATGTCTAAAATCAGCACAAATTCACTATAAATTACAAAATAATTTTAAAAGTTTCCATCCAGTTTGTTAAAAATTGTTAAAGTTGCACTATTTTTGATAGTTTTCAAGTTTTGGCTTTGTCTAAAATGTTCCACAATATGGCATTAATCCTTTCTATCATCATGGAGACCAAACCAGGGCAAAAGTTACAGGTCAAATCTATGGAAAGGCGACGCCGCTCGCAGTCAGAATGTTGTTTTTGTAGGTATTTTTGAGCTATAAAACCAAAATATATGAATAAAAAGTAAAGTAAAGTAGTAAAGTAGTGCTGTTTAAAGTCATGCTGCGGAACATTTAAAGCCGAGCAGTGATGTATCCATAGAAACAAGAAGGTGACAGATGCCATAACCCGAAAATGTTACATAGTGCACCTTTAAATTTGAAGTAATCATTAAAAACGAGAAACGATTTAAAATAAAAACGTGTGGAGTTTGCAGACTGCAGTTACTCGTGGTGGAGGTAGGGGGCAGTGTGGCACGAGAGCTCCGCAGGTACAGAAGAGAATTAAAGGAAATGCAAACCCCTCTAATGCCAGTGTTTGTTCTCTCTTCCCCGCGCTCCTTTTCTCTCTCCCTCCGTTTCTCTCCTTTTATCATTCTAACCTTTTTCGTGTCTCTTTAGCCCCCGTTCGTTGCTCTCTTTCTCATCCGACTCTCTCTCTCCTGCTTTCTGTCCCCTCTCGCTCCCTCTCTAATTCTCTCTCTATTTTTCTCTCCTTTTCTCTCTGCCCACTCTCTCTCTTTCTTTCTTTCTTTCTTTCTTTCTGTCCTCTCTTGCTCCCCTCTCTTTTCCTCTGCCTTCCCTTCTCTCCCTCTTTCTCTCTTCTTCTTTTCTTCTGCCACCCTCCTCTCTCTCTCTTTCTCTCTGCCCCTCCTCTCTCTCTCTTTCTCTCTCTCTGCCCCCTCCTCTCTCTCTCTTTCTCTCTCTCTCTCCCCTCCTCTCTCTCTCTTTCTTCTCTCTCTGCCCCCCCTCTCTCTCTCTTCTCTCTCTCTCCTCTCCTCTCTCCTCTCTCTTCTCTCTCTTTGCCCCCTCCTCCTCTCTCTCTTCTCTCTCTACCCCCTCCACTCTCTCTTTCTCTGCCCCCTCCTCTCTCTCTCTCTTTCTCTCTGCCCCCTCTTCTCTCTCTCTTTCTCTCTCTCTGCTCTCTCTCTCTCTCTCTCTCTTTCTCTCTCTCTCCCCTCTCCCTCTCTCTCTTTCTCTTCTCTCTGCCCCTCTCCTCTCTCTCTCTTTCTCTCTCTCTCTGCCCCTCTCTCTCTCTCTCTCTCTCTACCTCCCCTCCTCTCTCTCCTCTCTCTCTCTGCCCCTCTCTCTCTCTCTCTCTTCTCTCTCTCTCTGCTCTCCTCCTCTCTCTCTCTCTCTCTCTCTCTCTCTCTGCCCTCTCCTCTCTCTCTCTCTCTCTCTCTCTTCTCTCTCTCTGCCCCTCTCTCTCTCTCTCTCTCTCTCTCTGCTCCTCCTCCTCTCTCTCTCTCTTTCTCTCTCTCTCTGCCCCCTCCTCTCTCTCTTTTTCTCTCTCTCTCTTCCCCCCTTTCTCTCTCTCCTTTCCTCTCCCTCTCTCTTCTCCAGCCCCCCTTCTCCCTCTCTCTTTCCTTCTCTCTGTCGACACCCCCCTCTCCCTCCTTCTCTCCCCCTTTCTTCCTCTTCTCTCTGATCACCTCCTCTCTTTCTCTCTCTCTCCTTCTTCTTTCCCCCCTCCTCTCTCTCTCTCTCTCTACCCCCCCCCCATCCTTTCCCTCCCCTTCTCTCTCTTTCCATTTCCTCTCTTCTCTTCTCCCTCCTTCTCTTCTCTCTGGACATGTGGCGGGCGTCAGTGACAGATAGAGTGTGTGAGTGGACGAGTGCAGAGCGGCTTGTTAAAGGTGTCGCAAATGAAGTCTGTGGAAGGAGAAATAAAGACGTGTGCGTCGTCGTGTGAGGAAACGGGATTCTGGGAAACGGAGTCCAGGCCCTGACACTGCCGCTCTAACACTGCTCTAAACACACACACACATACCTACAGACACACACACACACACACACAGAGAGGGGTAAATGTTCGAGAAAACTCCACCGTGACAATTAATACCTGCTTGTTTCTACGGATACGTCATCACTCTGCCTGGAATGTTCCACAGTGTGACATTAAACACATTTACTTTGCATTCATTCAATTACAGGTGGTTTTATAGCTCAAAAAAACTTTAAAAAACAACATTCTGACTGTGAGCGGGGTCGCCTCTCCACAGATCTGACCTGTAACTTGGTCCGGTTTGGTCTCCATGAAGATAGAAAACTTTAATGCCATACTGTGAAACATTCAAGACGCATCAAAAACATGAACAGCATAAAATAAAACAATGCAACTTTAATGATTTTTAACCAACTGGATGAACCTTTTAAAGCGTTCTTGTACTCTGTGGTGAATTTGTGCGGATTTTAGACATGAGAATTTGTTATTTTATCGTCGTTCTGTGGCAAGTAACTCAGACTAGTTTTATAAATTTGGCTCGCCGGTTCCAGATATTGTCCAAAGCTTCTACACACACTTACACTAACATCACAGCAAAGAGCAGTGTAGCCGTCTGCACCTCCAATGGACAAGTGCAGATTTTTTCATTTGAACCAAAATGATCGTCTGATTCATCTGCCGGTTTCACTTTGTGGAAACCGTCCGACCTCGCAGCATTAGGATTCGTTCGCTCGACGAAAGGTGGATACTTTTTTTATTTAACCAATCGCTGCTATTTGGTCGTGACGTATGTAATGCGCCAAATCCCGTAGGAAGAAGGACAATAATCTCTTTCCTCTTGATAAAATTCACCAAACATTCTCTTTGTTCCGGCTTTAAATCCTCGATCTTGGGAATTGTCGCCAACACAGAATGTCTGTCTTCGTCTACATCCATCTCGACGCTTTGTTTACTGTTGTGCTGTTCCACAAAATGGACCCAGACAGACGCGATGAGTTTGACGTCATGGCTTCACAGCTCTTCACTGACTGGCCGGTGTGTGGTCTACTACAACTTCCGGGATTCTTGCGAACCGTCTAGTGTATTCTGATTCCTGACCTAGGTCGCTGGAGAGAAATGAAATTGAGCGGAGACACTAGGTAAGTAAATTTCACTTGACAAGTAAAATTATCTGCGACTTTTTGTACTTAAAATATGAAAATACATCTTTTACTACACTAAAGATAAGAAAAACTACTAAGAAACAAAATGTAATGTTGCTTGAGTTAAGAAAAACACACTTATTCCATTGGTAGATAATTTTATTTGCCAAGTTTAATCTACTCAAATAAAGTAAAAGCTTCTTAATTTAAGTCATGCGTAAAGCGGAGGAACTAGGTGGCCTGACTAGTTTACGACTAGTTTTTTGATTCAGCATCGTTGCATATTCATTTTGGTACAAATGAAAAAATCTACAGCTGTCCATCTGAGGTGCAGACAGCTACACTGCTCTTTGTTGTGATGTTTTTTCACAGTATAGCACTGAACCTTTCTACCTTCATGGAGACTAAACCAGACCAAGTTACAGGTCAGATCTGTGGAGAGGCGACCCCGCTCACAGTCAGAATGTTGTTTTTCAAGGTAGTTTTGAGTTAGTTTAATAGTTCCCATTGGGCTCCTCAGTTTTCTAATGGAAATCGCAGAACTTAAACCATTTTGAAACGATATTGCGATTTAAAACATGCTAAATATAACATAACTATCCACAGGTTTAATAAATTCTAACTATAAAGCAAACACAAACACAATATGTCTTTTTTAAATATCAAAAAACAAGATAAATTCCGTTTTGTTTTTGTTAGTTTTTTTTGTTAGAGAGCATAGTCCACAGTTAAAACACCAAGTATTTGCAGTGTGTCTAGTTCTAGTCCAATAAATCTATCCCATAATAAGAGGGTGTGTGTGTGTGTGTGTGTGTGTGTGTGTGTGTCCATGTGTGTGTCTTTGTGTGTGTGCGGAGGTGAGGGGAGCCATGTTGAGTGTGACCCGTTTGGTCCCAGGCTGCTCATGGACATAATTAAAAAGCAGCAGCAGCAGCAGCAGCAGCAGTAGACGAGACCAGACCAGGACCAGACCGGGACCAGACCAGGACTACGTAGGGCCTTATAAAAACCATGTGCAGCGCGCCTGGTCTGGTCTGGTGTGCGAGTGTGAGAATGTCGGCCGGCTCTCTAATGACAAAGCGCACCTATGCTCTTTAAACAGGCAATCCCCATCACGCTACTATACACCATTTTCTGACTGGGATCCAGAATACACACTTCGTCAGTACTTTACTAATATCTCGTACTAGAGTCTGGTCAGGTGGGTGTGATTGACAGGTGGATTAGCCAATCAGGAGCACGCATGGTTCATCTGCGACAAAACAAACCAAAACAAATAAACAAAACTACTAAACTCTCTTAATCTGAGGTAAAAATGATGTGTTTTTTCACTCAAATGCAAAAGTGCAAAAGTGCAAAAGGCAGAGACAGTCTTTTTGAGGGGAGTCGGAGGAGTCTAAATCACTTATTTAATTTTAAGGCGTCTTGAAAAGAAGGGATTAAAGTTTGCTCAAACCTGCGCAAATCACTTCAAATATAACTTCGAGACAATAAATGAGAAAGTGAAAGTATTTGTTAAAAGCTCTGAAAAAATCGATCGAAGTATTTGCCTTGTCTCCTTTAATCTCTAATAACGACAACATAATCTTCAAACTGTACAGGACATTGGGGCCCTTACAGTCGATAGATAGATAGATATAGATAGACTAGATAGATCAATACTAGATAGATATAGATAGACTAGATAGATCAATACTAGATAGATATAGATAGAATAGATAGATCAATACTAGATAGATAGATAGATAGACTAGATAGATAGATAGATAGATAGATAGATAGATAGATAGATAGATAGATAGATAGATCAATACTAGATAGATAGATAGATAGATAGATAGATAGATAGATAGACAGACTAGATAGATCAATACTAGATAGATAGATAGATAGATAGATAGATAGATAGATAGATAGATAGATAGATAGATAGACTAGATAGACTAGATAGATCAATACTAGATAGATAGATAGATAGATAGATAGATAGATAGATAGACTAGATAGATCAATACTAGATAGATAGATAGATAGATAGATAGATAGATCAATACTAGATAGATAGATAGATAGATAGATAGACTAGACAGACTAGATAGATCAATACAGATAGATAGATAGATAGATAGATAGACTAGATAGATAGATAGATAGATAGATAGATAGATAGACTAGATAGATCAATACATAGATAGATAGATAGATAGATAGATAGATAGATAGATAGATAGATAGATAGATCAATACTAGATAGATAGATAGATAGATAGATAGATAGATAGACTAGATAGATCAATACTAGATAGATAGATAGATAGATAGATAGATAGATAGATAGATAGATAGATAGATAGATAGATACTAGATAGATCAATACTAGATAGATAGATAGATAGATAGATAGATAGACTAGATAGATAGATAGATAGATAGATAGATAGATAGATAGATCAATACTAAATAGATAGATATAGATAGATATATGATGATAAATAGATATAGATATAGATAGATAGATATAGATAATATTTTATTTATCCCAAAGGAAATATATTTTTCAGGCAGCACAATGATACATAATAACAATAATAATAATAATAATAATAATAATAATAATAATAATAATAATAATAATAATAATAATAATAATAATAATAACATCAGTAACTGAATTTATAGTGAAGCGTTGGACCCCATATACAAAAGCTTGCCCAGCTTTTTTTGGGAGTCCATGTTTTTTGTTTTTTGTTTTTTTTTCACAGTTAACACATATGGCTTACATAATATACTGTATATGTCAAATGCATGTACATATTTATACAAATGTATAAAGGTGTGCCTTGTGGGATTATAATTTAAAATTGTGGAAAAAAAAATAAATTCAATTGAAATAGTTGTACAGCCAAATGTCATGTGGAACAAACGACTTCCAGAGTGCGTCCGTGGAGCAGGACAGGGACAGTCTGGTGCTGTGCAGAAGCTCCGGGGGTTCTCCAGGTCGGACAGGAGTTTGTTTAGGACTCTTTTCTCAGCCACAGATGTGAGTGAGTCAAGCTCCACAGTCATTTGTTTTTGGCCCAAACCTTCATTCAAATCTTAAACCAGTATTATACTTGTCTAGAACAGGGGCTCTATTCATCAAATTTTAGTTACTCAGCACAAAACTTAGAATTTAGAAATTCTTTGGTGAGCTACTTGGAAGGAGATGAGGAGCTACTGGTGGCTCCTGAGCTACAGGTTGGAGACGCCTGGCCTAGAACACGCAACAACAAAGGCAGTTTCTTTAATACTGACATAACTTAATCATGACTTTAAAGAAAAATAAATAAATAAAAATGAAACTTATAAAACATGTTAACACGTTTTTGGCGATTCTTGTATTTTCAAAACAATAAAAGCTAACATGATGATCTAAATATGTTACGTGTACCAGCCCTTTTTAAAGAATTATTTTAAAATTCATTGCACAAAATCCGCTTATTTGAATCTCGCTTTATTGCCCAATTTAGCGTTCCGTCCCGTGTTTTTAGCGTGTCAGCTGTCAGTGATCTGTTATTTGGGGCCGTCATGTGGTGTCAGACAGGCCCCTCGCGTCGCTGTCCACCTCCCCCCCACATGCGCTCTCATTTGGGCCTGTGTGATGTGGGAGGGTAGGGTCATCTCCGCGGGCTCCATCCATCACGCTCACGCTCGAAAGGGCTGCCCAGTGTCACCCGCTTTATTAGATGTGCTGTGTTTGAGGCAGAGCGTGGGGCCCCGCTTTGGACGGTAAGGGCCCCAGTGTTCTTACAGTTTGAGGATTATGTTGTTGTTGGAGCTTAAAGGAGACGTGTTAATTCATTAAATCGATTTTTTTTTTAGAGCTTTTAACAAATACAAGTAGTTTTCCCGTCTCCTTTATCGTCTCGAAGTTGTATTTGGAGTGATTTGTACGGAAGCCGAGAGGGGTCACAAAAAACGCGGCAACAAATGCAAATGTGACAACACAATAAAAAGCCGCAACACACAAAAGCCACAACAAAAAGCCACAACACAAAAAAAGCCACAACACACAAAAAAAGTCACAATGGAAAAGACTGCGGGACTCTATTTTAACGCAAATGCTGCAACACATTAAAAAGCCACAACACATCAAAAAGCCACAACAAAATAAAAACAAAGCCACAATGGAAATGACCGCGAGACTCTATTTTAATGCAAATGCCGCAACAAATACAAATGCCACAACACAAACGCAAAAGCCACAACACATCAAAAAGCCACAACACATCAAAAAGCCACAACGGAAATGACTGCGGGACTCTATTTTAATGCAAACGCTGCAACAAATACAAATGCAACAACACAAACACAAATGCCGCAACACATCAAAAAGCCACAACACATTAAAAAGCCACAACACATAAAAAGCCACAACATAAAAAAGCCACAATACATTAAAATGCCGCAACACATCAAAAGCCGCACAATCACAACACATTAAAAAGCCACATCAAAAAGCCACAACACATCAAAAAGCCACAACAAAACAAAAACAAAGCCACAATGGAAATGACCGCCAGACTCTGTTTTAATGCAAACGCCACAACAAATACAAACGCCACAACACAAACGCAAATGCCGCAACACATTAAAAAGCCCCAACACATCAAAAAGCCACAACGGAAGTGACTGCGGGACTCTGTTTTCCGACTGACCCATCAAGCGGCAAGTGAAGAAGATGAACTACAACGTGAAACGAATAATGATAAAACAATTAATTACTTTTACTTACGTTTACAACTTCTCTGTTCCTTTACTTTTCACGTCGTAGTTCTTCTTCTTCACTTGCCGCTTGATGGGTCCGTTGGAAAATAGAGTCCCGCGGTCACTTCCGTTGTGGCTTTTTGATGTGTTGTGGCTTTTTAATGTGTTGCGGCATTTGCATTAAAATAGAGTCCCAAGGTCATTTCCATTTTTTGTTGTGTTGTCGCATTTGTATTTGTTGCGGTGTTTACGTTTGTTGTGACCCCTCTCGGCTTCTGTAGATTTGTGCATGTTTGAGAAATCTTTAATTGCTTATTTTCAATAAGTCATATTGCCGATCAAAACTGTACGTCCACTTCTCTGTACTTACTACGTTCTCTGGTTTAAGTTTCTTAATCAGTGATGTGTGTAGGATTCGGCAGCATTGCATACACTGCAAAAAAACAAAATCTATCTAAATTTAACTGACTTGAATTAAGAATGTAGTATCATATTTCAGGTACATTTTAGACTGAAATTCATCAGCTGTTCTTCATTGATCTTGGGAACAACCCAGGTGTCTTCGTCTACACCGATCTAGTTATGTTACTGTTGTGCTGTTCCACAAAGGACCCAGACGGTGTTGAGTTGACGTCATGCTTTTAGCTCTTTTGTAAATGATGGTTCGCGTTTACAACTTCCAGGGTAAAAACTATTATTTGGTTCTGAAAGTCCCTGAAATTAATTCAAAAGATTGAGCGGAGCATAGCCATATTTATCACGAGTAGAAATAAATTCAACGGAATACAGTAAGTTGTGCCGGTTTAGAAGTCCATGTTAATTCACCAAAATGACCAGTTAATGGCACTATAATTCTAAAAATGTGATGAACAAAATCTTCGAAACATAACAAACACTGAAAATTACCAAGTTGGGAGTATCAAACATGCGGATTTGGGTTGTCCAAAGAACACTAACAAAACTCGAGTTTGACTATACCATGCCTATGCCAAAGCCTTCAACTAAATCTTGACTCGCTAATAAAATCTAACATTGTGAAACCATTAAAAAGTCATGGGTGGTGGCGTATTTTGATTAAACCGATCGCTAGCATTCTACATTCCTGTTTCACAGTGGTGAGACATAAAGTAAGAACAGTGACGAGGACTAATACATGTGGAATGTTGAGGTGTAAAAACGATACTTTGAAATTATAATCTGAAAGCAATCGTGAAAAGTAAGTTACAAAGAATATGATGTACATGATCAGATAGTGAAAAATGCCTCCATCGTTAAACGACCTTTCCCAACATTTGAAGAGGCTTCTACCAACTAAAATTTGTGAAGGAAAACCAAGTATTGGCTAGTTAATATTGCGTTCAGTATAGCAATATTAATAAAATCCAAAAGAACCTTGCGTCACCAAACATGAATACAACACAGTATATTTAAAAAAGCCATCTATTAGAGGCTTTAAAAATTACGTAATACGTGATTCAGGGAGTTATTCAAGAGTCAACCGAGGCTAATCCATTTTGCGTGTTAGTAACCCGCTGACAGGTGAGTACACAGAAACACTTACTATGTGAGGAAGAGTAATGTTTTCCAGCTTACTACTGGCCAATGCCTAAAAAGGTCTTAACGATCACAAGTTGCGAATAACTCAACCCTCCAATTCAGAAGTCTCATTATATCACCGTTTAAAAATTCACATGATAAATGCAAGTTACGAGATGCTTCGGGTGATAATTTGACGAGTTTTAATGGAATTAGACTTCAGAAATGTAGTGTAATGGGCAACTAATCTTGTTTGAGTGAATTTTCACTCAAAATATTCTCTCTAAGTTTCTCCTACTGCTTGTTTCATTTAAAGAACCATTTTCGAACATTACCACAAGGTCAAATTAGAGCTTTAAAAACGGCCATTAGGGGTTATTTCGAGTGCCCCGCTGCTCCGTCCATGTCCCCTGCAGTCACGGCCAATGTGCGGGTTGCCATGTACGCTGAGACGGGTTAATGTTAACGTTACACGGTTCTAATTAAAAATCATGTGTTATCATTCAATTATTTACTGTTTGTTTCTGTGTGTGTGGGTTGTTACTGGTTTGTTTTACAGTTACACCCGTGAGCTTACCACTACAAAACACCACAACTACAATACTAACCAGGCGCAAGTTATCAGGTTAGATCTGTGCCAGTAGCGACCCAGTCAGAGCATTGCATAATAATAATATCTCCATGGAAACAACAGGTAACGCCGATATCAGAAAAAAGTTGTATTACCTCTATTCAAGTGTCAACTATTTTTATTTATTTATTTATTATTACTATTACAATAACTAATTAAAACTACAAAACAGAAAATATATTAACTAGTGATACTACTACTTACTACTACTACTACTACTACTACTAACTACTACTACTCCTCTACTACTATACTTATTACTATTACTACTACTAACTACTACTACTACTTACTACTTACTACTACTTATACTACATGCTACTACTACTACTACTTACTACTATTAGTGCTACTACTTTACTACTACTACTACTACTACTACTATTATACTACTACTACTACTTTATCTTTAACTACTACTACTAACAAACTAAATACTACATAGTGCAGTCACAGAACCAACACACATGCACAACCGGTCAGACCTGGGATTAAACCCGAAGTGCCAACGTTTCCAAACCGCATCAACATTCCAAATTCTGGAGTAAATTTAAAACCGAGAAATCCCATGTGTTGATTTTAAGTGCGTTCCTGCTCCACGTGGGTTGCCATGTGTGCCTCCGCCGCCGTCGCGTTGCCAGGTTAGCTCAACTTACAGCAGGAAGCGCGCGCAGTGGACTGGCCCTTGTTAATGAAATCGCTTTTTGTTATTTACTGCCTCTTGTTAAACCTCCGTCCACGTCCTCCCGGTGCCCAGGCTTGTGTGCGCTCGGCCGAGGAGGAGGGGGCAAGAGGGGGTAAGAGGGTCCATCCTACGTCCAGGGGTTTTTACGAGCCAGCCTTTATGATATGTATTTAGGGCAATTAGGGAGCAGATATATTGGCTCATTACGCCGGAGCAGGTGCAGGGTAAGTGCGCAGGTTTCACGGCGCGTTTGAAGTCCCCGTGACAGACGCCGGGATGAAAAGAGTTTAGCACGTTTTTTGAAAAAATCGCACGGGTAGATGGCTGCTA